>NC_133539.1:101544375-102172500 GCF_048773025.1 Camelus bactrianus
TGCCAAGACCTTATATATCTTTCAGAGCCTTGGACCTAGTAATTCACTATTTTATACACATTTTAATTTAAAGACTTTATACATACAATTAATTATGTATAAATACACACATAATGTATGTATATTTAACTATATATAATATGCAATACTTTTTTTGGAATTACATACATATAATTTATATAATACGTGTTATATGATACTTGCTATAAAATAATTTGTAAAATTGCACAAGGTTACAAGTCAATGAATTATCGGTGAACACATTTGTGTAACCACTGCCTAAATGAAGAAATAAAGCATTACATATCTCCCAGAATCCCCTTTCATGCCCTTTCCAATCACTACCTTCTTTCTTGCCTCAAATTTAAATGCCATCTTGACTTCTAAAACTAAAAATGTTTACCTCAGATGGTCAATAGAACTGAAAATTAAATCTAGTTTTGTCTGATGCTAAAATTCATATTTTTTTTCCATTATGTCACCTACTTTCTGCTATGTAATTGTAAAACTGTATTCCTACAGAACATGTAAAACATGTTGGACATTGTAAAATGGATATTTGGTACCCAGACTTGGACTTCTCATATTGTTAGTGAATGATTACATGGATGAAAAATTCAATACATACTATTGATCATCTCCTGATATTAGTACAGATGTGGTGGATACAGAGGAGAAAAAGAAAAGCAGGGCATTGCCTTTGAAAACTTGTATTTTACTGAGCATAGGAAGAAAATACATACAGAATAAATAAATGAAAAAAGTAAGCTCAATGTCTGCTGAATGCTACAAGGAAATTAAATACAATTATGTGATGGGAAGCAACGAGGAGAAGGAGTGGCTGGAGGATGGGTAGAGAGGCTAAACATAAAAAGGAGCCCAGCCATGTGCCAAGCCTGATGAGTCAGATTTATGGAAGCGCAAAGGTGCTAAGCCAAGCAAAGCCTCTACGTCTACTTAGAGAAAGTAGAGTAGGTAGCTGAGCCCAGTAAGCAAACGGGAGAAGCTATAAAATGCACCCCAGAGATAGGCAGGAATTGGCTGTGCAAAGACTTAGCAGACACGGGGCGGGGGTGGGGGGTGTCTGGGTTTAATTTTTTGGTTTTATTTATCACTGTCTGAACTAGTATTCGTCTTTAGGAGATCACTCTTACTTCTGTGTGGAGACCGAGCTATTGCAGAAAGCGAATGGAACTCAGAAGCCCAGTGAGGAGGAAAAAGGTCAAATGACTTTAGGTATGTTTTAGGTGAGTTTCAAAGATTTCCTTGATACAGAAACAGCCATCTTTGTCTACACTATAGGTCACAGCCTCTAACAGAGACCCTGTGTGATATTATTTCAGGCGAGCCAGGGGAGGAATCATTCAGTCCTTTCCTATGTTATCACATCCAGTTCCATCACTGGCTGTCCATAATCAGTACCGAGACATTGCTTCTCAGGATTCTTCTCAAATGAAACAACTTCTGTCAGTTTTATCTCCCAGTATCTCCTCTCTGATCTCACTCATTGCTATAGGCCGGTCATTACTTCCATACTGATGACTCAATGTACTGCTTTAGGTTAAGTCTCACACACATTGCCCATTCTATAGACCCAGCTGCCTAAGGGGCCTAGATATAAAATTTTACTAAAACTCAACAAGAATTATGCTGAACTCATTGTATTTCCCTAAACTCAAGAGCATCTACCTTATCTTGGCGTATCACCATTCTTTTCAGAACCTAAGTTAGACATAGAACTATCCTTGTTTTGTGAGTAGTTCAAAGTGATTCTTCTCCATTTTTTAAGAAATGTACGTAACTCCTGTCTTGCAGAAGAGCCTTCTCTTTCCACATGTCAACCATGGGGTTCCAATTACAGGCCCCTGTTCTCTCTATGAAAGCTAGGGGTGGAGTGGGGAGGTATAAGGTTAGTGCTACTTAGGTGGCAGCCAACTGAGGTGGTACCTCAGGGCGGTGTATAGTATCCTATTACTTTCTACAACTTTATCAGTAATTTATAGGAAAATAAGGAAATGAGGTTATCATTTAGTTACTAGGTGGCACATAAACTAAGAGGGAGAGTCCATTGAGTAAATGACAGGAGATACTGACCATGACAAGAGTCAGGATTCAGACCAAAAAAATGATACATAATCTGAAAAAATGTAATTTCAAGATGCAGATTTAAAGGATCTATTGAATAAATATAGGACAAATGATCTAGCTTAACAAATAAATCTGGAATGTTACTTGTTCACTTCTCAAAATGCTAATATATACATATTCATATGTAGAACGTTCATACCAAGAGTGATAGTGGTCCCATTAAGTTATGAATTAATCAGTTCCCTCTGGAAGATCACATTCAAGTGTAGCATTGTCCTTTCAAAGAATGCCTTACAAATAAATGGAATCCAAAAGAAGACAATCTAAATGCTCAGAGATTTAGAAAGTGGCCATCAAAGAGACTGGTCAAGATAATCAGGCATGCTTATTCTGGAACTTAAAGATAATATAGGGAAGGCCTGTCAGATTTTTTTGTTTTTAGTATTTTTTAAGAATAACTGCATCTACCTACAGGGCAAGAACAGGGGTGACTACAATAGAATGGACCGTTTTTCCTCATTGTCAGGCAGATAATTTTAATATTTAAACTTGTGTGAATATGAAATGGGCTGCTTAACAGTAAGTCTGAGGCTGATCACTGCATGTCTAAGTGCTATGGATTTGGTTCTTCATGTGGTCTTTATTTCTAAGCTCTCTATCATTTCTTCGGGTTTTCTAAAGTATGAGCAAGAGCCATTGTAATCATCCCCATCAGTCCACTTCTCGTTGATGCATAGCTAGAACGCCATTATTCTGAGAGTGTAATTAGCTCAACTATTCTGGTAGCTTCACTTTCCCTTGGAAATGTTTCCTTGTGGGTGGGAGCATTTATAGATGACAGAGTGAAGTTATCTGTGTTTGTGCTTAACAGAGGTGATCTCGATATCTACAAAATCGTCACTGAACTGCATACAGGCGTCAAAGGGCTACAGATAAAGTACTAATCCCCAGCTACTTGCCTCCTCCTTCCTTTCTCAGTGGACAGGGTTCCAAGGACAAAGTGAAGCTCTGCTTCTAAATATATTTTCACTCATCTATTCAACAAGCATGCTAATATCTGCCAGGCACAGCCAAAATATAAAAAGCAGCACATTCTGTACCACATTTCCTTGGTCTTTAGAGTAAGGGCATATTTTTAAATTTTGGGGTCTTTTACTTTTCAGTTTGCACGTTCTTTAAGGGTTCTTCATGTGATGCAAAATGTCACCAGTGTTGATAAGGCCAGCTACTGCTTGCAAAATTCCTTCTTCCTTTGTGCTAAAGAACAACAGCATAGAAGGTTATCTCATCTAAACCATTTAATGGATAGTAAGGTTATAAAAGCAATATAATTTTAATAGATTTTAAATATTTATATGGTACAGAGATTTTTTTTAAAGCTATTCATAGTATCTCTAGCTACATGGCATTTTATAAGTATCTAGAGACTGAATCTATAATTTAAGAAAACTTAGATTTTGCTTTTTTCATTAATGTTGAACACTACATCAAAAATACATACAAATCCCAAAGATTCTACCATTTAGATTAGATTTTTTCCCTGAATTCTAGTCAGATCTTTTAAAACACACATACATACAGCCATAATGTGTTAATTTGGTGTCTTCTATAGAAATTAAACTGTTGTTGGATCTAGTTCTAATTCTCATACTTGTTTAAATATGTATATTATGGAAATAAATGAAAACCATTAAAATAAAAACAGGCAATTCAGAACTTGCTATCACAAGAGAGTCAGTCCATCGCCTGTGTTTGGCAGAGACTCAAGGCAGGTGGGGGAATGAAAAAAATTTTATAGTGGAAAGAAAAAAGAAAGGAAAGGCTTTCAGTATGCCTGACTGGAGGTTGTTGGTGGAGGAAGCTGGAGACTGGCTTACCAGAAGCAGTGTCCCTTGCGTGGTAGGTTTGGGGAATATATTTGGCTTTCTCTAGTTGGTCCTGAGTAGGGAGCAGGAGGCAAAACAGGAAAGCTGGCAGCCATTGACCAAGTCCTGTCCATCTGGGGCTTTTTTATATAGAAGTTGTGGTTTGGCTTCCAAGGCTGGTTGTTGCAGAGGTTGGGGGCCAGAGAGAAGAAGTATTTTCATATATGGACTGACCATTGTTCATTTAAATATTCAGTCTCTCAGTGTTATATCTAAAATAAAAGTCTTTTGGTCATTAGGTATCATAAAAAATATATATCTCTATAAAGTATGGTTGGGAGGCAATTCTCCTATGTGTTTCTTGTTCTTCTTGCACATCTAGCAAAAGCATGGACATCTTTTTTTTCCATATTATTTTTCAAGGATGTTTGTAGAAGGAACAGCCTTAAAAGATATAGATAGTAGCTCCCCTAGAGAAGAGCACAGGTGTGTTTACAGCCTATGTATCAAAGCTAATGTGAGCCTGCAGGGACGAGTTCGGAGAGGTTTGCTTTATAAAACATTTGTACAGCCTAAGCTTCAGCCTCCTCAGCTGCAGTGCAAAACCACTGTGTGTATAGCATCCACTGTGCCATTATGGAACCTGGGGGCAAGGGGAACTGAAGCAAACAGGAAGCTTAAGCTGCTTGCTGTGCCGTAAGAAATAAAGTCCTTTGTCTCTGACCCAAGAGTATCATGTCTTCTACCAACATCCAAGAAATTGATGCAGGATAGCTTGTTAGCTTAAAAGCAGGGTATAATCTCAAATTCTTCTGCTTTTGACAACTACTAGGTATTAATACCCAAATAATCAAGTATATAAGTGAATGCTGTCTATTCCTCCCTCTGATTTAGAAATATAACCATGATTACAAGAATAATGAACAAAAATGTAAAAAGCACCTTGCAAAAAACTCATATAAATTATTTCAGACGGTCTTTGGTAAATGGAAAGCAATTTAGTGCCTAAGAACAGGTGGGGCTAATGAAATAAGGCTTCATATTTTGTTTGTCAAGATATATGTGCACTACTGTTCCCCAGGTGGTTCATATTAAAATAAGGCCAATCACCAAAACTGTGCAAGAATGAAAAAGATTACAGAAAATGCTCAGATTTAATTTATGTTTAATACTTAATATTCCATTTTTCTCCAAATCTCATAAAAATTGCAGCAAAGGTACCAAACATCTCTACTTCATGATAAAGTATCAGTGCACCTGGCATATCTAAATTGTTTACTTACAAGCTGCCAACATTTTCATCTCAATGAATATAGATCTAGGTAGAAAAAATTCATATGCCTAAAATACATTTAAATAATCACCTATGGATTGGAAAAATAGATGACATTTTAAAAAATGTGCTTAATCAAGTAAGAGAGCGTTTAAGTCTCTGCAATACGGCTGGAGCACATACCACTACACAGCATTTTTTAATACCTTTATTGTGGTATGGTTCCCTGTACAGTAAACTGCACATATTTCAGATGTACAGTTTGATGAATTTTGATAGATGTAGACACCCATGAAACCACCACCACAATCACAATAGTTAACACTTCCATCACTCCCCAAGAGGCGCAATTCTCGAATTCTCAATTTATCCCTTCCCAACTGCCTCAGCCCCCAGTAACCATGAGACTGTTCTCTATGTCTGTGTGCAGTAATGGATCCTTCTGTCAAGTTATTATTAACAGGGTGTTTGTTAATCTAATGTTTTGTTGTCTGATAATTTTTAAATCACTTCTAAATTATCCCATAAGAACATTTGAGATTGTGTACATAGACTGTGTATTTTTGAAAGAATGACCTAAAGCTTGGATTAGAATATTCAGTTTCAGATTTTGCCATGTGCTGATAAGCCACAGAGGCAAAGACTTCTAAATCTGCCGGAGCACTGCATTTTCTTTTTGAGAAGTGAAGCCAGTACACTTTAAACTTCAAGGCAAACTACTTTTTAAAGTGAAAAACTAAACATATGATGAATTGATAGGTTACCTTGGAAGTGGCCATCATATACAATTTTTCCTTCTTTAGAGGGTGAAATATGTTATGTGTGATAAGGATTATAATGTTAATTTTCAGGAACTGGGGACAATTGCAGACAAATATAACCTCCTGAAAGTAAAATAAGCAATACTCACATTTGCAAAGGGAAGGTTTATAAATGTACTGGGACCCAAATATCCCCCGAATCTAACCAAGAAGACGTGTCACCCCCAAAACTCTATCATATTCAAATGCATGAATTAAGAAATGTGCTGCCATAACATTTCTAATATAGTCTAAATGAAATCTAAAATGAGAAATTTAAAAGATGGAGAATTAAATTATTTCCTCTTGTTCAGTAGAGAATTTTAATGGCTGATCTCAAAAGATCAACTTTATTTCATCGTGAACATTTTTCATATGATTCAGGAAAAGTCACTTATGTTCTATAATTTGATAAAAATACTTTGAGCACATCCAGCATCTGTTGCCCTGTTCCATGCTTATAATGCCATGTTCAGATTTGTAATTTAGTCTCCTGACTGGCAGAAGGAAGAGTTCTTTGCAGGGGAATAGTCCTAGTTCTTGAGCCAAATGACCTAATGATGTGTCATTTTGGTCCATTACATTGCTATGAACTTATCTCCCACAGACTGAAGAACTATAAAAGGACATAGTTATTTTTCTCAACCTGAAATATTAAGAACCAGATCCTGCGCCATGTTGATCCTACACCATACTGGTGGAAGACTCTAGCTGAATCAGCTCATCTGCTCCTCTTTATTGGCATAAAGAGCTATCAGAAGAAGTTTGGTATAAAACAAAGGTACTTAATTTGAAACTCAAAAGAGGAAGTGGGGATTCTGAAGACAATCCCACATGAAAAGATAACCTCTCTAACTGAGTAGGGGTGACTAAAACCAAAACAAATATGTTTAAAAGAGATCAATGACTTTTCAAATCTAATTTTAGACCAGTTCTGTCTAGAGGTGAGGCAGTTGATAAAATCAAGTTAAAAAAAAAAAAAAAAAGAGTACTTTTGGATGCACATTTAAAACCCAGGAGTGTCTGATACAGACAGGCTATATTCTGGGAAAACCATGTAAAAATTGGTGAACAGCTCTTGAAGCCTTGTTCAACTCCAGACAAAGGCTGGATAAAAGATTCTGCCACATGGCTGAGCAACAGGGCTGTCCAATCACTACCACGTGCACAGAAACCTAGTAAGATGGCAGATTCCCCATTACTTTGCCAAACCACATGGTTACCTTTAGGTGGGACCTTAAGTCCCGATCCTTTTGATGGCATGCAAACTTACATTTTAGTTCTGTTTTATTTTACAGTCCTTTAAGCTAAGACATCAAGTCATTTTAAAAAATACTTGCTCTTTGCAACAAAGTTTCTCTTATGGCTAAGTCTTTGTGTCTGGAGGTAGCAGGTTACTCTGTGAGTGTTTATGTCACCCTAACAGGCAGTTAGGAAGAGAAATTTCTCTCATCAGTGGTTCTTAGTTGACCAATTAAGGGGTGGGACATAGAACCCTGATATATTACCACAGGGGAACAGGTACTGAAAGGTAGATCCAGTATCTGTCTAATAGTCAGTTAGGTACAGCATAGTCTAGAGTATGGTACTAGGTAGAGATTCAAGCAAGCTTTGGTCATTCTCAGAGAACGCCAGCAAGGGTTATATGAGGTTTCCATTAGATAATGTGAAACAAATCAGAGTAGAATCTGGAAGAAGGAAGTATCAGGCAGGTGGGAAATGGTTATCATTAAATAACAAAATCTACTCCAATTTACTATTAAGTAAATGGGACTGGAGCCCAATTTACAGAACTCCAGCATTCTAAAGGATTGGCAATAGTCACATAGAATCCCCAACCTAAAAGAAACAAGATTCTAAGTAGATTCAAGGCTCATGCTCACGTGTTGTTTACAAATCCAGCTATGAATTTTGACTTCTGTTCCTACTATGCTCAGAGGAACCAAACAAAACACGGCCATATCTGGACATTTATCTGCTGCTCCATAACTCATTGCTTCATTTTTCTTATTTGTTTTCCACATTGACTGTCTTTCAGCCTCTGATTTTCAAACCAAAGTATGGCTTCTCTTGTCCATAAGAGTTCTTGGATTTGTGAACTGAAGGTTGATTTCCTTGTTATTTTTGCTTCTCAGTTGATCATATTGAATTTGGCAGCCTGTTCTTTATGTATGTTTCCTGATTCACACTCTGGATCCACTATTTTTTTAACATTTTTTATTGATTTATAATCATTTTACAATGTTGTGTCAAATTTCAGTGTACAGCACAATTTTTCAGCTATACATAAACTGGATCCATTAGTTTTATCTCATGGTATCTAATCTTGGGACCCAACACAACACTAGGGCTCCTTAGGGGAACCTTACTTGCTCTGCTAGAGTATAAATAATCAGGATTTACCTCCACTCAGCTTCTGCCCATTAACAAACAAGATCTTACATAGTGAATAAGAGAGACCACGCTGCTAGACACGGCATATAAGCTTAAATATAAATGAGTTATTTACCATGGCATATAACCAAATTCCATTGACTCATGATCTCCACCTGCTTAACTTCAGGATTCTTAATCCCTTGTATTGTCTGGCCTCTGTATGTATGTATATCTGGGAGGCTCTGGAAGGATGACTAGCAGATACTCAATACTCAATGTTTCCACACTCAGGCATCAGGAACTGAAGTTCCTCCCAGTCCCCTGAGCAGGTCTCTGCCAGGAGCCATCTCACCTGGGCTGAGCATGGGGGCATGTCCACTGCACTGAACTGCCCTGCTATGGGGGTGGTCACCTGCTTTGCTTGGTTGTCCTATTTTTATGGTGGGTGACACAGCTATTCCACATCAACTTCCAGGCATTCAAGTCAGCATCTGGGAGGCAAAAGATGCAACTGCAGTTTTTGACAAAACTGAGATAGTGCATTTCTCCCACTGGGTTACAATGTTGTTAACAGATCCCAGTGCAGGAGTTCCTGTGTTCCAAGATGTAGCAGTACAATACTTTGCTTTGTTCTGTTTTTGTGGGTTTTTTTAAAATTTTTCCTCCCAGCCTATTCTTTTCCTAGGACTTAAAGGTCTGGCCTGAGGACAAATTCAGTTTATAGACACTGGAATGAATCCAGGCTGCCTGGCCCCTCAGGACAAGAAGAATTAGTTACAAAAACTCAGTGTGCTGACTCCATCGCATAAAATGTGCTCAGCCATGCAGTCCCACACATTTGCTACCCATGCCCCATCTCTGAACTGGTGGCTTGAGGAAGTAGGTGCCTAAATCTTGGAATTTGCTTTACCTTGTGTTAACCAAGGAAGGCTGACTTGTTGGTAGGCTGCTGCTAAGAGAGTTAACAGACAGACATTTCCTAAGTATAACACACTACAGAGGTCCCAGGCCTACCTATGGGCCAGAACCACAATTTTACAGTTAAAGGTGAGGCTCAGGGAGTTTGCACAACTGGTCCAAAGTCAAACACCAAGTAAATCATGGTCGGAGATGGGATTGAAACTGAGATTTATTCAAGTCCAAAGTCCATGCTCTTTCTGCAGTGCTACCCTGCATCCCTGTAATCTATTTTTTTTTTCTACTAAGGAATTAATTTACTTCAGATCAAAGAAAAATTTAGAAGCAGCCTCAAATTTGACCTGTGAGAATTTTTCTCCATGTTGTGAATTGCATCATTTGAAATGTTTCCTGGGGGATATAATAACTGAATATCATCAGGACATGTACATGTCATATATTATATATTTATGAATGTGAATTATGAAAATAAAACATTGACCACAAAAATATACACATGATTTCTATGATGATGGCAAAAATGACTTCTGGATTGCCAGAAAGTTGTTAAGAATATAAAATTGCATACATAATACAGTTTGATCTTGTACTGCTGATTAAGTTAATTCCTTCTGATGGGCTGAGAGAAAATGTAAGCAGACAGACAGCTTTGTGACAGAGAGCACATCATAAGAGTTTAACTGAATTTTTCACCTGATTTGAGCTGCATAAATTACCTGATCACTCAGTTTTCCCTTTGAAACTCTCCCAGTGGGGATTCCACAAACTCCCAATTAACCCTAACAAGAGAGCCAAGCTACTTAAACTGCTTGGGTAATGCACGCCTGGAATATGTTCACTGTTTTGTTACATTAGTGCTTGGGGCCCAGACTGCTACTCAATACCCATTCTCCCTTCATCCTTACTAACAAAACCCAAGTATGATGCTGGATAACAATTTTCATAACTAAATAACTGCATTTCCCACTTGTCTATGTAGCTGGAGATGACTATGGAGAAAAAGGTAGAAGTCAGCACGTGGCACTGGGGGAAGCTCTTTTTAGAAGCACACAGAGCTGGCATATACCCCTTCCTTTATTCCTGCTGCTTCTCTGAAATGCAGATATGATGAAGAGAGTTTATTCCATCAGACATTTTGGACCTAGAGACGATCCTAAAGACAGAAGACTCATGCAAAGAGTGAAACAGAAAAAAGGGGGGAAAAAAATGCAGGTTCTTGATTGAATCACCACATAGCAGTCAAAAGAGCTCTGGAGTACATATTCTAGTCTTCCTGTAGGAGAGAGACAAAAACCTCTCCCCTCTTGAAGCTCCTGTCACTTCTGTTTGCAGTCTAAGCTGGTACACTGTTCATTCTGTCTAGGACCATTGGTGTTCAATGAAAAAAGGTTATCTAAACAATGTCTATAATGATATGCCTAGGAAGTTGATTTCCTCCTCCTTAAGCGCTCACCTTTTGTCTCTTTTGTCACAATTCCTTATAACTTGAAGGTTGTGTTATTATTTCCCAAATGAGGGTACACTGCTTGAATAGGGAAAATTGAGTTTGAAATGATATTAGCAGTCAGCAAGGTATAATGGAAAGAGCTTGGGTTTTAGAAGCAGTGAGTCCTGAATTCATATTCCAACTCTAACAATTATCAGCTGTGTGCCTGCCTCCTGTACAAATTATTTGGGATTTTTTAGGGGTAAACTGGGAATAATAAGAGCCACTTCATAGTATGGTGTTGAACATAATACTATCAAGTATCATGATACGCAGTAATAGCACATATTATTTTTATTATTTAATTCCTATAACAAATCCTATCCAAACCTTAGGAAGAGATTGTTATGGTCTCAATAAAGTTCTCTCACATTATTATTAATCTGACTGAATTATTATTTCTACCAATCCTGAGCACTTATTACTGTTTATATTTTATGTGTGCTTGGTTTTCTCCATAGACTCTAAGCTCTTTGTATCTCAAATCACTACCAGAGGCTGTTCTAAATAGTGACTTGTCAAGAAATATTTACAGTTGCTACTCTAACTGTATCTCTTCTCACAAATAGTAAAAACATATCAGGTGGGTGGAAAGCCTGATTGTTTTCATCAGAATTCAGTTATTTCTTTGCCACTGAAGCTCTGTGCATTAAAAGCCCTGAACCAGCAGCATAAGTACTAAGAAAGGCCATTTTGGCAACTTATATTATGTGAATAGGCCTTAATTATTGTATTTATATTATACTTTATTCCAATTCTAATCCAATTTATCTACACCTTCTGGATTAATTTTTTAAAACAATTTAGCAGATGTACAGAGGCTGCTTCTGTGCACACTCTGCTAGACACTGAATCCTTTATCACCAGTGTCATTGCTTCTTTAATGGGTATTTTAAGACTGTTTTTGATATCATATTAGAAAATGGACAAATCCAATTTTATATTGGTTGTGGGTGTCACATTAAATTCGAGCTGAATTGTTAGCTACTAAACCAACTAAAAACTTTCCCTGAACTTCTTATTTAATAATATGTGAAAATAACCCAGTAGGCTATTTCTACTTAGTGGAAATATCATTAGGTAATTAATTATATATATGTAAATATTACTACACATGAATTATCAACATTAGGTACTTTTTAAATGACATTCAAATCGATCTGTCTTTGAAGTCAGAGATTACTCAAAAAGATTGTTAATGGTAGTCAGTACCATTAAAATCTGATTATAAAACAAGTGTCAAATATAGAAAATTATTATATATAGGCAATGGTGGATAAGCATAAGCTATTGCAAAACTAAATACCAAAGCTAAACAATAATGTACTTATGCTCTTTATCAAGGTATAGTTCCAAAGTCCACTGATCAGGTGATAAATTCATGTTATACCTCATAGTTAATGTGTCTTCTCACTGACTATAATCACATTAAACAAGCAAAAATATGGACAATTATGTAAATAGGAAATAAATTTAGATTCATTATGAAAAAGTGGTAAGACTTCATACAAATAAGGAATGCTTATCCATACTTGTATGCATAAAATTCACCATACTTGATTTAACTAATATACATTGGAGTTATTCTATGTTCAAGTATAAATCAGGTCTTGGGGATTTTAATATTACTAACATATATTCTCTGCCTCCAGGGTGCTCACAGTCTAATAAGGGCTAATTATGCAATGCAGTAAATTAAATTATATATATATATATATACACACACACACACACACACACACATACACACACACACGTATATAAGCACACACACACATTTACACACAATATTGTGTGCAAACATATAAAGCCGCTGAACCCAGCTGCAAACTTAAGGGAAGGCTTTCTAAAGATGGAATACATAAAGAATCAAATTTAGACTGACTCTTTCAACATCACACTGATTTTTCTTTTTGCATTCTGTTGGCTCTTCAATTTGGTATAATACTGTCCATGAAGGACATAAGCAAGAACGTTCAAGGAAAAAGGGGCAATGTGAGCACAGGCATTCCTCCTGTTTCCTACCAGACCTGTCCCCAGTAACCATCAACTGAAAGCTAAGGAAAGGACTAATAGAAAACACAAGTAAGGAATTAACATGTGAATTAGAAACAAAGAAAGGTTTCACACATATGCTACAAAAATTGAAGAGTTTGTTCTAGGTGAAATGCCTCTGGAACTAAGACTCTAAGAAAAGCAGTTTATTCACCTAGAAGTTGTTGCTATCATATGATTAAGTAGAGGTGCTGGCAAAAAGACCCAGTATCTCCCAACACACTTTGAGAGCAAGCTAATGATAAGGGTGGCTGATGGGAGAAAGATGTCCACTACACTACACTTGAAACTTTTTTTTTTTTTTTTTGGCAATCAAGGAAACAAGTGTCCATTGGAAAATCCATTGGCAACTGTGGCCAACTCCAACTGAATTTACCGAAAAAATACGTTTTTCATGAACTAATAAATTCTGTGCACTATATAAGATTTCCCTCATTTTAAGACTTCATTGTTTTACAAAGCAGTGTTAGGTTCCCAGTAAAATTGAGGGAAGGTAAAGATATTTCCCTATTCTCCTGCCCCCATACATGCACAGCCTACATCCATTATCAACATCCCCCATCAGAATAGTAACTGATAAACTGAAAACTGGTAAACCTATAGACACATCATAATCATCCAAAGTCCATAGTTTACATTAAATTTCACTCTTGGCATTGTACAGTCCGTGGGCTTGGACAAATGTATAATGACATGTATCCATTATTATGGCATCATCCAGAGTATTTTCACTGCCTGAAAAATCCTCTGTGCTTCACCTGTTCATCCCTTGTGCCCAAACTCCTGGCAACCACCGATGTTTTTACTATCTCCATGTTTTGCCTTTTCTAGAATGTTAGGTAGTTGAAATCATATAGTATGTAGCCTTTTCAGATTGGTAACTTTCACTTAGTAATATGCATTAAAGATTCCTCCATGTCATTTTATGGCTTAATAACTCACTTCTTTTCAACACTGAATAATATTTCATTGTCTAGATGTAACAGTTTATTTATCCATTCAGCTACTGAAGGACATCTTTGGTGCTTTCAGGTTTCAGCAATTATGAATAAAGCTGCTATAAATATCCATGTGCATGTTTTTGAGTGGAAATAAGTTTTAAAATTCTTTGGGCAAATATAAAGAAGCACAATTTTTAGACCACATTCTTAACAGTATGTTTAATTTTGTAAGAAATGGTCAAATTGTCTTCCAAACTGACTGTATCTATTTGTACTCCACCACCAGTGAATGATATTTCCTGTAGCTTCACATCTTCACCAGCATTTGGTGTCATCAATGTTTTGAATTTTGGCCATTTTCATAGGTGTGTAGCTGTATCTCATTGTTTTAATGTGCACTTCCCTGATGGCATGTGACGTGGATTGTCTTTTCATATGTTTGTCATCTGTGTATATTCTTTGGTGAGGTGTCTTTTTAAACGGTTTAATCCATTTTATAATCAAGTTGTTTGCTTTCTGACTCTTGAGTTTTATAAATACTTTGTATATTTTGGATATTAGTCCTTTGTCAGATGTGTCTTTTGCAAATATCTTTTCCCCATCTGTGGCTTGTCTTCTCACTCACTTAACATTGTCCTTCACAGAGCAGAAATTTTCAATTTTAATGGAGTCCAGATTATCAGTTATTTCTTTCATGAATTGTCTTTGGTGCTGTATTTAATAGGGAACCACCATACCCAAGGTTATACCCTAGGTCATCCAGGTTCTCTTCTATGTTATCTTCTAGAAGTTTATACTTTTGGATTTCTTATTTATTACTGGTTCATTTTGAGTAAATTTTTTAAAGAGTATAAGGTATGTACCTTTATTATTTTGCATGTCCAGTTGTTCCAGCACCATATGTTGAAAAGACTATCTTTACTCCATTGTATTGCCTTTACTCTTTTGCCAAAGATCAGTTGACAATATTTATTGGGGTCTATTTCTGTATTCTCTACTATGTCACATTGATCTATTTGTTTTTTCTTTTGCTAGTACCTCACTGTCTTGATTACTGTTGCTTTATACTAAGGGGCCTATGTCCTCCTCTTTTTCACATTCAAGAATAGATGTAGCTTTTCAATGTGGTCACAATTTTTATTTGTTGTCAGGAAAAGTGGTGACTTCTAAGGTTTTTACATGTGGAACTAGAAATCAGAAGTCCTATCATTTTTTTAAGTTTCAAATAAACTTTTTAGTGTTTTTATTCATTTTTTAGAGTTTCTATCTAATTTTTATGTGAAATGAAATAATTTTATAATGTTAAGTGTTTTTGAGAAAGAATTTTTTTTTTAGATTTTTGGTTTGGGAGGTTTATTTCTATTCATTCTTGGAGATACTTGCTTTTTAAAATATTTTGACTTTATTCAGCTTTTTAAAATTTCAAAATTTCTGCCAATTACATCTGTGCTGCAAATTTGTGTTCAGATAATATAATTTTTGTCAGAGATAAAAGTTTTAAAATTCATTAGTGCTAGCAAATAAATAGGGTAAGCATAATTAAAAGAAAATAAATGACAAATTTAAGGTCTGGAAAATGGGTAGAAATATTAAAATATATATAAAATATATGGTTAAACTTAGTACACAAAGATAAAATTCTCTCAGATGATAAAAATGAAACAAAACACTAAACACTAATGGAATAAAAATTTGTAAATATTATTTTTATACACTGATTCCTTTTATTTATATTCTGTTTTAACTACTTTGGTCCAAATGATTTTTTTTTTAAACAAATGGTGCATTTTCAAACAGCTACAGCAAAAAAATTCTGTGGAATTGTGGTTTTTCCCATACCCAAGATTTCTTTAAAATAAAAAGCCACTTGCTTGACATCAGGAGTTAACCCGGACAGGTCTCAGGTTTATGTATTTATGACTATTTTTTTTAAAATCAATGCAGTATTCCCTACTATACTTAGTCTTAGCTGCTAGAAAGCAGGAATCTTAACTGCTTTTGTCACCATTATATATACTGGACCCTAAAACAGTGTTTTACATATGGTGTGGGGTTAATATATATTATCAAGTGAATGAACACTACACATTGATGACAGCTTCCTTCTTATTTATGTAAGAGCTTTAAAAAAAAGTCTCATTCAGTTCACATCTGCTTTCTGTAGAATACTGCTGCTTTCAGATTTGGGAGAAGAGAGACAGAGAGAGATGGTAAAAGGAAATTATCTCAGGAGGATGTCTCCTTCCTGTTGATGAAAAGATTTAATAAGGTTCAAAGGAGCTCCACACAACATCATCTAAAGGTACATCTGCTCTTTTTCCTTGCACAAAAGAGGACATTCCAAAGCAGCCAGCGTGTGTATAAATGCACATGTCCTACAGCTAATTCTATACTGTTTGTAAAGTTACAATCAAGAGGGAGGTGCAAGCCAACAAAATGATTTGAAGACTTTATTCCAAGTGTGGGACTTTTTTTATGAGGTGCCATGGTCTCCATGGAGAAAACTGATAATAAGGGACATAGACACACTTTTCTAAGCATAAATATTACATAAAACTCCACACTTGAAATATTAGTTTGAGTTGAATATGTTCATCTTAGCCCAATATAGAAATAGAGGTGAAGTTAATTGTTTCAAGCATTTTTCCCCTAAAATTCATCCAAGTAAGATAATCATTTGGGGAAATCATGTAATAAAAAAAAATCCCTGTGCTAGTTTTCTATTTCATTCATTATAATCAGAAATTAATTTGGTATTTTGGAAAATTTTTAGGCAAATACCCAACCTTTTTAATGATGTAATCTACTCAGAATAAGAAAATGCACTTTTCTCTTACAGAATGTATCATAGATATAATCACTCATTGATACAAAGGATGCCTTAGTGGCTAATTGCTTGAACTCTTCATGTTAAAGGATTTGAATAAGCATATATTTATGAAAGGATTACGATGTAAAGAATACAATGCTTCTGGGGAATAAATTCGAATTTATGATCTGTTAGCAAGTTTATCCCAGCAGAATTGACATCAGCACTCTGAAGTCCCACAGTCACTCCAAATTTAACATGTCCAGTGCTAAACTCATTTTTGTTTTCTCTCTCTCCATCTGTATTCTCATTTCTACTATCTATATCTCAAGGAATGGCAACACCAATCACCCAGTCTCCCAAGCCAGGAATATGAAAAAGACTTTTTATCATTCTTCTCTTTAAACCTGCACAGTAAATCTCTCAAAGCCATCAGTTCATTCTTCCTCCTTCCTCTCTCTCAAATGTACCCACCTCTCTCCAGTCCTTCAGATGACACCTATGTTTCAATATTCATCATTTTTCTCTGAAATTTTGTTAACAGCCTCATTATCTGCTTCCCTAATTTCAGTCATAGTACTTTCTCCCTGATTCCTCCACAGTACCTAAAGAGATCTTTTTAAAATGTGAATTACAAATGACTTTCCTATTTAAAAATTCACTAATCTCTATGGCTTGCAGAATTAAGCCAAGCTCTTTGTCATAACACTGTGGTTTCATACGTGACCTTTTTAAATCACTAGTTTTATCATTTCCCTCAAATTCCCAATTTCAGCCCCTTGTCCCTTGAACCGAAGCACAGCTGTTTCTCATCCTAGATTAGCCTCCTTCTATCTGAAAATTTGGCAATTTCAACTTTCCTGAAGGAATCAACTGAATCACTTCCTCTGGATCATTTTCTCTAACTTCCTTCCTTAAAAAATTCCAGCTTATCTGTATTGCTACCTATGCTTTAATTATAATCAAAGATTAATTAAAGATTAATTATCTTTTTAAAAAAAACTTGTATACTACTCTTAAGCTCCTCAGAGGCAGGTAGAGAATATGCATCTCTTTATATCTCATTAATCTTACATGAAGCCTGATACATTCATTTATTAATTTAATGACACTGAATATTTTTTCACTCTGAAGAAAACTAGGGGACAGCTCCTCTCAAGCCACACACAAATATTCTGATGATTCAAAATTTAATAGAGGTTAAAAGCAGTCCATCCCTTTCATCATAATTTGATATCTATAACCATGGCTACTTGATTCTTTAAAAATTCATCTCATTGGACCATAAAAAACCTTTTACTTAATATACTTTATGAAAATGAGTTATTACTGATGCAGAATAAATATGTATTTCCAGAGTATACTTGATTGGGAAAAAACAAAATTTATATGAATAAAGTCATTCTCTGTTGCTTTTACAAATGCCAACTCTTTAGATATACAAACCTTCCTATTAAATACATGTATAAATATGACCATAATTTTTGCAAAATGCTTTAATTTTCAACAAGCCCAAGAATTTACAGCATTTGTTAGGTCCTCACATATGAAACACACAAATTTTTACTTTGTTCTTTTGAGAACTAAAAATTTTCATTATCTGCCAAAGTTTCCTTTCATGAAATATTACTCCTCAGTTTTGAAATTTTAAACTTTCTCTATGAGAACTTTAAAAAAATAGCATTTTTTATGTCTGTCAACATAATAGTTTCTTCTAGCTATCCTTATCTAAGCAAAGAAAGATTTTGTTTGTTAAAACAATTAATATTTTCTAAGTTGTCTAATAGATACATGTATATTTATATTCTGCTTTATATTAGGGGAGGGAGTAGTAGAAAAATGAAATGTCATTTTTTTCTATCTGTATTACGCACCAGATATTTTACTATCTCATTTGTCATAAATGCTTAGGAAATTGTAGTTATCATTTTTATATTAAATAATAAGAAAATCGTATTCCAGTGACTTGTTGGAAGGAAGCATTACTACTATCAGGTAAGTGAAGCAAATTCTACTGACAAAAATTTAACAAATAGCACCAAGATTGTAAAGTATTAATTTATAGATATTTATTGAGAATAGTCATTAAAAAGCAAAATATGTCTTTATATGTCCAAGCATCTGTATAGAACACTGTCATATAAAGGTTTACCCCATGTGGTGCCAATTCTCCGTATGGAGAATCATTCTGCCAAAAAAACAGCCAATCAGGTAACATTTCTATTTCTATCCTGGTCAAAAGATGTATTGCTCAAAGTGTTTCTATTTATCCCTTATCACCTCACTCTTCGTTCTCTCATCATCCTTTTCATTTTTACAACCTTGTGCTGACAAATTTATGTTATTTTTCAAGTTATTTCTTTCGTGTAATTCTTAACAGACTATTTTGTTTTTAGTCAAGAGGTTTGTAGAAAGTTTTCTTGCTGCAGACAGTTGAACCAGGTACCTTTTCACCTATCTCAGTTAACATGATAGTTGCACTATATCCTGTGCAATAATGGGAGCCCACTACCAAATGGGTATCATTTTCTCTTATTCAGAGGGAGAAAACTGAAAGTCAAAATTGTCTCTACTGTTCTATAACAACTGTATAACAATTAATACAGGTTCTGTAGCATTCAGAAATGTTCTGTACTAGATTTCTATGAAAAATACTTCAATAGTCAAAGTGACAGTCAAATGTATAAACTTTATATAAAATGCGTATGCCTGTAAAGACATTTGGTATTGTTTTGAACAAAGTAGCCAAAGTCAGTATTAATTGGTATTACTCTTTGGTCATCTAGGTCCATAAAGTAAGAAAATTAAGAAACAATGGTAAGATATGAAACCTAATTTTAAGGTGAATTTATAATACTTTCACATTAAAGAGCTTTCCAAAATGATGAATAAAAGTATTTGACTTACAATAAAATAAAATGAAACTATCATAAATATTTCTCTTCTGAAACATATTTCTTACAAAGGCTGTGTTCCCTAGCATCACTTTACATAAATTACAATAAACATTTCTTCAATCTTTGTCAAAATGCCCAAGTTGGTCGGGGTGATTTGTTGTGATAACAAAGCATAATTGTGAAATTCTCTAGTATAATTAGAAATAAGTATAAAATAATATTGCCAAAAATAAAATTAAATGTCCATGATAGGCACAAAACCTGTTAGCCACAATTCCAAAATACATTTTTTCAAACAAACATACGTTTGTGAATTGCAGCAAACTGATCTGGAGTCAAAGCCTGGCCTTCCCACCAAAAAGCCAGAAGACACAGGAAAAACATTTGACTAAATCCACATCTATTCCTGACTAAAATTCTCAGAAAATGAGGAAAAGAAGGGAATTCCCTCAAACCTGGTAATAGGCCTCTATGAGAAACCGATAGCTAACATTGTAGTTAATTGTCTTGCTAAAATCATAAACAAGGATGTCCATTATCACCACTTATATTCAATGGTGTATTGGAGCTTATAGTCATTGCAATCAGGAAAGAAAAAGAAGTCAAATACATAGTTTGTAAAGGAGTAAGTATTCATTCATAGTGACATAATTATTTAGGGAACCCAATGGAATCTATTTTTAAAAACCTACCAAATACAGTAAGTATATTTAAAAATGTATAAGGATGCAATATCAATATATAAAATCAGTCTGGTTTATATACACTATATTCAAATGATAAGAAATTAAATGAAAGCAACAAAAACATTCAAAACAGCATCACAAATATGAAATCATTAGTGATAAAGCTAGAAAAATATGTACAAGACTTGTATACTTAGTCCACGGTGTTGTTAACTTTGTTTTTCAGAGATGCTACCCCTCCCTTACAGGATTTTCCTTACAAGGTACTTAACCTTTTCATGACTCTGTAAATTAGGGGTAAAACCTCATTTTATAACTGATATGTTAGGGCTGTTATGCTGATTCAATGAATTAAGACCAGAATGCCCTTATAACAGTATCTGATACTTAATAAGCATCCCAACTACTTTATTTGTATTTGAGAAATTTGGGTTAAAGGGAGATAAGAGCACATGATCAATTTTCCAGAAGACACATACTTGTTTCTGCAGCCACTGTACTCTTTCTCTACCTACAACCCTCACTCTCACAAAGGTAAAAATGAAAATACAATTAATACTTCAAGTCCCTTTGAATTGACCTGTTTGTGACTTCTGTCTTCATTGACCAATTCTTCCTTCCATCCTCCAGCACATTTATTACATCACAATGTTCTAGCAGTCTAAATCCACTTCCATTCCTTTTCATCCTCTTTTTAATTCCTTTAATCAGTGCTCTCTAAGGTGAAGTTCTCCAAAGCTCTATCCTTGGTCCTCTCCTTTTTTCTTCTCTTCTCATATTTCATACTCTTCTGTTATGGTCTGTTTGACACATCACGCATTAAATTTCTGCTATGTGGTGATGAAAGGAAAAATATTCTCTTTTGAGCTACAAACTCATACTTTCATCATCCCATTGGATATCTTTACCTGAAATCTATTTATTTCTCACCCCATATGACTCAACCAAAAATGCCTTTAACAAAATTGACCACTCTCTCCCTTGTTGATGCTCAATCTTCTGGCCTAAGTGATGAGGTAATTCTTGATAGAGGAGTTGGTGCTTGAGCTCACTCTTAAAACATTATAAGTGAGTTGGGTGGAAAGAAAGAAGTAGGAAAATATTTGCTTAATAAGCAAAGTAAGAAAAGTTACAGATATCTGAATTATAGCCTGGAATGTTCAGAAAACTGCAAGAAGATTGTGTGACTGGAGTGTCATAGGAAAGATGGAGTAAGAAGAAAGAGAATTATGTTGATTTAAATCCATTAAATGATTGTTATATACAACTTGCAGCTCTGAAGAAAAAATGCTTGCGTTATAATGTTAAAAAAAAAAAGAAGCAAGGCACAAATGTGTAAGTGTATTGTAATATCAGTTGTAATGCCAAGCATTTTAAAAAACAATTGCATGGAGAAATCCTTTCCTGTGGAGAAACTAAACCAAAATGTTTATAGTGTTTAAAAGGGTAAAATTATAATTTTTTCTTTTTTTTACATTTTTCTGGCCTTCTATTTTTTCCCAATGTACATTAACATGAGGGATTTAAAAAAGAATGAAACAAGTTTTTTAGAAGTTCAAATCTTCTAACAGTCTTTTTAAAAAATCTATTTAATCTTATAATTTTCTAAACTATTTCTTTAATTGTTTCTCTAATTTAATCAAGACAATTCCTATACCATTCTCTCAACACGCAACTCTCAATTTTGTCGTTATTCTTTTGTTTATACCGTATATCCAATTGGGATCCTTCCCCATGCTTCTGAAAATGTCATACAATGTTAACAATTAGCAGCTGCACCAGCAGTGAAAGGAATTAATATTTACCATTTATTAATTACTTAGTCAGATTCAAGCATGATGCTAAACCCTGTAAGATAAATTTGATTAAATCTCAAAATAATGTGAGGTGAGTATGATTATTTAAAGTACAGTTCAAAACACATGTTTTCTCTGACTCACTCTATCTCAGATTTTCCTTTTCTTAATAGTTTGCATTAAAATCACACTCAAAATACAGTTTGCCCTACTTGTAAGTGTAATTGCTTGAAATAGTGTAAGTTTCACATGGTCAAGCATGAAGTTAGTAATCCCTTCCTTTCTTCTTCCCTTTTTTTCTTCCCTCATTTCTCACTTGCTCTCTCTTCTATCTCTTTTTCCATGATATATTCCACTTTAGGCATGCTTATTAATATGAATTATTAAATTAAAACATTAAGGAAATACTGTCTAATGCTCAATTATAAGTTTGAGACACAAAATAATTGTATGTAGAATGGCACAGAAATGTAGCAAGTGTATGTTGCAGATGGTATTTGTTTAGACTGTAAATAACACATGATCACTAAAATCATATACTGCATTGAATTAATAGATTTTATTTTTTTTAAATAAGCCTTATAGATAATAAGGTAGAGAAGTTGCATTTGGACTCTATGATTGCATTCACATGAAGTTATATTTAAGTGTATGGGAACAACTGGATTTCAGGATAACATTTTCAAATTTCATTTGAATACTAAAAATGATTGAAATTATTTTAGTGAAACACAGTTATGAATAATGTTTGGTTTCAATTCTATTTCAGACTTGACCCTTTGTGAGAAAATAATGGAATCAGCAAATGAGAAACAGCTGTTAGAAGTCTACCAACCAATACTAGTTTGTAGATACTAAATTGTTATGAGTTCAGCTATAAACATTGAATCATGGCTTTAAGTAGAAGGGAAAAATAATTAAAGTGAGTCAAAATCTTGATGACTCCACAACATGAAAGAGGAATACATTATTCAGAAAACATTAATGAAATATTTAACGACACTAGGGAATTATAAGAAAAAAGTTAATTATAAAAATGAGAATCTTGTGTGCATAGCTTTTTCAATCAAAATATCCAAATACATACTTAACTTTCAGTTAGAAACACTTAAATTGAAAGAAAGCACATAACATTGATGTCTAGAAATAAATGTAGTAAAGTAGGAATTTTATGTCTTGAAAGATGGGTTGCCTGTATAAAGCATTTTAGTGAGATGGACTGGAAAAAGAAGTATTCTGGACTTAAACTATTGAACTTTAATGATATAAAGTTGGTTTTTATTGCACTTCTGGTCTAGGATTATTCTTGTGTTTTATTAGTTTGTTATAGTGTAAAAAGAAATTAAGACTCATTTCAGCTTATAAGCAAAGCATAATTTATAATCATCTATTCTCAGAAATATGGTTAAAGTTCATAAATGAATAGCTTTCCTTTCAGATATAGTCTTGTTCTTTGTTCCAATCTAGGTATATCACGGCATTGACTCCTCAGATGAGAGAATTAAAACTTGGGAGCTCTCTAGAAAAATAAGACTTCATATGTGTAAGTAGTGAATGACCTGCCTGTGGAGATCTGCTTGTGTTCAATGCTATCATCACAAATGATTACAGACCTCCAGAGAAGAGTGTTTTAGTGTTGCTTTTGACATATTTGAAAAAAAGAGCAATATTCACAGCTATTTCTTCAAAATAAAGCACAGTGTTTGCAGCCAGAAACAAAACAAAACAAAAACAAAAAAGACTTGGAAGCAAATAACATCCGGCACCATTTTGATTGTGGCCAATGTGTGAAGGAGTTGTGTGAGAATTGAGGCGTTTATATGTTATAAACTGAGAATGAGTATACAGATTTTCTGAGGTATATATGGACAGCTGACATTTGTTATGATCCTCAAAAGGCACATTTTTTTTTAATCTGTCTTCAATTGCTCTCCATGGAAAGCTTCTGTAACATCATAGTTCCTATTAATCCTTAAAATAATTTAAAACATAAATTAAAATGCCTACAGAGATAGTTTTATACTTAGAAATTAATCTTGGCTGGGGTGTGGACAAAATGGCAGAGTAGGAAGACCCTGAGCTCCCCTCCTTCCACGGGAAGTTGTAAGTAAAATTACAACTATTTACCGAGCAACTATCACTGATAATGCACTGAAGACTAGCAGAGAAGATTTTTCAAAACTGAAGGCATAAAGAAGAAATATACGGCTATTACCCACTTCCAAAGTTTAATACATTGTGTTTTGAAATTTAAGGGACTTTTTTCTACTTTCAAATTTTGATTTTGGGATAAAACTTGTAAAAGATGCTTTTATGGATGCTCAAACCAGTCCATTCAGAAAGATTTCCTGGAAAATTTTTGATGTGATCATAATTGATGTTGCATGAGTTCCCAGGAAACCAACTTCCTTTTTTTCTAAAACGATCTAATAAAACATGTGATAGTACACGCTAAGCTGGCACTGTGCTTCTGCATATAAGCAACAGCCCCACTTTGTTTTCTGGAGATGTTCTCATTGTGTGTCTTTACCCGTCTGGCATTTTAAAAACATTGTTTCTAATTTCTCCATATGAGACCACAATA
The DNA here is from genome assembly GCF_048773025.1 of Camelus bactrianus. Lineage (NCBI taxonomy): Eukaryota > Metazoa > Chordata > Mammalia > Artiodactyla > Camelidae > Camelus > Camelus bactrianus. The sequence continues at coordinate 101,568,950 of NC_133539.1, forward strand.
ATGACAGAAATAATGTTAAAAGACAAGAGGAGATTGTCTCTATTAAGAGATTTCAAGGAATGTGACACAGTGCTCTTCATCTTGTGTGAGAGACCAGCCTAAACCCAACATGACTAACCACAAATCTCTTCCTGTTACTGCATAGATTGGAGCCTTATTAGAAAATAAAGGTTCTGACAGCAAATATTTACATATCAATGGTCTCTCACAGTGACTCTCAAAGAGGTTTTTCTGGCAGCAATTGTTTATTCAAGTTAATGGCGAAACTTAAAAGTTAATGGTGACAGTGAATAAATTACCACAAATTTAGTGTTTTAAAGAAGTTCTTATCTTACAGTTCTGTATCTACAAGCCTGACACAGGTCTCACTAGCTAAAAATCAAGGTGCTGTCAGGGCTGGAGATTTTAGGGGAGAATCTGTTTCCTTGCTCATTCAGATTGTTGGCAGAATTCAGTTCTATACAGTTATCATACTTGGTTTTAGAGGTCCCAGCTTTTAGAGGTCACCTGTATCCTTGGCTTGTGACTCTCTTCATCTTAAAAGCCAGCAAATGTGGGTCAAGTTTCTCCCATGCTTCAAATCTCTCTTCTATCTCATCTCTCTGCCCTGACTCTTTTGACTCTTTCTTTTGCTTTTAACAGCCCATGTAATTAGAGCAGACCCACCAGAAGATTCCATGATAATCACCCCATCCTGAGGTTTGCAACCTTAACTATATCTGCCAAGTCCCCTTTGCCATGTAAAGTAACACACTCCCAGATTCCAGGGATTAGAAAATGAGTATCTCTGGCCGACCATAATTCTGCCAACAACAGTAATAATAATAGTAAACATAATAGTACACACAAATGCTCTTTAAGTGTTTTATATATATGAACTGATTTAAATCTTACAGCAACTCTATGAGGAAGATATTATTATCTCCATTTTACAGATGAGGAAAATGAGGCAGAAAGACAATGCAACTTGCTAAAAGTCACTCAGGTAGAAGTTAAATAACCTTCCTACAGTCGTAAATCTGGAATCCAAATCTGTCTATATGAATACACAAACAGGCAGATCAGGATTTTTTGTTTGTTTTTTCCATGCTCTGCTTTACAGGTAGTCAAGTCATAGCTTTGAGCAGAAACAATTAAGGTAAGCAGGTTTAAAGTACTTCTCTAATATCCATCCTAGAATCCTGCCTGAAATCAATATGGGACTTACAAGCTGACAATTTGTAAATATATTCTGTCTCCATTTTAAAAAGAAAAAAGACTGGATTTTTTCTACATCAAATTTCCAGGCTAATTCACCAGCTCCATTATTTCCTAAAAAGCACCATGCTACCGCAGTTTGAAGCTCTTTCCAAATCGAGATATTTAATAATGTAGGAGTCTGAATGAGTACGGAGATTCAAACATATTTTCAACAACTAGACATCTAGTTGTAGAAGCCTCCTAGTAAAGTGGTCATTCTTTTTAATGGGCTATGACAACACACAAAAACAAAACAAAAGAAAAACGCTGGTGGAACAACTCAACATTTGCTGGAATTTTGCAGTTAGAGTGTATGTGTGTGCATTTGGGGATGCGTGTGTGTGTATATTATTAATCCAGTAGAGAATTATGACTGGCCATATTTCAGGGAAAAACTTAAGTAGTACAGTCATTGTTAAAACACATAAAAAGTATTTTCTTCTATTTCACTGGGAAAAAAAGGGCTTTGAAAATAAATCCTGAAATATAGGGCTGTCACCATTAACCTCGAAGTACAGACATTGTTCTATGTGTGTTCTATATGTATTAGCAAATAAATATTATAACCACATAGACATATTTAAATAAATGGTTAAAACACAAACCAGTGAAACCCAGTAGTTTCAAGGTTAGTGGTGACACATTCCACCTCTAGCTTCTGTCACTACAGTAAGAAAAACATGCCCTAAGATATTTCAACTGTTTACCTGTAAATTGCAATAAAAACTCCATTACTTAGAATAGACTACAGCCTTATGAAAATCAATGAAGTCAATATGACTTTAAAAATAATCTTGTTTGTAAATCCACTTACATTACAGTATATTAAACCTATATTCTCAGTGGTATATAACTAGATTTTAGTTATTATGTTACCAACAGAATAAAGTAAATAGTTTACAGATGGACATATTTGCAACCATGAAATACTTCATTATTTTCTTAGCTAAAAATAATGACTATTTCTTGATCCCCTTCTTTTTTCATTTATACTGGAAACATCAGCAGCAACAAGCATCAGTCCTCAACAAGTAAAGAATAAGAAGTGTAGCAAAGAGGTTGGTTAAAGAAGGAAGAGAAGAAAGAAGGAACATAAATCACAAATATTTTGTACTTTAAGAACGGCAGATTGGACATCTTGTCAGCAAATATAAGTCTCAATTTCTTTTAAATGTAATACCTTCCATTCTGTTTTTCAAAAGGGAATAAAACCATATATTATCAACTAATGTTAAAGTCTATGCCTAAGGAACTCTCTTTCCAAGGGCTTAGAAAAATAATTTAAATGTTAGGGTGATAGATCTACAAGAAATAATTCGTTTATTTTAAAACTATTTCACCATGAACCACTTTAAGGTCTGTAAACATCAGAATCATATTTCTATGAACAACAATGCTCTTTGTTTCTATTACACTTACTAAGACTATTCTAGACATCTCTTCTTTATACTACTACTTCAAAAGTCTGCTGCTTGTAATTAAGATTTTTTTTTAATTTGGTCATTACTGTCTAAAATAAACAGAAGATACTTCGTAATTCTGTATGCAAAAAAAGAAAAATGGAGTGTATTAGATTTCCTGACTGTACACTGTGGTAGTATATTGGCCAGAATTCGCAAAAGAAAAATATAAACCTTCTGATATTTTCTTTTTTCCCCTTTCTTAAATCTTATGTGCTACCAGTATGAGCATCACTGAATTGAAAGGTCAAGTTATTAGCAAAAGCTGATCTCTGTTAATGTTACTTTGTCTCCAAAGAAAACTAAAATGACTCCTGGTGACACTCTAAGCAGGATATGCTCATCCCAGAGAGCTAAGAAACTGAAATTAAAAGGTCAGAACGTCTTTGGGGATGCTGAAAACGCACTGTGGTATAAGAGGTAATCATCTACTCAGGCTGAGGTCTGTCTATAAACAGAGTTCTCTAAAGGTAAGGCTAATTCATCAGAATTAAAATCAGAAAGAATCAAAAAGGACCTTTTAGAACCCTCCTACACTGCTGGTGGGAACGTAGTTTGGTGCAGCCATCATGAAAAACAGTATGGAGAGTCATTTAAAAAACTAAAAATACTTACCTGATGATCCAGCAATCCCACTCCTGGGCATATATCTAAATAAAACGATAACTTGAAAAGATACACGCACCCCAATGTTCATAGTAACATTATTTACAATAGCCAAGACATGGAAACAACATAAATGTCCATCTACAGATGAACAGATAAAGATGTAGGGTGTGTGTGTGTGTTAATATATATATAATGTAATATTACTCAGCCATATAAAAGAATGAAATAATGTCATTTGCAGCAATGTGGATAGACCAAGAGATTATCACATTAAGTGAAGTCAGAGAAAGACAAATATTGTATGATATCACTTATATGTGGAATCTAAAACAAAAAATACAAATTTCATTTACAAACCAAAAGTAGACTCACAGACATAGAAAACAAACTATGATTACCAAAATGGAAAGGGCAGGGGAGGGATAAATTAGAAGTTTGGGATTAACAGTTACACATTACTACATATGAAATAGATAAATAACTAGGACCTACCATATAGCACAGGGAACTATATGCAATTTCTTATAACATAATGGAAAAGAATCTGAAAATATACACACACACACACACACATATATATACACATAGCCGAATCACTTTCCTGTATGCCTGAAACTAACATTGTAAATCAACTACACTTCAGTAATAAACTTTTTTTAAAAAAGGACCTTTTAAAAAGTACTTCATATCCTGGGTACTAGTTATAAGAATATACATTTGAGATTCAAGACAAAAGGGCTAATCCTCATTCTGTCCCTGAATTGGTGTATGACCATGGACAATCTGCATTATTTCTAGGCCTCAGTTTTTTATCTAAAATGGAGGTTTGGGATCACTGAGTGAGTAAACAGAGACACTTCTACCATTTATCCTTAGTTTCTAAAATGTAGAATTTAGATGGATTACTCATGCAGAGTGTAATTTGTACAGAAACCTCAGAGTAACTAACTGATCTCTAAGATTCTTTCCAGTTTTCACGTTATGATGTTAATCATATTGTCTTCCCAATTCATATTTTCTGATTATTTTAATTTTCAACAATTGTGTGTCAGATGCCTTCTAGGTATTAGAGAGCTATGCAGCGGAACTACCAGCACTACAGAGCCACATAAGATATATGCCCACCTGTAAGAAGTACAGAGTCTGGTAAACAGAGAAAGACATGTAAATAGCTAAGTGCAATAAAGAATTGCAGGTGGGCTGAGAGAGCTGTTAAATAGAATTAGGGAACTATGAAAGAAAGCTAGTTTTACTTGGGGCTTTTTGAGGTGATTAATCCAGCAAGATTTTATATAAAAAAGTGATATTTGATATTTTTGGAACAATGACAAGGGGTGGGACAGGTGCTTAGAAGAAAGGCATTCCCAGACAAAAATAATACAATAGCAAAAGCATAAACCATGAACCAGCTAGGCATGTTTACAGTAACTATTAGCAACTCAACAGGATTGGGGGTTTAGAATTTGAGAGTAGATTTAGCAAGAGAAAATGCTGGAGATTTAGGGAGAGGTTAAATTGTGTGGGCTAGAATTCTTAAACAGTGTGAGTTATAACCTGTAGACAAAGGGGTTTGAGGGAAGCAGGAACATGGATAAAGCACCAGGTTTGGTATTGGAGAAAGCTGTTTTAGGAGTAGAACATTAAGAAGGTATTACTGATCTGATATACGGATGTAGGGCAATTAAAGTATAACTTTTCAAAGGCAAAAATGTGAAACCCATTCAAACAAAAAATGAGTATAAGCAAATATTTTATTCAACAAAGACTGTTAATTAATGAGGAAAACATTATCATTTGAGAAACCAGTTATTTACCAGCAATTTAAAAAATAACGTTAGGTTAAAATTTTTGGATTAGTTTTAAACCTGGCTAATGTCCAAAAAGGCAATAAACTATAATCTTTGACTTATTTCTTCCATCAAATGGAAATAATTTGCATTTCTACTGGACAAAAATCAACAAGCTAACATTTAACTTTACTAAATTTGAGACCTTCAGTCAATAGCATACAGTAAATTGAAAAGTATATTTCCCTAACCTTTGAGTGAGCCCATGTTCCTGTATGAAAATAAATGCCATCCACCTTCTTGCCCTATTTGCAACTTTTGGGTAATTTTTTCTTACCTAGAAAAACTACTATATCGGTATTTTAGTATGTACTGTCCCCTCCATTAAGTTTATGTACCATGTAATTGAACAACTTAAAATATGCCTATATAAATGCTATTATGCCCTATCATATTGTATAACTCATTTTGAAATTGCAAACTAAGCTTATCACTTGAGAAAATTCTTCTCTCTAGGAATATTTATGAACAGCATTAAATGGTGGACATTAAATCATTTCTGAAACCTGTTTCCAGTGTATCTATTTTGCTCAACACAGACATCTACTATACTTTGAAAAAGACAACTCTTTGTTCTTCCATCATATAACCAATTAGCTCACTATGCAAGTTTTCCTCTGGATAAATTGCAGTCTTGGGCTTCTGAAGCCAATGTTCTACAAGAGAAGCAGCTGGGCCTCAGGCATCACTATTTCATCACTGACATCGTTCTGCTCATCAGTAACTCTTAGATTATACTGAAAGTAACAAAGAGGACTTATGGCTTTTATTGAGGTTCCCTTGGATGTGGACTCTGTGACCAGAAATCCAATATGTGCTATATTGAATAAACATGCTATTATCCCTGCCAGTGGATGTTCATCCTGAATTTGTTTCAAAAAACCTAATTCTGTGAAATCAGCATTTTGACAGTGTCTTACAGGATAATGATAACATTTTATAGGAAAAAATGAAATGCTTGATACCCTTAATTCACTTCCACATCCCTCAGTAAAAATTTGAGGATAAGCAACAACTCACTTTATATGCTGATACGGTTTTACTATTACAAATTAGAACTAGGTGGCCTTGGTGCAAAATATGAAGAGCCCATTAAATACTATACAGAAGAAAGCCCAGAGATCAACCAGTCTAAACCCTATGTAATTATATTTTGGATAAATGTCTTTAAATAGTTAACTGGCTTATCTCTAAAGATCTTATAAAACAAGTTAATATATTCCTTTTCCTAGTTGTTTATTTTCTAACCAATCTGTCTTAGAGAGTTGGGCTTGGGAGTTGCATTTTATTCACTCATGCAACAAATATTTATCAAACATTTTAAAATTCAAGGAAACTGACAATCAAAAGCCCGTGCTTTCAAAGATTTTACATGGACGTAGGGAAAGTCAGATGATGAGTAAATACGTATGTGCATAAACAAACAAGAAAATTTCCAGTGGTGCCAAGTGCTTTGCAGAGAAATAAAAGACATTTGTGTAATAGTGATTGTGTAGTGCTCTAGATTAAGAAGTCAGGCTAAGATTTCTCTAAGGAAGTTACTCAAAATGAAGTTGAGTGACAAAAGGAAGCTCACCATGAGATAATAAGGAGGAAAAGCATTCAAGACCAAGGGAACAGACAAGGCAGAGAGTAGAATGGATGTACATGTCCTAAAAACCAGAAGAAAACCAGTCTGCATGGAAAACAGAGGCAAAGGAAAGGAGTGTGAGATGCTGTGGGGCATAAATGCTAGAGAGACATTTTTCACTAATGGTTAAACTGAGTACTGTATATCATGTAATTTGAGAACTTCACTTGCCATTTCTATTCTATTAGGCCCCAAGCTTATTCATGAAAAAAAAATCATGAAGCTGCCTATAATATTGAGTATATTTCTGCGGAAAAGTTGACTTACCTTTTATCTAAACAAGCATCTTATCCAATGTCTCCATATTGGTCAAAAGGACAATATTACTGCTAATTATTATTATAACAGTTATTGAATGAAACAGTCCTTATAGGAGCTTGCTTGAAGGATGTGAATTCTATCTATCATATTATACAGAAATCTGTGTTTGGACCCAACCTCTTTTTCAGAGCTGAGCCCAGTCAGTCTAATTTGGCTGAACAAATTTGGAGCGGAGTAAAACAGGCCCTCCCCAGCATCACTAGGCTTGTACCTTTCCTAGGCCCCTTAAGGACCATTATTCTTTGCTAGCAGAGAGTTAGGGCTCTGCATCCTAAATTGTCTGGTGTCTTTTGTCTCCAAACGCACTGGAATCTATAAAACTCCAAATGGTGGTCACTCAGGGGCAGGAACAGTCCGAGTTAAGGGCTGGGACATATCTAAAGGCAGCTGGGGAAAAGCTCTGCTCCTGCACTAGGGGTTACGACCACAACGCCCAAACTCAGCAGGAAGTAGTTACAAGAGGCTTCTTGCCCCTCAGCGCCTCTCAAGAAAAAGGAGAGAGACAAAAGACAGGAGGAGTTTGTCACCGGCAAACCCCATGAGCAATTAGTGGGGAATAAAAATAGAATATGGGTAATAAAATAAAGTCTAACCTTTTTATTTCTTTTCCTCGTGCTTCATCTAGTTTTACCTGCTCACAGGGTGCCGCATGCAGAGGCCTGGAACCTGCACTTCAGAGCAGAGTTTCTAGTGCGAAGAGCTGTTCCTGACAACTCACCGTGAGAACTCCATCCCGCCAGTTTCCCTTCCCGCGGGAATCTCGCCCCACGGGAATCTCGCTGTGGGAGAATCTCGCCCCACGAGAATCTCGTCCACGGGAATCTCGCGACAGGAATCTCGCGGTGGGAGACTCTCACCGCACAGGAGTCTCGTGCTCGAGGGAAGCAGCCCAGCCACAGCCTGTCGAGGAGGCTTTCGCCCTAGAGGTCCACCTCCCACCTCTCCATTCTTTAAGCAAAGAATAAAACTTTCCTTCACTGTTGAACCGTCTGGTTCTATTGGTGCCAGCAACACTGCGCGGAAAAACTCTCACTGGGGACCAACGCAGGGAGGTACGTAACATTACCTAATATGACATATGACATGCAGAGTAACTGACATCATCCCAGGTAATAATAATCACGTGTTCTGTATTACCAATTATTATTCTTATGAATCATTTTATGATAGAATTACTAGATACTCATTTTAAACACTCCTTTTTATTTTTGTTTTGTCAGAGTAATACAAAGATAGGTCAGTATCAAATGCTGCAGAAGCCTATAGTTTATAACTACAGTCTGAGACCAGGTTTTAAAACTATTTTTGTAGAAAGAAAACTAATACATTCTTATACTCATTATAAAGAATATAAGCAGTTCTGAATCCTGCCACCTAAAATGACATCATTCCAATCATCTTTTTCTCCATGCCTACAGAGAGAAGACAAGATACAGTTTGATACTTTTTAAAATAAAAGTGTTTTTTTGTATTTTATATTTTTCCATAATATGGATGAAGAGAAACTGAAGAGACTGTGAATATTTAAATATTTCTTCAAAAAGCCTTACAAAAGATGTATTTCTTAAAAGATGTATTTCTTTAAAAAGCCTTACAAAATTGAGAAAATATATTTAGTATTAAGGAGTTGAGATCATTAGTCTGTAAGCTATAAATTTCAATTGTAGACAGTTGTGTTGACTTCCCTCTAAGAAAGACTGAACACTAGCCTCTTTTTGTTAATTTTACTACATTTTGTAGAATCCAAGTTGATGATATTTGCATCCTATTGTGCAATAATCCGAATTTCTTGAGTATTCTTCAATATTCAATGGTCTACATAAATAATAAGGTATTTTTTTCTTGTTCACTGTTATTGTTTTAATTTTTAAATGATTGCTACTGATTTGGATCTTTTTTCTGACCAAGTAATTTCTACTGGTAGCAAGAAGGCCTGGCTACTCTGAGTTCTTTTACTTTTGAGAATGTTTGCTTTACAGTCGGACTCTAACTTGCCAGCTATGGGTAATTGGATCTCTCTTTGTTTCAAGGTTAGAAGTGATTAGTCTAATGCTCAGGCATTGAATGTTGCTGGGAAGTGTCTCAGGGACAGTCTGTTTTGATTTTTTCTCTTGAAAGATTTTCTTTCTCCATAGATGCCCAAAATATTCTTTCTTCATGAACAGACTTTTATAAATTAATTAGAATTAATCTTTGTGTCACATGTTCTACATGGAATTTTTCTAGAACTTATATGCTTTTTTATACTGCAGATTAGTCATTTATTTCAGATGTTGCTTGCTTATTTATTTATTTATTTATTATAAATTTGAAGACAATAATGCTTCAACTGGGTCAATTTTGTTTCTTCCATATGATTTTGCTTCTCACTGATACCTTTAATCTTTTTTTATTTTTCATGTATGTTTGCTGCAGTTATCTCAAACCTTTACTCAGTGTTATTAATTTAATTTCAGATGTCTATACATTTCTTTTCATTTCTAATTTTTTCAACATTTTTGTGGTGTGTCTCCATCCTAATTTTCTTCCTTATGTCTTTAATTTGCCTTTACTTCTCTTCCTGTTTTATCAACATATTTTAGTATTTTGTTCTGTTGCATTCATGTTCATAGTGTTGTTTTACAGCACAAAGCATTTCCAGAGAATTTATTTCTGTTTTCTGTGTTTTTGTTTCCTTAGGCTGGGGTAATTTTTTACTGACTTTTGCAAAATGTAGATTTTTCTTCGATCATTTAAAAACAAAAGCATGCCATTTAAAAAATTTCTTTCTCATGACATTTCTCTTTGCTCTGACATGAGGAGTAAATTCTTTATTTCCTTTATCCCAGACTTACACACTAGGTGCCCCTCACCAAGACGAAGTTTGAGGGCCTTTCATTTTTTCACTCCTCTATTTCTCCTCCATTTTCTAAAGACAGTGCCATGGAAGAATGAAGAGAGTTGTCAAGGCAGCTTAGGCACAGCTTGTCTCATCTCTCGCACCCCAGATTTTGTTAAAAGCCCTGCATCATGCTCCCTCCATCTAATGGGGGGGGGGGTTACCACTACTGTGGAAAGACATTTTTGGATTTCAGATTTTACAACTTAGAAACAGTTCCTACACTGTTACAAAATACTGTCCATTAATTTTTTCTGTTTCTCCCCCATAGTTCTTTTTACCTCAACTTCATCACAAAAGGTAAACTTTTAAAATTGGGAGATTAGTTTGCTTCATATATTTGTAAAACTCAATATGAATTATCAGTGTTTTGTGAACTTCTCAGCATGGCTTCTGAGGGAATTAGGTAGAGTTAGGAACATTGCTACTCCTCAAAAATGCTTTCCTATCTTTAAAGTCTATGGACTGGCTCTGAATCCCCTGTCAAATGTTTCTATGGAAAACACCTTGTTAAACAGCGGACATATGTTTCCCAATGGAAATTAACTGCTAATAAAAACAAGTAAGAAAGATAGGTGACTGTGAGACAGGAAAATAGCTTTGTATTTGAAATTGGACAGTAAATAACCTTGTTTTATCAAGGGAGCATTTCTCTTAAAAATCATTTTACATTTTTGGCCAGAATTCAGAAACTGTTCTTAGTTCATCTCTTTTATTTTAATCTGAATCAGTAGTTCTCAGCTTTGCCTGCACATTTGAATTACCTAGGGAGCTTTAAAAAAAAAAAAAAGTGTCTCTGCTCAGGCCCAAATCTAGACCAAATGAAAAAGAAAAAAATTTCTGCGGTGAAGCCCAGGAATTCACAACAGGGAATGTTGGGAGCCACCGATGTACACAAACATTAAAGCTGTTGATTTGATTTTTTAAAGATACCTTTGAACATTACTTTGTTATTATTAAACACTAATAACTTTCCATTACTAGCCATATATTTTGTGAAGAAAATGTAAGCTTTTCTTCTATGAGATGAAAAATACTTATTAGTTAGGCTTAGCAAAATTTCTAAGCAATCTAATACTGTGTGGCAAAACTAGCAACTTTTTCATGGACTAAACATGTTCTTTTGGACTTTCCATGTATAGTTATACAGTTGGTTATGTAATGTCATACACTACCCAGAATATAACAGTTGGAAGCTACTGGTATTTGTCTCCCAAAATCAAATCATTGTCATCTGAGAATATCCAGGGACTTGTCCATGAAGTAAGCAGTTAAGCAAGATGTAAAAAGTCCTCACTCTGTCAACTCTTTAAAAATAATCTAGTAAATCAGTCTGTGCTTAATAGACTTCACTAATTTTTTTTCTATTGGACTTAGTACCCATGCAATATTTTAGTGCACAGTTTAAATCTGAATATTGTCTACTGAAGCAGTTTAAAATTTCAGTAGGGAACATATTCTGTTAGTTGTTTCTGTTGTATCACTTGGAGCTTGGAAATTGTGTAACAAAATGACCTAATGTAAGTTCAACCCAAGAGTTTACTGATGAACCAAGGATGTAGAAACAACATGAAATAATAAAATAAACTGAATGCCATGGTCAAAAATTAATATTTGTCAGAAAAGTGATGAATGATTATATTTGTTGTTTGGATCAATGGCCTGTACATTTCCTATTCTAAGGTTTACTTCCCTTTCCAGATAGACAAATTTAAGGGCTTAAAATCTAAGCCAGAGCAGTCATAAAACACATGGCTGGGAATAAACCAGTGAAATTCCATAGTTTAATTCTATGAGTTCTCTCAGAATCAAAATATCAAATTTATTAAGAGACTTTGACAGTTACATTTTGTGAATCCTACAGACCTATATACCACTTCTAAAATAGAAAATAAAGACTTCATGACTTTTTGTTTCATGCATCCTTAGATGTTAGGAGCCTTTGTAGTACAGAAATCTCTTACTTAGGAGATTTACTGTGTCTAATTACTGGTAAGGCCATAGAATTTGGCACCAGTCTTACCCAGAATTAGACCTTGGATCAGATGCTTACTCATAGATAACACTGGATAGCTTACTTCTTCTTTTGAACTTCAGTGACCCTATCTGTAAAATTATAAAGATGAAAATACAATCTTTATAGGTGTGTTCAGGTATCTGTGTTTAAGGTAAGTTTATATATATGGAAGATATGTATTATTGGCCACCCAGGAGTTGCAGAGTACATTACTAAATTTAAAGTAAGAAATGTTGTTATTGATGATGATGATGATGATAATAATAATAATAATAATTAATAATAAATGATATTGTCCTCAGAAGCCACCAGCCCTCCACACCAGAATTTAAGTTCATTATAATTACTTTCAAATTGTTCTGCTGGAAAAAGAACTTTATAGATTTTAAAAAGGACATTATTTATTCGAAAAGTAGTCATGGTTTTGTGAAATGTGAACATTCAAACAAGTACGGCATTTGGAATTGTGTCTGGTTATACTTTTTTTGGGATCCTAGGCAGCCTTCATTTTGCTTTTCATCAGGTCTAGCATTCTATATCATTTGTCCAGAAAAGTTTTACCTTTATAGGTCAAGTTTAGGGAGAAGATAAGCCAGTATTTTGAATGTGGTCAAATTTAGTATGGATTAATCAATCTATGTGGGCCCTTTGCCACTTGCTTTAAAAGACCCCATGAATTAAAAAAATTGCTGTTATAAAGTCTCCCAAAATATCTAAGTAAAATAAGCCAGTATTGATCTTGTTCTGCAGGAATGCTCGACTTTATCTGAACAGAAAACCTCATTAAACCTCTAGCAGCTGCCCTTTGCTGCTATTGTTATTTTAAAATGTCTTTTATACAATACTTTTCTTTCCGAATAAATGGCCTCAAGTGTGGCGGAATCAATGCAGTTATCTGAGACTTACGTTTGGTAAATAAAAATGATTGTGTGGCAACAAAATGAGCCTCATTGCCAGACTTGTAGTGACTGGCAGGAAGGAATCTTTAATTTGTACTAAAGTATCAGAAAATCTATAAAATACAAACTATACTTAGGTTCTTTTTTTTGTTGTTTTTAAGTGGTAGTTTTTCTATTCTGACTGTATATATTTTTTCTGCTCAATACAGATTCATTTAATTGCCATGAAGCATGTTCAGAGTTAAAGACAAAAAATTTTGATAATTGGAGCTTATTTTAAGAAATTGAGTAAGTCTAACTTTTTATGCCACATGTGCTTTTAAAATCTATTATTATAAGAAATAAGCAAAGCCCTAAGCAGCTACAGAGGCTTAGTTAATTTATTTCTTTTGTGGATATAACTAGAATTATAGTCCTCTATGCATCCAAATACTTTCTTTAACTATCATAGTTAAGACTGTTCAGCTATTTTTTAAATTTTCTTAATATAAGGCAGCCCTCCGGGATAACTTATTTGAAGGAGAAGCCCTACAGGAGAGCCCAAAGGAACAGCTTCTCACATGGAGTCAGTCTAGGGTGAGGGGTGGCTCTTTCTTGAGTTTGGGGCTACTGTTAAAAACAAATAAAGTAAAACAAACAACCACAGGCATCACAACTGCACCTTTGCAGGCACAGCAACAACTCATCCACTCTGAGTTGCTACCAGAAAGCATTACCTGGGACCTCACAGAGGCAGCTCCGGATATGCCAGCACCTGCTGGTGCCAAGTGGACAGGACATTCTGTAGCCCAGCAGCTCTCATCACGTGGTGCTGTAGCTGCAGGTACACCAGTCACTGTCGTGTGAGGAGGCATTCAGGAAGTGACCAGGTAATGACTGTCAGTGTTTCTTCCTCTCTAGACTGTGTGCTGTTTGGATTAAGGATTGCTTATTGTAAATGTCTATATCTGCAGAGACTAGCAAAATGTCTAGTAGGTAGATAACTTTATTAATCTATTTAATAACTGAGTATTAAATATTAATGAGAATGTTCTGTTGCAGACAAAATCGAGCATGTGTGTATGTGTGTGTGCACATGCATGTGTACGTGTGTATGTATGTAGGTTGTACCTGAGACAGACAGACAAAAAGACTGACCAAAGCAGTAGAAAAGAGCAAGTTCATACTTGTAGCATTTCTTGTTCTTATTTTGAACCATTATTTTATATAATTTTCTCAAGAACAAATATAAGACCTTATCAGTGGAAAGCAAATATGAAAATATCACTAAGACATTTTTGAACTGTTATTTTATAGAGCAGTAGTCTTCAAAATTAGGTACTTAAAACACCCAAGGATGCACAAAGATTTTCTAGCAGGTATGTGGGCAGGACATAGATGGCTTCTAGAAAAATCAATTTCCAGACCCTTAACTTTAATACATGTCCTTTCCAGAAATCAATCTGCCTGAGAACATCTGTGATTTGCCAACTATTTTTTCTTGCCTCTCCTTTCAAAACTGCCCTTTTACCCCTACACAAAGGGAACAGGTCCATCTCACCCACCCCACACGACATGGTGCATTGTCATCAGGTGAAAACGCATGTAGGCACCAAAGGAGGATTTTAGATATATTGCTTTTGTGGAGCGCACCATGAGGGCAAAATAAAGAGAAGGCTATTGAAGGGGAAGCACCTTATTTCCTCCATCACCAAAGGAAGGGTGGGGCTTTCTGTATTCTTGATTCAGCCTAATTATCTTAGAATTAAGTGGTGAGATTTCTGTCATGGGAATAAAAAATGATTATATTTAAATTAAAAATAAAATGAAGGCAGATATTTTCATGGAAATTCAGCCTGATTTTGGCTAAGAGCTATCTTTGCCATTTAGGTTATATGATGGCTTTTTCCCAAATTTGAAAAGACTAAATCTGAAGCTTAATGGTGTTGATGATAAATGCAATAAAATCCCACCCTACCACTGTAAACAAAGTTCAGATATTTAAATTGCACCCAATGCAGGATTGAGTTATTGTAAGCCTAAACTAAATGACCAGAGTGAAGCTGCTATGAAGGATGGAAACTAACAGCATTCTGTCTGAGTTTATGGCATCAGTGAGTTTTATTGTCTGTTTAAAGGAGGTTCCAATCAACAAAATGTCAGAACATTTTACAGTGTGTAAAATTATGATAATTATTGATAAATTTAAAATGTGCAAGAGTATACAGAACATTTTTTTCAGAATTCTTTTAGGAGGAATAAAATGAAAAAAGTTTGAATATCACAGCATAGCATTCAGGCTGGTTTCCAATTTTATTCTTAATTTTTGTGCTAGTCTTATGAGTATTTATAATCACATGGAAAGTCTTGATTTAACTAAAACATGACCTTCACCTCCCTTGCCCATTCCTCCTCATCTTGTAGAACTCAAAGGAGTAGGGAGAAGGGTAGAGAGATCTGCATTTAAAAGAGGATCTCTGAGATTCAAACTGTTGAGCAGAGTACATAAGTTGGCCAATCTACTCCTCTGATCCCATTAATTCATTTACATTTTATATAATTATTTTATATATTAGAGCTGAAGTCTACCATCTTGCTATTTTTTTTTTTTTTTTGCCACATCTTTTTCCCCTTCCTTTATTCTCCCTTTCATGCTTTCTTTTGGGTTAGTTAATAACTTTTCATGTACTAATTTAATACCTCTGTTCGCATTTTAACCACATTTCTTTGTTTAACAATTTAAATCGTTGCTTTAATGTGGGCTTTCTCAGCATCAGCACTATTGACATTTAAGACTGGATAACTCTTTGTTATGAGAGACTGTCCTGGGTGTTGTAGTATTTTTAGAAGCACCATTGGCCTCTGTCCTCTAGAAGCCAGTAGCACTACTCCTTCAGAGAACCAATAGTATTTCCAGATATTCCCAAATATCCTATAAGGGAAAAAAAAATCACAACTTGTTTAGAATTAGTCCTCTATGAGATACAAAATGCAGTGACATGTGGTTGCTATTGACTCAAAGATAATACTGTACCACCTGCATTGACTACATTGATCTCTATAAGAATTCTATGAAATAAATATGATTTTTATCCCCATTCTCAAGATAAGTAAAGCAAGGCACTGAGAGTTTCAGTAACTTGCCCAAAGATACAAAGATGAAATCACTGTAAAGTTTTAATTCTTATAAAAATAACATACTTTTATTTTTTTATTTTCTATTGTTGAATTTTTTATAACTTGTTTAAGAATCTGTGAACTAATTCCGCAACTCCACTTTTTATTGTTTTTACAATTAACACCTTATTAACTGTGGACAGGTGTTTCCCAATGGGAGGCTGAGTTCCAACCAGGTGTTAATGAAAAGAAACAAGAAAGGTAGGTTAATAAGACATGGGAAAATTGCCATGTATCTAAAATAGGACTGGAAACTAGCTTGTTCTATCAAGGGAGAGATGTATTTTTTTTTTGTATCACTTCAAGTTTTCTACCAAATTTCAGAAACCTTTAGTAATTCTTTGATTTTGACTTTAGTTAAGGTAACATAAAATTTGCTGATGATTGATGTAAATATAGCCTTGATCATTGATCTTGTATCAGAATGAATGATTTGTGAGCATCCTGTGAATACAAACTGCTAAACAATATACTTTATAATAAAAAATTAAAATGGGAGTAACAACGGAGGATGGAATAACACATATTAATAATATTTTTTGGCAGAGCTAACAACTTCTTCACAGGACAAACATGTTCTTTCAATTCTTTGTTATATACAATCATGGAATATATTATGACCCTCATTGAAATCAAGTTCTTACAACATTCAGGATTTTATAAAGGAGTTATATTGGAATTTCCCTTGATCTCAACAAATACAATTATACATATTAAGGGAAAATAGGGTGGTCATGGTAGATCTCACTGAAAAGATAAAATTCAAGTGAAGACTTGAATAAAGTAAATATTTTAGGGTTTTTTTAATGCTAGATTTTTAATCCATTTGAAATTTGAGAAACAGCCAGGAGGTAGTATTCTTTCTCTCTCCTCAGAACTGGTTGGACAATACTGTTAAACCCAAACTTAAATTTCATCCATTGTATTGCTATGCCGACATTATCATTTATCAAATACCCGTATATTCACAAGCCTATTTCTGGGATTCTTTCACAATGCCATTGATATATTTTTTTCTATTGCCAACTTCTTTATGACCTTTTCATTTTTAATATGGCTTGGTTTAGGTTCATACTTCCCTATGCTGATCAGAAACATCTGTGTTAGGAATAACCTGTAGGAATGGAGATTTTTATTATGCTGAGTTTATAGCTGACATCTGGGAGAACTGACATCTTACACTTCAAGTATATGATATACTCCTCCATTCAGTCTGATTTTCTTTAATGTTAATAAATTTATCAAAGTTTTATTCATTTATTTTTAGGTTCATTCTTTGCTACTTTTTAATTTTTTTGCTATTATACATACAATCTTTTCTATTATTTCTTAATTCACTATTGCAGGTTTATTACTTGTGTATATATTGATGTGTGTCCAGTATATTGCTGAAACCTCTTATTAGTTTTAATAAATTTATCCATTATTTTATTTTCAATTCTCTGGAGAGATATTTGTATTGCCAGGAAATAATTACAGATTTCTCTTTCTTTTCCTGTTTTTGAAATATTGTAGAATTGACTAGAAACCCTACAACAGTGGTGGAATTTTGTCCTGTTCTTGACTTTAATGGGAATATTTATGTCATTTAACTGTTAAGTATGATAATTGCTGTGTTTATAGTTGAACATTTTTATCAGATAAAAGAAGTTCCCATTTATTCATGGTTTGTTAAAATATTTTATCAAAACTGTGTGTAGAATTTTATCAAATATTTTTTCTGTAATTGTGGTGTTTTTCTAATTTTGATCTGTTAATGTAGAGGACATTAATAGATTTTTAAATGTTGTATGATCTTTTAATTCCTAGTTTGTTGTGATTTCCTTTTACTCAGTGCTAGATAAATGTGGTAATACTTACAAAACCATTTTTGCTTTTGTATTTACAAGCTCTCCCTCCTGCTATGTCCTAGAGTACATTGATCACCTAAAAATGAATTCAGTCATCTTTTAGCTTTTCAGTAGTCTATAATAACTTTATAATTTGAGAAATACCTACTCCTTGAAAATTCAGTACACCTTATCAATTCAATTTTTCTGAGGCTGGTGTCTAATTTTGAAATTAAATATCAATTTTAAATTCATGGTTATTGGTAATTTCAGGTTTTCTAATTCTTGGGCTGTATTTGCTAATCATATTTTTCCTGTAAATTGATCCATTTTACCTTATTTTCAAACTTATTATTTTATATATATATGTATACACACACACACACACACACACACACACACACACACACACAGTTGACCCTTGAACAACTTTGGGGTTAGGGACCCATTGGAAATACAAGTATAACTTATCTTCAGCCCTCTGTATAGGTAGTTTCTCCATATCCTCAGTTCCTCCATATCTGTGGTTCTGCATCCCTAGATTCAACTAATCATGGATTATGTGGTACTGTAGTATTTACTATTGAAAAAAATTGATGTATAAGTGGACCCATGCAGTTCAAACCCACATTGTTCAAGAGTCAACTGTATGTTCATAAATTTGAATTTAGTCTGTATCTCTAATTCAGTTCAGTTCTCAGATTTGCATATGGCTTATTTAAGCATTCTTGCTTTTGTTTTTTGTCCATATTTGCAAAAGTGTTGTCTACTTGGATAATAGTAGGATAATGGTCTTTTGGAAGAACCAAATTTGAAGTGTGTTGATCAACTGAAATACTGTGTTTATTTTTAAAAACAATGTCTGCTTCATTAACTTCTTTTCTTTTAACTGTTAGAGAAATACAAAGAGATTAGAAGAAAAGATTTTGGCCAGAAAACTAAGACAGAGGTGGTTCATAGAACAAAAAGAAAATGCTTAAGTCTCAAAGGGAGTCATAGGGGCCAGAGATTCCTAATGGCAATTCATGATGAAGCATGAGTAAAGTCAGTAGTGAAAGCCAGGATTGCTGTTTCATCCACTAGGCACCAGGGTGTCAGGCCAATGGTTTTCAGCCACTGCTCATCCTGTTTGGTCAGTTGTCTCTCATGCCTATGCCAGAAGGATTTGATCATTATTTGCATTATCACTCCCACTCACAAAACTGATGGTGAAATAATAAGGCAGTATAATGAATGTAGGAATTATATTTTTAAAAATTCAGTTTAAATATGTTCAAATGTATGTCTTGTAACTTTTACTTAATCTGGGCACAGGCTTGTGAGTGAGTCTTTGATATTCTCTAGAAAAATAGACAATTTGAATTCCATTACCATATTGAAAATCTTCCTCCCAAGTTCTAATTTCCTATCATTTCTCCTGCATTTGTCTGAAGCTGCTGTTCAGAATTTTAAATAATTCATTTACATAAGAATCCTTTTCTTAGCTTCAGACAGTGTGAATATTTTTATGTAGATTAAAGTGTACTCATATGAAAATTTTAGGGGGAAAAAACCCAGAAAACAAAACAAAACAAAAATTCCCAGAAACCAAAAACAGATTATAGATTTAATAAACTACAGTGAATTCACATGTGCCACAGCTATTGCAAAAATGTGAAAATCATCAGGTAGGATGCAATTTAGATAAAGTGTTCTACTGTCTATGTATTTATTATTTTTCTTTACCCTGGGATAGGAATTTAATATTTTACTTATCTCCCCAAATTATTATGCATTGTGTAAAACTTCTAAGATCAAATTGCACAAAGATCATCATGAAAATATGGATTATCAAGTATAGAAAAATGTAAGGTGATTTCCCTCCTGCCTAATGTCCCATTAGCCAGATATAAGAAAAAAAAGGGTAGTGAATTTAAAAACAAGAAGCTAACATATTCTACTGCCTTAAGCACTTTAAATTTTCTAATGAAGGAAACATCTCCTGCTGAGTTTCTCTTCAGAAAATCCAATAAAGTTTTTATTAAAATGAACAGTCACAGAAAAAGGAAAGTCTAAAATAAATTCTCTATATGATTTAATAAGACCTTTTCCTCATAAACAGCACTTAAGTCTCCTTCGTTCGAAAGATCAATAAGACACTCAAAGATACAGTTTAGTGCAACAGCCATTAATTAAGCTTTGAAGAACACTGTATGGCTAGAAGAAATCATCAATATAAAAGCAAAATGAAAATAGATGTCACTGAGAATAACTTTAAAATGAGTAATGATTTAATTACATACTAAAAGTACATAACATTTTGGACTGAATATATGGGACCAGAAAGTTATCAAGCAACCATGTATGAGAGACTCAGATACTTTTCAGTAAGAAACTATTTTATTCATCAGCTAGTGAAGACTCTTCCACTATGACAAACGTTAAGAACCAACGTTGATTTTAAATAAACCAAACATTGTTAGTATTGAAGCAAAAGAATCATGTCTTTAACTATTGCAATGAACTCAGAGCCCCACCTCACACTATCCTATAAGTGAGAATTTAGAGAACACTCTCCCATCCTCTTTTGAGAAAAACAAAGGAACTCTGTAATTGGTATCCCTACAGAAAACTATTAGCAGTGATTAATGTTTTGCCTGAAAAATAAATGTGAAGCAGGTAAAGTCATTAGATAAATATGCACATTTTACTTTTTTTATTAATTTTGGGGATATTTCAATTTAAAAAGTTCAGTTAATTGGTATTTTGTCTATTATAGCAACATACAAGCATTTTATATGAGCTATGGGGGAAGGATAAGCATGTTCTTAAATAATCTTTACCCATGACTTACACATAATTAAATTTTTTTAATTTAGGTTTTGGGATTTGAATTTTAAAAGTCAGTTACCACACATAAAATATATTCCTTACTTACCTGCAGTGGGATCACATCTCACACTTCCCTGTTCCTCAGTTGTTTCAAAAAATGCCCTGACATGAGTATTATTGGTTATATTGATCATACCCTAAACTAATTAAATGCTTACAGTATCTTCTTTTTGACATATCCTACTGTAATAAATGTCTTAAAACTGAGGAAAGATACACAGATAATATCCACACTTAATGTGATGGTCACAGTCACAAAGGAACACCGTGGAAAATCTGTAGCCTTTCCCTTTTCACAGCATTGATCAGTTATTTTGGCTTAAGAGCTGTGGATCCAAGAAATGATCAGTGAACACCCCGACCGCTTCCCATGGCTCCCCTCCTTCTACCTCTGTCATCCTCATATAGCATGATGACCCTCGATTATAGGCAAAGGATGAAAAAAAAACCTCTGTGTTTTCTTCACCCTCCTCTACAAAAAGAGCCTCCTCCTGGAATTTTCTCTGTTCCTTCTTGGCTTAGAAGAGCTTCTTGACTCCCAAGCACTACTCCTATCATCTTTTCTTTCTTTAAGAAAATGAAGGTAAATATCTTGTTTGATTTGACACACATAAGCCAAACAGAGCTGAGATTCAACCCTGTGATACATTTATTGGAAAATCATGGACACTGAATTGCTGGGAGAGGCAATAGACATTATCAATCCTAATTCCTTCATGTATCCTGTAATTCTTTCTGGGTATAAACTGTTTATTTCTAGAGGAGAGACTACATTTCCCTGGCTCAGGTTGTGCTGTAACTTCTCTCTTATTTGTTAAGAGGCAATGAGGAGTGAGAGGCACCCCCTTTGAAGAGGAAAAGCATAACCTTATGAGACACCTTCCTGAACTGACACTTCTGTGGTGTCTCCAGTTAAGAGGAAACTCTCCTCTCTAGCTGGGGGAGGGAGATGTTCAGAAACAGGAGATTCTAAAACATGTCCACACAAAGGCCTTTAGGGAGTCACTCTGTTTCTATCAGGAGCATGGTTTTGGCATAGGAAACCCACAGAAGCAGTTCATAAATCTGTTTTGTGACTGTAGTTAATAATACTGTATTGCATATTTAAAAGTTGCTTAAGAGAGTATATCTGAAAAGTTCTCATCACATGAAAAAAACTGTTTAGAGATGTTAACTAGACTTATTGTGATTGTTTCACAATACATATAAATACTGAATCATTTTGTTGTACACTTGAAACTAATATAATGTTATATGTCAGTTATATTTCAACACAAACAAACATTAGTTTACCTTGTGATTCAAACATTTAATCTTCATTGATTCATTCTCAGAAAGATGCTGTAAAATACATTCCACAAAATAAGAAGGTAAAAACAAAACATAACAAAGGTTCCATGAGACCCTGGAAATGGGAGAACTAACATGGAAATAAGAGGAAGAGAGTTCTTTAGGGTGCTGGTAAAGTCCCAGGGAAAGTGCTCTGCTGCAGGCCAAGAGGCCAAGTCCAATTTGACAAATGATGGAGGATTCTGCTTGATCAGATGAGATCAATCAGACACAATAATAGTGTCAGACAGTTGGAGGACTATACATAATGGGTAGACTTATATGTAACAAAATATTAGCAACTATTGACTCCAAAAAAAAAAAACTTGCTAGAAGTGAAACTCATTTATGGAACACAGGTGAATGAACTGTGAGCAATATTTACAGTTATACTAATGCAAACACTGAATATTTATTAAAAACTAGTTACAAAAATTATGTCACAACTATATTAGGAGTCTAAGAGGACAAACATATGTATTTGAGGGGAGCACTGAGGAGAGTCAAAATCTCATATTTTTCCATAGAAAAATCAACAGATAATATTTAAAATTAAAAATTAAAAAGTAGGTAGTAGAATAATCGTGTTACTTAGAAATAAGCATGTAAACACCAGAAGTGTCAACTAACAATATAAAATATATTTACCTCTGAAAAGCAGGAATCTGGTGAGGATGCTCGAGACAGGGGACTGCCCTTTTTACATTAGTTGCAAAACATATAGAAATACTATGAAGCTATGCACCTTATTATGGTGATTAATAAAAATTAAAAAATAAAAAAAACAAAAGGGGAAGTGAAGAATGCATATTTGCATCAGTAAAGAATAGAGTAAGATTACAGTTCACAGAACAACTTATCTGTAATTAACTACGTTACCAAAATAGCATCCATTTCTTGGTAATGGAAAGTATAAAAATGGTAGTGCTGAAGAATCAAAAACATCCCATCTACGAACTATAGCAGATGGGTTTTATTCTCAACTATGACACTTAATAGCTGTGCAGCCTTGGATGAGTTATCTAGACTCTCAAACCACAGTTTCCTTATCTATAAAAAGGGTCACAGAACTGGTGGGAGGATTTAATAAAATAATCCATTTAAAACATCCTCTGTTCTACCTGACATGAGAAAATATAGCTGGTTATTATTCTTTAGGAATCAGTTTTTTAAATTATCAAAATAATATAATCTGTCAATGAAGTTACAATGTTCATTGTGTTCACTGAATTACAGTTAATTTAAAAAGTCACAAATACAAATAATTACACTGAAATTGTCTGTTCTCCTGATTTTCCAAACTGACATCAATCACTGCATTAGTCATTTTGATGCTTTTAGCTAAGTAAGGCACTGGTCCATACATGAGACTAACAATAACAAACACAATTATTTGGGGTCATTCTTCTAAATGTAATGAAAAAATCTAGAACATTTCTTCAATTCATAGAAGAGACAGAATATCTAAAGATTTCCCTAAACAAATTGATGCTTCCTTTGTGCCTCCTTGTCATGGGTATCATATGTCAATGTTCAGCAAGTGTGAAAGAGAAATACAGTTGTGTGCTTTGGACTTCTTCAATGCAAGAGAGATAAGTAGGAAAAAATGCGTTCAATGTCAGTCCTCAATGTAAGTTAGAAGCTAGAAACATAAAAATGCTAGTGGGAAATATGATGTATGGAAATTGGTTTGCCTAACCCTACTTTCTGACAGAGAATGATGGTTCCCTTCTATTTATCTATTTGGTATCATAAACTGCCTATCTCAGCCGCAGGGTTGATTTTGCTCTCCATGAAGCAGATGGTGAATCACAGCTAAATCAAAAACTGCAACTGTTTTAAATGTAAGGAAGTGCAGTTTGTCTGTCTCCCAATGAGGACACTCCAGCAAACATGAATTTCCCTTACCAGTACTAGCTGAGTGAAGCTATTTTAAAATACTTCTAGTCAAGGACAGATTTTCATTATTTCTTCATCAAAGTGTTTTTCTATTATACTCAGTTCAAAAAGAAAAATGAGTCTTAGCTATACAAAGCAAATGATCAGCTACTTATACTTTACATCTATCAAATATGCCAATTTTTTAAGTCTAGTGTGTTTTAATAGTGTTTTTATTGATAGCTGTTTAAAGAAATACATAGTGTTTTGAGAAAAATGATTTCTCTTTATTGTTATATATCATCTAATTTTTCCAATATTATAAATATCACCTTGAGAGATATTACAAGATTAAGAAGAGTGCTGAAAGCCATGATTTTTAGCTTAGAAAATTTATTATTTTAAAGAATAGACACAAGAAATACATTTTCATGTAAAAGAAATTACTGCAAGCCAACGAGAAGCAAAATTTTTGGCAGGTGAAATACGCAATATAAATAAATACTAAAGGAATCAAAGTGACAAGACGACCATCGGATGGAATTAGCTAGTTCTTGAAAGGAAGTTGTTCAACAGCGCAGTAGGTGGGATAAGTATATTCAAACATATTTCTCCATATATTTATTTATGAAGAGATTCAAAATCACTAAGAATGTGACACTGTTAGCGCATTTTTTTGTGATTTGAATCACAAGTCCCTCACTATTTGATTGTGCTATGTATTTAACATATTACTTGTAAAATATTAATGATTTAACTCATATTCATGGAATTGTTTAATTATAAGAGATTTATTTAAGTAAAATTGTGACAAATCTAACACAAAGTCCTCAGCAATCACATTTCCCTTATTTCCCCCACTTTTATCATCTCTTCAAATTGCCTTCAGAACATGGCGTATTCTGACTATACATTTAAAAATGTTTGAAAAGTATTTTATATAAAAGAAAGGAACCTGATCTCAGCAAATAGGTCTATAAACTTTAGCTTTCCGTCTTTGTCAGTGAATGGTTCTCCACCCAGGAGGTTTATCCCTGGGGAATTTGGAAATTATTGGAGGCATTTTTGGTTATCACAACCATGGAGTGCTGCTGGCACTTAGTGAGTAGAGGACAGCAATAATGCTAAACATCCTAAAATATACAAAATACACAGGAGAGCCCTCCCCCCAAAAGAATTATCCAGCTCAGAAAGTCAACAAGATAGAGGTTGAGAAACCCTGGTCTAGGTAATGAAAATAGTCCCTCATGTTTAATAAAATATTTTAAATGAGTGTAGAAGTAATCCATTTTTCTTTCAGAATAAGAATTGCCTCATAAAGTTTATAACAGAAGAAGATAAGAATGGCAGAAATATAGCATGAAGGAGTAAAAAAGAGCTCAGATTTTTCTGGCTGAAAGTCATAGGTTTACATAATTGATTCCAACAAGTACAATCTATGAAGAAAGTGGGTAAATTATCTCAATGTCCCTGAGCACCCATTTCCTCAGCTAAAAAGTAGGGATAACAATGCCTTCCTTTAATGGCTGTAAAAATTAAATGGGATAATATACATAAAATTTCTAGCAGAATGTATAGCAAAAATAGATGCTCAAAGAATAAACACTTTGATTATATAGAGGTAAGGCCAAGAATAAATCATACTCTAGAATAAATTCATACTCAGCCAAAATGATTTGACTTTAAATCATTGTGAAGTTTGCATTCTGACCTCAGAAGCTAAACGATTGCACATTTTTTGTTAGATCAAAGGGCAGTGCAGCCATATTGCTAACCACTCGACTCTCTCCTTGTCAACCACCCAACAGTGCTGTTTTTTTTTTCTGTGACTATTTTTAGTTCCTGTAACCAACTTTTACATCTTTAAGATTAATGCTGTATAAATATTTTATCATTAATATGTTTCTTCTTCCAATTTTCAATTACAATATTTATCTAAGATGGAATATTTTCCTGTTTTCTATTGATATATTGACTTAAAAGAGCTGACAAGAGGAATAAGGAGAATTCACTAGGGGACACAAGTCCATAGTAAATAAAATTGCTAAAACCGCAAATCCCAGCAAACAAGAGCTGATTACAAGAAGGTCAGGTTATATTTCCTCCTAAAAAAATCTAATGTGAAAATTGAAATCTATGAAGTATCTCAGCACCATTAAAGTTTCAAACTGTCCCTGTAGTATATGAACCAGAGGTATGTATTCAGTCCATAGAATGCAATGGAATTGAGGGCTGTATGGTCTATTACAGGGAAGTTTTAATGATACTTGATCACTAATAAGTTGAAAATATGGGCAATTACTACTTCCAAATCCAAATACTAGTCAAAATCCTACATTATTGTGTTTTCTTATATTAATAGTTGTATTATATGCCAAATAACAGACACATTGTAAGAAATTAAAAATCTACTTAAGTAACACAGAACAAAAGGAGAATTTTTCCCATGTCTGGTGTTAATGTTAGAAATTGAAGTTAGAAATCTGGTTATTGAGAACCTACTGGTATATGTGAATGTGTATAGTGTGGAATACTCTTTTTGAAAATGCCTTAAAATTGGCCTTTAAAAAATGAAACTTCACTGAAATAACATGAAATTCTTAAAATTCTTGCCACAAAAAAAATAAAATAAAATAAAACTTAGGTCTACCTTAAAAATAGCTCTACAGAAGAGTGAAAATGTAACACATGCTAATATGTAATATTGCTTTAATAAAATATTGCTTTGATAAATGCTGAATGCTGCAGAAGTTCTAAAAAGGGGAGAGGGGAATTCTCTGCTAGATAAAATAAGTAGAAATAGTCTTTAAATTTTGGCAACTTGTAAATGAGCCCATGGGCAAATAATGATTTTACCCTCTTTCTGACAATATTTATAGATAATCGGATAATATTGATTCAAATTTTCTCAGTGTTTATGGATTGCAAATTGAAAATTCCAAAGAAGCGAAAAATAGTCATGAGACTTTTTTTAAAGGACAACCAGAAATATCAGACTTTGTTATCTTCAAGTATACATGTTACAGGTAAACAGTATATAAAGTTCTGAGTGCTTGTTTTGCATGTAAAATTATTTACTCTGACAAAGTATCAATTAAATTTAAAAGTAAATGATTACTGTCTTATAAGTTCAAGAACTCGGAAAATTCAATTCCCAGACATTTTTGGGGGGAAAATGTATTTGAGGGTGTATTGTAGCAAAGCAAGAAAATAAAGACAATTGAATCTGAAGAAGAAGATGTGAGATAAAAGAATAAATAAATATTGATGATTTGAATTTTCTTAACTTGGAATTAAAGATTAATGATTATTTCACATAGAGCACGATAAATGTTACATCACAACATGATGCAAGACAAAACAAAATAAAACAAATAAAAATAGGCAGCCAAAAATAACCCTCCAATGTCCAGTGGATGTAGGATTTATCATCAGTACAGAAAAGATGGCATGTCTAGCTTCTGCCTAAAAATATGGGGAGATAGAAGGAGCGCTGCTCCACACCTTATAGTGAAAAAGAGCTGAGTTAATTTTAAACGTATAACTTGTTTTGAGCCCTTCAAATTCCTGAGGTCACAGAACAACCAACTTGCACCAAATCTCAGGGGAGACAATGCATGCAGGGAAGGACACACAAAGACACAACTATCACTCTCTGGGGTTGATGGAACTGGACACCGGTATAGAGTTTGGCTAAAATAGTTGACAAATTGGTAAAGACTGAGTACAGACTGTGGAACAAAGTGAAACCTTTAGGAGGCAAGAAACTGAGATGTCTACACCATTTTGCAGGTGCTATTCCTTTAATGGCACCAGGTGTGCACAGAAAAGATTGGGAATAGACCCAAGACGTGAGACACGGCTAAGGGAAGAGAACAGCTACTTGAGACAGCAAACAATCCCACAAGACTGGTTTCCTCGGTCTTAGTTTGCTATGGCCGTCGTAGCAAAGCACCACAAACTGGATGGCTTAAAGAATAGAAGTTGTGAGGGTTTTTTTGTTTTTGTTTCGGGTTTTTTTTCCCCCTCACAGTTCTGGAGGCTAGAAGTCTGAGATCTAAGTATCAGTTGGTTCCTTCAGCTGACTGTAAGGGAGAGTATCTTTCATGCCCCTCTCTTAGCTTCTAGTGGTTTGCTGGCAGCTCTGGCTTTCCTTGGCCTGTAGGTACGTCACCTCGATCTCTGCCTTCATGTTCACACGGGGCTCTCCGTTTGTGCATCTTGAGTTTTGTGTCTAAAGTGTTTCCATTTTAAAAGGACGAGTCATACTGAATTAGGGCACACTCTGATAACCTCATTTTAACCTTTTTATCTCAGAAAAATCCTGTCTCCAAACAACATCGCATTCTGAGACATCGCATTCTGGGAGTTAGGACCCCAGCGTGTTTCCTGAGGGACAAAATTCGGTCCACAACATTCTCTACCTACACTATAGAACACAAGCCTTTATCGGTGGGAAAGGCAAGAATTACAGTCCTTAGAGCACTAGTGAAAATTCATTACATGTGGGAAAAGAAACAGGGGAAGAATCCTACTCTTGGCTGGGAGAAAATATTATATACGGACCCCACAACCATAGCTGAGAAAAGGACAAAAGAACTGAATGTCACACTGCTGAGACCCAGTGACACAGTGCATGCCCATGTTTGAGGCTTGGCCAGGAAAGCAGTGAGCATACCCCCACCACAAGCTAACAGCCTACAGATAACAAGTAAGAGCAGATTACTGCTGAAAGAGTGGCAGGGGAGGAACAAGAACTTGTGCAGAGACTCTTTAATGCACAGCACAAGCAGAAGATCCAAGTCTCAGAATCAGGCATCTCTTTGGGAAACCATCCTCCACCCTAAATACAAACTATCTCTACAGAGCTTTGAAATCTGATGTGCAGTGAGGGTAACCATAGCAACAACAATATCAAACGTAGCCCAACTCCCAAGTATAGTAAATGAAGCCCTGTTCTAAAGGTCTAGCAGAAGGAAAAGGATACACATGCCCAGACATAGAAACAATTTTCAGTCTCTGCTGCCCCACATAAAATGTCTGCCTTTCCTCAAAAAATTCTGAGGCATAACAAAAACAAGCAAGAGTCTGAAGAGACAAAATGATCAGAAGTATGAGACTCAGATATGACACAGACGTCAAAGAATCTGATAGGAAATTTCAAATAATTATGGTTAATATGTTCAAGACACTAATGGAAAAGGTAGGCAATATGCCATTTGGTATGCAAAGTGTCACAAAGAATTAAATGGTATTTCTATATACTATCTATGACAAATTGGAATTTAAAATCTTTTTTTTTTAAGAAAAATACCATTTTCAATATGACCAAAGGAAAAAAGAAAGGAAGGCAGACAGGTAGGCAGGCGGGAAGGAAATTATCCGGGTTGGACTGTGTCACTCCCAAAATCTGTATGTTGGAGCCCTAACTCTCAGTATCTCAGAATGTGACTATACTTGGAGATGGAGTCTTTTAATAAAATAATTTAATAAGTTAAAATGAGGTCCTTAGGATAAGCTCTAATCCAATCTAACTGATGGCCTTATGAAAAAAAAAAAAAAAAGAAGATGAGGATACAAAGATAGACACCAGGGATGCAGGCTCACAGAGAAAAAAGCATGTGACAATATAAGCCATCCATCTGCAAGCCAAGGAGAAATGCCTCAGAAGAAATCAAACCTGCTGATACTTTGATCTTGGATTTCTAGCCTCCAGAATCATGAATGAATAAATTTCTGTTAGTTAAGCCACCTAGTCTGTGGTATTTTTTTAAATGGCAGCCCTAACAAACTAACACAGAGGGAAGGGAGAAAAGCAGAGAAGTAAAAGTAAAAGAAATGCTGAGGTAGAACTTCAACAGCTTACCTGTAGAATATGCGTGCTAAAAAATGATGGAACTTTGAGGAAGAGAATAAAGAATATCTAAATCAATGGAGAAAGACCTTGTGTGCATAGAATGGGAGGTTCAGTATAATCAGGAGGCCAGTTCTACCCAATCTGATTTATAGATTCAACACAATCCCAATCAGAATTTGAAGGGGTAGAGAAAAGTTCCCTCATTGAATGCATTTAAAAGTTCAGTGGAGATGAAAATATATTTTATGATTAATCCTGTCAGGTGTGCTTGTTTAAATAATCAATTATTTAGTCATTTAGTGTTTATGTTGATTCAAATACTATTTATGAGATCTAAACAAAGAAAAATAAATACTAGCCATTGCTTATAAAAGAAAATGAAAAATCATAATTTAAATGAATTCCATAGAAAATTAAGGATTTTTAAAAAAAATATGTTAAATGGTAAATTCTATACCAATGAAAATTAAGTTTAATTTAAAATACCTCTAAAACTGGCTAGACACATGATAGAAGTTGATTAAGACATTGCTCATTAAATGAGCGTGCTACTTTTGGAAATACCAGAAGGAGTCAAGGAATTCATCAGAAAGGTGACCTGTATCTCCCTAGGCAGGGTTACTTTGGTTCCCTCCTTTGAACCCCTTGTATAACTTATAAGAAGGGAGATTCTACTTAGTAAAGAGTGAAGGGAGTTCCAGGACAAGGAAGCAGTTCTCTAAGGATGAAATACACAAAACTATGGAGAAGGAAAAATAATTCAGTGAGTTAGGGTTTGCGGCTTGGGAAGTGAAGCAAAAGGAGTACATCTTGAAAAAGTGAGCTATGTGAAACGACTGCCACAAACATGGGGGCTGAAAGAACTATATCTGTTTGGAAGACAACTGAATCCTAAAGGCATATTGGACACTTTATGAATGTAAAAGGAGAGGCACATAAAGCAGGACTTTGGAACATACAGCATATGAAGTACTGACAGGAAAAGAGAAGACAGAGAGAAAGATTAAGAAGAGGAACTAAGAAAAAGCAGTCAGCACAAGACAAATGTGAGAACCTCAAAGAAGGTCAGAGTCAGCTAAAAGACCAAGCAGGGGGAAGGTAAAACAGGTCACTGAATTTGGCAATTCAAAGCTCATGCGTCATTTTAAAAAGAACGTTTTCAGGGACTTAATTTCCTCAGTTTAAACACTGGGTCTAGTTGAACTTGTATGTTCCTTCCAGCAATAACAATTCTTTTATCTTCAATCTGGTTTCTGAATCTGATTTGAAATACGGAATGTCTTAATTATATTGTTTTCTTCAGTTGCAGAAGTGATTTATTTGAACATTCATTTATTATAATTGCAGTAATTGACTGTATGTGCATGTCTGTATATGTGCATGTCTGTATGTATGTACCCTCAAAAAGTTTACATAAAATTATTGGGGGGGATTCTTGAAGGTAAAGAAAAATCACATCATCGATAGTTTCATTAAAAAGGTCTCATCAAGTAATCTTGAAATTTAGTATTTGCTTGTCTTTTTTGAAAACGAGTTGGTAAGGAATGAGAAATATAGTTAATTTTACTTAAAATAATCTTTAATAACTTTTTATAAAGTTCTTCTTCCCTAATAGTATCTGATTGTAGAGAAACAATTTTCATCCAAAAAATTACTTAATTTCTCAAATCATGATTTTGAAGAAACTGAAACTATTATTTAAGCAGTAATTCACTATACTGTGTCAGAAATAGGTTATGCCATTCTATGTTAATAATCTGATGCATCCTACTCAATTCATTTCAACAGTAAATAGTCATTTTCCATTATGAGCAGCTAACTATAATTACTTATTAGTTCCCTTTGTTACTCTCATAAACATTTTATTTGTGATACTTAGCATAGCTATTTAGCAAATGCAAGATGAATTTTAAATATTCCACATAGAAAACCTCTGAGCACTGGAAAGTCTCTTTATTCTTGAGATGATTTATTATACAGTTTATTCTCATGCAATTTCTTTTGGCATTTTCTAATACATTTCTCTTTTAAATGTGTAGCTCTTTAATAGGTTATCCTAGTATAAATAAATACATGTTTTAACAAATTATAAAACCTAGCATATGTATGAGAATTACAATATCAACTCCTGTTGTAACAACTGAAGGATTAAGAAATTCACAGTATTTTTCTAACTTAGTTGAAGTATGACAGATTTTCATAGTTGCATTTCTAATAAGTATAGTGTATTGTTAAGGGCTAATATAGAAAAGTTCCTCGCAACATTTTAACTAAAAGATTATGGACATTTCCACTTCTTGGAAAACAAGATTAAAATGGAAATTTAGTTTACTGAGACCCAGAAGTAAAAATATGATATTTCTTCAAACACAAATGTGAACGAAGCATAAAGATTTAAAAATAAGTTTTGAAATCCCATCTAAACCAACAGTATCACTTGATGTTTCTAACAATAAATAATATATCCTAGATGTGATATGATATATCCCTATTTTATATTCAAGTTTTGATCTACAAAAATAAGTTAAAATTGTACAAATAAACCCCAAAGGTAAAGATTTGCTACTTAAACATGATCGGTTTTTAGCACTAAAGCTATTTTTTCTTTAGTTCAAATTTTAAATCAGGTGAGTTCTTTTATGCATCTGAAGATAAAGCTTTTTAGTATTATTTTAATGTGTCTACGCACAGAACAAACATTAGACAGATTTTTAGAACACATTTGAGACACTGTCGTATGCTGGAAAGAATGTAAGATTGGCTTAAAGAACTTCTGCCTCTACAGCTGAATGGCTGTGTGATCTCTGGGAATTTATTCACACTTTCTGAGAGTTTCTGTGTTATTCAAGAAAGTGAAGCTAACAATACTTACCTGATAAATCACACAAAAGGATCAAAATGAGATAGTATTTAAACATGCTTCACAATGTACAAAGTGCTGTGTAAGTACTAACAATTTTTATTATCCCAGCCTCATTTTTTACCCAAATCCACCATGTGATCTTCTAAACAGAAGAAAATGTACCTGATAATTTCGAATTTCCAGGAATATATAGCTATAAATTGGTGAATTAATAGGAATCTACTCAGAAGTCAGACCAAATAATAAGTAAACAAAACATACTTCAGATTAAAAAGATTGCAGTTAATTATGGAATACTTAATTTTTGTGTAAGATGCAGTTGTCTTTAGTCGTCATCAAATATTGATGAGAAATAAATATTATAAGAAGCCATCTCCAAGCCTCATTCAGTAATCAGGATAAAACGACCTGGGACATTTGTGTCCTTGAACGGTCATAATTGAGGACATTTCAGACAGAGCCCAATGGCTGTATCCAGATTCAAAATGTGGTCAGACTTGATTCCATACTGTCTGTCAAAAAAGAGGCAGAATTTGACTAGTGGGCACTTTTTTTTAACCCACGCTGTGTTAATAAAATGTTTAATTGGCAGTGTTAAAAAATTGACACTTTCCATACAAACATGGAAGTTCATAATTTATTTGAAAAATTGTAAGGACTGGTGTGGCCACAGTGAGGCCA
Organism: Camelus bactrianus; assembly: GCF_048773025.1. Classification (NCBI taxonomy): domain Eukaryota; kingdom Metazoa; phylum Chordata; class Mammalia; order Artiodactyla; family Camelidae; genus Camelus; species Camelus bactrianus. The sequence goes on from NC_133539.1 coordinate 101,602,314, forward strand.
CTGTCCTGACAACTGGAGTTGAGAAGAAAAGGCAGGTGTTCTCAAGTTAAGATCCCCACCCAGCCTAGTCTGTGTTGTTTACCCGTGGAAACTGGCCAGTGTAGGCATTTAAGTTTTAAGTTTGTAAACCTTGATCAAAATTTGTTTACATTTACTTTCAATCCAGCTTTATCCTTGAGGATTTACTCCTATTTCAACCAGAATGAGAATTTGTGGGTTTAAAAGTCTCTGAGAACATACATATTTAAGGCTAATATATGTTGCTATATTTAAATTTTGCCTAAATTCTTCCCTTCTCACAAACCCTAAAGTAAATGTCTCTTTCTTTGTTTCATGCGATGTTCCTGAGTTCTTCTGATGTGTACTCTTTCTTGCTGTGCATGTTAGTGGACCTAGTTTTAATTTGCTTCCAAAGGTATTTTTATCACGAATTTGTTGAACAAGTACGTGATGAAATGTGGGAAGAATGTCACTGGGCTGTAATCAAGTAATTTTACCGTTAGAGTATATTAGCACATGGAGAAAAAAGTGCTTTAAGGCAACAGCAAAAGAAACTGACAGATTTTAATCCTATATTAAAATTTCCTGGAGCACAGTGGTGTTTAATCTGTTCACCCATCTTATCTATAGCTTATAGGTTGGTAAAAAATTCCATTTGGAACTTTCATAAAGCATTTCGCTGCAATGCCAGCGGAAAAACTAAATAATCATCACCATAACAATAAATTTCCAGTTGTTGAGGAGCTTCTACAGTATCTTCAAGTTTTACTACAAATCTTAATTTCTTGTGATTAATTGGACTCCTGTATTAAAAGAGATTTCAAGCAAAGTCGGTACATCTCCCAAGGAGCACTTGGAAATAAATATGTGGAACATTTGGGAATGCTGCTTAGTGAGCAGGCAGCACGGATACATAACACATGCAATGATTAGGACAGCGCCCTAAAGAAAGAACTATGACACTTAACATGCCAAAGTGCAAGCCCACGTAAAACACTAAACTGACAAGGCACCGGTTTGGCTCTTGATACCAGCTCTTCAACTTGGCAAGTCACGTATTCTCTGAGTCTTAGATTTCTTATGTGTTCCAAGGGGGCTGGACTTAACAGTCATCTCTAAGCCTTCTTCCTGTTCTTGTAGTCCTCGACTGGTTATCTAGCAAACACTGATCTCCTCCCTTTCTAAAGGCCTATAGCAGAGTCGTAGCAACACAGCTTAGCATTTATATATATATGTTATCTTTTGTGCCATATTTTCTTTTGCATAAATTGTAAATCCCAAATTAGATTTTCAACTTTCTGTAGACATAAACCTGGGTATATAGATATAGATCGTCACATATACATATAGGTTTAAATAATACCTTTGGGGCAAAAATCGTGGCAATCACTAAGTGCATAAATACTCAAGTAATCTGTTTATTTATATATTCTCATATTTACCATCACATGAGTACAGTCTGATTTTTCAATGGAGAAAATACTTATAATTTTCTATAACATCACATTTTCATTATTTATTCATAGTTTTTACATGTGTTAGAATAATTATTGCTTGGAAAATAATTTGTGTTTACAAATCTATGATTTCCATAAAATGATAAAGTATTGCCAATGGGAATTCATTGTTCCAAGATTAGTAAGAAAAGACAGTTTTTCATAATGTAAAATTATTAGTTTATTGGAGTAAAGTCTTGAAAATTATTTTATTCCGTGGGTCATATAAATACAGAATCCATTTAGTCAATCTTTGAAACCAGTTTTATCATGGTGTTCCCATTTTGTAAAAACACTTCAATAGCCGGACAGATTAGATCAGTTGATATAAGCTTCTTCTAAACTTCTACTGTCTGATTAAATTCCATTTGAAAATTTCTCTTCTCATAACTCAGACATACTCTTAACTTATATAAACTGCATTAATTTTAAATACCTGTGAGAAAGTGAGACTAAAATAAAGCTTAGATATGTTAATACTTTTAAAAAATACTTTTTTGGCAAAACCCAACTTTGATTCATACTTATTTCTTTTGGTTTTGTTTTCTTTGTTCATTAGAATCTTCCAGTTCTAAAGATTAACAGCATTCTCAGACTATTCTAGACTCTTCCTAATGAGCCTATTAAAATACCTCTTCATCCAAGAAGTATTAAACGATTATTACCCAGTCATTTTGCTTTTGACTTGTTATTCAGAAGAATGTTAAAGCTGTTTAAAATAACATTTATTTGAGTTATCATTTAGCCTTCCACTAAATTTGAGCAATGAACTGTGTAACAACACTGTGGGAATATATAGAGAACAAATACATAATTTCTGATAAAGCCTATTTCAACACGTCCTTTAATTGTCAATTGGACTTTCCTGGACAACATAATTATGCTATTACTACTTTTTTTCCTTTTCATAATATACCATCTCCCTTGAATGACCTGTCTGAGAGAGCATAATGTTCAGGCCAAGGAAAGAGAAGAATAGGGATTATGGTGGCTGCAATACTGAACTGTGAATAATTTCAAGAACATTAACAGGCGCTGAGTGCAGAGGTCCCTCTAGAAGCAACTCGCCAATGATTCACTTGGAGAAAAATGTCTTGAGCAGAAGTTTGTTTTTTTTTCCTTAAGGAATAAATTTGAAAGAAGAAAACTCTGGAAGCGTTGCTTTAACTGAATAGTTGGCACAAAAAAATTCACTTCAGGCTACCATTAAGGAAAATTAATTATAATTATTTTAATCAGTACACAATAAATAGAAAAGAGAATACTTCATTGATGTCCGTGGCTTTAGAGGACCTTGAAGTGTAAACCATTGTACCTTGAAGTATAAACCAAGGGTGAAAACAGGACCGAGATGAAGGACCTTCATATTGACAAGTCCATTGGATGCTTTTCTTTTCAGTTTTATTAGCACATCCTTCTACATCTGACTCTGATAAAGCCCATCTTTATAAAGCCCACCAGGCACTAACCTGTAAGGTCTTGTAATGTTATGCTGATACATACTGAACTCGTCCTAAATGCCAAGAAGTCGTTGTATCCTGACAACAACCATGAGATAGACTGTTCCTATTTTATAGATGAAAAAGCCATATCACAGAGTGAGTCTATGATTTTAAAGCAACCAAGCATTTGTCGTGGAAGAATTAACTGTTCATTTGCTTTGTGAAGGCAGGCACAGCTTACTGGCCAGTAAGGTGAGCAAAACCGCGCATCACTGTACATTAGTGCAGAGCACATTGGCTGTCTACTCTCCAGGTATAGATTTATAAATGGTGCCTTACTCAGGTGAACTAACAGTAGCTTATCCTTAGTGAAACCTAATGACTCAAAAAATATTCCACTTTAATATCAAATTATACAGTTGTCCATGAAGTAAAGAACTGTAAGGAAAAATGTTAAGGATGAACTTCTTAAAATTTGAGGAGTAATAACTTAAATTTGTGATTGTAAAAATCATTCATGTTGGAAATTTAGTATTTAACAGGACGTTCTTCACACATCTTATAATTTTACGTGACACCAGAATAATAATCAGAAGACCAATGGGATATTTAATATCACTTAGAAGTATCTTGATAAGTAACTAATAACAGATTTTTACAGTCCATTGAGAATTGCATTACGAGATTTATTTCACAAAATCTGCTATGGGTAACTTATTCAACAACTCTAATGAGTCTAGATAGAACTAGATTAATATGCATTCTCAGAAGCAAAAGGAAAAAAATAAGGAAAAAAAGTAGCAAAAATCAGCTAAAGCTTCAGCCCAAGCACGTTGAAAAGATGTCAAATCAAACAGCCCAAAAATATGCAATCATGTGCAACCATTTAGCATGATGCTCTAGTTTGTGAAAATCTCTCCCTCAGGGAAAGCACTTTAATTATCTAAGGTTCAAATGCAAGAAGGAATAAGCAAGAATTAAAGTATTATAAAACTCAACAACAAAATGAGAAAGCCTTTATGTATTATTTATCCCCATTCCCCCTTCTTTTTCTATCCTCCATGAATTTTTAAAAATTATTTAACATTAATTATTGAGAGTAATATTTTCTTCGGTATTTTTACCAACACTACTGCTCCTTCCTCTTTTATATAAGTTTAAAGCATCTCTAACTTTCATTGTCTATTAATAGTATTTACGTTTGCTTTTGATGGATCATGTTCTGTGTTAGACAGCACTGCATAAGCTGTCACTTCCAAATTTGGAAGGTAACATTGGGGAAATTGAGAAGAAAATGTCTAATGTTTAGTGAGCGTTGACTACCAACAACTGTGCTAAGTACCAGAGAAGCACAAAAAGCCCTATACTACTCCAGCACTTAAAGTCTCCAAAAAGCTCAGGAAAGACTTTAATCTTGCTGGTGAGTGATGTGTTCAAGTCCAGTTATATACAAGTTCTGTACTGAAATAATATAGAAGGGGTTGTGATCAGCTTCACCTGATAGGATCAGAGGTGGTAACAAGAAAGCTTTGATTTTGACCATGAATTGGTATATTCCAGAGTATCAGTGATGTAAAAAGAAATGCTTGGATAATGATAATTACGTTGTTATGGCTGAACTATAAACCCAATATGACCAATGAGACTGGCTTCCAATTGCTTGATTTCTCTACTTTCATATAGTCTTATGACTGCTCTACTGTCTGCCCTCCAACCAGACTACTTTTCTTAGTCTCCTTCATGCACCATATTCTCCCATCTCTAAACCTTTTTTCCCCTCAGCTTTCTCTAGCTAGAATGCTCTTTACTCCAGAAATACCTGGTGATCTCCTACTTATCTTTCAAGACAGCTTAAGAGCAAGCAATTCTCTGACACATTTCCTATTCCTGGATCTTCCAATCTAAGATTAGAAAATGATTCATTTTATGTCCTAACTGAATCTTATTCTCACCTCAATTATTCATTCATTCATTTATTCATCTGATGAGTCATAAATTCATTTCCTCACATATTCAATATATTTTTCAATCCCTTATTATGTGCCAGGCACAATGCTAAGCACTAACGATACAATTAATGGGAACAAGAGAGAGAAGTTTTGATATTAGGCTGAACTGGGAGTTTTAATAGCCAAGAGTGAATTGTAGGTCCCTACATATTTCTGGGTAAGCAAGTAAACAAATGTTAAAAAGTGCAAAGAAACAAACTCAGAGATAATGAGATTAAGAGAAACTCTGGTGAGAGAGGCTTGTTTTATAGATAAAGTGGTCAGCTATATTTTTCTGAGGCAGATACTTTGGAAGTGACTTCTGAGCTGATATCTTAAGTATACAAAGGAGTAGAGAAAGCATTTTAGTTAAAGGGAAAACAAATATTAATACCCTGAAATGGCAATGTGCTTGGCTAGTGTAGTAGACTCTAAGCTCATGGTGTAGGAACTTTGTTCTGTTTACCTCTGTATAACATCTAGAGAAATGTCTATCACGTAGGAGGAGTTCAGTATTTGTGGGTTAATTAGATGATGAGAAAGGAGATACTGGTGCTGAGATTAGGGAAATAGAGAATGATATAAGAGCAGAAAATTGGGTAGGGTAAGGTCATGGGAAGCTAGATCGTGATAAAAAAAAATTTGGATTTTATTACAAATTCACTGGTAGATTGTGGGAAAGCAGTGTCAGCCAGACTAGCCAAAGACAGATAGCAAGGGTGAGGTTGAAATTAAACAAGAAAATAAAATTTTATGGTGTTTAAATTCCTAAATACTTCTACTGCTAACACTTAAAATTAGTAAGCCCGTATGGTAACAAGCTTGCTTGTAAAGTTCTCGTGCACTTTAAAAAAAAAGTTATTTCCAACTCTGTGACATTCAAGAAAACTCAAAACTACAGAGACAGTAAAAAGATCAGTGGCTGCCAGATGCTTTCGGGGAAGGAGAGATAAATAGAGGGAGCAAACTGGATAGATTTTTAGGGCAGTGAAACTATTCTGTATGATACTATATTGGTGGTTCCATAACATTACATATTTGCCAAAACCCATAAAAAGTATAACACCGAACACAAACCCTAATGAAAACTATAGACGTAGGGCAAGAGTGAGGTGCCAATGTTTATTCATTGATTGCAACAAATATAGCATTTTGGCGGGAGATTTGATGGTGGGGGACGCTGTGCCTGTGTATGGGGAGGAGTATATGGAAACTCTGTGTACTTTCTGCTCATTTTTGTTGTGAACCCAAAACTCCTCTTAAAAAAAGTCTCTATAAAAAAAGTTTTTATTGTTGTCAGTTTGGCATTGGGTATCTAAAACCATGAAACTATTCGTGTATTTTTATTTGGGAAATTTATTTCTACATTATCTCCCCACAAAATAATAAAAACTACACAAAATTTTTGTTAAAAACTTTTAAATCTTATAACATTTTAAAATAAAGAAACTAGAAATAACCAAAGTTTCCTGTACTAGCAGAATGGGGAAACTAATTATAGCCCAGTCCAACACCACAGAGTTCATGCTGATTTTATCCCTTTTCACATTTATAATTCCCTTCTTAGACAATTAGAGAACTAGTGCCCATTGTCCTTCACGAGTTTATTTGTTCAGTTTCCTGTAGGAGAACAAAAAAAATGTCCAATCCCTACTAAACTCCTCCTTCAGACATGTGCCCTCCTCATCTTATTTGGGCTGAGAAATTTCCAGATGGGCCACTGTCACCACCCCACCACTTAATGGACCCTCTTCTCATCCTGTGCAGCCTTCAACACCCCATGCCAGGCAGCCCTCCCTGCACACAATCTCCTCACCCTTCCAGGGCTCCAACACTACACACAGCTCTGCCTCCTGTAAAGACACTTCTTCAATCCTCTTGGACTTTGACACCACATGCCAGGTATGCCCCACCACAGACATCCTCCTCAACCTGCTTGAGCTCTGCCATCGTCACTGGGCTGTATTTCTACAGGGACATCCTTTCAGCCCTGGCTCTCGTACCCTGTGTTGGCTGCCTTTCAGCGTGGTTAGCTTCCTGACCACACTCAAGCTCTGACACCCCCATGCTGGACTGCATACAGTCTCTAAATCTCAAGCCAATATAGCGCACTATTCAAACTGAATTATGCTAGCTCTACTATTCTAAAAGAAACAGGAGACAGACAGACAGAAAGAGACAGATGAAGAACAGAAAGAAGACACACTGATTTTTTTAAATGTACTGATGAGAATCAGTACATTGTACAGTACAATGCACAGGAGGAAAAATGATCATAACTTCAAAATGTAAACCACATAACTTGCTTTAGCAAAGTAATGATTTTTAATGCATGTTATAAAATTTCTGTTATACCTTTCATATTTAGTAATTATAACATTTTATATGTATGTGTGTATGTATAAATATATATACATACTCAATTGTTCCAATGTTAACAGCTTAAACTCTTGACTAAATATTAAATGATTAATTATTCAAATATTAAGTAATTTATTTTTTGCTGACCATGATTTAAGAATGTGTACTTGGCCAGCATTCTAAAGAGAAATACCAACAAAAAGACACATGTGCACAACAATAATTTTCTGTAAAAGAAGGTAGCTTTGCACAAGTTTACAAACATGAGCAAAGTCCTTTTAACATATCATTTCAAAGGACATGTGGTCGTACTCTTTCATGCTAATATATATATATATATACTTGCTAAATATTTATAAATTTAACTTTAAGTATAAATTTTATATTTAAGAAAAACAACAAAATACATTTCAAGCAATTTTAAAGCTGCAAAGGAACTTAGAATTCAGTAATATGTGTGATAGAAATATAAATAAGTTAAGACCATGCTCTCCAGGAATTCACATTCTGCTCAGTGAGGCAGAAAGTAAACAGTAGATCATTACAAAACAACACGAGATTGAAAAATTGTGATAAAATAATGAGTTGAGAAGAAAATATCGAAGGAATAATCATGACTTTGGAAATGATACTTTCTAATACTATCAGTGAATCTAAGAAGAAGAAAATCTGAATGACTTTCTCATAATCCCAAATGTTCAATGCTAGAACTGAGATCAGAATAAATTATTTCCTCATATATCCTGGGTTATTTTCCCTTCCTTTCCAGTATATCATAGGAAGTTTAATAGCAGACATTTTTAGCTAGGAAATATCTTGGAATATAGTTATTTTTTATACTAGATTAAAGCATTTCACAAAATCATCAAATGTTCAATAAATCATTCCATACCTAATAGTTTTATTCTTTTCATTGTGGTTCAAATAAGCGACAGAACTAGAAACTACATGGATATCTGTAAAACATTTTATATCACACACACATGCACACACACACACTGAGGACAGTAAGGAACTAGTTGCAGTGAAGCATTTAATAATAAAGGGTATAACTTCTGCACACTCAGCATATTCCCTTCTGAGATGTTAATGAGGTGGAAAATTAAAAGAAATAACGGCACATGGGTCTTGCAATGTTTTCTAACCCCTTTAGTCCTTTGGTGCTTCCTTTTTCTCTGATTCTTGCTGGACAGTGTTTACTGTGGTGTTGATATAAACATTTATCATTGTGCAAGTGAGAAAGTGTAAATTCCTACTGAGTCCTTGACTCAACTGATGCCCACCTGGGAAGATTAATGGAGATTGATTTTTCCTTTCTCCTTTTATAAATGTCTTTCATTCAAGTTTTCAAATCTGATTTTTAAAAAGCTCTCATAACCTTCTATAAGTTTTAAAGTATTTATTTATTTTTGCCTCCAGTGAGTGGTGTACAAGCTTTTAGCTCAAAATCAGCTTGATAAAGAAAAACGGCAGGAAATGAAGCCACATTGAAAATAAAAAAATGTTGGTAATTGGGGTTAGAGAACTTAAGTATTTTCTACTAAGTATTTTCAGCCTTTCTAAAACAACTCTGTTGCAATAAATTCCAAGGCCAAGTTCAAATGTGAAGCACCATAATTGGTTGTATTTTGCAAATACAAACATAAGTACCTGCTGCAGAGCTGTGGTTACTGACCACTGTATTGAGCAGAGAATGATGATGCATACAGATTAGCATCATTTAGAGTCATATTTTAGATTTGTTAAAGCAAGTGCTATGCTTTTAGTGCTTATTTGGCTACCCTTTCTTTTTTTGTTATTTTTTAAATTTTTTATTCAGCTACCCTTTCAACATCACAACTGCCTAAGTAGTTCATGTAACCTAAAAGAGGTAATCATAAAAATACAAGTCAAATTGAGTAGCAGCATTCAAAGGATAAATAAGGCTTCCTTCAAACAATAAAAACAGAAAAAGATACATTTTATTTAAATCTTAACAGATTGTTTTTTAATTTCCATTGCAGAGCTAAATAAAGAAAGCAGAAAATACTTGTGTTCAGTTTATGACCCTAGATCTCACACACACTAAAAAACTGTTAATGAAGTACTATACATAACATCCAATGCTTTTTATGAAGAGTGTGCACAACATCCTGTATGTGAGTGTATGGATAATATTAAGTGTATGAAAAATATGTAGGTATATCGATAACGTGATTGTACGGATAATATATGTAAGTTGGCTATCGAGCTAGTAATAATGAGGTTGACTATTGTTTTTTGTTTGTTTGTTTCAGTTAATGTTAATTTTCAAATGGTCTTAAGCTAAAATGATATTTGTTTCTCCCTTCATTCCTCACTTGGAACTCAAGGAGGTTAATCATACTCTTTTTTTTATGATACACTCTCATTCATGAATGATCATTATCAATAATAACTTTGCATGTCAGTGATTTAAATGTACCAATTAAAGTGGGGATTGTCATAGTGAATCAAAACATGAGATCCAACTATACCTTGTCTGCAAGAAACCCACTTATATAAAGACACATGTACTTTAAAAGTAAGTGGAAGGAGAAAGACGTACCATGATAACACAAACTAAAAGAAAGTGTGAGTAGCTATAATAATTTTGGACAAAGTAGACTTCAGAGCTACCTGGAGCCTATGCTCACTGTGCCACTAAGTCTGTTCTTGTAGACTTAGGTGCCAAGAAAGAATCCAGGAGCTCACATTCACTGGATGCTCCTATTTTCTCAACTGCCACCACAGTTCTGTCAATATTACTACTACCACCACTGTTTCTGTTACTACTGCTATTAATAATGCCATTGCCCTGTCTTATTAGCACCCTGCCAGAGGGGAAAGCAGCAATCATTAAAAAGTGGCATTTTTCTTTTTTTTCCTTCCTTCCATTAGCTGAAATGAGCAGGAAATCAGCTGGTAAAGGCATCCGGGAAATGTAGTCTGCAGAAATCCTACGTGGTGGGAGAGGGGAAGTTATAGAAAAGCAAGGGTGGATATGAGAGGCAACAGATGCTTTCCAGTATAGTCAAACTCTCTAACACTTGGAATCCCGTACATCCTTCTACCCATATCTAATCATTTCTGTAATAACAGTAAACACCACATCATGCTTTTGAATTACAAAAAGCAACCAGTCTTCATACTATGATGTATTCTCCCCAGATTGGCCCAAGACTCCATGATTCATCTCTAGAAATGTTAATTCCCCTACAGTCACAATCATGTCTAGATAGTCTGCAACATGAAAACCAAATTAACCACAGACAACTTTATTTAAAATAATAGGGAAAAGGGAGAGAAATAAAATGCCTAATATAAAAAATATGTGTATAGTATACAAAGTAGAAAATACCTATTATACTCCTTATTTCTGTAACTGGTCTCAAGGTCATAGTTTTTATCTATCACTTCCATCTTTTATTCCCCATTCTAGAAAGTGTCAGTAATGTAATATATGGATTCATGAAAAACTCACTGGCACATAAATGCTAAAATGCTAAAATTCAGCATGTGATTTTTTTTCAATCTTTCATTACAAACAACAGAAATTAGAGAATTGAGCATGTAAGACATTTCCATTGAAATCATTTGCCTCAAAAAGCCTGGCAGATAAAGTATGAATAATGATCCTATTTCTGTTTTCTCCTGTGAGCCATTACGATCACAGTGGAAGTGACACTAAAATACATTTCCATTGAATTCATGCCTATTGAAACAGAGCCTTAATGATACCAAGGTTTTTCTACTTTTTAACATTTGAGTATATTATTAAAATTCAGTGAAGTGCACACCAGTGGTATATCCTTCACTGAATTTTGCACTGTTACCTTCTTCCTAATAAACCATTCATTCTTGGTGTTCTTTCATACATAAGTCAGGTATTCATAAAGGTGTCATTTAAAAAGCATAGTGCAATGATGCCAGATGAAACAAGTTGGAAGGGCAAAGTGCAAAACTGCTTGCTTCCTGCAAAGTACCATGGACAAATAAAAATGATTGGATATCAATTATATAATTGTATCAAAATAGATGCAGAATATAAATAATTAATTATAAACTATAAATTTTGCTGTGTGGTAATTGAATGGTTAGGCAGAAAGGGTGGGAAAGAGTTGTGGACTGACCCTGAAAAGAGAAATCCCATGTCCCAAAAAAGACCCATTCTAGAATATGAAGTTGGAAGAATCCTCATCAGTTAAGAGATTTAAATAACATTTAAAGGATACTTCAGAATGCGAAAGAAAAAAGAAAGTGACAGAAGACAGGAACAACTGCCAAAAAGAAAAAAAAGAAGAAAATTAAAAGAAACAGCTTAAAGCAACAATAACAAGTAGCTGATATAGAATAAAATTAAATACTAATATACATTTTGACTTTTTGCCAATAAGTAACTATTTACATGTGAAACAGTTTTAACATTATCTCTACTACATTGTAAGCGCTTAATAATTTTAGTAATAATTTGATAGAAACCGTCTGCCTGGAGTTTCTTAAAATTTCAACCACTAGATCTACAAACCTAATTTGTCATATCCCTTCCTTTCATAATAAAGGAATGTACCAATGGTTGTGCCCTTCCTCCTATTTTATAAAGGCAGGAGTACTTCACTCTCCAGCCCTAAACCTAATCTGAGCTCAACCCCGAGTTCTCATTGTCTTTTCCCTGAGTAATCAATGCACTACTGTACTTTTGGCATTATGTGAGACATGCTCTTCTAGTCTCCTATCTTAAAATTTATCCTTTAAAACTCATACCATTTCTAAATACCAGTAACAAGTTGGAAAGACTTGTCCAACTACTTTCTTATCACCACTCAATTTCAAACTAAATCAAAATGTGTTTCTCTTTCCGTGTTCCATGGAAAACAATCAATCTTATGCAGTTCTAAACCAATTAGGTACTTTTTCACTTATTAGCCTTTCCAATGATTGCAGCTTCCTCATCACAGAGTTGTCTGATGTCAGACCATGTCTGCAGCATGGTTTTTATCATTATTTCTGAAATCAAGCCTCCAAACTAATTCTCCAGAACTCTTAATCATGCTCCTTGGAAAAGAATAGTCTAAAGTGCGAAGTGGGGCTTAGGTCCCCAAAGAGAATTTCCAGATCCTTCAGTTGGGATGGTAAAATTAGGAATGAATTTTATCTTGAGGACTCCTGGAGTCTAGTTCAGACTGGAAGAATGTCTCTGTAGATGTAAACAGATTATAACCAAAGTTTTAAGGTATCTTAAGGTAGCTGAGAAATTTTGGAACTCTCACACAGTAGCTTCTTGAGGAAGGAAAAAAAATTAGCATATCACAAGGAAAAAAGATAAAGTTTTTCATTTTTAACAGTTAATAACTCTTCTCCAACATGAGAAAATTAATCTTTGTTTTTATAGACTCCTCTTAAGAAAAGGAGTTGTTACCTTGGAGATTTATGATTTCTGCAAGATAATTGAGTGAAGAAAAAAATGATGCTCAGAGGACAAAAGCTTAGAAATTATTTTCTGTGTGGAATAATCACCCTGAAAAAGTATAAAAGTTAAAAATGCTAAAGTGAAGTTTCTATTGGTAAAAATATTAAAAGGAAATTTTATTTTGCAACCTTTTTGTAGCAGATTTACTGACGTATAATTTACATAGTATAAAATGTAACTATTGTAAAGCACAACGATTTTCAGTTGCTTCATCGTGTTGTGCAGTAATCACCGTTGTTCAGCTTTAGAATATTTTTATCACACCCAAAAAGTTTCCTCACAACATAGGTTAGTGGTCAGGCTAAGATTGTGCTCAATCACTAGAGCCCAGAATGCTTCCCCTCTTTTTTTAAGGGTAAGAAATTAAACTTTTATCAACACACAAATGACTTCATTTAAAAGCAGCTCAGTTACAATTTTATTTAAAGTTTTAGAGCCTTTCCCCACTGATGTCCATAAACTAGAATGGGTTCACGTGAAACCCGCAGTCTGACCTAGGAGCATCAATAAGTGGTGGTCTAGGTACTTGGAGATTGAGCTGTATGTGTGTTGGGGAGCATATCCAAAGTGTGGGAAATTTTAATGTCTGCCTCAGATTTTACTTTCTATCAGGCTTCTCTGGTCCCCCAACACACATTTACATAGTTCTCAGGCAGCCAGGGAATTATGGAGAACTTATCTAGCCCTTATATGAATCCTTCATTTCCAGGATCCCCCCATTAAATTTCCATCTTTCCTCCACTTGCGTCAGAGGGTATAGCAACCTCAAACTAGTTGAGCTGTGGTCTCCCCATTTGTTTTCTACCAAACTTGCTACTCTTAATGCAAATTTTACTAGGCAGAGGTTTGTCCTCCCCTCTATCGTGGGTCAGTTCCCTCTGAAAGCAAATCTACTGGTTTTCATGGTCATCCCTGCCTTGATAAACCCCCCTTTTCCACAGAGCAGTAGAGCTGATCCATGCAGGATGACTGCCGATCCTGCTTTTCTTACCTGGAGTTTATGAACAAGCCCTTCTCAATCTGTTAGCCTTTGGTCAACTTCCAAACCATGAAATGGTTGTAACAATTTTTGTCCAGTTTTATGCTTGTTTGTGTGGGGGAGGTTTGCCAACCACTTTATTCCTTTGTAAATCCCCCAAATTTCTCCTTTTCTCTTTGTAAATCCCCCAAATTTCTCCTTTTCTCTTTGTAAATCCCCCAAATTTCTCCTTTTCTCCTTTTAAGACATTGAGATTACATATGTGATCTTACCTAAAGAATAAATGTATAATCTAAAATATACAAAAAGTATTAATATGAATAATTCCAGGATTACCAAGTATTGGTGAGTATACTGAAATGGCCACAACAGTTTTAGAACAGTATTGATCAATTTCTGTGTTGCAGACATGGCATTAAGGAAGAGATGTTCTTGCTGGACTGGGGCCAAATGAGATAGAGAGAGAAAAGAAAAATACGCTTTATTTTTCCAAATTTAAAAATCATCTGAAATAATATACTTTCCCCATAGTGTTACTTTAGGGAATGAAGGATGAAACCTCACTGAATAGTGAGACTCAGCTGATTCCCCGCAACTCAGCTCTCAAATTACTGCAACCAATCTTCTGTTCCCCAGGCAAAGGTTTGCAGGATCACTCTCAAGGGAAACTGAGCAGTTTCAAACAAACATCCTACAGTTTCTGACATTTCAGTGTCCCCATGAAGTGGTCAAGTCACCTGCGGGATAGTCTAGCTATGCAAAAAAAAATCCTCCCATCAGTATCTTAATAATTCCATTTTAAATACTGCATGAAATAAACAAATGGAGAAAAATAACAGTAGATTAGTTAAGTCTCTAAGCATACAATTTAAAAACCAAAATAGGAAAGAAACAAACAAAAAAACCCACAAAAAAACAACCAACTTAAAAATTTAATTAGGAACATGCAGGCACATTGCATTGGGAGCAGAAGAAAACTTGAAAAATCAGTAATTATGATTAATAGCCTCAGAGAGATTAAAACGAATGCATTGTATCCATGTAACTAGAACAGAAAGTTCTCTAAAAGGAGGGGGAGAAAAAACCTCTTGGAAATACAAAAGCATGACAGAATAAATTAACAATTCAGTAGATCAGCTGAAAGATAAAGCCAAGAAACATCCCTGGCAACAGAGAAAAAGGAAATGCAAAATATGAGAGCAAAAATGTCTAGAGAATTAATACAGATGATCCAATATTCAACTATAAATAAAATTCCAGAAAGGAAAAAAATATATATGTATGTATGTGTGTATATATATAAAATACATATATATATATAAATATATATATATAATATATACACACAAAATTGTCAAGGATATCAAAGATTGAGTGTGGGAGGGAGCAACAGACAATCAAAGAATGGGGTGGGGAAACATTCCAGGCAAAGGAGGAAAGAAATATGTGGCAAGGGGAATGACGTGACATAGTACCTAGGGAAAGTGACAAATAGTTTGTAGGACTGAAACGAAGGCTGTGCTTCAGAAGGAAGATGAGATATGGCTCAAGGTTTTCAGGAACCAATGCAAAATAAGCCTTGTTTGTTAAACTAAGTAGTTTGAGATTCACTCCAAAGTACCTGTGAGTCATGGATTTAATAAAGTTAGAATAGCTGTTGGCTTTATTTTTTTTTTTTTTAAGTTTGCTCTCTTTTAAGAAAGTTTCAAAGTTACTATTTCTACCAAGGAGAAACTCGCAACATGCAGGCTGATAGTGGGTTATCACCTGCATTAGGAAGGTGGACTGAGGCTTGAAGCAGAGGTTACAGCAGCAGGTAAAAGGCTGCTGAGGACCCAGCAGCTCCAGAGAAGAGCAAGCAGAAAACTGAATCCTCTGAGGACACATCAAACACGTGCAAACCTCTAATGTCAGGAACCTCAGCAGAGAAGTTTACTTCGAATTAGGTGAACGGGCTAGGAGATGTGGGGAATGATTCTAATTTGCTGAAAAATGTATGCAGTTGAGCTTCACTTTCTATTTAAGTTCATATTTGTAGTCACTGGGAATGAATTGGTGATAAATTTAATTCATGACATGAATTGTCTGGATTGGGGGATATAGAGGAAAAGCATTGAGATTTTAAATGTTGGCTCCAGAGGCTGGGTGGGAAAGGCGTTGGCCTTGACTGCTCCCCCTCTGCTGGGCCTCCGGTAAGGCTTCTTGCTGCTGCTCATCTAACACCTAGTTGTTCTGCAGACGCCTCCACAGGCCTTTTGAAGGGGGATCCCAAGACCAAGCTTATTCTTGCTGACCTGCAGACTATGTCCTGTGAAAACAAGATGTGCTCTTAGTTTGTGCTAGTGGGTGACTCCGTGTTTCTTCCATCCCTCCTTGGTTCCAGCTTCCAGGAGACCCTTTTTTTTCCCCCCTCATAGTATGTTCAGTTTTCTTCTTCTGTTCAGCTGTTTTTTTGGAGTTATTTTAGTCAAGAGGAAAATACAAGTTAATATTAATAGAATCAAAGGGACAGTCTTCTTAGTACTGATTGATCTCTCACTAAGCTACACATAAGCTGAGGTTTAGAGAAGACCTTTCTGTTGTTTTGTTGTAATTTCTACCTATGAACATAAATCAAAATAGGTCAGTGATGTGTGCTGGCCTGCTTGGTTGAGATGTCAACACTAATTCTTAGAGCTAT
Organism: Camelus bactrianus; assembly: GCF_048773025.1. NCBI lineage: Eukaryota > Metazoa > Chordata > Mammalia > Artiodactyla > Camelidae > Camelus > Camelus bactrianus. The sequence goes on from NC_133539.1 coordinate 101,618,727, forward strand.
GTTATTCCTCAACATACTGTCTATATATATACACACACATGCATACACCATATCTTAAATGTTTCCCTGTAGTAATATAGAACAAATTTCTTGAGTTCCCTATACATCAAAAAATACTGTTCCATTTACAATATTATCAATCATAGAATAATTAATAATATAGGAACTACCAACATATTTCAAGAAAAGTTGAGATAAAATAATTTAAGCTTGTAAATCTAAAATGCAATAGCTAAGAAGTAGACACTACTTTTTAGTTTAAAATTAATTTTCAAACAAATTAAGTGAAAAATATCAGTGAATGCCATCTCAGCAAACATAAAAGCCCAAATATGATACATATTATTATTCTTATCTGAAAAATTAAGAAATGATATGCAAAAAAGCTTGAGTGACGCATCAGTGTGTGCACAATTGAAAATAGCAGATATAGGGACAATTTGGGTTTTCTAAATTTAGTTCCATATCCATTCTACTACATGGCATTATTTCCCCATTTGGATCCAAGCTATAAAATTATAACGATTCCATGTTTATACAAACAGGTATGGATAAACAAACACCAGCTATTTTGAGAAACTAATTTTCATGTGTTCAATAGCTTCATATATTCATTAGAGACTAATGCTAGCTCTAAGCAGTAGCAGAAAACATACTTTTCTCATATTAGTCTGTTAGCTGGTAATGTTCATTAATATTAAGATTTTAGCACCTCACTCACCAAAGTAGTGCAATACCTGCTTTCCATACCCTGATGCATAAAATGTGTTAGATCCTACTGGTTTTAAAATTTGCCTAAGGTTACGTACCTTAAAATGTTTTAAAATGTAATTTAATGTGACTGAAAGTATAGTTGATTATTTTACTATTTACATCATCTCGTAAGGGTTTTCTTACTATAAATTATCAGTAAGTGGAAGTCCTTTACGAAGACAACCCGAGAGATGTTCACGGATTACTTTACATGGAGAGCTTAGCTCTTAGTCCACCTCAGCTGTGCTCTTGGCTCCATTTCTGTAACTGCAACAGTGCATAATGTTATATAGCCCTGATACCTTCCTTCCTTCCTTCCTTCCTTCCGTCCACTCTCTTTCTTTCCCTTTCTTCCTTTCATCCTTCCTTTCTTCCTTTCTACAATTTCTTATTAAGAACTTCCTTGAATTGACTATTTTTATTTTTCCTCCAATTAATCTTAACATCTTTTCCTCACCTCTCAAAAATGCATTCCTCAAATATCTATGTAGATATCTCTGTGTAGCACAGAACTAATACGACAATAAGGAGATTTGAGCTTTTCATCTCATCTCTGATAGCATAATCTTTGAGGTCAAGTTAACTTCAGTATAGCTTTGCCCTTAAACTCCTGCACTGCTAGGTAACAACAGCCTAGTCATGGTTACACCAGTGTTCTAGATCCACTACCACTGAGCACAGCATTCAGAATAGGTGGCCACAAGACCAGTGGTCACAGCACCCTCTAACAAAAGGAAACTTCCTAATCTTTTATAGCTTTTTATTTATATTTTTTTCTCTGTTGGAGTAAAGCTTCAGGCCTAATGATTGGTTATTATTCAGTTTTTAAATCTAAATATATTATGGTTAAGGGTTGACAGTTCTTAGGTACTCCATCTTTGCCTTCTTTGACTTTAAAAAGTAGATTATTTTAAGTCACAGAATATATATTTTTTTAACTAATTCAAATAAACTGTCAGTAAATGGCTGCTTTGGTACTTAACTTTATCCATAACATCTTAACAGAAAATTGCTTGCTAAAAACAACGCATTTGGACATTGCTTTTTAGTTACATTAACATCATTTAAAGTCTTAAAATTTTTTCTTGCCAGTATTTTTTTGCCAAGAAACAACTATAAATCTAAGTGCCTTTTTCTTCCAGTTTATATCTTTATTTTTTTTTCTTTTATGGGACTCCAGTACCTGTTCTCTGTGTGTGTGTGCGCATGCGCACATGTGTGTGTGTGCGTGTGCTTGTGTGTATGTGCATGTGTGTGTGTGTGTTTGAGACCTTTCCAAAATTTTTCAGAAGATTGTGATTCAAATTATCTATTTGTTGACATTGTTTCTTTTAGAGATCAAGACAGAGGAATCAGAAGGACCAAGACTGAACACTTCGTAAGCAATCTTTTTTCGTTTTCTTAAATTGGAAATCCATTTGGACATTCATACAAATACATTATTTATGTAGAAAACACACTAGAGAACATAGAAAATATGCATTAATAAAATTACCCAGCATTTTAGAGTGAAATCAATAGCATAACATTTCTGGGACTCAAATAATACTTTGATTTCTACCTTCAAGATTTCTGTCATTGAAACAAAATTTGTGGAAATTCTGGAAAAGAAATTCTAGGACTTGAAAGATCTGTATTTTATGATATTATTGTAGTTGGCTGGAGAAGACAAATGCTTTCTTAAGAGAGAGCAAAAAAGACTATAAATTCAAAATAAAAGCAAATGCTGGTGACAACAAGACAGATATTATAATGATATATTATTGAATGGAAACTATTCAATGTTTCTTCCTAAATTCTTAAAAGTTTTAGACATGAAATAGAAAATCCAGGAACAGAATATTGTTGTCTAGTTACATCATAATGAATTTTGTATTTTCTTTTTCTTGCATATTAAGTAAAATGTTTTTCAGCATATCTTTCTAGTAATTGTCCTCTAACTTTTATTCAAAATGTAAAATTTATAAAAATAGCTACAAAGTCATCCTCTTTCTTGAGTTCAGAATTTTGTACCTAAAGGCAACAAAGCAGGAGTACTGTGCTTAACAATCAATAACATCTTAGCAGAAAATTGCTTACTGAAAGGAAACATGCTTTTGGACATTGCTTTTCAGTTATATTAACATCATTTAAACTTATAAAATTTGGAGTATCTCAGAATTGTCAGGAGTATTAATAGAATTTCCTATAGATTTTATATCAGTCTTTTGAGGTGAAGGGACAGGGAACCTTCTGGAGCCAAAAAAAAGTCATATTGTCACATAGTCCCTTGATTAAAGGTAAAGAGTGAGTGAGTATGTAAAAAGTAGGTAAAGAGCATTGGATAATTAGGCTTTGGATCAGATATCAGCCTTCAAATCCTAACATACTTAGATATTGGTGTTGGAAATGTGAACTCTAAGGGATTGGTTTACTTATCATAAAGAGAGATAATAATAACAGATTGTTGTGACAAATAAAATGACTATGTAAAATGTTTTAACCTACATTTTTCATTCAATTATAGCACATGGCGACCAGAAATCAGGTAACAAATTCACTGTACTGCATTTTGCCTGATGTTTTAGTTTTTTTCATTATATTAGATACAGAAGAATGAATGGTCTGGGGAAGATGTTAGGTAGAATGCACTCTATACTGGAGGGCACAGCTGCTGGAGTCAAGCATCTCAGCTTTACCATGTATTGTCTGAATTCAGACAGATTATATATTGCCTAAGGTTCAGCTTCTCCATTTGTAAAATAAGAACAATAATAGCCCAATATCGATCATGGTGATGGATAAATTAAAGATGGTCACGTATATGCGACATGGACTTACTTAGGGTCTCCAAGTGCAGAGCATCCTGTAGGTGCTAAGGTAAGAAGGTGGTGGCCATCAAGGATCCTCCCTTCCTATATGGAAACAGCTGATTTACGTGTGAAAGAAGGGCTTGCAAGAGGCTATGAAGAGGGCTAAGAGAGGAGAAATGTGCAAAATGGAGGAGGCCAATATAAACTGTGCCGAAACAGGGTATCTGAGAACGGGGCAGGCAGACAGCTGCCATGCAGAGGTGATGGTCGGCTCGAGCCACAGCCTCGCCTTTCTTGTGTCTCTAATCCAAAGGCCTGACAGCCTTTGGGCTAGGTCTGCCTCAGAGATTTCTCTGTGTGTATGTGTGTGTGTGTGTTTTCCATAAAATTTTATAAATTAGTCATTTCATTTAAACATTCTCATTTGTGGCTTCTGTTGAAAAATATGAAGATCTGGCATCTCTGGGCCTGTATTTCCACACGGCAACCACCATCTGAAGTTGCATGATTGTGACACCTTTAGCAAGTGCTTTTGTACTATTTTGGACAACAGTCCCCACAACTCCCCACTCTAACCCAGGAGCAGGAACCTGTTGGGTGTTGGTATCTCTGAGACATTGGAGGAGACTTGATATGTCCCAAGGGCACATGAGACCTTGTGCTGCTCCCCAAATCTCAAATATCACAAAGTGCTGCTCCAACCACACCAGGGATCCTATGGGAAAAGAATCCAAAAGCATTTTCAAATCTATGTGGGAATGAAGGAGTAAGTTTTGTAAGGTCTATAATTTTCTAGGAGTTCAGGAAGGCATTTGTTTTGTTGTGTTATGTTTTGTTTTGCTTTGTTTTGTTTTTTTTAACCTAAGCTCACTTATGAAGACTTCATTAATTCTCACTTTGTAAAATTATCTGAGAAAAAGTATTTTCAGACTCGCAGTAGCTTGAGTAATTATCATAAAACACTATCTGGCATCTCCTTTCTAGGGCTTTTGCCAATTGCCATGCTTCAGATCTTCATTCTCGCCTACTACTGAAACAGCCTCTTGCTTCTTTCCACACTCTCCTCCTTCAATCTGTCCTACACACCACTGCCAGAGGTACATCCTCAAACAGATCAGGGTAGACCAGGTGGGCCATTTGATCCCTCTGTAATTTGCCTGTGTTTGGGGACAGCAGGGAAAAATTTAATAGGGACTTTCATGTGAGTCTTTGCTTGTGAGTCTTTTAAGTCAAGATGTTATAAGTAATTGCAGGATAGGACTTCCAAAATAATTCTAATCATAATAAAATAAGTTAAGTTCAAGTGCCACATTTTATATGTTGTATTGCTTAATTTTTTTTTGCTCCCAATCTCCATCCAGTTCAGAGCAATGGTGATCCAACCTGTTTGCATGATTGTATCACCTGGGGAACTTTACAAAAATATGATACATGGGTCCTACCCTAGACTGATTAAGTAAACCTTTCAGGAATTGAGGCCCTAAAATCATTTTTTTTTCTAAAATGATACAAAAGTGATTGTAATGTTAAGAGAGGGCTGAAAACCACTGGTGTAGTAAATTATTCTAATACTGTATTTGGTAAAATTGTTTAATTTACTTTAAATTACATTAGGGTAACGAGACAGTGAATCAGAGATGTACCATGCAAAAGGAAGAGGTAGAGGGGCTTGGGATGACCAAACAGCATGGAGAGCCATAAAATAACTACTGCTTTCTGCCTCCCAAAAATTTTAAGAAAAGCTTTGTTCTTTTTCTCTAGCCACTCCTCAGTCTGACTGCAGGAGGAGGGATGGCGCAGTGTGGATTCTGGGGCTCTTTCCTTCAGAGATGCTCACAAATTGAGCTCCTTCTCCTCTCCCTCCCGAGTCAGTACGATAGAAATATCTGACTCAGGGCCCAAGACGGGATTAGAGGTTACCAAACAAGTCCCAGGACCTCTGCACCGGGTTCAAGGCAGGGTGTGAGGCTTCCTGGAAATCTCCTTGAAGCTGCATGGAGACTGTGTGGTCAGCTTTCTCCTCTCCCTTCATTGAGTACCAAGGATATGACATAGGATGGAGGACAGAAGGAAAACCTTAGGTTATTCTCTGTTCCACTGCTAATATTTTTATCTCTATCTGGTTCCTGTATAGAATTCATTGTATGTAAATAAAGAGTTCTGTTACCTTTTGAAATCTCAGTAAAAATATTCTCTCAGATAAAGAAAAGAAAGGGATTGAGAAGGAAGGGAGGGAGGAAGGAAGGAATGGAAGGAGGGAAGGAGCAAAGGAAGAAAGGAATAAAAGCCCTTTGTTTGTGGGGTGCATGCGTTTATCACCCCCCTGCTCCACAGTATTCAGTAATCTTTAATGAGCTGAGTGTGAGCAAGCATGTAACACATGCTTTAAATTACCTTCAACCAGTTTAAAAATAAGCACCTATCACAATGCCATTATTATTTTTCCCCTAGAGTTTAAACATACTGGATTTTTTAAAAAACAGATGAGTTTCCCAAGTATAAGTGGATTCTCTTTTCCAAGAAAAAAAAAGTTCCTAATGTAAAAACTTTCTTAACTATTATGGTCTTCTGTCCAAGGCCTCTGAAGCTTTTAACCTGGGCCCAGGTTAAAATGTAGAAAAATCAACCTCCCTTCTCAACCTATAAATCCAAGTGAAGTTGATGCCATGGTAAACAGATTGCTTCCTGGTTTACTAAGCATAGTTATTGCTCAAAAAATTGTATAACTAAAAATAAAACAAATCCTTGTAGCAGTGAATGTGGAGAATTGACATGCGTGCATGTCTACACACACACACACACACATATTTAGTTGCACAAACTGATGACAATAATTCAGATATTCTACTAGTTAACACAATGTGTTTGGATCCATTTCCTGAATTTAATAAGTATAATCTATCATTTGCTCTTTATTTTCATTCTGTCTGCTTTTGACTTCATAGATGACCCTGGGAAAAGGCATTTAACCTCCTTTCCCCTTAGTTTTAGTTATATTTAAAATAAGGCTCCTACACTTTGCTGACACCACAGAGGCATTTCCATTTCACTCAAGAAGTATTTCACTCTTAATGAAAATGTTCTCTGCACTGGAATTTTCCTTGTGACTACAATAAAAATGTAGAGAGGACTTACTGCAATTCCCTGTCAAAATGGGTTTTAAAATAAAAATCAGTGAAAATAATTGAAAAACATTCAGTATTACCAATTCATTTATAATTATACTTTACATTTTGATGGAGAATTAGCCTTTTTTTTCTTTTGTCTGGGAGCTATGTTTCTCCAGATTCTTCACATTTCATTGGGGTGCACTATACATTATGCCTGTTTGAAATTTTTACTAGTTAGCATTCTGTTTTGACACAATGAGCTAAATCACAGAAGAAATTTATTGTGTACTTTGAGACTGTCTGGTTGTGTACCAGTTCCTTAAAATTTGTCATAGCCTTCTAAATTTCTTATGAAATACACAAATACAAATATTAATGTAGACCCTAATTTATGATAATCATAATATGGTGGTTCCCATGGTCACAGGTTTCAATTTATATATTGAATTTACAAGAGGATTATCCCCCTAGTCAAGGTATTTGAAGCTGTTATTTGGTTAAACTAATTCTGGTTTTCTCAATTATGTGGCCATATTATATATATATATAATTGAAGCCAGTGGTTCTTAAATATTAGTACTTAATAATAATTTAGAAAGCTCTAAAAAGTTCAGATTTGGGGGCACCAACTCTGTGATTTTATTTAATATGTCTGGGCTGGAACTCAGCAATATGTATTTTGACAATCACCCTTGTATTTTTAAAACAGATATAACATGTATAACAATCTGAGAAATATTGTTGTAAGCTACACTCAAAATTACCAGTGAAAATTACTGACATGAGAAAAGTATTTCCATTAAGATAACTTTAAATGGCAATGATTAATGAGTAAAGTCAGTTATAATGTCAAGTAGGAATGCACTTCTGTAAAATCCAATGCCTTTCTCACTGATCTTAAATTGTGATAATTCAGCCAATCATTCAGCTAATTATGAATTCAGACATTATAAATTGACCTTGGTCCATCTTCTAGTTTCATTTAGAATATTCCTTATAAATGGACCTCCTTTTAGGGTGAACTGTAAATCTGGGGCTTCAAATCTGCTAGTCATCAAATCCGTTACATTTATCAATGCTGCCAATTCTATTTACTCAGGTAAAGGAATCTGTCCTGAAATTTCTGTATTACCCATTTCTGTAGTAATTCTCATAGGTATTCTTTCCTTTAAAGTCAGTAGGAGCTTTGGTCTACCAACAGCGGATTGGGAATCCCCAAACTGGCTATGATTCCTCTGGGTGTGAGGTTGTCCTCATTAGCTGTACTCAGAAATTTTGTTAGCAGTACTTAACTTTTTCATCTCAAACCTATGTGAAAAAGGTATCTCTTTTTTCCAGAAATGCAGCTACCTGGTATTGAATATCCACCTGGTCAGTCTGTTAAACATTTCATCCCTTTGATGCTTTTCCCCAAATGAAGGGCTATATTTTTTTACTCTGATCAGAAAGAAGGGAAATATGTCCCCAAATCCTTACCCACACTACAGTTTTTCTCAAAAGAAAGTTAAAGAATATAATAATACTGAAGTATATCTTAAACAATCCAACCATATATAAATTTATATATATAAATTTTCCATATATGTTTTCCATTAAACATATCTCTAAAAATTTTACTTACAAACACTAGATTGTTGCTGAACATAATATTTTTTACAAAACATTAATTTTTAGATATTTAAATGGTTTCATAGCATTAAGAACAGTAAAGGACTCTTATTAAGATCTTTGAATGTAATTTTCTACACAGTGTCACTCTAGCATAAGAAATTTAAATAAAAAGAATAACTTATTTTACAGTAAAATAAATTTATAGCTCTTTTGTAATATTAAAAACCTAATCAAGTTCACTTGGAAAAATGAGATCACAATTTACCATTAGCTTCAAATGGAAAAAGAGACTGAATGATTTCAGATGTAGGTTTAATTTATAACAAGAAGACTGAGTTTGTTCAAGATTTTTAAGCCTAGGTGCATGGTCAGTTTATTCATTATTAATCAAGATTATAATAACGTTTTTCCACTTTGTATTTATGACTCTTCTACCTTATGGCTTGGACAGCTGTTCTGAAATAAGGCTAAATTGAGTTGTGACTTTTCATAAAATATTCTTTATGTGAAACCTCTGATTTATGAGAGGCCACTTATCTACTTTACATTAATTTGGGAGCAATGTGTTCATTTATGGAGAAGGAGAAAAATACATAAAAACTGGTAACTTATGAAAAGATGTCATAAACAACCAGATTATAAATAAATCAGAAGATGACTAGAATAGTGAAACCATTCTACTCTATAAAATATTGTTTTATAATCAAAGAAAAAGGGTAACTTATGGCTTTGAAAATTTCCCCTTTACGAGCAAGGTGGCAAAATCAGGAATATCTGTCTGAAAAGTTGCTTTAATTTAGTGAATGAGAGGCATATCAAAGTGCTTCAGAGCATAGGCAAAAACTATCTTGAAAAGCTTAAAAACATATGTGCAACGTAAAAGACTTAGGCAACTTACTGAATCTACTCAAATTATACCAAATTTTTTACTCTTATTGGAAAAATGGTAGCATGTATAAGCCTCTTTTTTATGTCTTCTTGAAAATCTTCAAGATTATCACTAAAATACGTTGTTATGATCACTGTTTTATATTCACTCTTAAGAACTGGCTGAGTCTTGCAAATAGTGTTTAAGCCTTAAAGATCGGTTTTTACTCATTACTGAATGATTTTAGATATGAAACAGATTTTGGTATTTTTTAAACATATAGATCAGCTTCACAGCATATACAGCATAGCTATTTGTAATAAAATGATGAATCAAAGCACAAAAACTAGTTAAAGTGGGAAAAGATGGAGAATTTTAAAACTAGTTCAGGAAAAGTAAACAATATTGAATAAATGATTTTAAACAAGGAGATTCTCTCCCTGCATAGCCTAATTTACTTGCTAAAGAGTTCTCCTCCTGAGGATCAGTCTGAATTGCTCTGAGGATGCAGAGGGTACCTGGTTTCACCACTGTAGTCCTCACCTTCTCACCATCATGTTCAAAACTCATGTATCAGTGAGAGCTCAGTCTGTGCCTGCCACAGGGTTGAGCATTTTGTGTGCATTGCTTCATTGTTAATGAAAGGCAGATACTCACTATTACTGGTATTCTTTCTATTTTATAGCTTCAGAAACAGAAGCTATCAATGGTTGTTAAGTAAGTTGCCTAAGATCAGAAGCTGGTTGCATGAAAAACCAAAACCTGAGCAAGCCTGAGAGAGGCTAAACCAGCGTTCTATTCTATTAGAGCAACTTAAGACCAACACTGCCTTCTGTTATCATCACTGCTCTTCTCAGTTTATAAAATGCTCTCGTGCCCAAGTCTATGAGTTAGCCATTAGCAAAAAAGAGCAGTAAGATTCAGAAGACTCAGTGACTTGTCAAGGGTTGTCTAACCGGCAAGTACTGCCCTTTGACTATGAACCAGGGCTTCTTCACAGAGCTTCACTGCTCAGATACATGTCACTCCCTATGGCAGGCCATAGTGCTCGTTCATTGTCATGACTAGCAAAAATGCTCAGCCTAAGATGTCACCCAATTTAGTATCTCAAGCACCTAGAACACTACTCACAGCTAGTTCCTTTAATAATGGTTAAGGTGAAGAACACTACACTGTATGATCGAATCATAAAACTTGTAGCACCCAAAAATAATTTCCATGCATATTACCTATTTTTGCTAAACAAGTATAACACTGCTTAACTGGAAAGAGATCAAATCTTCAAGGAACCATTACTGTTTTCAGAATGTCTTCTACTTATTATGTTGTGTCTTTCTATGCATAAATGAATATTCTACTTCAGCTAGCATCCCTTCCATATTAAACACAATTATTCTTCTTCCATTGTTGCCACTGAATTTGAAATATGGAGAATCTACTTATATCAACACCCACAGCATGATGCAAAATTTAAAATTATATGCAGAAAAACACTAAATGGATGTATGTCAAAAATGTTGACTATGTGTATGTGTTTAACAAAGTTCTCTCTGTTGTTAAACAGGTTTATGTGTCAACCACATTTACTCAGTTTTTTAAAGCTTGTTCATTTGTCTGTTTACTTAGAAATGTTTCTTCTCTTCCTCTTGAAGGAATCTTCCTCTTTGTATTTGAACTTGCTCCCACGTGACTTCACACATGGGCAAAATGATAGCTCAAACCACCAAGAGTGGCTCTAGCATTTTAAAGGTGGCTCATCAGTTTCTAAACTGCTTTTGTAAATTATCTATCCACTTTTCTTATTTCTGTTGATTCTGTTGCTAAGTGCCTGTCTCTGAAGAAGTCAAGGCCCTAGGTCTGTTACCTTCTAGGTTGTCAACTTCTTATTAAAAAAAAAAAATCCATTTCCTGACACACATTGCCCCATTAAGTCCACCCAACCAGTCATCTTTACAATTTTGCAGTGCCTCAAGAGGGAATGGCAGTATATTTTTGTGAAATACAAATAGATCTCTTCAAACATACTTTTGTATTCTGCTCTCCTCTCTCCAGTTCTCTGCACTTTTAATATATTGTAGGTACACCATCCTTTATCTGCAATTCCAAAACCAAAAGCTCTGAAAAAAATTTTGTTTTTGTTAACTATGTCTCAAACTCAATTGGCAGCAAAACCTAACCTGTGAAGCAATTTATTCTACCTAATATGAACTTTTTTTTTTGCTACAGAAATTATTAATTTGATCATAGGGTTCTACTTGAGGTACCTCTGCAGATGATCCTTAATATACAGTAAATGCAAAAATCACCTTTCTAAAATATAAAAAACGTTGAATTATCAAACCCAGGAACTTTACATAAGGGATTCTAGACCCTGAATGAAGATTTTTAAGAATTCTAGCAAAACTCTGATATATGTATTTTTGTTAGATGGATGAACATTTAAAAGCTCTACCACTTTGCAATTTCAGAGTTTAAATCTTTTCTTTAAAATAAATTCAGCAAACAGCACGTACCTAACATGAGCTAAATACTGTGATGGATACAGAAGATACAAACATGATTTGCATTTGATCCCTGCCTTCAGTTGTACTCATGCTTATGTTTCTGAGTCTTTTTGATCCTTTGAAAGCATAAAATCTGTAATTAGGAGAGTCTAGTTCAAGGCTTCAGTTATAAAACAAAATAAAGCATTTCGTCTGTATTTGCCACTAAGTAAATTATCAAAAAAATGATAATCATTGTATAATTCCCTAAATTTCTAAAATGTTTACATTTCACTGTAGTAAGAAGAAAACCAAATTCTTGGAATGGTTTTCCCTTGCCTTTTCTGAAAGTGAGTGCTCATTTGTCAACTTCCCTCTATACCCATAAAAGCAAGGCAATGAATGGAAGATCCTATGAAATATGCCAGTATTATCACTTTGCTTATCTGAATTCTATGCACTCTTTTTATGTTCAAAGCAAAAATAAAAGCTAACCACTTGATTAGAGTAATTTTCAAACTTGAAAACTGAAAACACAATTTTGTACTTTGAAGTTGCCCAGATGAAATATTCTTTCCCAAAAAAGGATAAAAAAGTGAACTCTTCAGAAATTGAACTCTCGTGTGACGATGGCTATTTTCTTTTCTGTCATGATTTATTTTTCTACCTGTGCATGGTTGCCAGTTATTTTTCTCGGTAAAGCCAAATGCCTCATTTGGAATCTACTCCCTTTATAGCCTCTATAAAAATTGCTTCTACTCTGATTAAAGCAATTTGCAAGTGTTGGACATCATTTCAGAAACATAACATCAATTAGACTGTCAGGATCATATATATTAAAGCTGCAAAAAATCTTAGAAGTTCTATAATCCAACTCTTTAATTTTACAAATGAGGGAACAAAGGTTTTAAAGAAACTTCAGAGGAGGTTTCAATCCTTTTAACCTCCAGCAAAGCCCAAAGCAGATTCCCATCTCCTAACCCAGAGCCTAGTGTTCTCCTCCATATTCCATGTCACCCCATGATTCCCTGCCCTGTATAAAGTACCTACATTTCCTTGTATCAAATTTGCATATAATACTTCCATTATTAGTACTTTCAGTGGTACCTTAAGTCATATCTTAGGTCAACTGTCTTCACTTTACTCTCTACATACAAAATAAAGAATTTGAGGAACTATAATTCCAAATCTACAAGAAATTAATTTTCTGCATTGAAAACTTGTAACTTATAACGCATTACAGCAGCCAAAGTTTCCCCAGGTGATGCTGAATAATAATGAGCATTTGGACAAAGATCTATCCCATTAGAAAGTAAAAGAGACAAGGAAGTCCTTTGGTGACCCAAAAGTCCATTTAAATAGTCACAGACTTTCAGTTAAAATGGCAAAATGAGCCCATGCTTTGAGATGAATTAAATACACATTGAGAAATAAAATTGAAAAATAGAGAAGCAAAACAAAAATTGCCATGCATAAAAATAAAACAAAAACCTCTGTTACTCCAGAATTGGAATAGAAATGCTGAGCAGTGATCAAGGCTATGACTTTTTGGAGACAGTGGATCCTAAGGTCATTATAATATCTGATTCTAGACAAAGGCCCTGAGTACAGAGGGATGGAGGCAACTCAAAGAGATGGGTAAGCAGAGTAATCAGTCAAAGAGAAAAATCAATGAATCAATTAAAAAACCAATTTCAATAAGCTAGTCAACACAAGTTATAAAGCACATGGAATAAAGATAATCAACCTGTATGTAACATATAACAGATGCAGTTAATTTTATGGAATAGATGACAGTATCTTACAAAAATACTTGTAAAATGAAAGAACAGTGAAAACCTAAAGCATGAAATTGTGTAACAAAATTAGCAGAAATGAAACAAGAACAGGTGACATAAAAAATACTTAGATATCTTGAAAATGAAGAATGTACCTTTTTAATAAAATGTAACTAGGATAACCACAGTCTCTTGGAAAACTGGTGAACTGGAAGATACTGATAATTCACCATACAGTGATAATTTAAGAGCCTTCATCATATATCTTCAGACAGGTTTTGCAGAAGTCAGTTCAGCAATGGCTGAGTTTTGGTTTGAAAGAATATTCCTAGCACAAAGCAGGATAAAGGTTAGCTCACGTCTAGACACAACATTGTGAACTGTACAATGTCAAAAATGAAGAGAAAATGATTTTCAAAAATCAACAAAAATAAAAAATAGTTTCCAAATATAATTATTGAAGAGAGCATAATTTCATCAGCAAAAGTGCTAAATGATGCTAAAAAATAATAAAGTAATATTTTCCCATTGATTAGGAAAAGTAACTGTCAACCCAAAATATTATAACCTGTCAAACTACCATCAAGTATGAAGATGAAATAAATATATTTTCTAACTTCTCAAGAGATAGTGATGTTTTCACATAAGAATTCTCATGAGAAAAATTCCTAATGGACATATTTCTTCCAGACGAAATGAGAAACCAGAAAGAATGTATAGGACAAAAGAGAACAGAAATTAATAAAATATGTTGATAAAAATATTTAACTATTGACTACAAAACAACTATTTTTATGTTTAAAAAACTCACACTAAATTCAAAACAATACTGGCCAGATGCTAGGACATACTATAGGATATGCAGTGGATGGTCAGGATACAGTAAGAGTTTAGTCGGGCTGAGGATGAGAGAGTCATGCAGAATAAATTTAGATTTAATGGAAAATTAGCATTACTTATATGGGGTAACATATAAAGAATTACAAGGTAATATACACACAGTTTGCAGCCTCTACATTTGGAGACCAACGGGAAGAGGGAAAAAAAAAAAAGAAAAGAAAGACAACACGGAAAAATGAAAGAAGTAACAGAAATCTTTATCTCATAGAAGTTATAAAGGGATGCTAAAGGAGAAAAGAAAAATAATGGTAGTCAGAAAACATCAAGAAATATAACTTAAATAAAAATCCAGAGAGTTCAGCAATATAGGTGAACATCCTTAACAGATGATACTGGCATTTAGATGGTATTTTTTTTAATCAAGCTATATGCTGCTTTAAAAAGACACACCTAAAACAAAACCATGTGTTTACATTAAATATAAGTGGTACAAACAGATATGACACAAAGACATGATAATTTATCAACCAAAATATAATTAAGGGAAGAAAGCAGTAAAGGTAAAGCAGGACATTACATAATATAATATGTAATATAACAATAATGATACAAATAAGTATTTATTATATAATATAGCATAAAAGTGTCTATAATTTATACATGTAATAGGAAATCTAGTAAAATAATTAAAATAATGAAAAATAATGTATTAATAATTCACCAAGAAAACATAACAATGACATATAATATATAACAATAATAAACTTGTAAAGAGCTAAAATAATAGCACAAATGACAAAAGAAGATTACCCAAAGAAATTAGCACATCCTGAACTTGATCTTAATATGCATGCTTCTATCACATGAAGATAAATTAAGTAGGCTAAAAAATTTAATAAGTATAAGAAAACTTTAAATAAATATACGAATGTGTTACACACATACACACACACTGCACCAATCATAGAAAGAATATATTTTTCAAGTACATATGTTACATTTACCAAAAAAGGAAAAGAGCATGTACAGAGATTCCAAATCTCTTCAACAAAGAATTGCTATCCTACTAATAAAAAAACTTGAACCAAAATAAAATTCAATAAGGTATCAACAATGAAATTATAGCTAAAACTCATAGTACATTTACAAATATGTGGTAAAAACTATATGTTTAGAAATTTAAACATGCAGTTGTAAATACTTTATGCATTAAAGAGGAAAACACTAGAGAATTTACATAATAAGAAAGAAAAAATCACATATCAAAACTTACAGAATGTAGTTAGAATAATATGTGGAAGCAAATTTGTACCCTTGAGAGAAATTTTTAAATACAAGAAGGACTGAAAATAGATCAAAAGAAGCTGGAAAAACAAGAGAGGGGAAGAGAGAGAGGAGGATCATCAGTTCTAGGCAAGTTTTTACATGGTTTTATCAAACTAAAAGGAATGGATGTTTATATTCTTTATAAATTATTCCAGTGAATAGAAGAGTAGATGAAGTAAGTGATTTAATTCATTTCATAATGAATTTATGAATAACTCATACTATTAATAATTTAATGTCAAAAACCAAATGATATATACAAATATACTACGTTTTTTTAAAAATAAAACGAAACTAGCTCACCAGCTGCAGCAGTGTGTAAAAGGAAAGTGCACCATGGCTAAGTAGGGCTCTTGAAAGCAAACCAAAGGCATTCCAACATTAGAAATTTTTATTAAAATAATATACCACAGTGACAGATTAAAGGTGAAACTATATGATCATCACAATGGGTTCAGGATAATATTTAAGAAAAAATAACTTATTACAAAATAATCAGCACTAAACAAGATTTCTTATAACCTGATAACCAGTTGCAATGTCACTTTAATGGGGAAACTTTAGACATATGCCTTTCAAAAATAGTGACCGGGTAATGATTCTCCCATCTCCATGTTTACCAACTTCATACAGATTATCACAGCCAAGGCAGTATGACAACCAAAATAAATAAAACTTAAAAGAAATGGAAGAAAAGTGATAAATTATCTTTGTTGGCAAATTATATGTCTCCAAAGAAAGTCTGAAAGATTATATAAATATATAGGGCCAATAGAGATTTAAGCAAAATCTTCATTAGAAGATGAACATCTAAAACTTGATATAATTTTGTATATGCATAATAATTAAAGAGAAATTGTTATTAAATTTAGAGAAACAAAATAGAGCAATAATATTAATGGAATTTAAAAAATTTAACATCTCTGAAGGACAAAAATGAGATATAAATAAATAAAGAGATGTATCACATTCATGAATTGGAAAACTTAGTTTTATTTAAAGGTAATTTTGTTTCAAATTACTTCATAAATTAAAGACATTTCATCAAAATTTTGAATAGTTCATTAATGGAGACTGTCAAGCTAATTTTATAATTCATACAGAAGACAAAAAGGCCTAGAGCAGTTAAAATAATTTGCAGAGGTGAAAATATAAGAATTGTCCTGTCAGTTAAGTTTTAGAAGAAAATGTAAAATAGTTTTTATGTCAAAGTAGGGAAGAATTTTTTTTAACTTTTTTTATTGAGTTATAGTCATTTTACAATGTTGTGTCAAATTCCAGTCTAGAGCACAATTTTTCAGTTATACATGAACATACATATAATCATTGTCACATTTTTTTCGCTGTGAGCTACCACAAGATCCTGTATAGGTTTCCCTGTGCTATACAGTATAATCTTGTTTATCTATTCTACATATGCCTGTCAGTATCTACAAATTTTGAAATCCCTGTCTGTCCCTTCCCACCCCCAGCCCCCTTGGCAACCACAAGTTTGTATTCTATGTCTATGAGTCTGTTTCTGTTTTGTATTTAATGTTCTTTTTTTTTTTTTTTTTTTTTTTAGATTCCACATAGAGCTATCTCATGGTATTTTTCTTTCTCTTTCTGGCTTACTTCACTTTAACATCCATGTTGCTGCAAATTGCGTTATGTTATCGGTTTTTATATCTGAATAGTATTCCATTGTATAAATATACCACTTCTGCTTTATCCAGTCATCTGGTGATGGACATTTAGGCTGTTTCCATATCTTGGCTATTGTAAATAGTGCTGCTATGAACATTGGGGTGCAGGTGTCATTTTGAAGTAGTGTTCCTTTTGGATATATGCCCAGGAGCGGGATTCCTGGGTCATATGGTAAGTCTATTCCTAGTCCTTTGAGAAATCTCCATACTGTTTTCCACAGTGGCTGCACCAAACTGCATTCCCACCAGCATTGTAGGAGGGTTCCCTTTTGTCCACAGCCTCTCCAGCATTTGTCATTTGTGGACTTTTGAATGATGGCCATTCTGACCAGTGTGAGGTGATACTTCATCATAGTTTTGATTTGCATTTCCTGATATATAGTGATATTGAGCATTTTTTCATGTGCCTATTGATCATTTGTATTTCTTCCTTGGAGAATTGCTTGTTTAGGTCTTTTGCCCATTTTTGGTTTGGGTTGTTTGTTTTTTTCTTATTAAGTCGTATGAGCTGCTTATATATTCTAGAGATCAAGCTTTTGTCGGTTTCATCATTTGCAAAAATTTTCTCCCATTCCGTAGGTTGTCTTTTTGTTTTACTTCTGGTTTCCTTTGCTGTGCAGAAGCTTGTAAGTTTCACTAGGTCCCATTTGTTTATTCTTGCTTTTGTATCTATTGCTTGGGTAGACTGCCCTAGGAGAACATTGCTGAGATGTATGTGAGATAATGTTTTGCCTATATTTTCTTCTAGGACGTTTATTGTATCTTGTCTTATGTTTAAGTCTTTGATCCATTTTGAGTTTATTTTTGTGTATCGTGTGAGGGAGTGTTCTAGTAGCTTCATTGATTCACATGCTGCTGTCCTGTTTTCCCAACACCATTTGCTGAAGATACTGTCTTTTATTTCTTTTTTTTTTTCTTGCTAAAGAAGCAGTTATTTATTTAGGCATATGATGTGATGCTACATCTAGGTTCTTTTTTTTTTTTTTTTCTGATACTGTCTTTATTTCATTGTATGTTCTTGCCTCCTATGTCAAAGATTATTTGACCAAAAGTTTGTGGGTTCGTTTCTGGGCTCTCTATTCTGTTTCATTGGTCTGTATGTCTGTTTTTGTACCAATACCATGCTATCTTCATTTCTGTAGCTGTATAGTATTGTCTGAAGTCTAGGAGAGTTATTCTTCCAGCCTCTTTCTTTATCTTCAATAATGCTTTGGCAATTCTAGGTCTTTGATGGTTCCATATAAATTTTATTATGATTTGTTATAGTGAAATATGTCCTGGGTAATTTGATAGGGATTGCATTAAATCTGTAGATTGCCTTGGGCAGTGTGACAATTTCAACAATTTTGATTCTTCCAGTCCAGGAGCATGGGATATCTTTCCATTTTTAAAGTCTTCTTTAATTTCCTTCATCAGTGGTTTATAGTTTTCTGTGTATAAGTCTTTCACCTCCTTGGTTAAATTTATTCCTAGGTATTTTATTACTTTGGGTGCTATTTTAAAGGGGATTGTTTCTTTACTTTCTTTTTCTATTGATTCATCATTAGTGTAAAGAAATGCAACTGATTTTTAAACGTTAATCTTGTAACCTGCTACCTTGCTGAATTTTTCGATTAGTTTTAGTAGTTTTTGTGTGGACCTTTTAGGGTTTTCTATATATAGTATCATGTCATTGGCATATAGTGACACTTTTACCTCTTCTTTTGCAATTTGGATTCCTTTGATTTCTCTCTCTTGCCTGACTGCTGTGGCTAGGACTTCCAAGACTATGTTGAATACGCGTGGTGATAGTGGGCAGCCTTATCTTGTCCTAGATTTTAGTGGGAAGCTTTTCAGATTTTCACCGTTGAGTGCTATGCTGGCTGTAGGTTTGTCATATGTCACTTTTATTATGTTTGAGATAAGAGTAGGAAAGAATTTTTAAACATCACATAAATATATATTCCTTAAATGATAAACTCATTCATCAGTTCATCAAAAGTTAACTAAAGCAAGGGAGAATGACAAACCACCAACAAGGATAAAATAGCCTTAAATCATATAATTCATAAAATACTAGTATGTATAATTTTTAAGAACTCTAACATATCAATCAGAAAAAACAACTCATTGGAAAATTGGCAAAGTATATAAACTGAAAACTAATAAAAGTGGAAACCAAGTAACCAAGAAACATGAATAGATAATCTCAATATTAATCAAGGAAAGGTAAAAAAAAGTAACAATCCTTGAGATGCAACTTCAGGTTCATCAGTTTGGAAATAATTAAAATCTGACAATTTAAGTATTGGTAAAGAGAAGAAATGGAAAATCCCATGCATGGATGATGAAAAGTAATGAGTATAATCTTTCGGAGAACAATTTGAAGCATCTAGTAGAGTTAAAAGTTTGCCTTCCCTTTGGTCCACAATCCCTAGACTTCCTTCTACATATTGTTAAAAAAAAAAAAAAAAGAATAAGAACTTGTATTTTTCTGACCTTGAGTTTTCTCCTGAGGTATACCCAGAAGTAGGGTTGCTTCATGATATGTTAAATCTATTTTTAGTTTTTTGAGGAAACTTCATCATGTTTTTCATATGATAGTGGCTACACCAACCTGAAAAAAAAAGAAATATAAAGAACTTGTGCTGTACACCAGAAATTGACATATTGTAGCTGACCATACTTCAGTAAAAAGAAAGAAAGAAAGAAAGAACTTGTGGAAATGGTATTTTCTACAATAATGGTCACTGTGCTATGATTTGTAATAGTGAAATCTGTAAACTATAAGTTATTTAATAAAAATACATAAATAATATATAATATAATCAAACAATGAAATACAGAATGGCCATTAAAATGAAATGTATGTATATATACATATACATATATATGATATATCTTATGTATGAACTATATATCTTTACATAGGACCATATTATATATCATAATGAGCAAAATAAGCAAGCGAGATGCAGAATAATACATACAATACCATATTGTTAACATAGTTTAAATGTATTCAAAACAATGCTACCTATCATTTATAAATACTATAGTAATATTGCTAATATTTTGATAGAAATGATAATTGCATAATTTAGGTTTCACTAAGAAAGGAGAATGGAAGATGGAATTGAAAGCATACTCAAGTATCTGTATCATATAATTTCTTTCAAAAGTCTAAAAAAATTGCCAAAATGCTAAGATTTGATAAGACTAGATAATGGCTATGTGAATTTGCTTGTATTTTTCTCTATATGCTACTTTGTATTTCAAGTATTTCATAGAAAAAACAATCACACAGCAGTATCTGAAAAATCAGTCACTTGAACACAATGAAAATAGTGCCTTACCAGTATTACAGAGAAGAGGCCTAATGAAATTGGACAGCTGCCACAATTCCAGTCACTACAGACAAAAGAATTTCTCATCGAAAATGAAGAAATTATTTGTCCAGCATGCCATGGGCACAGGTTAATTTGCACATTGTCTAAGAGTGGCTATTTTCAGATTACACAGTGTTCTTGTTTAAGAGTCGTATTTATGCTTGTTCAAAGCTTTGGAGCCTTTTCATTATTTAATTTTTCATAGTACCAGAACTCTCACTGATATTACGTCTTTGGATTTATTGAAATTTCTTGTTTAGATTCTTTCCTTTCCCCTAGACTGTGAGCTCCAAGAACAAAGAGATGATAGCTGTATTTTCACTGTGCTTACTTTAGGGCCTTATTAGAGTTCTTGGAACATGGCATGGATGTTTTGAAGAATAAATAAAAAGAAAGAAGGAAGGAATAGAAGAAAAGGAGAAAAAGAGGGAGGTAAGAGAGGAGAAAAGTAGGAAGGAAGGAAGGAAGGAAAAGGTTAAGCAAGTGTATAATAAGGCAGTGAAAAACAGTATTATCCTGATTTGATACATGTGATTATTAAGAGACAGTATAGACATTAAGGCCAGGGTTATAATGCAGGTCCAGTTACTCCTGGCACAGTGTTTATTCTACTGCAACTTATCAAAGAGGCAAAATGTTTTATTCTTTTGGGGGAAATTCTACATGTCTTACACGTTTTTCCAGAAGTTAGCATTAGCGTTATCTTCTCTGCTTTTATACTTAAACTCCCATAGTAGAATTTGTTTTTATGTAATTTATTTTTGTGAAATTACTGCTAATCAAGTAGTTCATTACTAGATAGCTCTAGAGATGGAAAGGGCAAGTTGAATCACTGTGAATTAGGTGTGACATTCTGAGTACCTTTGCACAGTGTTCTACACTTTATAAAGATGTTATTCTTCAATAAATCACCAGTTTAAGCCAATTTATGCTTTATACTCTACACCAATTGTCTCATTTAGTATACAAAACCTAGAGAAAGGAGCTACTGTTTTGTCATTTTTGTAAATAAAGAAACTGAAAGAAAAACTACTAAATATTTTGTCCAGTTAGGAAATCAACCAGTTAGCATGAACTCAAAGGTGATCTAACATCAGAGCCCTTGTAGACAGATTTTTTTCTTAATTTCAGAGCTATATGTTTATTTTTTACTTGAAGTAGAGTCAGTTTACAATGTTGTGTCAATTTCTGTTGTACAGCGTAATGTCTCAGTCATACGTATACATATATATATATATTCCTTTTCATATTATTTTTCATTTTTATTATAGGTTATTACAAGCTATTGAATATCGTTTCCTGGGCTATACAGTATGAACTTGTTATTTATCTATTTTATATATAGTAGTAAATATCTGCAAATCTGAAACTCCCAATTAATCCCTTCCCACCCCCTTTCCCTCCTGGTAACTATAGATTTGTTTTCTATGTCTGTGAGTCTGTTTCTGTTTTGTAAATAAATTCATTTGTGTCTTTTTTCTTTTTAAGATTCCACATAAAAGTGTTATCATATGGTGTTTTCTTTCTTTTTCTGGCTTACTTACTTAGAATGACATTCTCCAGGTCCATCCATGTTGCTGTAAATGGCACTATTTTATTCCTTTTCATGGCTGAGTAGTATTCCATTGTATAAATATACCATATCTTCTTTATTCAGTCATCTGTCGATGGACATTTAGGTTGTTTCCATGCCCTGGCTATTTTAAGTAGTGCATAGACAGATTTAATTTCACTTTCTAAATTCCTGTGGTACTCACATGACCTTTCTCAGCTACTGCCTTATTCTCAGTCATTCATGTTCAGGTTCTTTTCCCCTGTTTAGTAACAAAGTTTTTGAGCTCAAGAATCAAACTTTATTCATTGTTTGACTGTAGACAATGAGAGGCAGAGTGACTTGCACATGAGGGTTCTCACTAAACACTTTACAAATGAATGAATAGTCTCCTTCTCATACTCTGTCACAGGTCTTTGTAACTATATGATGGCAGGTGTAATCAGTTGGATTTGTGGCTTTGCTCAGAGTATTGGTTGTATTAGAAACATAAAGGAAAGGATAGAGCTACATACAACTACATTCTTGTATATTGTGCTACTAATAGTAGCATAAAACATAAGTATAATAGTGTCTACAAAGGGCAAGGACATCAAAAATGACAGCTGTATACTCACCTCCTTACCAGGCTAAGTATGAGCCCAGAAACCTGTAAATTCTAGGATAAAGGAGAGAAATTGATCTCTTCACTCCCAGAAAAGCCCACTGCCAATGCTGAAGGGAAATGGAACTTGATGTATCTCAGATACTTCTCTATCATCTCATCCAGAGAAGAAAGGCAACTATAGGCCCATGAAGAGAAAGCGAATATCAGTTACAAAGGTTAAGTGTACTTTTTTTTCTTTATTACAACTATTTTATAATGAGCTCACCAGGTTTTTGTTAGAAGAGAAAGCTGAGAAGCTAAAAGGCACATGTATAACACGGATCCCATAAAACCTCTGGTAGCTACTTTAGCTAAGGGTGTAGCAGTCATTACCACAGTTTTCCAGTTACATTGGCACAGCTGAAGAACGTCACTTATAATGCCAAAATTTAACAATGCACGAACGTCCTATGTAGAAGCAAGTAGTAGAAACAAATACAAGGTAAAGCAATATATTAATTCTTTGTTATGATAAATAATATCATTTCATTAAAACAATATCAAGCAAACAAAAAACTTCTACCTAAGAAAATACTTACTCTTTGACCAAAATACCACGTAATTTGTAGCAAATTTATTGCAATAAAAAATAGACATCAAATATTATAGCCATTACTTGAAGAAAAGTTTTAGTCCATGAAAGATCACAGATCATTCATATTTTACCTGACAGGAATCAGTGATTTACAGCTTAGAATTAATTCCTTATCTGTTTTAAGAGAAAGGGCCTTTTGCCCCAACCTTTTATTTTCAATTTTCAAACTTAGAGAAAGAATGTTCTATAAATACCTGTTTAACGTTACCATAGCTTACAAATGCTTACATTTTGCCATGTTTGCTTTATCTCTTTCTACACATATATGTTTTTTTTTTCTCTCTGAACCATCTGAAAGTAAGTTACAGCACAATAACTCTCCCTCAGCATATGTCTACTAAAAATAGGGACATTCTCTTATGTAAATTAAATCCCAAAACCATATCTAAGAATAGTACAATAATTCTATAATGTTATCTAGCATCCTGTCTATATTCAGATTTCCCAAATCGTCCAAATGTCTTTTACACCTGTTTATTTAAATTTTCTATCCAACCTAGTTTCAGACATTGCATTTGATTATTATAACTTGCTCTCTTTCTCTTCTTTAAATAAGCCAGGTCATTTGTTTTAACAGGATTTCAACACTATAGATTTATCTAATTTTTGCATGTGACATTGTTTACATTTTTCTTTTTATTTCCTGAATCCTGTAAATAGGAAGTGAGATCTGAAGGCTTTTTAGATTCAGGTTAGACATTACTGGAAATAATATTGCAATGCTGATGCTCCGTCTTTCACATTGAATCATATGGAAAGGCTTATAATATCAGTTGGCCCCAGTACTAGCAATGTTGTGTTTGGTCCTGGGGTTAAGGTAGTTATTGTGATGACTGTCAAGTTTTCTCCAATGTGTTCGCCTTTTGTTAGTAGCTATACATAGTTAAGCAGTCTATGGGGTTATATCTGGCAATGTATGAATATCCCATTCTGCAATAACCTTTCATCCAATGATTTTATCATTCACTTGTGATTCATGCCTGATTATATTGCATTGAAGGTTGAAAAATAGTTATTTTTGTAATTCTGTCATTCCTTTAGATATTATCTAGCATCCGTCTGTAAAGAAGAGCTTTCTTTTTTTCAACTTCAAAGGGTTTCTTTTTATGTTGTATGCTAAATTTGTCTGAATGCTTCCCTCACAAAAACTTTAAAGTTTGGATTCCTTCTCCCTATTAGACGGTTAAATATGTGGCTCAGTGCAGAGGCAGATGAATGGCTGAATACCTTGGCTCTATAATTTAACGTAACATCAGTCTAAAAGTCTATCCTTATGTGAAATCTTAAGTTTAACTGAATTCCTGTTTAAACATTAAGCCAGCTCTTGGTGATGCTGTGTGATGCCAAGCTTTTGTGCTGTGGTGTGTCAAGTAATACTCCTTGAGCTCTAAGGAGCTTATAACTCAAATTTATAATCACATTTGGAAGAATTTAGAAAACCTGAACGTTTCCAGCTTGTTCACAGGCAGATTATGTATTTTCTTTACTTTTGGCATCAATATAACCAAATCCATTTTAAGAGCACATGGAGCCATGATTCCAATTTGGGATCCAAATAAATTATTTAAACAATGTCTAATAGTGTTAACATTATCAATGTACTTTTCTTTTTTAATTAAATTTAAACTAGTAGATGCTTTCAAACACATACGCATCACATAACAAAATGAGGCATTATCACAATATTTAGGAGAGAATATGTAGCCTCCTGTTTCTCTCACAAAAGTTCTACCTTCCAAACTAGTTCAGCCGGAGTACAGTGTTGAAGTAAGATTTATGTCTTATAAACATTTTACTTTATTTTTTTAAAAGCAAATAATCAAAATATTCTATTATAATATTATAAAGTGCATCTCTTAAATGACCTCTTTCTAATAATTAAAACTAAGATTTGGATTCTGTGATGATAAACTTTTTGAGGTTTGGAAATATGTCTTTATAGACAATTTATTACATTGAAAGCTCTTTGATTTTTGCCCAAGGTTTCATAGAGGCACATGGGCCCATCATTCTCTTTAAAAAATACAAAGGATTTATTGACAAAGACACTGCATTATTTATGTCCTTATTAGTAAAAACAATATGTGGATTTGGTAATTAGGAAAGAAAGTGCATAATGGTGTTATCCCTTCATTCATTTATTCAGTAATTTTTACCCAATTGTGGAGACCTATTATGTCTCTTGCAACCATTAGATAGGTCATCTTTTTACCTTTCTATCTTGCATTTCAATCATCAATCCAGTTTCTCAACAAGGCAGTCTCTATTTTCTAAATTACATCATTTTACTCTTAACAATGCAGTTTCCTAACTGCATCTTGTTCCTTACTTTTTTTTCTCTTTTTAGACAAATAAATGAGTTTACAACTATGAGGACTGCATTTCTCTTTCTTAAGAAACTATCATTTTCCTCTTGCTACTTTTTTTTTTGCAAATTATATGTCTCATTCCACATTTCTTACCTTGAAGCAATTTCCTTATGATTTGCTCTCTCCCTCATATGCATTCAAGCTTCAAGCAAACTAAATCAGTGAAACAGTGTTTATGGAATTTTGCACATTAGTAAACAGTCTGTCTGCTCAAATTATATGCCACTCATTTCTTCCACTCTGGTCTGCTTTGTCCTCAACTTCACAAAGAAGCTTCACATTGTTCATTTAAAAACCTAGTCATTTATCCCTTAATTTTGCTCAACAAAACATTCTGTAGCTGTGAGAGTGAAGAAATCTAAAAGTACTTATTCTTTTATTCTAAGACAAAAGATAGAGTGAAAAAGTTTACTTCCATTTTTCTTTTACTTTGTAGTTTTTACTTATGTACCAGAGTTTTCATCCCCATACTTCAAGAATAGAAAAAGCATAGAATTTGGAGTCACTGAACAGAGAATTGGTTTGGAATTTCTATTTTGCCAGTAATTGGATGAATCGTGTCTCACACACACACACACACACACACACAAAAGATATACTGAAATCCTATCCCCCAGTAGCTCAGAATATGACCCTATTTGGAAAAATGATAGTCTCATATATAATAAGTTAAGATGAGCTCATATCTGAGTAGGGTGGACTCCTAATTCCATATGATTAGCATCCATATAATAGGATGACCATGTGAAGACAGAGGTAGATGTTGGAATGATGTATCTGCAAGCCAAGAAAGACCAAGGATTGCCGGCTAGAACAGAGTCTTGGAATAGATTCTCCTTTAGAGCTCTTAGAGGAAAACCAACTCTGCCAGTTGTTTAGTTTTCGACTTCCAGCTTCCAGATCTGTGAGAGAATATATTTCTATTGTTTTAAGTCACCCAGTTTGTGGTACTTTGCTATATCAGCCCTAGAAACCAAATATACTGGGCAAGTTACTAATTTTATCTATTATTAAATTCTTCCATCTCTAAACTCAAGATGAAAAACCTATCTTCTCATACTGGAATGTTATAATTATTAACAATACTCATTGCATGCTATATATATGCAATGCATACACACACATCAATATTTACTGTCAATGATAATCTAAAAAGTTGCCAAATATTTGATTTGAAGTAAAATATATAGATCAGAATTGTAAATTTGTTGCAGTATTACAATAAGAGTATTTCTTAGCTGTCATTTGATATTCAGAAGCAAAGATCCAGAGACACCCTTTGACTGTTTGGGGCTAAGGAATCCTGAGGGGAACAAATACATTATATCACCCTAAGGGAACCTGAGTTCCCTGAGAAGAAGAAGAAAAAACTATGGGAGAAGAACAGGCCCGTGCAGAAGTATGGAAATCTCACTTCCTTGCCCAAGTTGGGATACACTTGAATGTGTATTTCATGTTCTAGAACTAATCTGAAAGATTAAGCTGAGGCCGGGGCTGACTGAATTCATACCCATGCTAAGGTACTAGGTACTTCCTCTTCCCTATTCTACTTCTTCCACAGCCTGACCACTTTACCCTGCAAACTTTTCTCTAATAAGACTGTACTTTCAGGATCTGCTTCAGGGGAATCTAGCCCAAGACAGTTATTTAGGTTGCATTAAAAATACCACCCTTTTGCTATAGATCATAATCTTCTTAAACAGGAGTTCCAGCGATGTCTGAGCAGAACGAGTGGTGTCTGGTTCCCCAGGCAGTACCACACTCATTTCAATAAGAAAAACCCAAAAAGTGGCTGAGGGATCGGGCTCTCAAGTCAGATAGCTGAGTTCAATTTCAGTTTGTTGATTAATTAATGTTAAGACTTTGGACTAGTACCTTATTCCACCGAGGCTTTAGTTTCTTCATCTATTACAAGGAGATAGTAAGAATACTCACCCTCAGAGTTTACCTGAGGAGTAATAAGATCATCACAGAAAGAGTTTAACCCAGGGCTCAGCACATGGCAGTATCATATGTGATACTTGCTGAATCTTTTATAATCAGGTAACAGACATGCATGTATGAATCTGAGACCAATCAAATTCTATGTGTTGAGATTTTGCGGGTTGTCTGTTTACAACAACAGTCCAGCATCTATAGATGGCTTTTAATTTTAAAGCTGTAAACTTATAACTTGGGAATGCTATCACTTATTCATCAGCACTTTATAGTTTTCAAAGTACAATCACATAATTTCCGCATTTTGTGATTTCCATCATATTTCAAGTCTTTGAAGTAAGTGGTGTCTATTTATATATTAAATTGATCCACACAAAGCTAAATTATTATACATCATTTCAGAAAAAAAAAGTTTTACATAAGTTCCAATGAACTGCTTTAACTTTCTCAAACTTATGAGGCCATTGTTATATCTGGTGACTCCAACTGTACAATGTTGTCAGTTGTTTACAAGTCAGAATATTTCCAAACATATGAAATAGACCAAAATTGTATTTTGCCAAGATTGTTTTCTCTTGATTTTTAAACTATCCATATGTATTTATGCAGAAGGAAATTCTATCCATAGTAATGGATATTCAGGATACACTACATTTATGTTAATAGCATTTCATGTAAGTAACATTTGGTAGTGATAACCTTATGTTATACAGTTGAAAGATGTAACTAATTTAATAAACTCATTATGTCAGATGACCCAGACTAATATATAAATTAACAGGGGTAGTCTTACATGTAGATTTTAAAAAATCAATTGCAATGGAACAGAATTGGAAAAATCTGATTTGGCAATATATCATATAGAAAAAAATTTCTTAGTACTTTAATAAATCCTAAAATTAATACCATCACTTGTGATAAAATGGCAATGCAATCTCAAGTGACATTTAAGAAAATACAGTATCGTGACCATAAGGAGTTCTCTTAAACCCATTTCTAGAGAGAGCAATATATATAATTTTTTAACTATTGAAATTTTATTACATTAGAAAACTGGTTTTATTATACAGACAACTGGCTTATCTAGAGCAGTTGCTTCAAATGAGGCTTGATTTAGGAGATCGTTGATGTCTCCAAGGATCCATTTTTTTTTCCTTCTCATCTTGGTGAGCTCTACACTGTGGGTCCTAGGGTTACATACTTCTGTGTTCATAGGGGACCTTTGTATGAAAGCAAGAACAGTGTGTGAGAAATAGTATAACTTGGCAGACTCTGGAGGTGTTAAAAACCTGATTCTACAACTTCTTAACAGTGTGACCATAGACAAGTTATTTAATTTCCTTGTGCCTTGGTTTCCTGGTATATGAGTGGAGATAATAGTACCTAAACCGTAGGTACGATAAGATGATTAAATGTGTTAATATTTATGAGGCACTTAGAACAAATCTTAGAACATAAAAAGTAATATGTAAATGTTTGTTAAATAAAAATAAATGTTCCCCAGACTCTAACCCACTATCTAACACATAGTATGTACCAGATACATGGATGATAATTGAATTAAAAAGAAAGACTTAGCAAAATTAAACATAACCATAGAATGATGGCCGTGATCGCCAAGAGTGTAGAAACTGTGCCATATGCAGAAAGTTTGAATGAGGATATTCAAACTAAGCAAGATATCACCCATTGTATTCACAACAGCAAATCCCTTTCATAGGTAAGAAAGAGTAAATTTGTTCTGTTTCTCTAGAGGTCAGAACTAGGACCAGTGGACAGAAGATAATTGGGTAATTCTGGTAATCATGTTTATTTAATAGTGTGGAATAAGCTGATGTCAAGCAATTCTTGTCACTAGAAACCTTCAAGCAGAACATATTAGAATCACCGAAATGTGAAGTAGTTTAGAAAGAAGTGACTAGAAAAATGTATTTAATCCCTATATAGCATTTTTGTATATATTTGGCTGTGTGGATTAAAACATAGAATAGTTTTACAAAGCCCTGCTTCTCCTATATCTCTGCCTAGACTTCTGAGTTTCATTCTGAGAGTGTCAATCTTGCTTCTGTATTACAAAAATTAATGAAAAAAATTGCTAGATATTGAGAATGACCAACAGACCAATGAAAATGTTAATGCAGTGCAATTACAGGTGAGAAAGAATTAATGTGTTTTAAGAACAGTGGGAAGAAGGTCCTGGAAAATTGACTTATTTCAATAACAAAAGTAAAGGATAGGAGAGAAGTTTTGGCAACATAACAATTACGGCAAACACATGGTGGTATGTTCAGGGTCTCAGGTGTTGTTGAAGTCTACATGGCCTATCTTTCCTCCCAGAGGAGTGAACTCCTGTACTTTTGGAGGGAAACTAGTAATGGAGTATGCAAAGTCAGCCTGGAGTAGAAAAGGAATGGACGCGCTGCTCTACAACTTATGAAATAAACTCCTTCATGAAATGCAATGAGTTATATGTATCTAGAGGCTCTATATTCTCCTTTGGGACCCAATTCTGCTCTCCACGCTTTCACACTTCTCAGATACAACTGTCTGCAACACTTGCTTAGTTATGTCATACACATGCAAAATTCAGGTGCAGAAGATAGCTAAACCGTGAAGGCAATGTAAACAAAACTTAACAGGTCTCTCCTCCTAGGACTACTCCCCACTGTCTGGAAAACTTGTGTATAGACTTATTTTTAACTTTACTTCCAAAAACTGTCATCACATATCTGTTATATACAAATCAATCCATTATTTCATCTTTCAAATTCAGGAAGGAAAGGGAGAACTCAGAAAACTAGCTTTGAATTTAACTCCCAAGTGAAAGCACCAAAAGGATAATTTTCATCTGTTCACATGTGTTGGTTTGCTCTCATTTTTGTGCACTTCCTTTTGGGAGATTGCTAATCATTGTAAATTACCTGATGAAATTGCTTGCTATATTTAAATCTTGATTTTTTTATCTATAAATGTGCAGGTATTGAGCACATTTGAAAGCAGCTTAAAATGATGATGACTTGATCAACTAAAAACAATTTAGTGAGTAAAGAAATGCCACAAAACATCCCAAGTTGACATACTTCTTGGGTATAGTTAATATCCCTTTATATGTTATGGCTATATGTGTCCAGAAAACTGGGGGGAAATGATTTAAGTATTATTTAATTAATCCAGAAAGATGGTTTAGAAAACAAAATCCAAAAATATTTTTGCCATAATCCTATTTTGCAAGTGAAATCCAGATATTTGTTCAACTGTTTATGTACAACTATGATTGTTTTTCTTTAAAGAAAGTTGTTTTATTCAGAATGAATTTTCTACTTAAAAGCACTATAGAAAGTTGACCCTCCTAATGCATATAATGGGTCTGAAAATAGCTTAGATAATGAAAGGAAAATTTATTAAGTAAATTTTACCTACTAGGCAACTGGAGTTTGCAAATACCTTGTCCAAAACAGCATGACTACTCAGATTTATTCTTCAATCTCAAATACAGACAAGCTTCTCTCTAAAACTTTTATTATAAACAAGTTGTTCAAAAATAAAAGCATATTTTCTTAGAAATTATGTTGAAAATCATCATCATCATGAAAAAACAAAAACTTGTCAGGTTTATTTTCAAGCAAAATATCTTCAAGAAACACAAAAAATCAATTGCATTTTTATGTGCTAACAATTATCATGCAGAAACCAAAATGAAACCCAATATAACTTATAACAGCTCCAACGAAAATGAGATATTTAAGCGTACAGTTAATAACATATATACAGGTAATAACATGCTGAAAATTACAAAATGCTGATGCAAGAAATCAAAAATTACCTAATGCCAAGTTCCTATATTAGAAGATTTAAAATGTCAATTGATCTATATACTTTTAACACAATTCCTATCAAAATTTCAGCAAGATTTATTTTGAAGATACAGATAAGATTTTCTGAAAGTTATATGGGAAGACAAAGGAACAGTTAAAGCTTTAAGTTAGAATAGCTAAACAATTTTGAGAAAGAAGAATAAAAGAGTAGTAATCAATTTATCTGATTTTAAGACTTACTATTACCTACAGAAATAAGGATTGTGTGAAAGGAGAGATAAATAGATCAATGAACAGAATAGAGAACATAGAAATAGGCCCACATGTATATGCTTAACTAATTTTTAACAAATATGCAAACGCAATTCAGCGGAAGAAACCTTTCCAACAAATGATGTTGGAACACTGGCTATCCTTAGGCAAAGAAAATGAACTTTAACTTGCCCATACCGTATACAAAGTTTGATTAAAAATAGACAATAGACTTAAATGTAAAATATGAAACTATATAAAACTGTTAAAAGAAATTGTCAAGATCTAGAGCTAAGCAAAATGTTCCTAGACATTACTAAAAAAAAAAATCATATTAAGACAATTTGATAAATTTGACTTCATCAAAATTAAAATGTTTGGTCTGTGAAAGACCCAGTTAAGAGGATGTAAAGACAAGCTACATACTAGGGGAAAATATTTACAAGCCACATGTTATAGATGGAATGTTGTGTCCCCTCAAATATGCATGTTGAAGCCCCAACCCCCAGTATAGTTGTATTTGGAAATGGGGCCTCTAAGGAATTATTTAAGGTTAAATGAGGTCATAAAATTAGAACCCTCATTCAATAGGGTTAGTATCCTTATGAGAAGAGATACAAGAGAGTTCACTGTCTCTCACCATATGAGACACAGGGAGAAGTTAGCAGTCTTCAGCCTAAGAGGAGAACTCTTATCAGACTCCCTGCTAGCACTTTGATCTTGGTACCTTGATCCTTTTAGCCTCCAGAACTATGAGAAACAAATTACTGTTTAAGCCACCCACCCAGTCTATGGTATTTTGTTGTGGCAGTCTGAAATGCTACATCACAATAGGACAAAAGACTAGTATTGATTATATGTAAAGATCTGTCAAAGCTCAACATAAAAGGACAAACTATCCAGTTAGAAAATGGGCAAAAGGCACTGTTCATTTCATATAACATACAAATGGCAAATAAGCACTTTAAAAAATGTTCCACATTTTTCGTCATTAGGGAAATATGTATTAAAACCACAATGAGATATCACTATACACCTCTCAGGACAGTTAAAATAAAAAATAATGACAACATCAAATGCTGATGACTATGTAAAAAAACTGGAACACTCACACACTATTGGTGGGAGTGTAAAACGGAACAGACACTTCAGAAAACATTTTGGCAGTTTCTCATAAACCTCAATATGCAAGTTATCCTATGACGCAGAAAGTTTATTTATTCCTGGGTATTTATCCAAAGAAATGAAAACTCATGTTAACACAAAAACTTGAACACGAATGTTCATAGCAGCTGTATTTTACATAGCCAAAAACTAGAATCAACCCAGATGTCCTTCAACAGATGGCAAAATGCATACCATGAAATACTCTTCAGTAATTAAAAGGAATGGACTGTTGATACATGTAACCACTGGGACGAATTTCCATCCAATTATGCTGAGGGAAAACAGCTAATCCTCAAAAGTTACATGCTATTTAATTCCATTTATACAACATTTTGAAAGGGTACAACTTTAGAAGTTGAGGACAGAGACTAGTGCTTTCCAAGGTTTTAGAGAAGGGGACAAGCATGGGGGGGAGGTGGGTGTGGTTAGAAGATGACAAGAAGAGGGATCCTTGTAGGGATGGAACTGTTCTATATCTTGACTTTGGTGCTGGTGGGTACACAAACCCATAACGTGTGACAAAATTTTCTAAAACTAAACACACACATATGCAAATGACTACAAGTAAAACCAGAGACATCTGAATAAGATCAGATTTTGTATCAACATCAATATCCTGACTCTGATATTATAGTATAGTTTTAGAAAATATTATCATTGGGGAAACTGGATAAAGTATACATAAGATCTCTTTGTATTATTTTTTATAACTGCATATCATATTTTCATAGAAAATCTAATTAAAAATATCAGGGGAGAAGAAAATACTAAACCAGTGGAATGTCTTCCAATGATGGAGTAATTGTATTATTTGACATCTGTCCATACCATGGATCATTATGCTGCAATGAAAAAGAATGAGTTATTTTTTTCATCTGATTTAGAGAGATTTCATGATCCTTGCTAAGTATAAAAAAAAGTAATAGATATAAAAATTCAATATACAAAACAATTAATGACATGTGTGTTTATAAATATTTCTGAGACACAATGAGGATAAAGCAGCATTCAGAATAATGCATCAGGTGATTGACAGTAGTTTCTTAGGGGTGAGGGAGAGAAGAGGAGAGCAAAAACCAAGTATTCAATGCTGCAACTCCAGGTACTCTCATTTCAGACAAGAATGCAAAAGCTACAAAGTGTGTATTAGCTGAGTTTGTCTCTTTTCCCCCCAGAAAAAATAATAAGTTTTCCAGAAACTCACCCAGAATCTGAGTATCCTAGGCATTTCACTTCTCAGAACAGGGTTATTTGGCCATCCTTAGCTTGTGGAAAAGTATTTTTAGATGCACATAATACTGTTACATCCAAAATTAGGTTCATATTAGTTTTTAAAAATGAAATAAAAAGTAAGTAAACATCCAGCAATGTTTAGCAGTAAACACATATACCAAGCTAAATAATAAGTATTGTACGAGAAGCCTTAAATAGATGATCTGAGTTTAATGTGGCAAGGGTAAAAGATAATTACAAACTAATTTAATATTTTAGGTGCTTCTAAAGGCATACAATATTCATAAAATAACTATGCAATCAGCCCCTCTCATTGTCTCCATTTATAAATTAATGGATATGATTTTCTCATGATAATGGAATTTTTTGAGTTGTTGGCAGAAATCATGTTGATTCATGTTAGTTTACTTTGATTTGGGGAAAATATATGTAACTGATTATCTGTCCACAAAGACCCACTCTCTCTCTCTCTCTCTCTCTCTCTCTCTCTCTCACATACACACACACACACACACACACACACATATACAGTGTCTGAATAAAACATGTAAATTATTTATTCAAATTTTAAAAATTAAAAAGAAGATACATAGCCAATATCCCTGTTCTCTAACATCATGTTTGTAGCACTTAAAAATATCTCCATTGGTGTATGTATTACTAAATTCTGAGATGGGTAAAAACAGACTTACTGGAAAATTAGTGATCAAAATGCAAAACATCTTTGCTTTCATAGAATTTACATTATGGTGTAGGGAGAGAAAAAAATAAAATAAAATAAGCATAGACTAACTTAGCTATTAGGAGCGAGAATGAAGAAAGTTAGGAGGAATTGTAGTCATGCAAGCAGGAGATAACCAGTTTGCTCTAGAGTGGAAGCCATAGAGGTAGCAAGAAATGATGACAATCTGTATATATTTTAAAGGTAACAGGAAATAAAGTTCATGGGTCTTTCCGTGGGAAAAAAAATTTCAAAGATGAGCACATTGACAGATGTTGTGGTGGAAGCCTACATGAAACTCAGAACAGTGTACTGATCAAAGTCCTCTCAAGACATTTCGGTCTACTCTGAAAGTTTAACAGAGACTTGAATGAAGAGAAGCTAGGGCAGGTTTAAGGAACTGATGAGGGATGTTGAGGTAACCAGAAACTAGCAACACCAGCAAGCTGTCACCAGATCCAGGTCTGAGTATGGGGAAGAAATAGTGTTGGCAAACGAAGTAGAAGGGAGAGCAGAAGCCACAGAGGAGGGTCCCCATACCCTTCCCCTGTTCCACTGGACCTGCCATTGGGGTGGCACGTGGCCACAGTGAGAGGTGCAGCGGAGGAAGGGAGAGGTCAAGGGAAGGACTGCCACAAAGTTTCTGTTCCTCCACCCTCTAATCTCCTGTGTACAGTCCCCAGCTGCCAAACACAGTGGGAAGTCAGTGAGTCAGGGAGCCTAGGTGAGCGACACAGAGAAGAGGAGGAATGGCAGATAATCAGTAAAGGGGGTGCAGTAGTCTTTATCTTGGGAGAAGAGTCACAGGATAAGGCATCACAAAGGTAGGAATATCGGTCATTTCTTTAAAAAGGAGTAAATATTTAAAATATTTATAAGGTGGTAAGAAGTTAGAGGCAGAGGGAAGTCAAGAAAGTGGTCATGGTTAGCCAGCTCTATCTGATTTGAAGAGAATGGATCACGTTCTCTCCCACTGACAGACTGCAGCATTTTATTTCATCAGAGCCTGGCCCAAGCATGGCTGACTTAGCATATTTTCTTCTTTCTAAAACTGTGTTAGTTTTTAATGTCATATAGCATTCATGAATACACTCTCAATTGAAAAGGTTCAAACATAGAAAAAGCTAAAGCCCTGGTTAACCAAGCCCCAAATCCAAATCCTCCAGATATAACCAGTTATACAAGCATGAGAATGTATACTTTCAGCCCTGGGGCTATATATATCCAAATAAATATATTCTATGCAGAGTCCAAAATTATATCTGTATCTATATCTATGTATTTAACTAGCCACCAGCCCTGACTCCTCTCCTAACCCAAGACTTCTATGTCTCATTAACTAGTAAACATCTTCACTTGGTATCTAATATAGCCCAACTTTCTGACCATCCTGGATTCCTTTGATTTCTTTCTTTCTTTTTATAACTCACTGAGAAAAGTGAGCAAAAAGTTCTTTAAAAGATTAACATTCATCAGAAGTGTTTTTCATTAAAGCCCTTTGACTTTTCTATTAAAGTCTGCATTAAGTATGCCCCATGCTGGCTTCTCCGTGCCCTGCTCATGAAGTCTCTGCATCCTTGCAGAGGTCCAAACAGAGACTGAGAGATTCCTCCAGCATCCTCCTGCCTTAAAGAGGTAGCAAAGAGGCCTACCTAAAGAAAGTTCTAACACTAGCAAGCATGGGGGAAAAAATTCTAAAAAAGCACTCCAGTATTTTCATTCCATATTCATGTTCTATTTTCTTATCAAAATTAAATAAATAATCTTATGAGGGTGAAGTAGCTTAGTTAGTGCAGAAGTAGACAGAACCTACAGGCACACCTTTGCTCATCTGTGCTGGAATGTTTCAAGAATGCCCAGAGGTGGTGCTCAAATATTCACCAATGTAAGTATTGTCCCATGGAAAATATAGAGAAACTCTCTCTTCCTGCCTCCACAAGTTTATTTAGGGGTTCCTGGCACAAGACTACTAGAGCAGAAAGGAACAAAATATTATCAGATCCAGGAGCAAAATATTATCAGAGTGAACCCTATGGTATGTAAGAATTTAATGCATGATATGGTGCAATTTGTTAGTGTTCTGGGAAGTCTAAGACAATACACTGTATTTTGTATTGCTTTAAAACATTCAATTATAAGATTGTTGACACATTTTAATGAGATAATACAAATAAACCACTTATTATTCTGAGTGGCATATGAATAGAGCATAGTTATTTCCATTAATAATTTGAAAATTAATTAATTCAGATAATTACCTTATATCTCATACTTCTTACCTAAAAATAAAATTCTAAGCATATAATTAATAATTATCTTTGTCCTTTTAAAACATTAGATGTCCTCCTCAGCATAATAATGAACAAGCTTTGCCTCTTCTCAAAACTAATTAAGAGTCACATTACAAGGGTTCAGATTACACTTGAGCTTTATTTGAGGTGACATTGCATATCCTCAAAGTGAATTTTTAAATATGTAATATTAAAATGCCAGCAAATTAGAAGTAATGCCTAATTGCTATTGACTAACCTAGGAGATATTCCTATTATTTCCAAAATTCATGCTGAAGATACAAAAATGCAAAGAGCCAAGAATTGCTTTAGTTAACTCAGAATCCCAACAGTTCTTATAGCTAGAAAAAGCACAAATTGTATTTTTAAACTGAAGTCAAGGGATAAGTGTTAAGACTTTTAAAAGAAACTGTGCAACAAGCCAAGCCATAAAAATGTGGGGATGGCAGCCTGCTGTAAATTTTTTTGGCAGTTATGTCTGTAATCCTAAATCCGAGTTACTGAAACCCTGTAATACAATAATAATAAAAGCAATGCAGCGTGAGCACAAGGCCTGTCAGATTTACGATGAGCTGGTGTCTTCCGTGAAAGGAACACACCAAATCAAATTAGTGGAGGGGAGATTAATAGAATTTCATCAGTTTCTAGCATGGAGACTGTAAGCTGCTTCATCAATTTCCTGTGTTCTGAGAGGCAATGGCTTGAGCCCTTTTGAAACCAAGCACAAAAATGACCAGCACAAGTGGCCTTGGCTATTGTGAGGTAAGTTGTGCTATGGGGCCTTAATTGAACAAGGGTGGGGAGCAAGTTTTCAAACACAGCACTAGTGCCTTGCTTAGAGGTCAGTGTATCATGGTGGTTACGAACTTGGCCTCTAGGTCCAGACTGCTGGGGTTTGAATTCTGGCTCCACCACCTACTAACTCAATGACCTTGGGCTAGTTTCTTGGCAACTGTCTACCTCATTTCTAGAGTGGGTATAATAATAACACCAAGCTGATAGTTATTGTGAGAAGGATTCACATCGTACCTACATGCGAAGTGCTAGAATTGGGTCACAGAAATTAGCTAATATTACTAGCTCCTACTCCCCTATACCCTCTGGCCACTGTCTGAGTGACTGTGCTGATGAAGAAGGAAAGGCAAAAGGAAAAATGAAAAGCAGTTTTATTAGTATAACATTTAATTTAACAAAATAACAATATTTAATAGAATTTAATAGTTTAATATCAAAGGACTGGCTCTACAGTCCACTCATGTAAGGAAGATTGGACAAAGAAGGGAGACATCAGTGTCTCCTATAAGAAAGTGTGGCTTCAGGAAGTTCTGAGTTTCCTACAACTAGGATTCAAGCAAAGGTTAGCTGACTCTTCATGGGGGTGGTATGCGCTTTAGAAGTTGGCCTGAAGAGCCTGTTTTGCTTCCTTCAAAGCCAAGAGTTACAGTAATATAAACATAAAAAGAAAGCGGGTGGAGATTGGGACCAGGGACAGGCCTTTGAACTAGACTCTCAGCTAGTGAGAGGGAATGGCACTAAAAGAATAAACAAAGTCAATCCCTTCAACAGAAAATTCCAACTCCTCTGACCCACTTAACATGTATTTATTTTATTTAGTAACCACTACCCTGCCTTCAAAGGCATGGGATCCGCTGTTCTGGGTTTTGTTTATTTTATTTAGAATCATTCAAATTTATTTCCTATGAGAATTTTATAGCTAACTTGAGGTAATTCAAGAACCTGAGAGATTCTCAAACATATCACAGCACCAAATATTTGCATATCTTTGACCTAAAACTACCTGTCTTCAACATTGATGTGATTTTGATGACAGTTCTTAATTAAGGGGAGAAGAAAAAGATGCTGAGAATACCTTTTCCCACACAAAGGGGCAGAGGGCAGAGATGTAGAAATGGATAAAGACATAAGATAAAATAGTCAAAAACAAATTAACACCACTATGAAGATCCATCACAGACATCACCCCTTGAAAGCCATACTGTCTTGGCCTATTCCTAATTCTCAAATAAGCTCTACATCGCTCAAGGGCAAGGTTGGCATGTCCTCCTTCCTCTGGGCTCGCTCAGTGCCTAGCACAGCACTGCACTTCTCTTCTCTACCTACACTCACTGCCCAGATGATCTCAGCCAGCCCCATCTTTAAATGCTGCCGACTTAATTCAAACACATCTGTCTTTATTCCTGACCTCTCTCCTCACTCTCATATATCTGGCCGCCTACTCATTTGATTTGCTGATCTAATATACCTTGGCACCTACTCAGGTAAACTCTGGACTCTCAGCTCTGTAGGGGATGCTACAGTCCACTGTGCTTAATGCTCCACCAGAGTTCCAGAGAGTCCTCATCCCCCAGCTTCTACATGCTTTGAATCTAGTGATTTGTACCTATAATCTTCTGTCATCGTCCACCTGGGCTGCTATTACAAAGGACCGGAGACTGGCTGGCTTAAACAACAGGAATGTATTTTATCATAGTTCTAGACTGGGAAGTCTGAGATCAAGGTGCCATCCAGTTTGTTTCCTGGGGAATGCCCTCTTTCTGGCCGCAGATGGCTGCCTTCTTGCTGTGTCCTCACAGAGTGGAGAGAGAGAGCTCTTTCTCTTCCTCCTCTTATAAAGCCACTAATCCCATCACGAGGGCCCCACTCTGATGGACTCATCTAACCTTGTCTCCCAAAGGCCTCATCTCTAAGTAGCATCCCATTAGAGATTGGGGCGTCGGCCTGTGAAATTGCGGGGACACAATTCAGTTCAGAGCACCTGCTTAAAAGGTAGCCCGTGGGTGACTAGACCTGCTTAAAAGCACCAGGAACCTGAAAAGTCTAGGATTTTATGTTCCTCTCCCTTGAGCCCAGAAACCCTTCCCCAAACTGCCTGAAGGCAGGAAAAGCCCTAAGAAGTGATTTCTGCTCCAGAGCTCCCTTTGAATCAGGCAGGATCTGGGACTTTACCTGCCCCAGCAGCCTTGTTCGACTTTCTAAGTTCCCTTTTCCTGCTTCCTCTACTCCATTGCCCATCTCTCTTGGAAGCATTTCCTTGGTAAATTACTTGCACACCAATCCTAGTCTCAGTAATTGCTTCTAAACTAAGACACCACCAAAACCTTCTTCTCTCCAAAGGGCTCCTCCGCTAGCACTTCTCAACTTAAATCCTGTTTCTCAGCCCCCAAACCTTGGCATCATTCTTGATTTCTTTCTCTCTGCATCTTACATGGAATATATTAGAAAGTCTTGCTAGCTCTACCTTCAAAATACACCCAGACACTGGCCACCTCACAGGACCGTCACTGTCACCCTCTTAGGTGACCGTATAACTATCTTTGAGGGAAAGTGCTATTAATAATTATGTGGTGACAACAGGTACAAACCAGGACTCTCTCCAGGAGACTAAGGTGTATGATTCCCCAAATCTTAGTCTCATCTATTATCTCTCCCATTTAGGCAATATTTGTCCATTTATCTTACTTCTTGAACTACATCTATTCTCTACCGAGTAGCAAAAGTGATATTTTAAAAATGTACTTTGGATCATGCCACTCCCCTGTCCAGAAAACCTCCAATATCTTCACATCACACAGGAATAAAATGCTAATTCCTCACCAGTGCTGAAAATTTCCTGCATGGTTGGCATCTAATTTCTTTACTGAGCTCCTGCCATACTGAACTCTGATGTACTTTCAACACCCCAGGCACATTCTCAACTCAGGACCTCTCCACTTTCTGTTCCCAGTTCCTGGATCACCTGCCCCAAATAGTCCCTTGTCTTGCTCACAAATTTCATTCAGATCTCTACTAGCCCTGTGTAAGATACAGCCACCCTCCCACCCTTGTCTCTGTTCTATATTCTTTTGTAACAATTATAACAACACGACATATTACTTGTCTTTGTTTATTCTTATTAGTGTCATTCCCTCTCACTAGGTTGAGAGCCCTGTTCAAAGATCTAACCCTGGTCCCAGGAGGCTGACACAGAGCTGGCACTGAAAAATATTTGTTCAGTTCTTGTAAGTCGCCATCAAGTTCTAAACTCCTCTTTTAAGACTCTGTGTGTGTG
Source organism: Camelus bactrianus (assembly GCF_048773025.1). Lineage (NCBI taxonomy): Eukaryota > Metazoa > Chordata > Mammalia > Artiodactyla > Camelidae > Camelus > Camelus bactrianus. Next base: position 101,659,989 of record NC_133539.1, read on the forward strand.
TGTGTGTGTGTGTGCGCGCGTGCGCGCGCACACATGCGTTGCTTTAGCTAATACTCTTACTACTTTTATTAAAAAAAAAAAATTAAATAGCAAAATGTACTTCCAGTCTCTAATCTCTTTTCATTTTAGACTTAATTACTGAATTTAGTTTGTTAGGGATTTGATGGTTAATTTTAGAAACATAATAAATTATTCACATTTAAATGAATAGCAAGAATTAGTATCTGAGAATGAGAGTTTAAGTATGTAACTATTTAATGACAACACATAATTTCTCTAAAACAAAATAGAAACATACTCTCTACCTTTGAAAATCTCTTCATTTTGCCATCTTTTTTACCTGAATGCATAGTTCTTTTATTTGTAATAAGTATGCTTATAATGGCTAATACCTTTTAAATACTAGGTTCTGGAGTATAAATTGGGCATGTGTAATTCTGGGAAATGAGTTTTGGAAAGATAGCCCTAAGCATTCCCTGCCAAAATCCTGAAAATTTACATAAAATTTTGAGAACAGCTTTTATGCTCCTTCTTAGCTCTTCAGGGACCTCTCTCCTACAAATGAAAAGTCTACTTCCCCTAAATTTTAGCTTTAAGCATATTGAGGTGACATCATCATATTAAAAAAAGAAACTTTTTTATACCCAATACTGCTTTAAGCCACTAACCTAGCTATCTTTTTTTATTATTATTTAAAAGGATGGAAGTGGAATCTTTAATATTTATTAGACACTGGGATGGGTACACCCATCTCATAGATTCAGTGCTACATTCCAATAAGATGTGATCTATTGTTAAACACCCATCCCCATCTTCATTTATTTTTCTTCTACTTTAAGCAATGTATAAATATAAAGAATGGAAATATATTCTCATGATAGTGAAAACATTCTGGCTACATATGGAATAAAATATGAAAATCTCCATTTATGCCCCAAACCTCCAAACTCCCTAAGGAAGAAGTCACTATGAATAGTTTGGTGTATATCCTTGTTGCTACTTTCTTACATATTCGTGTGTATGTGTTATGTGTGCATGCACGCATGTGTGTGTTTTTGTGTGCATATGCATACACATTTGTTTATTTTGATTGGCTTTATGTAATTTCCAATTTATAACTATTATAAAAAAAATATTTGCAACCTGTGTCCATAGATCTTTGCTCACCTGTCTCTGCATGCTTGTATATAAGATTCATAAAAAATAAGTTCTGAGTGAAATGCTATGTAAAATTCTTACTTCTATATATCCGGCTAAATTGCTTTCCAAAAAGATTGCTCCAATGTACACTCCCACTAAAAGTGTGTGAGAAGAATGCCTATTTCTTCGGTAGTGGATACTATCAATCTTCGTATTTTTGGTACATAGTGGTTAAAAAATAATGAGTTATGATTGTTTTAATTCACATTACTCAAAGAGTCTTAAGTCTACATTTTTAAATGGGAAAATATGACCTAGTGATATTATTGTGATACTAATATATTTAAACTTAGTCCCTTTTTTTACATTATTTATTCACCTTGCTTTCTTGTTTTTCTCTCCATGATTCTTCTGTATAGATTTTGAAAGTTGTTTTATTATTTTTTGCTTCAATTTCCAAGTTTATCATGTCTGTGATACCTAATCTTATACAATTTTTGGCTTTTTACTTATAATGCCTAGAATTCATTAGTACTAATCACTTTTTCCTATATGAAATGAAAGTAATTAATTATTTTCCCTACTAATCTTCATGGTAAAATCATATTATTTTAAAATAGCTTTACTTCAGGGAAGATGGGGAAGTATTTTTTCAATTGAGGTAAAATTTACAAATAGTGTACTGAATAGATCTTAAATGTACAATTCAATAAGTTTTGATAAATGCAAATATATGGATAACCACAACCTCAATCATTTTTATCACTCCAGAAAGTTTCCTTGTACCCTATCCCAGCCAACTACACAATGTTTAGGCAACTACTATTCTCATTTCTGTCATTAAAGATTAATTTTGTCTGTTTTGAACTTCATTTATTAAATGAAATCAGAAAGTATGTATGATTTCTGTATCATTTAACTTACCAGAAGTTTTTGAGATTCGTCTGTTTTTGCTTATATCAGTAGTATATTCTTTTCATTGCAGAGTAGTATTCCATTGTTTGGATATACCACAGTACTTTCATCCACTCTCTTGTTGATGGATAATTTGAATTTTTTTGTTGTTAATTTGGGTTATTTGCTATTATGAATCAATTTAGGTAAAAATTCATGTGCAAGCCTTTTCTAAGGGCATGTGTTTTCATTTCTCTTAAGTGAACATCCAGGGGGGAGAATGCCATATTATGGGATAGGTGTATGTTTAACTGTTTATGTTTATTAAAAAAAGCTTGTCATCTAATTTTTCAAAGGAGTTGTACAAGTTTTCATTCTTAGCAGCAGTGGTTAAGAAAACTAGCTGGTGCATATTCTCACTGACATTTTCTTTTATCAGTCTTTTAATGTTAGACATTCAAGTGAGTGTAAAATGCTATCATATTGTGGTTTTAATTTGCATTTCTCATTTCAATAATGACATTGAGAAATGTAGTGCTTATTGGCCATTCATTTATTTTCTATTGTTCTCTCTCTACACAAGTTTTTGCCCACTTTTAATTGGGCCATTTGCTCTTATATTGATTTATATGACTTATTTCTATACTTTGAATCAAAACTTTTTGTCAAATATATCTTTGTTAATATTTCTTTCCAATCCATAGCTTGCCTTTTCATTGCCTCAGGGGTGACTTTTTTAAAGAGGAGGGGTTTTAATTTTAAAGATAGTCAATTTAAAAATTTTTACCAACATTTTTTTTCTTTCAAACATAGTGCTTGTTGTGCTGTCAAAAAGGAATCTTGCCTACCAGAATTCACAAGTATATTCCATATTTTCCTCTGGAAGCTTCATTGTTTTAGTCTGTAATCCAGATCAAGTTAATTTTATATGTGGTGTGTAACAGGAGTCAGAGCTCCTTTTTTACACGTATGAAAATCCAATTGCTCCAGCATCATTGGGTTTCATTTTTAGCTTTCAAATGTTTGACATAGTGATTAAGAGTGCACACTCTAAGCTCAAGCAACTTACATTTAAATCTTATTTCCACCACTATCAACCAGTATGACACCAATTACAGTACCTAACTATTTGTGTCTCTGTTACTTCTATCTTAAAGCATGGATAAGAATCATATATTTCTGAATGTTTCTTTCTTCATTTTTTTTTTTTAGTTTTGGGGATAAAATGTTATAATGTGTATAAAATTCCTGGAATAACACTTGGTGTATATATATAACTTCATAGAAATGTTAGCTTATAAAAAACTGATAATTATTTTAGAAATAATATGAAAGTGTTACAATTAATGTCTGATATAACATTATAATAATATAATGATTCTGATTTCTTAAATATAAAAATCTGTTTCCCTCAAACATTTTGAATGTTAATGTGGGCTAGTCTAAAAATCAAGTTGTATAATTTTGTAACTTGTTTAATCTTCCAATTGATAAATTTTTACTTTAGATACAATGATTCTGTTGTCCAGCCTATATATTGATTTTGTTTCCATGGATAGTAATTATTTATTTCTCATTATAATCTGTTCTTACTTTCTGAATGAAATATCTTCACTCTTGCTGGAAAAGATAAATATTTACTATAAATTTCCTTTGGTTTGTTTTATTCACTCAGTGCTATTTGGTGTTGGTTACTCTGTTTATTAAATTTAATGATTCTCTTTCATGTTGTTGGCATTCTTCAAGGGTTTGCTGATTCTTTATCTTGTGGTGAATTTTGTACTTGATCATCTGTGTTTGCTTCCATGATAAGTAACTTATGTTTGCTATAGTTGGCTTTTTAGTTTTACAGAAAGTCAGGATATGCTTAGAGCTTTTATTCTGGCTATAACTGTATAGGATATGGTTCAACTTCTGTCCCAGAGGTGCAACTTAGAATTAGTTTAGAGAACTACCTTCCCTTATAATCTTCTGTCAAAGAAATCTCCCCCATAAACAAATGTGATTTGCATTTAAAAACCTGCCTTTAGATTTTCTTTTTATTCTTTCGATAATGTCTTTCACAGAGCAAAAGTTTTAAATTTTGATGAGGCCCAGTTTATTGGGCTCTTTTTTATTCCCCATGTGTGGGTCATGCCTTTGATGCTGTAATTTAAGAATTCTTTGCGGGACTCAATGTCAGAAAGTTTTCTCTTACGTTCTCTTCAAAAAGATGAACATTTCTACATTTTACGTTTATCTGTATTATCTGTTTTGATTTAATGTCTTATAAGATGTGAAGTATAGTAGAAAGTTTATTTTCTCTAATGGGATGTCCAGTTGTTCTAACAGACTCTGTTGAAAATACTTTTCTTTCTTCAGTGATTTGTCTTTCTAGCTTCATCAAAAAATAGACTGACCAGAGGCTTCCTTATTAGGTCCATATATAAAGAATTGGGTATCATCACTCCTGTGCTTACAAGAAAAAGCTAAAAATTGAAAAGTAGTACATTTCTTTTATATACCAGAGAACTGAAGACACTGGGCAAACTGTCACCCTGAAATCTGTGATTTTAAACTTTTGACACACAAAGTGTGCTCCCCTGACCCAACCTACCTAATGTGATGTATTTTTGATGGTTGGGGTCCTCATAAGGTCCTACCTCTATCATTAGAGCTCCAAGACCATCCTTTTCTCTTCTCCAGTCCAATCTCAGTTTTTGTGTTTTTTTTTTTTTAAGGAATTTCTCTACTTTTTTTTTCCATCCCCTAAATGCTAGTCTTCCTTCAAGTAATGTTCGAGATCTTCCTCTCTATTTGCATCCTAACTTTGAGTCACATGACCCTGTGTCATAGGTTTACTTGCCATCTGCTCTTAATAATTTATTATGAACATTTTACTTGGTAACACTTCTTAAAAATCTGTAGAAAGATGCAGATTGTCTCCCTAGATATTTATGCACGGACCCGTGGACACGAAGTTTTACTTTTAATTTTAGAGGGATTTTTACACTCCCTGTTAAAGGATTGACACGTATTCACTGATGAATCACAAAATTGTTTTGTCAGTACCAGTTTCTCTTTTGAATTTTCCTTTAAAACAGCTCAATGTCAGCTTAGATGGCTCTCACACTCTTCAAATTCATTGTGCCCCAAACTTAATCTTTCATCATCCTCTAAACACCTGTTCCTTTCCTGTAATTTTCTGTCACTGGATAGTAACAGAATCTATCCATCTGCCCAAGCTGGTAATCCAGTTGTCATCCCTGAGTCCTACCTTGTTCTCTCCCTCACTCCTCCCAGTCAGTCAAGTCCAGTTGAATCCACAGCCTCAACAGCAAACAGTCACTTTTCTCCATTCCCAATACAGCTGTCCTTTTTGAAGCTATCACAAAGGTAGTGGTCCTGTGAGATAACGGAAGAGCTTCATGCCTTATTTTCCTGATTCTAGCCTTATTCTTATTCTGTCCAATCCATTCTCCAAAGTACTGCCTAAGTAAATTTTCAAAAATGCACCTATAACCATGCTTAAAACCCCTAAGTGGATTTCCCCCTTCTCTCCTTAACATGGATTTTTAAGGGCTTTATTTCTTTGGCCTTATCTCTTCACTGTAATATCTCCTGGACCTGTCCTGGGCTTGCTCTAAGTTCTAATCCTAGAAGACTGCTCTGATTTCTAGAGCATCCTCATCTCAGACTTTTTCTTGAACTCCTCCTCCTTCCAGGTATTCTTCCATCCCTTCTCCACTTTGAATAAATCATATTGATATTTTAGATTAATTTTCTTCTAAGAAAATGTCCCTTCCTCTGAAGAATAGACTATGTGTGTCTTGAAAATGCCCCCTTTCCTCCAGTACACACTCATTCCACATTAAAGTTTTTAATCATACTAAATTCTAATTTTCTTTTAGTTGTCTGTCCCCACCAACCAGAATGTAATATACTTGAGGACTCAACAATGTTACTATACATTATTTACTCAATAATTACTTCTTGAATGAATGAGTGAGTGCTTCTAGAATTATTATAAATTCTCCTTTTCCCAGGAAGACTTATGTTACTCCTATCCATATCGGTCTTTTCCTTATCTAAATTCCTGATGATCACATTTTCCAGTGTAGCACTTACATTTCCCTGAATTATATCCTGTGGTTTATTTCGCTGTTCTAGTCTTCATATTGACCTCCAGTGGATTCTCCAAACCAAGTATCTTTCCTAAAAACAGAAATCTGGTCATGTTATATCACCATTTCAAAAATCTTTAATTACCTCCTACATCCCTCTTCCCCAAGTTCAAAAAAGGAAATACACTTTAAAATTCTCACTCTGCCTTATACAGTCGTCTACAGTTTCAGCCTTATCTAGGTCTCTAGACTTAACATTCCCACATTCCTCTTTGAAAATTATTATCATGCTTCAAAGTCCACATCATATGCCACCACCAAAAAAATTTCCCTTAGATTTTCCCTTTAGAAGTTCCCTTTCCTTCCCACTTTGATGGAACCTCTCAAGCTTTCTTCTAGGAGAACTAGTTATCCTTTCCCTCGACCAGTATATCCCTAGGATCATATCTAATCCCTTCCTGGAAAGTGGAACCATGGGTTGCTTACCAGCATCTTCCTCAAACCCTGATAACAGTGATGTTATACATTAGAGGTACTTAGAAAATGCTTGTTGATAAGGAAATGGAAGTTTTCATCCCTTCTTTCCTAAGATTGGGGATCACATCATCCTCATTTGTGTGCAGCCAAAGAATCTACCAAGAAAGATGGGTATATTGAGTGTTTATTTATTACCTGATCATTTACAATTTACATAGTTTTATAAAATCTGAAAAGAGAAAGCACTGCTCAACTGTTGGATCTTGAAGAATTCTTATAATATCTTAAATAATAATGCATTTATATAGAGAGCCCTAAACAGGCAAGAAAACATTGCCTGTAAATTCTGTAAATGATAAGGTTAATTATATATCTTATACGATTTTTTAGTTTATCAAATTCCTTTACATCTTTATCTCATTTAGTCTGCATAAGAATCCTGTAAGGTAGCAGCTTGTCAGGGGCTCCCCCTGGACAGCTGATTCCTGGGACTGCTGGAGTAAACACCACTTTCTAATAAAACTCTCTCTCCTTGTTCACCAACTGTTATGGAAATTATTTGAAGCTCATACACTTTAACAACAACAAAAAAAGATAGTGGCAATTTGATTACAGCACAACAGATTCAGTTTGCAGCCAGTGTTATGGTTGAAGTGCAAGAGTGTAATTGGCTTTTAGCACTGTATTTTGGAAGATTTGATTAGTCATTGCGTTTGTAAAGTCCAGCCCCAGGACTCCTGGCTAGACTCCACAGAAGTTAGGACTAAGTCCAACTGACATCTTAAAAACAAAGGCCTAGTGTTCAAGTCTCAGGGCCAGTCTGGTGTCCCAGGATATAACCCTCTCTGAGAGTCTCTTTTCTAAATTTCCTCCTTTGTCTGCACAAGAAAGAAAACAGTTCACTTAGGGACCAGTTGCTCCCCCCCCCCCCCCGAGTTGTTGCCATCTAATGGTATGAGATCCTGTGTTGATTCATGGGTCACGGTTACTCCTGGCTTTGGCTTAGGATGCTCCTCTTTCTTCCAAACATATGTGGTGCATGGAGGACAGGAGGCAGCAATAACACTTATCAGTATTTCACCTTCACCCTTAGAGTTTCTCTTCTCTGTGTAAAGGCTCACTTGTTGAGGAGGGGGAAAACTTACTCTAGCTCCACTTTATAAAGCGAGAGTCTGTAATCAGTCCTTTATCAGTCTAATTCAAGGAGAATATAGAGATAGGTTTTCAAAGTAAAATTAAGGATAAAAACAGGTTTTTATTCTCTTACACACACATGCACACATGCATGTTAAGATTATGCTAGTATCTCAGGAAAGGGAATTGTGACATGGATTTTGCAATATAGGACAAGTAGCATGTAATGATCTAGGAACATTTTTCTTCTTGCTTTATGGTAAATGTTTCTCTCCTATCATCACAAGGCTGTCATTTAAGAGGCACATTTGTTCCAAATTACCGACCTTTTCTGTAAAGTCAGTGTAGTAGATGTGGACTCAGGGTATCTTCTCCATGAAAACAACCAGTTAACAGAGTTCACATGAGTTCATCTTTTTGGTCATCTTCATGATCATGCTGATTTCTCAAAACTGTAAGAATACATTACAGTCACATAAATAGACATTTTTTCCACAGAGGTAGTCAGTAATAATGGGCCTCTGTGTTTGACTGCTCCACTAAATGAGTTTCTACGTCAATGAATTTCTAAGTATACCCTTTCTTCAGATCTTAAAAACGAAATACTACTTAAGCTTTTACGTATGTATATTTAACTGCAATTCTATGTTTAATAGTACATATATTTTGTTTTAAAAATACTAATTTTCCAAAAGATCAAAGCAAAACTGCATACATATGGAGACATAATAGTAATAGTAACTAACAGTGATTGAATGCTTACTATATGCAGACAGTGTTCTACTCATGGTAATTCTATCTACCTCTTAGAGGTAGGGTCTATATAAGTAAAGTAAGTATCTTATCGATCATGACACAAAGTGTTGAGAATATGCACATATATTTGCATAATTAGGCTTTAATATAAGAAATAATACATTTTAATAAACTCATGTCTTATCCCAAACCACAGCTTTAAAAATAATCTAACAGTACTCTTAAAAATAACCTACAAAATGTACTTTTAATTTAACCCATTTTCAGAGATTACATAAAATGTAGCAACAACAGCAACATAATAAGCAGGAGACTCTCAGTGTATTTTGACTGTCTTCAAAATAGCTACATATTTAAAAAAATAGCTGCAGATGTGAGTTCTTAGTCCTTATGTATTTCTCTTAAAAAGGGTACTATAGGCTATGTGTGTGGGTTTCTAATTTAAATTCGTATAAATCAACTGAAAAAAGAAACATGTTGATTAATGGTGTTTTAAACAAATTTAATAGTCAGATATCATCATAGATCTCAAAAGTTAAAATTGTCACGAAAGAGAAAATTTGTTGGATTTGCTTCGACTGTCTTTTTTGGGTAAAAATAAAATTTACTCTGGGTATCAGTTGCACAAAACATTAGAAGTAAGACTTAATGATCACTGAGTCTTTAAGTAGCTGACTTGGGGTTTTCTTGGATTGAAGTGATGTCTAAAAGGTCTCCAGTGGCTTGCACCATTGTGCGTTAGGTTGTGCATTAAGTGGATATTTGGACTCTAAGTGGACACCCAGTGCATTCTCTCCGGGGCACAGCTGACAGCAGAAAGAACCAGCAGCACCTGCTGAGGATCAGGATATCGGAAACTGGCATTGTGGGGAAGGGGAGTTACACACAGCTGTCTGTATGACTCTTGGCACAAGCTGGGTGAAATTACACTGGAATTCCTGGGGAATCATATATAATGACCTCTCCATAAAACTAAATGTGTTTAATTTGATCAATGTGATGACAATTAAAAGACAGACAAACCACGACAGACCTCATTTCTGCTCTTCCTCACAGCATAGAGCAAGATGGTCTGTCCTCATTTCTTTTTCCCCATTTTGATTCACTCCTTCTTTGGATTCTTTTTAGAAGGGCCGAAAGGGAAAGCATCCTGCATGGCAGAAACTGAGACTGCATTCATACAATGGCCACGTAAACATAATTTTGGAGGCTGATAAAAGTAAAATGGGTTAAATATTTCATGACTTTAGCAAAGAGTTTAGGAAACAGACATTTGAAACAAATTAATAACCTGAAAGGCAATGTAAGCGTGGATGTATTTCCTCTGCGGGAGGAAAGGCACTGGAATCCTGGGGTTGACATTAGGTTTCTAGTGTAGCTTTAAAGGAACCAAGGTCCTTTGTAATTCATTATCAGTCATTACATGCCCAAGAGACGCGGCCTTGGCTTTCCTTTCCTTTATAACCACACTGTAAAGCTCAGATTATAGGCCATGTGGGCATTTCTACCTTAAACTCAGACTGGATTTATTCACACATAATTATGTGTGTGTGATCTCATTAATTTCTAAGCAGATTGTAAATTCATACATGATTGTCTTTATGCTTTTGTTAGCTGGGATAATTAGTCAGATTTTTCTGAAATCATAAAATTGACATAAAGTTGTCATTGCTTGGTAAATTGTATTTCCCCCACTCTAACAACATTTTAAAGTAAAAATAAAAAATTAAGGAATGAGTTTCATTCTTCTCGTCTTCCACTTCTGCATCTTACCATCTTCAATAATTGTGACATGGTGGAAGGAGTCCAGATTGTAAATTAAAAAAAAAAGATGAATCGTGAGTTTTAGTTTTATCTCTGCTTCTATTACTTGTATTATTTTTAGTAAATCAAGTACCTCTTTGGGTCTCAGCATCCTCATGTGTAAAATGAGGGAGCTAGACTAAACCTCTAAGGTCCTTGTCAGCACAGATCCTATGAATCTTATAATTACTTCTATGTTATGGTAGTTTGTGAAGTGCCCTTGTTTAGTGAACAGTTGAGGCCTACATCCTTCTGAACCATTTTTTAATAGTGCTGGTGCTTCTAAGGGAGGGAAAAACAGTAACAAGTGAATAGATTATTTGCTCCTCATAATGCAGTATCTTTTGAAAATGTCAAATGCTTTGACCATATAATACCCAGCTTCCATTTTAACCAGTGACTTTTCATTGACACATTCTTCCTTTTCTTTATTCTTTAGTTCATTCATTTTCTGATGTAAAATCGATACATTGTCATTGTAAGTAACAGCTTATAAAGCACACACTAAAGAACGTAAGAAGGAAAAAATAATAATTACCTTTAATATCGCTATCCCAGAGACCCATTTTCAAAATAATTCCTTTGGGCCCATCTGTGTGTGTGTATAATTTTATGAAATTAGATGGACTGTGCTTTCAGCGCTGTTTTGTGGCCTACCTTTATTACATATAAATATTGTGAACATATTTACATACTGGCAAAGATAGAATCTATGTCATTATTTTAATGGCTACAAGCTATTCTAGTGTTTGGAAGTGCCATGACTTACTTAACCAAAGAATATGTTGTTGGACAATTTAACTGTTGCCAGTGTTTGGCATTGTAAGGAACTTTTGAAAGAAACATCCTTTATCTTTAAACACTTGTCTAATTATTTTCTTGCATTTCATAAACTTAAGATTTGTACTTTTTTATTGTTGTCATAAGAGGAGATTTACAAAAGTATTTTTCACCTTTGTCTGGTCCTACATAATTGCCATTCAGTCTTGACTCCTGCTTCCTGAGTCATTGCTCCTCAGATCTTCAGCCTTCACCACCCATTGCATCCACCCTCTTCCTTTCTCAAAAGCTCAAGCATGAGTCCCAGCCTCAATGCTGCACGATTAGTGTGGTTGTCTGCCTCAGCTTGTAATCTCTCTTTTTTTTCTTTGTATTTACTCAAATCATGCTAGCAAGATCTTCCACTCCTTTTGGCTATGTATTTTCCTTTATTATTCCCCCCAGAATATTTAGGATAAAGCTTATGTATCATCAAGTAAACTGTATAGCTTTCTATGTTTTCCCTCCTCCTGGGTGTCAAATAGATTTGGTTTATATTATTAATACTAACATGCTATATATTTTATTTATGATTTCATAATATATTTATGTATAAAGCTATTATAGCTAATCCTTTAATCCTTAGTCTTCAGACTTATTTAATATGCACTTAAAGGATTAATTTCATAATTCAGGGACATGGGTAAGATCAAGGAAATATTTTCCTATGATATTGACTACTATGTTTGAGCAAAGGGACACTTTTGTATTTTTGAAATGTCTAAAGAAGGAAAATATAAATAGGCATCTCTGCTTATACAGCCTCTCAAGTGCATTTTAGCTTCATTTAATTCTTTATCTCTTCTGTTTCAAATTAACTATCTTTATCTTTCCTGCTGATAAAAGCTCATGGTTCTGAAAATACAGAAGTAATAATCTTCTTATCTAATATAGCAATAATTACCTTTTGTGCTAGAGTGGAATTCAATAATAAAGGCCTAGGTCCTGTCTGCGTCCAGACAGTAAACTCAGAAAGCACAGGTTAGCAACATGTACCCTACCCAAAGCTTGGAAGTATTAACACCAGAATGAACCTTCAACAGAGGTCCAATGCAACAGCCATTGTAGACTGTAGTCCTGGGAGCAAGATTACCAACCAGTTCTGAAACCTCAGGAAGATGAAAAAGAAATAGAGACCAAAAATCCAAGAATCAAGCAAAATGACTCTTCTTGAGCTATTAGAAAACTCTGGGGAGGAAGAGAGGATAATAGTGAGGGTCCCCAGTAAATGTAAATAAGGTTAGGTTATGGGGAAGAGAGAAAGACAGAGTTTACCAATTCTAGGAAGCTGGGATCAGAGGAAAAAAGAACTGGCCAAGATAAAAAATTATTTTAAAATGGAACTAGGACAAGAAAAGGCAAGCCAAGAGACAGGTTTGAACCATAAATCTTACCTTGCTTTCCAGCCAGTGTTAATTGGCTATAAATGTTACTCACAGATCCCCAAGACAATGGTAAAACTGTGCATAACAAGTTCAGCTGGTGGAGATTCTGCTAGTAGGCCACTCTGTCCTGGGAGGGCAAACATAAACACAGCACCTGACATCACTGTGAAACATGTGGCCACTATTCTTTTTCAACCTCATGAGAAGTGAAAATGGTTGTTGGAAACAAAAAGTCAGGGACGAGAGGAACAGCGATGAAGCTGATGACATGGCCTTTATTCCTGTGAATCAATGAGTTGGAAAGGCTAATTCCAGAAACTAATAGAATATATTTACCAAAGAGTTGTAGGTTCTGGGAGAGTACTACAATCTGAGGGAACTGTTCCCATGAGGGTCTTTGTAAGGCGATGCAGCCCATATGATTAAGTAGGAAATTCTTTCATTGTCCTCATCCTAGCCCCTCCTTCCACTTGGAGAACTAGCGGCTAGCAGGAGATAGCATCCGTAGCATAAACGAAGACGCTCTGGGTGGGCCACCTTGAGCTGGGAAAACAGTAAGTTTTCTTCTAACAGCTTTGCAGGTGACTGAGCTCCCTTAGTGGAAGCAGCCAGATGAGGAAAGATCAACTTAGCAGACATTTATGTGTGATAATTGTATCTGATTCTATGACACGTGGGATAAATCTCTGGGGGCATTTCCTGCTATAACTAGGGTTTATCCTGAAAGGTAGTGTCTTACATGAGGATGGGTGGGGTCAAGAGCCATTGTAACATGGAGTGTTCATGACATCTTGGTGTACATAGATTCACAAAGTCCTATTTGTAGCCACAGATAAAGGCAAGGTTGAGTGATGTTGGGTTGCAGATAGAAATATACCAAAGGGAAGCCAAAGATGCCTCAAATATTGTGTGAATTGATTTGTGATTGTGATAAGTTTCCTGTTTGAGAAGCTTCTTAGTGGTCAGATCAATTTGAAGCCCTCCAAAAGACTTTATGTGAAAAAAAAACAAAAAAACAAAAAAACAGAGAGTCCGACTCACCAGAATACCCTGGTTTCAGACACCAAACTTGAATTGTAAAATGGCCCTACACTTTTTCAAAAATTCCTAAGATAAACTCAAGGAAGGAGCAGAGTCAACAGAAGCTACTAAAATGTTCTCAAGACATATCAATCCAGACTCTGGAGCCCTGCAAAAGGGCCTTCTATCTCTCTGATGGGATGGAATATCACTGACCTGTATCACCTGGAATGAACAATTTTTGCTTCCAGTCAGCATTCAGAACATAACTGGGATGTCTCCACATTAAATTTAGAATAAAGGCAGGAAAGCTGCTATTTTGTTAAAGATACTAAAAGTTTGTCTATGCCATATGAGAAATTAAGCCCCATAGTGAGAGAGTCTGGAAGCTAAGAATGAGACCAAAAAAGGGAGAAGAACAATTTTGCATAATAATATAAAGAAACATATTATATTCCGTAATAATGTGATATATTTCCAAAGGTTTCTACTCCCCAAAATGAAGACTGTAATTTATCTTAAACTGATTTGTAGTGTTTCATCTTTGACATATATGATCCTTCCTTGGGAATGTTTATATTTGAGTGTTTTGAGTGCATTCATTCCAAGAGTTAGCCGCCAGCAGGAGAGAATATCAGACTATCAGACTTGGATGGAGGCAGGGAGAGGGACAGGAGCAATTTCTCTAACTCATTCTCTTTTGCTCAAACTCCTCCCAAACCCCACAGACAGTTTTCCAGATTGCATAACTCAGATACTGCAAATAGACTGACCGGGGTATTACCTGGTGGAAGTAAGAGTGGCACATATCCTGGTAGAAGAGAACAGTCAGTGGGTTACTAGAAGCACACATTTGCACTGCAAGAAAAGAAAGCAGACTCTTCTAGGACAGTTACAACAAAGGAAAATAATGTCATAAACCACGGTGTTCCCAAGAGAGAAACCCTATTATTAGCTGAGTTTCTTTTATCCTCAGTCCTTAGACTCCAGAAAAGTCATCTTAACATCTAATTTTACAGGTCTCCTTTCCCCATTCAGTGTTGTAAGTCCCTATGGCTATCCTCAAACTTTCATTGCTTATGTAACACACTAAAACCCAGTGTTAGAAGTTAGTGTAGTGGCAAAAATACGATTGAAGGGACGATGCCCATTCTGTAGTTCTAGACTGAAACCATAGCAAAGGGGACAATGTAGGTGCAAGGGTGGCCGTGAGGAACTTCATGTCAGAGGAGGGGCAGACTGCAGCACGCGCCCCTCCAGAACAGGATGAAGACAGTCTTCTGTCCAAATGCCTTAGAACAAGGCTGTCCTGTCCAAGGAAGGGGTAGATATAGAATGGGCAGGGCAAGTCGGATCCCATCATTTGGTGGATAAGGGCTATCTAATTAACAAATATTTGGGTTACAGAACAAAATTACATAAATAAAAATCTTTAATTAAAAAATAATGTGTAGCAACTGTATGCATATTTCAATAGGTATTCAATGCAACTAGATATTAATTTGAAAGGAAAAGTATTTGGAATATTCTTGTAAAATTTTCATTCTGGAGAACATATTTTAACACAATTATATTAAAGTTGACATTTTATCATATAGTTTTATATTACTCTGCAATAGTTTCATGTGGTTTCTCCTCCTACCTCCACCCCCCAGTTATAAGTCCATTAGTTCACAGCTATTGCATAATTATGTGGCTAGATTTTGCTGCCATCCCACATTTAAACGACTTCCCACAGACATCAGCAAGGACCCAGTCTCCAGACAGCACTGTTAGAAATGAGTCACTCTGTCTTATTTGGGGTTAGCAATGCTAGGTTTATTTTTACCTCAATGGTAGTTTTGTAATAAAACCATGAGTATCTCATAACATGAGATAGACTCAGACCATCTCAAAATACCATTGGTTCATATAGCCTGGTCAAATGGCTTCTGTGAATTTTTCTTCCACGTAATTTTGGAGCTGTAAATAAATGGTCTACCTTTAAAGCTACCTACACTCAGCACAGATCATTCACAACAGCTATCTAAATCCTTCCTTTTCCCCATCCAGTGGCCTAAAAATAATTATCATGTAAATTCTCTCTTCCTGTATCAGTGGGAAAACTGTGGATTTTGTAAGGAAAAAAAAGTAAAGGAGCATTTGGTTAGTTGAGACTGAGAATGTCAGATTTTGAGGTCTTTGGGGCTTTTAGACACATATACCTAAAAATGAGTTTCTGATCTCTCTATCCGGTCTTTCTAGGCCAGCAAGGGTTAAAGTATGTCATTGTGTCTCCCACTGCACCCGTAACAGTGCTAGTCCTGTATCAGCTCTCAGTAGACATACATTTTATCAATAGGTCTTTGTAATAGAATTTAATCTGCAGCTATCAGATTGGGATTCCTTTGCAAACTTCTTTGCAAAACGCAAAGTTCAGTTATTCCCAGTTGCCAAGGAAACACTCTTAAGACCATGAGACCACTGCCAATGGGGTTAGTGTCTTCAAGACTGACCACCCTCTCCAAGCATATAGAGTGTCAGAAACCTATGTTCACACATAGAAGAAATTGCATTTGCTGTTCCAAACTAGGTAATGAAATACAAGTTACAATAATTGAAATAAAGGCCAAAATTGTCACCTTTAGCCTTTAAGAGTTGAATGATCCAAAGCCCAGTGTATTAAGTTTTACTGAGAAAAGTAAATTTTACCTTGTCAGTCAATCACTTAGAATAAAATACAACACCACTGCTACTGGCTCATGATGGGAAATCTACAGTAAATTGAAAATTAATTAACTAATTAGCAAATTAATTACAAGTATTTTGAACTAAACACTTTCATTTCTGTTTTGAATTTGCCTTTGGAGAGCCACAAAATCAGGCATATTTTGACACCAGTTTTTTATTATGCCTTTGCTTTTGTAATCTCTAAATAAAATACAATAAATTTCATGTTCTGTGCCATGAGATTTATTGTGTTTTATTAATAAATAAGTCTCTGGGAGAAAAGAGAATGATCGTTTCTTCCTCCCCCACTTCCCGTCCCTCACCCGCCCCAGTAACTAAGCGGTACATCTTGGGGTAGGCAGTTTTCTCCATCAGAAGCTCAGATCTTGAACAAGATGGCAGGCTTGTCTCCCTGGCAATATTCCCAGTGAAAAGTTCTCACAAGATTTACCTGTTTAAGAGACAGTTAAGAGGCAGATTCCAGATTTGAAGGCAGTTAATCTGCTGGAGAAGACAACTTGCTAAGTCTCATCTGATACCAAGACTGTGTCTGAATTCTACCTAGATAAATCCCAAATGATGTTTGGCCAACTCAAGGGGACCAGGGAACAGTAGATGCAAATATTCTGCATCTTATTTAGCCATAGCAGGTATTAGACCACAAGACTTATGTATGTATGTTCCTAGCCGTTAGAATTAAAACTAGAATGTTCTTTTCCCTTCTCTTTGTGTGGCTGACTCCTTTTTTCAGGCCAAATATTACCTTCTTAGAAGCCTTCCCTGGTGTCCCTCTTCACTGTCTCTTCCCGAAACCAACACATTTTTCTGTAATTATAATCTTTTCACTTTCCTTAGAACATATTGAGCAGTTTGTAATTATACATTTCTTTATTTACCATTTACTGTCTTTATCAGAAGATTGTTGTTTTACGCTCTTAAAAACCTATTTTTTTTGTTTTCTTATCTATTTTATATATAGTAACAAATTTCTTCTGTATAGCACAGGGAACGATATTCAGTATCTTATAGTAACCTATAATGAAAAAATTATGAAAACTAATACCATTATGAAAACTAATACGTATGTATATGTATGACTGAAACACTATGCTGTACACCAGAAACTGACATATTGTAACTGACTATACTTTGATTAAAAAAAGAACAAGAGGAAAAAATATATATGTTGAATTAATAAATGCTGACTAGAGTTACTCATTTAAGCATAGTAAGAAGATAGTAAGAAGACATTCATTTTTTTAATCTTTAACCCTTTTATTTAATAACAACATAGACATTCATATATCCAACTTATATTTTAACATAATTATAGGAAAAACTTGGACAACAAGACCATCAATAGAGACACAAAAGTATACTCCATATATTAACATCATAGTAAAATGACTATATACTTCTTTTTTTAAAACCTAGGGGTTTTCTAATTTTATTTTTTTATTAAAATATAGTTGATTTACAATGTTGTATTAGTTTCAGGTGTACAGCAAAGTGATTTAGTTTATATATACATATATATATCCTTTTTCAGATTCTTTTCCATTATAATTTACTACATGATACTGAATATAGTTCCCTGTGCTATACAGTAGGACCTTGTTTTTTATCTGTTTTATATATATTAGTTTGTTAACCTGCTAATCCCAAACTTCTAATTTTTCCCTCTCCCCCATTTTCTCCTTTGGCAACCAAAGTTTTTTTGTTTTTTCCCTATGTCTTGAGTGATTATACATTTCTTACACATTTTCTAATAAAGCATAATGTGTATTTACTTTATTGTTTTAGAATATTCAGACTTTCTATAGCATACAAAACAAGTGGAATGGAAGAAACTCAAAACGTGTTAAGCAACAAAAAATAAGCTCAAGAGACATGGTAGCCATAAATAAAGTAAAGCAGAGCATGTGAATACTATCGGTAAAAGAGATGGCCCCAGTGGGTACTAAACATACAAGAGGCATACGAGGCTCTCAGTCCTCATGAGGACTTAGTCAGCCACCCACTGGTGAAACTCAGCCTGATCTCACATCCCAGACAGATGCATGAAGCCACAGGCTTCTTGGCAAGTTTCATCTATGAATCAGATGTACTTGCCTCTGCTTTCCCTGAACAAGCAGCGTGTGGTGGTGCTCCCAGTTTTACCTGACCACATCTATCTGTCTGATTTTTTGATACGGCAATTTTATCAAGTTCTAAAGGCCCATTTTCGTGCCTGTTGTTACACCCTAAGCAGGCAATATTAGAAAAGGAAAGGACTATGTTGAACAAAAAAGATTGCCACTGTGATGGCCAGCTTATAATTCCTTTAGGCCACAGGACACAGAGAAGCAGCAAAGGAGAAGATGGCAGAAATGACATTCTCTATCTCTCCTCACAGTAGACCAGAGAGATGGGCTATTGAGTCCCTTTTTAAAAACCAGACTCACAAATGCTTCTTGAATCTGCCCATCTTCACTTTTTCTTACTCTTCTGTTGGTATTGTATGGGGAAAAGAAGTAGCAAAACATAAATTATACACAACCTTTCGGCTCCTTAGTCCAGAGTCCCTGCCACTGCCCATCAGGAAAGGTCAAGGACTTCTTTATGTATACAGCAGTGCAGGCAAGTTTAAGGAGGACAAATGCAGTGTTTGGTGACCTCCCTGTTGGATTCCTTGCATTCAAAGGAAGTGATATGGGATATCTTAAAAAAAAAGAAAAAAAGACAACTTCTGGGGGCTGTCTGGAATGCCTGGTTTGGGCTGTAAAAGTTGGCCACGGGAGATACAGTGTATACACTGGGCAGGAATGAAACAGGTAACATAGCAAAGGGCCATTTTTCCTAACAACCACAAGTGGCCATGAAGTTTTAGCCGTTTCTCTAACTCCCTTCCCTGGAGAATATGCATTCTGAAACGATAAACTAGGAACTTCCCTCAATGGTGTTGAAATAGCCTCCCTTTCTCACCTCCAACCCAAATCCTACATATCCTAACTTTTCACTGTGAAGACATTAATCATCAGTTATTTTGTGCAAGCCCTGTATTTATCCATGTACTGTTACAGAATTCAATTTCATCCTCTTTTTTTTCTGTATCTTAAGACATCTGCTTTCCAGAGTATTTTATTGAATCAGCAATTTGTATTTCCATTTGTGGTGCAGGGAAAAAAAATGTATTTCTGAAACAACCATGTTGCCACAAATGCACATACAAACATAGAGCATCACTACTTACAGAATTCTGGAACATCTTGGAATAAGCCATAAGAGAAACCCAAGCCTAATTATATGCTTGCTCACTCTATTTAAAAGCTTTAGATGCCCCAAACTTCAAAGATTTGTTTGGATCTGGGAAAACTCCAGAAAGAGCCAAAGTACTTTCTATGTAAATAGCCAAAAAACGGTGGGAGCCTTAAACAGCTACTCTGTGCATGGCTAGTGGGGAATCTGGTAACCGAAGAACAGAGCCCTAGCCCTGAACTCTTCTGTAACCTACTTCAAAGCCACTTAGTAATAATTTCACCAAAATAGACAAATAAAAACAGCATAGCATTTTAGAATTGAAAGAAAACTTTGTGATGATTTCACCAGACACTTTATTCTACCATCTAGCAAACTTGGGAGCAGAAAAGTTAGGTGATATGCTCTCAGGTCCATAGATACTTAAGCCACAGAGCCATGGTGCTTTGATTCCTTGCCCAAGACTGACCATTACAGGAAAAGTATCATCTCTAATTCCAGGGCCTGACGGAGCTACTGAGCAGATAGGCAAGAGGGTTAGAAAGAGGTTTGATGTCCTGGTTTGCTCAAGGCTGTCTCAGTTTTAGCACCAAAAGTCCTGGATTCCAGGAAGCCCCTCAGTCCCAAGCAAACCAGGATTGTTGGTCACTTTTTGCGTTAATAACTGCAGTTGACAGGTTCAGGGTTTCATCTTTAGCTCCATGATCCCTGATAGTATCAGGGCGAGGGGCACGGTAGAGCTGCAAGCTTTCTGGCTCTATGTGGAAGCTGGGGAGAGAAGCCTTTAGGAAGAGGATTCCTTAGGTCAGCAATACATATGGTAGTAAATCAATATTAAAGGATTGCTGAGGGAATGAGTCCAGTAGTCACGTGGAAAGTTACCTGTATACAGTGGTTGTCCATAGATACAGTTTCAGGTGAGCTATCTATAGTGGGTAGAAAAGTGACCTCCCCTAAAAGTCCATATCCTAATCCATGCCCATGTATATAGGATATTGGCAGGAGAGAAGTAAGGCTGAAGACAGAATTAAGGTTGCTAATTCTACCTGTGTGGTAAGTGATTATACCTAATTATCCCAGTGGGCCTACTGTGATCTCAAGGATCATTAAAATGGGGAACATGAGGCAGGAAGGTCAGAACCAGGGAGATGGCATTGTAGCAACTCTTCCATTTGAAAATGGAAGGGGCCATAAGGTAAGGAATTAGGGTGGGCTCTAGAAGCTGAAAAGGCAACAAAAGGGATTCTCCCCTGGAGTTTCCAGAAAGGAACACAGCCCTGCTGACACCTGAATTTTAGCCAGTGAGATCCGTATTGCGCTTCTGACCTTTAGAACTAAAAGATAATAAATTTGTGTCATTCTAAGCCACTAAGTTTGTGGTAATTTGTTACAGAAGCAATAGGAAACTAATATACTATTCCAGAGGTAAAAGATAGAATAGCTCATAAACCAAAAAGTAAATTGCTCAAATCATATGGTTGGTTAAAGGAATTTAAAACATACAGTAAGAAGGAAGGAGAAGGAGATGACATGAGCTTGCACAGTTAAGATGGGGTCCTAGCATACTACTTGAATCCTGGGTGCACAATGTTCACGTGCCTTGTTCCTCGCTGTGCCACATCAGCCTCCGAACTGCTCCAGCAGTGTAGTTAAGAGAATTAGAGTTAAGATGTGAGCGAAACTGCCCATGGATTGAAGGTACAATGAGCCACTGATGCGCACTAGCAAGAAACAGGGACAAGGACACCTGGCCAGAGCTGGGGAGCAGTTAACCTACTGAATAGCCATGGGTTTCATTGTGTTTCTTGGGTAAAGGACACATGGGACCAAAACGGTGTCGTCAATAGGTGGCCAAATTAAGACCTCGTACATAATGAGTGTTCATGTATATTTACTTACCCAAATATTCAATGTCCCTTGTATATTTTAAAGCTCAGGTACCTCTTATAATTAAGAGAGTCTCATGAATATTAACTCTCTTGGTCCATCTATTCTTTCGGTTTAATACATGCTGTACTCCCTGCTTTTTTATACATTTTGTGAGTTTCATACAGCTCATCTGTGTTCTGGTTTTCCATAGCAGAACTGGCTATTCTCAAACAAAAGAATAAGAGCATATTATACCTGTGAAGAGGATGAACAAAGTCGGGAGGCATTTCAAGGCTGACCCAATGCAATGACATTCTGAAAATCTGTCTCAGGTCTTGTAAACATGCCTACTGTCACCTCTCTGTATTCCTTAAGTGGGAAATTTATAGAGACACTGTTTTTTAAAGATAGATCATTTTTTTCCTCCAAATATAAAAATGTACCTCTTCTCTCCCCCTGAGAATTATTACTTAAGGATAACCTTTGTCTGTTTAGTCATTGGTGTTATTCAGCATGAAGGAATATGTGTCTCTTATCCTCTTGCCTTATATTTAAGGGGAACTGTGGATCAGTGCAAAGGGCAGGGCTCTGAATTTCAGGAGATGGGACGCTTGTCGCCCTTTTACTCCTAAATAGCACTGTGATAGTGGGCCATTAACTTCAAGTACTGATCTCCTGTTTTCCTCCTGTGTAAGACTGGGGAGTGAGACTCGAGAATTTCAATGACTGTGTTTGATAGTATAAACTAATTGCCATCAATCACTCCTGCCCTTGGATTTGCCTCAAAGTCAGCAGTTTGGGTTTTGAACACTGCTTTTCCCGAGAGCCTTAAAAATAGTAAAATAAAATTCATAAGCGAAAGCCAACCTCAGAATCACATGGAGCAATTCAATCTTATATATAAACAAGAAAGACAGAAAAAAAATCATTTCAACATGTTGCCTTTCCACCACTGAAATACGGTTAACTGAGCCTTTTGGGTTTTAAAGTCATAATTTGGATCACAGTACAAGTGGCTAGCAGAACTTCTCAACTCTAAAAAAAGAAAATCGATAAACAAAACATGCCCAAAGATTAGCCCCAAGCTTTAATCTTAACAAAGGCCTTAAATCTTAACAAAGGCCTTAAAGAGTCAGCAACTGACTTTGGTCAAATACATGAATACCGCATTATTTCCTTGACAAGGACCATTATCCCAAAGCTTTGTCTGTGGCTGTGTTTATCCTTGCTGTTGGAGCATTGTTATGTATATAGCTCCTATGCTACAGTTCGAAACCAGTTCCTGCTATTCTGTTCTGAAGAGTGTCTCCTGGGCTCTACAGAATTACTCAACTGTTTCTCTACTCAAATTACTTCTTTAGAAACTAAAAAATTCTCTTGCTTTTCTTCTTCCTTAAGAGATAGTATTTTATAATCCTTCAGTCTTTTCCTTTTCATTTTTTTCCTCTTCTCTGCATAAGATCTCTAAAGAGGTGAAGGCCAGAATGGGACTGATGCTCCGGTGAGGATTGGTGAGTCAGAGGCCAATGAGAAGATGCTCAGAATCCGACAGGCCATGTGCCCCTCTGTCTCACAGCAGCAGGTGGCAGTCTGCTCTCAGGCTGGGTGGTCACACGCTAGGAGTCGGAGATCTCAAAATGTGCCCTCCAGGATCCCACTGGCTTTCTTTGCCAAACTCAGAGTTCAGACTTTAACCCACCACTCAAAAAAAAAAAAAAAAAAAAAAAAAAAAAACAAAAAAACCAACTAAAAACGTGCAATTCACATAAGCCTTAATTTGAAAATTGTCTTACGAAGAAATATGCTGACTCCCCTACATTCTCTGAAAGGCAGAAGACCAAAGGAAATTCTCAATGATATGTACAAAAAACAAAAACAAAAAAACCAGGGCTACCGCCAAATTTGCCTCATTTCTGACTACAACATAGGGTGTGATATATCCAATCATCCTTTGTTATTCCTGACACCCTTGGTGATCATTTTAAAACATTGCTAAAAAAAGTTGCACAAGAGTTCCTTTTTATTTAACAGAGTTTCTTTATATAAAATATTTTGTCTGTTTCTATAGGAAATTTATACCCTTGGCAAAAAAGGCATCAACATTTGCCTCCTTTAGACATTAGCACAAGCTTAAACTCCCCACTCTTGTCTTTTAAAAGTATTTTCTAATGTGTCTACTATTTTTCAGCCCACCGCTCCATTATCTTCCAGTTTGAAGGGTTTTCACCAGCAGAACTGTAAATACGATAGCAGAAATACACACACGTATGCAGTCACACTGTTACATATGTCCCTGAGAATAAGTTAGTGGCATGTGTGTCTCTGCAGCCACTGACTCACTTGTCCCGGGGTAAAGGTTTCTAATGCTTCTGATATTTCTGTCTTAGAACTGTAAAGTTAAAAATGAGCAAACACCACGAATTCGCTTTGCCTTTTAAGATTTCTCTGGCCCAGGATCAAAGAGTAGAAGAAGAAAAGCCCAAGATAAGGCTTAAAACTATGGAGCTAGCACAAAAGCAGAAGAATTGAAAAGTCTGTTTGTAGTCGAAATAACTCTGACAACAACTGCTGAAGCCATAGAAACAGAGCCTCGGGTCTAGTTCGAATTTGGGGAATGAAAGAGAAGAACAGATGTTTCAGGTGCTGAAAATGTATTTGGAATCTAAACTCTCCTCATCTTCCTGAGAACTGACCTTTAAAAAAATCCACACTGCCACACACTTTATTTGAAGTGAGTAAACAAAGCCGCAGAAAAGGGCGTCTGCCCATGGAGTGTGTCTATTGGAATCATTTCTGCAATAAAGAGAAAAGAGGAACATTACTTAGGTTAATACATAAATCACGTACCCCTTATAGAGAAGTGTGATTTTAGGCTCTGCTGAGACAAGTATAAAGAGAAATGTCTTTTTTTTTTTTTTTTTCCCAGAGAGGCTGCTTCATAAACAAAACATGAGCTTACCCAGCACTGCCCAGGCGCCAGACATCTGTCACTTCACAGATGTCCCCTCAATAACTCACCCAAACAACGCTGCTCCTCTCCTGCCCACAAGGGCAGTGAGCCCATGCAGATGAATCCACCACAGTGTCTGGGGACTTACTGCCCCAAAGTCAGAATAGTCATTCCAGTTTACCTGAAAGTGATTTCTTTTCCTAGATGGCTCTTTCTACATGCTTCCCAATGCTCCGTTACGGATTTGCATTATGAGTTTACATAAATGGTTGAATATTGGAGGCTTTGAAAGTAAATCTTGGTATCAGAGCACTGGATCTGTGATTTTGTGAAACCTTTCCACTGTTACTTTTTGGGTTCAGGGCATCATAACTTTAATATCGCAAACAATAATTAGCTTACCTTTTAAGTTACAGGGAGCTGGACTAGTTAATCGTCTACAATGGAAACAATGCCCATATTATTGCGAGTCTTTGAAGCAGTGGGCTTGATTCACTAAAGCAAACTTAAGGCAACATATACAGAGAAAGCAATTCCATTCGTAAAATACTTTTCTCGGCTTATTGGTAGCTACATCTGATACTTTCATCTCTTAAAAAAGAAAAATTTTTTTTAACTTTTTTTATTGAGTTATAGTCATTTTACAATGCTGTGTCAAATTCCAGTTAGAGCAGAATTTTTCAGTTATACATGAACATACATATATTCATTGTCACGTTTTTTTTTCACTGTGAACTACCACAAGATCTTGTATATATTTCCCTGTGCTATACAGTATAATCTTGTTTATCTATTCTGCATATGCCTTTCACTATCTACAAATTTTGAAATCCCAGTCTGTTTCTATAGGTTGATCTCATAGTAATATCAGTTCTTTGAATATTGCTGCCTTCAAGTTTCTGGAAACAAGAAAATGCAGTTATGAGTGTTAAAGTGTGTCCCTGGATTCTCATGAACTATAAATATTAATCAGAAATCAGATGAAAAGAAAATTCAATATAAGTGTGTGTGGACTGAAGTACTTGAAAATGGGCTTGTATAAAGTAAAAACATACATATCTCTGTGTATATATTTATAGACATTTTTTAGATATGCATGCTATAGTCAATTGGAGAATATTAGCAAGAGCTGCAAATCCTCTTCCTTGAGGATAAACATTTGGAGTGTCCATTTGCAGACCTCAGCTCCAAACTAAAATGGGAACCCCTTAAGTGTATTGGCCAAATGTCATCTCCTTTTTGCCACTTCTAATGTCCCCAACCCCACTCATGGCTATCAGTTCTCAATAATGTAGAAGAAATGAGTCCTTTTTAAAAAAAATTTCTCTGTTGTCTTTCTTTTTTGTTTTTTTAATTGAAGTATAGTCAGTTACAATGTGTCAATTTCTGGTGTGCAGCATAATGTCCCAGTCATGCATATACATACATATATTCACTTTCATATTCTTTTTCATTAAAGGTTATTACAAGATATTGAATATAATTCCCTGTGCTATGCAGAAGAAATTTGTTTTTTACCTATTTTTGTATATAGTTAACACTTGGAAATCTCTCCAAGATTTGTCCCTTCCCACCCCCGTCCTCCCAGTAACCATAAGATTGTTTAGTATGTCTGTGAGTCTGTTTCTGTTTTGTGGAGGAGTTCATTAGTGTCCTCTTTCTTCTTTCTTTTTCTTTTTTTAGATTCCACATATGGGTGATACGTGGTATTCTTTCTTGTATGATCATCTCTAGGTCCATCCATGTTGTTGCAAATGGCATTATTCTATTCTTTTTTTACTGCTGAGTAGTTTTTCATTGTATAAATATACCACAACTTCTTTATCCAGTCATCTGTCAATGGACGTTTAGGTTGCTTCCATGTCTTGGCTATTGTAAATAATGCTGCTATGAACTTTGGGGTACATGTATCTTTTTGAATTAGAAATTCCTCCAGATATATGCCCAGGAGTGGGATTGCTGGGTCATATGGTAAGTCTATTTTTAGTTTTTTGAGGAATCTCCATACTGTTTTCCATAGTGGCTGCACCAAACTACATTCCCACCAGCAGTGTAGGAGGGTTCCCTTTCCTCCACAGCCTCTCCAGCATTTATCGTTTGTGGACTTTTGAATGATGGCCATTCTGACTGGTGTGAGGTGATACCTCACTGTAGTTTTGACTTGCACTTCTCTGATAATTAGTCATATTGAAAAGAATGACTTTCTAAGTGGCTGAGTCAGGACAGAAGTGGCAAGCTTTTGTAGCTCTTACCATTGTGGTGGGTTAGATTTTTGAAACCCAAATTTAGGTTTCTTTACTTTCTAACTCGCATGTTGTTCTACTCAAACTAGTGAAGAATTTGTTGGAGAAACTGAGAGATGCCCCAGCAACCTTTACGCGGTGTTTGTCACCATCCATTTTACAGAAGGAACTTGGCGATGTGCCCTTGATGGCTCAGTGTTGATGTAAGAAGCAGATTTTCCACAGATGCTGAAGACAAATCTGGAAACCTGACTCATGGGCAGATAAGCAAATGAACAGGGTTTAGGTGTGTGTCTCAGACCTCCAATTCATGCAGCTGCTTTGTCTTGACGTGGCTTGGTTACACTTTTTACTGGGGACTCTTAAAACCAGCTACCTGCCTTGAAAATGAGTTTGCACTGTATTTTGGGTAATTTACCTTTGGACGTTTTCCCAGCCCCTTCTCACATAGAACATTTTCAGTCACCCTTCTCCTTTGACATTATTTTAGGAATTTGGAGAGATGATTATAGACATAGAATCAGATACAGACCTAGATAGACATATGCTTATGAATGTACTGACCAAAAATAAGTTTTTTGAATCATCACATTATACGATTCATAACGCCACACAGGAGTAATTATAGAATTTTGTTATAGAAAATGGATGAGATAGGAGGTGAGAGCAATAGTATTATCATGGAAGAAACTTCTCTTTGTCATGGCCAATACCTACACAGATACTATGATAAGAAATCTCTACTGGAAACCAGAGATGCATATTGAGAATTATCCACCTATTTCATCTTTTCAGGCATACTAATATAAAAGTATAACCTACCATTCACACTATTAGTGCTGTGTATGATGAACATATAAAGACTAAAACTTGGGAAATGTACTTGAATTCAAATAGAAAATTAATTAATAATAAATTTATTAGATTCTACCACAATTTCTGAAATCATTATAAATCAAGCAATGCTTTTAAAACTACTTAAATAGTTTAAAAATAGTTATGTATTTAAAATAGTAATATATTAATATAAATTTAATACATTTATATAAATTTTAAGTAGTGATATATTTAATAGTAAAATTGTAATTATTCATAATTCTTATCAATATAACAAATTTTGAGGTAATATGTGTATGGAAGTAATTTAAAGGAGCAAATCATTAATAAGGTAATTAATACAAGTAAATGAAATATTAAATTATCCTGCAATGCTTGATATTTACTTATACTTCATTTCATATCAGGAACCTAAACTAAATCAGCACTTGCTTATGATGAGATACATTAATCAGGGCATGTGGTTTTATGCATACAGAGCCTGCTTGGATACCTTACAAATTCAACAACAGAAATTAGTTTTAAGATAATGTCTTACTCATTTCTACGTATCCCCCAGTACCTCACAGGATTTTGCACATATTTTGCACACAATATATTTTTTAATTGAGTTAAACTATGTGGAATATATTTCTGCATTATTCCAATCAATAGTCATTCAAGGGGAAAAACACCTAAATCATGTTTTCTAATACTGGTCCATTGAGTTATGGCTGGTTTTTCCTTCCACAGAGAAGTTGTAGGACATCTGGGTATTGCCAGATGCTTCTGTTATAAATAGTGTTAAAGCCTTTCTGCATGTGAGCATTATGTGATTATCTCCTTGGGGAGTCTAATTTTTATTGTGATCACTCTGCAGTTCATTTTAGTGAGTATTCATATTCACTATCAAGATGTGTTCTTTATCACTAAATGTCTGCTTAGTTGTTTAAATGTCCAGGCAATAGCGAAATCCAGAATTTGCCGAGCTCCAAATCCCACGTTGTTTCCTCTCCTATGTAGATGTCTTAGGTCCCGCAGCTAGAACAGGAACACTATAGCCGCTGTGGTTTAAACAGAAAACCTTTTATTTCTCACAATTCTGGAGGCTGAGAAGTCCAAGACTAAGGTTCTGGCAGATTTGGTGTCTGGTGAGGGCCCACTTCCTGGTTTGTAGATGGCCATCTTGTATCCTCACATGGTGGACAGCAGAGAGAGTTGGCTATCTTGTTCCTCTTCAAAGGAAATGAGTCTCATCATAGGAATCCACCTTCATGACCTAATTACCTCCCAAAGGCCCATCTCCAAATACCATCACATTAGGGTTTCCGTATCTGAATTTTCTGTCTATGGGCTTAACATTATCCACAGTTTGCAATACATCACTGCACAAGGGATACAGGTAACTGACAAGCATCCCTACAGAAGCAAGCTTCTTGTGGTCCTTTACATTTGTAATGCAGGGCCCATCACCACAGAGACCCTAGACGTAGCAGGCGGCAGGAGTAACTCTCAACTGGGAGTAAATATTAAAATCTCAAGTATACCTTTGGTTTGTCCCTTTCATGTAATTCTTATTATGTCTCTTAGCTTGTTTGGGGCAAGCAATGGGGAGAGGATATTCTGGGAGTCTTATTACCATTTAAAATAATTTATGTCCTGGAAAGAACCATTCAGCTGCGACAAACATCTCCCCAAGCCCCAGGATGCTGGTCTACAGAATGGCTATAGGATCTACCCTACCTCACCTTCACCAGGTTATTGTAAATATGCAGTAATAGCTGGAGCACTCATTATGTGTTAAGCATAATTTTAAGAGCTTTACAAGCTCATGGATTCCCAAATGTGTGCTTTCAGTGGGTTTCAGGTGTTTCCAAGATAATAATCTCCACACAGCTCTCAGGGTAGCCATGCAGGTGCCGGGACAATTACAAGCCCCAGGCTGGACCTCCTAGACCACACCTGCCATGAAGTACCTCATCATTTCACCTCAGTATGCCAGAGAAATAGCTGAATGTTTTTATATATATATATATATATATATATATATATATATATATATATATATATATATATATATATAAAAGGAACTAAAATAAAGATGAGGAGCATGAATTAATTGATTTAATTCTCACAATAACCTTACAAAGTACATACTAATATTATCACCATTTTGCAGATATATAACTTGAAGCTCAAGAATATATAGCGTTAAGTAAATGATGAATTTTGGAAAGATGATTTATATGAAAATAATTTGGAAGAAGGCAAATAAAATGACTGCTATGTACTCCTTTTAATAATAGGTACATTATGCCAATATCAAAGCTTTGTTAAAGCACAAAGCAAACAGAGAACTGTGAGGCTTATACCAATGTCTCTTAAAGCTATGTGGTTGTCACATGACCACCCTTCCCAAGGGGCTAGATTTGATGTCTTCACTGAAGTCTCCTTAAATCCTCTGCATTATTGCAATGTGGTCAACCATAGCCTAGCCAATATGGTGATTCCTCCAAGGGAATATAATTATGTACCCAAGGTCGATAGTTGACTGTCAGCAACAGTGGACTTCATAGATGAAATAAAAGTAAGCAATTCAATTCTGGGAAATGGAAGGGAGCGACGCTGACCTGTGATTTTTCCAAAACAAGTTTACGTATTTTAAGTATTATTTTTTCATGTTGACATGTTACAGTTCTAATGTTACTGGATGAATACCCTGTTGCTCTAAAACCAGCTTCACTGGCATGGCTCATGGCCCTAAATTATCTGATTTCAAACCCCCTTCCTGTCTTAATTTACCTCCTTATTCTTGAACTTTCATTGAATTTAAAGGTCAAATAGCACAGTGAGGCTTTTTTAAAACTAATCTTGGTGGGAAGGGTGGGGAGTATAGTTTTCTTCTCCCCATTTCAATTACAAACTCCCAGAGAACTGCAAGTATGCATTTAACTTTATAGATCCTATTGTATAACTTAAAGTATAACAGTGACTCAGTAATTTTTGCAAACTGAATTATGTGTCTACGCAAAAAAATTTATTGCACAGCTTTTGTGCTAGTGACTAGGGAAATAATGATGATCGAGTTAGATAAAATCACTGCTCTAGTGGACATTGCAACACAGAGATGTTGAAGCTGATAAGATGAGGTTCCAATATAGTATGATATGTGTGGGAAAGTACAGCTTTCAGATCCCTCAAAAATAGGGGAAAGAGAATTCACACGTTGGGGGAGTGGGAAGGTGGAGAGGCATCAGGAATAATATCCCAGGAAAAAAAGGCTATATTGGAGTCATAACATGAAGGTTACTAAGGTAAAGAAGTTGGGGAAGAAATCATAGAAGAGAAAATGGAACAAGAGGGAAAGAACTGGCCTTAACGAGACTAAACATCTTTAGATAAAGAAAAATAATTTTGTGTGGGTGAAGTATCCCAGAGAGAGATGAAATATGAGCAGAAGAAAGCTTCATAAGCCATAGACAGAGGTTTGAACATTTTTTGAGTAGCAACAAGAAGGGCTTGAATAATTTAAGCAAGGTAGTGGCATAATCAGATATTTAGATTTTGAAAAAGATTTCTAGCTATAATGTGAAACAGTGACCAAAGGCAGGAAAAGTCATGATTAAGTTCTAACATGAGAACAATTTCACAGTGAACAAGGGCTAATGGACAAGCTTAAAAGATATTTGAGAATTAGAATCAACAGATTTTGGTAACCGATTTGTTCAGAGACATAGGGTAAAGGAGTGCTAAGAGTCTTGCATGATCCTCATATTTCTGGCATGGGTAACCGGGTGGATGGTAATCCTGTTTCCTTAAATAGATACCCCAGGAGAAACAAGTTTTCCACAGTAGATGCCTAATTCAATTTTGGATGAATTGATTTGAAAGTACCAGTAAAAATGCAATTAGAAATGTCCAATAAGTGGATGGATATGCAGGTCTGGACTCAGGAAAGAGATCTAAATCAGACATAGCGTTGGGAAATGTCAACATCTATTTTGCGTTTAAAGCCACGGGAGTCATTAGGCTCCTAAGGGAGAAGTGGGATGAGAAGAGGACCTGGTATTTAAGAGACAAATAACATTGCGGAGGCTGAGGAAAAGCTAGAATAACAGGCTGAGATCCAGGCAAGTTTATGACCTTAGACATCCTGAAAAAGGAGTTTACTGAGGAATGAGTGATGAGCTCTGTTAAATGTCACCAATGGGTCGAAGTTGTGAAACAGCACATTATATTTATCAAAAAGATGCCATTGGTGACTGTGACAAGAAAATTTTGAGAGAAATGGTAGGAGATGAGAAAATAGAGCCAGCAAGTATGATATCTCTTTTATGAAATTGTCTTGTGAAGGAAGAAGATAAAGAATAAATATAGGTAAAGAGAATATGGGACAGAAAGACTATCATTTTTTAAGGGAGAAGAGACTTGAGGATGTTTAAATCTGATAGAGAATGAACAGGAGAGAGGGGAAATGTGAAGCTGCAGGGAGAAGGAACATAGTCAATAGATCAGTGTTCCTGTGAAAACAATGAAACAGGACCCATGGATCAAATGGCCGACTGGCTTGGAGCAGAAGGTGGTACTAGTAACTCCTCAACTGTAACAAGATAGAAAGTGGGAAGAATGGATATGGGGTGGGTGAGCTTATGACTTTAATGGCTAGAGGCTGAGGGAATCCCATCAGACATTAGTGAATGCTGGCACAGGATGGAGCAAAGGAGTGGGGAATGCTGAAAGAGTTGAATGGAGAGAGAGAAAATATATAAGGGTAGGAACTAGGGATTCCCAAAACATTTAAGAACAAGAAAGTTGGAAAAACTAAGTGAGAAAGGTGAGGGGCTGGAGTTTATGGTCACAGAGTTGGATGATTTAATTTAGAATTTCAGAGGTGAGATTGTGCAGGTGATGGCAAGGAGCAAGATCTAACTATGTGAATGGATTCATAAAATGACACAGAAGTGAGAGGCAATGAGTTTGGGGGAGAAGAGTTGAGAATCCAGAGCTTTAGATGGTTCATTTCATGGATAAGAATGCCACCCAGAATTATTATGAGGATTGAAATGCAGAAGAACGCAGCCAGGAATTTAAGAATGAGTGCAGACATTTGTCTTTCTCTGTCTGAAACTTCACTTAGTATGATAATCTTTAGGTCCATCCATGTTGCCACAAATGGCATTATTTCATTCTTTTTATGGCTGAGTAATATTCCAGTGTGTGTGTGTGTGTGTGTAATATATATATATAAAAATATATATATGTATGGCTATATCACATCTTCTTTATCCACTCATCTGTTCATGAACACTTAGGTAGGTTGTTTCCATGTCTTGGCTATTGTAAATAGTGCTGCTATGAACATTGGGGTGCTTGTATCTTTTTTTAATTAAAGACAAATATATGGTATCATTTATATGTGGAATTTTAAAAAATGATACAAATGAACTTATTACAAAGCAGAAACACATACACAGTTATAAAAAGCACTCTTATGGTTACCAAAGGGGAAGGGAGGGGAGGGATAAATTAGGAGTTTGGGATTAACAGATACACAGTAGTGTATGTAAAAGAGATAAACAACAAGGACCTACTGTATAGCGCAGGGAACTATGTTCAATATCTTTTAATAACCTATAATGGAAAAGAATCTGGAAAAGAAAAAAATACATATATAGAATCATTTTGCTGTACACCTGAAACTAACATAACATTGAAAATCAACTATACTTCAATTTAAAAAATTTTAAAAAGAACAAATGTAGAAGAGAAGGCACATGCTGTCTTGCAGTGGGCAAAGGATCAGGAACTAAAATCATGAGCCTAGTTCTTCAGTTCAGCTGGCCCTTAGGTGCAGCAGTTCCCTGATGGATAGAGGACGGTCTCCCAGAAGCAATCACTGTGTGCACGCTGACTATGTAAGTCCTAGCCTAACTGAGCAAAATATTTTTCTGTTTTCATATAAAACAGCAGCAGTTTCTGGTGGCCAGGAGAGTGTTCTGGAAGGAATCAGTCATGGTCTGTTTTGAGTATGTAGTCTGGGTTTAACACACTAGCTCTCTGAGAGGGTGACACAGCCTGCAAGCTCTGGGTAGAAAACGCTGAAGCCAGGTCATTGCTTGGTCTTTTGATGAGAAGCATTCCTAGAACAAAGGGAAATAAAGTGGTATTCCAGCCATAGTTTTAAGAATTTTAAGCTTTGAAAATTTAAATCATTCTAAACTGGCGTATGTCTACATGTACAATGGATTTAATCCATTTGTGTTTGGACTAACAATAGAGAGCCCAGAAATGAACCCACAAACTTTTGGTCAACTTATCTTAGACAAAGGAGGCAAGAACATACAATGAAATAAAGACAGTATCTTCAACAAATGGTGTTGGGAAAACTGGACAGCAGCACGTGAATCAATGAAGCTAGAACACTCCCTTACACCGTACACAAAAATAAACTCAAAATGGATCAAAGACTTAAACATAAGACAAGATACAATAAACCTCCTAGAAGAAAATATAGACAAAACATTATCTCACATACATCTCAGCAATGTTCTCCTAGGGCAGTCTACCCAAGGAATAGAAATAAAAGCAAGTATAAACAAAAGAGACCTAATGAAGCTTACAAGCTTCTGCACAGCAAAGGAAACCAGAAGTAAAACAAAACGACAACCTACAGAATGGGAGAAAATTTTTGCAAATGAAACTGACAAAGGCTTGATCTCCAGAATATATAAGCAGTTCATATGACATAATAAGAAAAAAACAAACAACCCAATCCAAAAAATGGGCAGAAGACCTAAACAAGCAATTCTCCAAGGAAGAAATACAAATGATCAATAGGCACATGAAAAAATGCTCAATATCACTAATTATCAGGAAATGCAAATCAAAACTACGATGAGGTATCACCTCACACCAGTCAGAATGGCCATCATTCAAAAGTCCACAAATGACAAATGCTGGAGAGGCTGTGGAGAAAAGGGAACCCTCCTACACTGCTGGTGGGAATGTAGTTTGGTGCAGCCATTGTGGAAAACAGTATGGAGATTCCTCAAAAGACTAGGAATAGACTTACCATATGACCCAGGAATCCCACTCCTGGGCATATATCCAGAAGGAATCCTACTTCAAAAAGACACCTGCACCCCAATGTTCATAGCAGCACTATTTACAATAGCCAAGATATGGAAACAGCCTAAATGTCCATCAGTAGATGACTGGATAAAGCAGAAGTGGTATAGTTATACAATGGAATACTATTCAGCCATAAAAATGACAACATAATGCCATTTGCAGCAATATGGATGCTCCTGGAGAATGTCATTCTAAGTGAAGTCAGACAGAAAGAGAAAGAAAAATACCATATGATATTGCTCATATGTGGAATCTTAAAAAAAAAAAAAAAAAAAAAAGAAGACAAATGAACTTAAACATAAAAAAAAAAAAAAAACTCATAGACATAGAATACAAACTTGTGGCTGCCGGTGTGGGGAGGGGTGGGAAGGGACAGAGTGGGAGTTTGAAATTTGTAGATGCTGACAGGTATATATAGAATAGATAAACAAGATTATACTGTATAGCACAGGGAAATATATACAAGATCTTGTGGTAGCTCATGGTGAAAAAGAATGTGACAATGAATATATGTATGTCCATGTATGACTGAAAAATTGTGCTGTATACTGGAAATTGACATAATATTGTAAACTGACTATAATTCAATAAAATCAAATTTTAAAAAAGAGAGAGTTAACATTATTCCAAACAACAAGGAAAGGAGTCATCACCATGGAGGATGTCCCTTGTGAATTATTCAATATCAGACACAAACAATAATCTAAAGGCACTCTATAGCCAGTTGGAATAAGTGCATTATTTTCTCTTCTGTCAGGAAAAAAAAAGTTTTAAAGTAGAATTAGGAGAATTTTTAAAAAAATTCCCTTTCCTTTTCCAAAGTAAGCTAAATACCATGAATATAATTAAATCTTTTTAGCCTTTTCAATGTGTTTATCTTTTTTTTTCCCCTTTCTACTGAATGTTCTAAAATGTAAGGCAGAACACCTTCTTGTGCGTCCTCAGAGGGGCAATCTGATGCTAATCTGGAGAAGACAGTGAAATTTGCTAAATGTGAAATCTAGACATTTTGTGTTCTTTCCATATTATTTTTTTTTCTTTTTTGCCCCAACTGCATTTATCACATAAGAATTTGTTAAGTAGAATGCCATGTGAACATGAGTTTCCACTTACAGCTTCTTTGTAAATTTTTAAGGTATAAACATTCTGCTTCTGACTGCAACTGAACTTACCAAACATTGAGAAAGTTATCACCATATCATTATGTTGAGGTTTTATCTCTGCAGGGAAGAACGCTGGATTTACAAATTTTCGATTTCTTTTTCAGTCTGAAAAATGGTCTTATGAATGTTTTGTTCAATTAAAGAAATCAATGCCATAGTTTATATATTTAAATGTATGTTTTACAAAAAATGTTCA
Source organism: Camelus bactrianus (assembly GCF_048773025.1). NCBI lineage: Eukaryota > Metazoa > Chordata > Mammalia > Artiodactyla > Camelidae > Camelus > Camelus bactrianus. Next base: position 101,695,834 of record NC_133539.1, read on the forward strand.
TGAGTATTTCTTGGCGTTTCAAATGAAAATACTCCCCAATTTTTATAATCTTCAAATATGTTATCAACATGCATTTTCAATATCATTTGGAGAGAGTCTGGAATGAAGATTTTTATGAAACTATAAGAATTAATAAAAATAGAGTTGTTAAGTAGTGCCAACCTCCAGAAGGTTTTCCTGTCACAAATATGTAGAAGTGTGATAACTTCATGCTTGTCTTTGGGTTATATACTTCTCACTTCAAACTAATTTTAAGAAATGCTTCATATTTAAAAAGTCTTCACAAAGGGTACTTTCTCAAAAATCTTTTCACCCTTTGGGAATGCCAGAATCCTGCAGAAAAAACACTTGGCCATTATGTTCATTTCAATCCCTGCACCCAAGTCACAAATCAGAGGCTAAGTGTTGTCTGTAATTAGCAGAGAACATGGAGGTGTTTCAGTAGTACCCCATGTTCGGTCCTCTCAATACCCCAAGACCAGTCTGCTAAGAGAATGGAATCATCATGGCTATTTCAAACTAAAGCAGGGCTCTAAAATCCACATGTGATAGACCTAGAATTTGCCTAAACCACAAACACAAGCCTCCCTGAGCAGCAGTGAAAAAAACAGAAATAAAGGGTCAAGAAATGTGCACTCCACTCTGCCATTGCTCCACTGTGTCCCCCAGGCCCCACCTCTCTGGTTCTCATTCCTCTCAAATCCCCAGGACTGCATTCTGCCCCTCATTCTCATGCTATCCTGGAGCCTTGGCCCCACACTCCAGGGCTCTTTCCTCCTGTCCAAGAATTAGCATCTTAGGGAAGCTGGAGTTCTTGGATGCCTTCCCCAACAGTGAGAACCAGATGAAAGGATGACCCCACCATCCTGCTTAGAGGAACGAAGACAGGCAGGTGTAGTCCGATCTCTGAAAAGCTTTCATTTCATTGAAATGTGGCTAATATATACTTAGAATTTAAGATTTATTAGCATTTTCCTTCATTTATATGTGAATATATTTGTGAGTTACATAGAGAATTATAACAGAATAAAACCATTTGTTCAAAATTAATTCTAAAAGGAAAAAGATGCATTTTGTGTTCCAAACAACTGAAGTGTAAATAAATTTTGGGACACAGCCCATTTTTGAGATGAGAATGATCTCTGTATACATAAGATAAGATATATCATGACCCTCCCTTTAGGGTCCATGACACAAGACTGAATAATATAAAAACTTCAGGTTTCATGCTGGTTTTTAAAAATAATTTGTTGCATAGAATTCAAGATGCACAAACCAGCTATTGAGTTCCCATTAAAATATGTCGACAACTTCTTTTTAAGTAACCGAAATGCCTCACAAACATTCAGGCAGTATAAATATGCATGAAATGTGAAATCTGCATTTTACTCCCAAACTCTCTATTTCTAGAAGTAACCACTGCTGCTAATAGTTTTCTTTACCAGCAGACCCCTTCCATAATGTTTAGGACAAATCCCTCACATAGTTTCAGTAGAGCCTTTTAGAGAGGTCCAAATACAGTTGCCATTAGTAGCTCCCAAAAGCTCCTCCAGAAAATAGAAACTTTTCAATTTAGTTTTCTTCTTATCACTTAATACCTCTCTGGACAAAATACTGCCTACTATAGAGGTTTCTGTAGGAGTATGGGGCTTGGTTATGTCAATTAAGATCTTTGGCATTTCTCTCTCAGTGTCCGGTGCAGGCTTGTCCATGACACAAATTATTGTCAGGCTTATCAGCAGTCAGTAGTCTAGTGCTGACACAGCAAACGTCTGATACACTCTTCCTGGTTGTCTTATGGGTGTACTTTGAGAAAAAAGGCATCAGCACAAGGCAGTAACCGGAGGACATCTGAGTGTTTTGAAGACATCGGGAACAAGCATATTTAACACTAGCTGGATCCTAACCATGCCTTTATATAGCAGCTTGCAGGAAACTCAGCCTGCTATAGTCTATCGTCTTTCTAGGTGATAGGGAGTTGGTAAGATGAAGTTGGTAAGTGATCAGATGATCATATCACAAGCTCAGAATCTAAATTAACTTCTTGCCATATGGGCCCAAAAGTCTGCTGACAGGCCAGGTGTAATACAGCTCCTTCACCCTTTATGGTTTTTTTCCCCAGGCATTGCCCATCATTGTGAGGTATCCAAGACTTCTATAATTTGCGAATATTTTCTTGTCCTTCACAGATGAAATCTAACATATCTTTTCATTCTAAAAATATGATTTGAGTATCTGTCATGTGCCAGGTACTGTTCTAGGTATTTGGGGTCCACCAGTACCCCCAAGTAACAAAGATCTCTGCCCTCATGGAATCCACATACTGGTAAAAGGAGACAATAAATGGTAAACATAATAAATAAATGTATTCTATACAATGTTAAAAGTTAACAAGTGCTATGGAAAAGATTTTAAAAAGTAGAGTAGAGGAAATGGATTTCAGAGTGGTGATGGGGGTTACAAATTTTAAAAGGGTCGTATGGGTAGGACTCAATGAGAAAGCAAGGTATAAGCAAAATTGTGAAGGAGGCAAGGAGTTAGCCATGGCAACATGTGGATAAAGAGCAGAGGGGAAACAGATGATGCCAGCATCCTAAGGTGTGTTTGAAGGACAGTAAGGAGGCCATGGTGAGCAGGAGGAAGTGTAGAAGATGAAGTCACAGGTTACATGAGGCTGTGTCCGACAGGACACATACTCAGGCTTTTAAAAAGAGAAATAAGGAGCCGACTGGAGGTTTTGAGCATAGGAGACCCATACTCTGTTATAATCGTAAAAGGATTATTCTGTTGTCATGCTAAGAAGAGACTTGAGAGCAGTGACAGTAGAAGCTGACAGCCCAGTTAGAATGATGTTCCAATAATCCACGGAGGAGATGCCTCTGACTTGGATCCAGGTGGTAACAGCAGAAACAATGGGTAGTGATTCTCATTAAGATGCTAGGCATCGGGGGAAGGGTATAGCTCAAGTGGTAAAGTGCATGCTCAGCAACCAAGAGGTCCTATGGTTTTTTCCCCCAGTCCTGGGTTCAATCCCCGTTACCTCCTCCAAGTGGAAATCAATGAAGAAACCTAATCACCTCCCCCTCAGAAAACAAACAAGATGTTAGGCATGGATGGAAATATATTTCAATTTTACAATACCTCACTCTCCTAAAAATTGTTAAGTTAAAAACAAAGAAGAGAAGGAGGAGGAGGAAAAAGAAAAGAAGGAGCCCATCAACGGTTTAACTTTAGGCATTGCTGGAGAAGATATTCCAGCTGTCTGTGGGTCTCTGGCATTATTCCATAAGCACGATCTGATTTATGCACCAGGCAATGCTGGTGTCAGATGATTCTAGAAATCATGAGGGCAAGAAATATTGCAGAGGGATTTATATAATGCCCGCTGTTCATTCATTCATTCAAGCATCAAGTATTTATTAACATTTCCTGTGAGTCAGGCACTGTTCTCAGTAGTTGGAACACAACAGTGAACAACACAGACAAATGTCCATGCCTACATAGTGCTTGTACTCTAGACAATAGCAATAATAAGTAAGCTATTTAGCAAATTACGTCATGACACATGCCCTCAGAATAAAAGTAAAGCTGGAAGAGAGAGTATGCAGAGGTTGGGCAATGTTTCAGTTTTATACAGAGAGGTCAGGGTAGACCTTGTTGATGAGGAGAAAGACTCAAAGGAGGTGAGTACCATACTCAGATTCTGAAAACGGATGATGGAACTCTTGCAGCTTCCTAAAGAAACTGATAATCCACTATTTAATATACCTCTGCTGCAAAAGGACTTTGCCAAGAATTTCTTAATGATTGAATTATGAAATGACACTATACTGCTTATAGTCTTTTTATCATTTTTCTTGCAAATCTCATCCTTGTACCATATTTGAAATCTTTTATATAACCCACTGTCAAATAAAAGAGCTAAACTGGTGTAGTTCCCAATACAGTTGATTATAATTATTATATTTTCTTTCCTTTTTCAGCTCTATATATATTTAGAAAATAGCTGAAAAAGAATATAAATGAGAATAAATGTTCTAATTCCCAAGTGATTCTCTGCCTGCTTTATATCAGGCTCATTGTGAAATAAATGGAAAATATAATTAAATTGTTTTAAAATATAGGAATTATTCCAGTGATCATAAAAGAAATTATGCTATTTTTCAAAATGTAGCTTGGCACTCTGGCATGAGAGTTAAGCCAAAGGCTGACTGGACTCTTTCAGGCAATTTTGTGATGAACTTAACCTTTCCAGCTGACTTTATGTAGCATGGTGTTCATTATCCAGAGTAATAGTCTTCTTTAATATGTCACAAATCTGAACAGCTATGACATTCATTTCCAAAGTTCAGCAAAATATATTAACTAGGCTTAGGCTTTATGAAGAATGAGATTGTCTAGGTGATTATTTATTTTCCCTTTTTCTTAATCAAGGAATCAAACCCCAAAACCACAAAATGTCTAAATATTACATAAATACTATCCTTGACCTGTGACCTAGAATCTTCCTCCAGGTGAAATTGTAGAGCAAATTTTTTAAAACTGTATGCCTCAAAATAGAAGTTCATGAGGGAAAGTGGTGGCCATGGGCAAATAAAATCGGGGACATTGGTTTTAAACACTGTCACCAGGTTCATCTGCAAGGTGTCTGAGAGATTTTAACAAAATGTAGCCCCAGGAGATTGATGTAATTGGCAATGCTCTTCAACAAGCTATTTTTCATAGAATCATTAGTTTTGTAGAAAAGTCTATTTACAAGGAATACTGCTTGGGAAAACCTCATTTGAGAGACTTAAAGTAGGAATAGTTATCAATTCTGAAACACTACACTAGGTGCTAGCCATTTCACTCACTATATTCTTACCACCTCCATGTATTTGTCAGAACTCTTTTGTACACAGATTCATAACCCTAACTTATACTGGTGTAAGCCTCCTTTAAGAGTTTCCTGTCAAATGGAAGTGAAAATATATGACGGAGTATGGAGATTCCTTAAAAAACCAAAAATAGACTTACCATATGATCCAGCAATCCCACTCTTGGGCATATATCTGGAAAAGACAAAAATTCTAATTTGAAAAGATACATGAACCTCAATGTTCATAGCAACACTATTTACAACAGCCAAGACATGGAAGCAACATAAGTGTCCATTGATGGATGACTGCATAAAGGAGTTGTGTATATATACAATGAAATATCACTCAGCCATAAAAAAGAATGAAATAATGCCATTTGCAGCAACATAGATGGACCTAGAGATTATCATACTAAGTGAAGTCAGTCAGACAGAGTAGAATAAATATCATATGACATAATTTATATGTGGAATCTAAAAATGTGATACAAATAAACTGATTTACAAAATAGAAATAGACTCACAGACATAGAAAACATACTTATGATTACCAAAAGGGAAAGAGGGAAGACGGATAAATTAGGAGTTTGGGATTAACAGATAGACACTACTGTATGTAAAACAGATAAACAACAAGGACGTCCTGATTTGCACAGGGAACTATGTTCAGTATCTTATAATAACCTGTATTGGAAAAGAATCTGAAAAAGAATATGTATATACGTATATATCTGAATCACTATGCTGTACACCTGAAACTAACACAACATTGTAAATCATAGTTGATTTACTTCAATTTAAAAAAAAAAAGAAAATTAAAGAGAATACAGGGCAGGAACTGGCTTGGAGGATGACTCGAGGGATGTGCTCACACCTCCACACCCATTCTCTGGCTCTCCTCACCCCTTGTCCTGGTTCACTTCCCTGTTAGGCAGTTTTTCTTCAGACCACTGATGAGAGACTGGGAAATCCAGGACTTTCAGATTCCCAGAAGAAACTGTAAAAAAATCTGTATGAAATTGTATTCTTAATTCTGTACTGCTCAATTAGATTATGTTAAAGGAATAAAAGACAAATATTATTTATAAGAGATAAATTTTAATATTAAACTAAAATTTAAAGATGACAATACAAATATCTTGTTCAAAATTATAAAATGACTTGGAAAACCATATGCAGGGGCCCCGATGATTGTGACAGAGGCTGCTAGTTGTCCCCCTGAGGCCTGTATGACCATCTTCCTATGTAATAGGGATCCCAAAATTCACCTGGGCACATGGAAACACCAAACAAAAATTATACTTTCTGGTTGACCATTCAACCAGGTGTGTCCAGGTGATGAAGTCTGGAAAAGAATGTGAACATATATAGTGGACATCTTCTTGAAAATGTCTCTAAAGGGGAGCGGTATAGCTCATGACTTTCCTGAGCTTTTCTCTGTTGTCTGGGGTAATTTTTATAGCTAATTAGAGCAGCAGTATTGGTCCATGCAAACCTTTGCCATATATGGCAAAACAGGAAGATAGAAGGATCCCATCTCCCTAATATTATGGACCACTAATATCCGTATCAGCCCTGGGTCTCCACCTCTGGACTTTTGTGAGAGGAAAATTAAACTTCCACTGTGCTTAACCACTTTTATTTTGGGTTTCTTGTCATCTTTCAGCCAAACTTCATAGTTCCATTTCATTAATGAGAGTAAACAGAAACTCATTAGATGCTGGCCTGCAAATTTGTAGGTTAGCCTTTCCCTTTTTTTTCTGGTCAGTTTTCTTTCTAAACCTTTGAATGTTAGAAGAGTAAGGTCAACAACAGCTCTCCGCCCAGAGCCAAAATGTCTCTCCAGGGAGCCTAAAGCAATACTGACAGGATATCAGCCTTTTGCATCCAGACCACACAGGCCAGATTAATTGATTTCTCCTTCCCCATCTTGAAACCATTTTAAATAGTAATGTCACACTGTTACCAACCTGCCACCTTATCTGACGTGTGTCCTTTCTTCAAAGCCTGGGCAAGCCCTAGTTGTCTTACTCTTCAGGCGGAGCCTAGATGCCCCCACCATCCCTCATTCTCTTGACCATTCACTGGCCACTGGCCAATTTTACGGGAGGGACGTGGGACTGGCTCCTTCTTCTTTCCACCGTCAATCGGTTTAGAATCGGTTGGTTTAGCTATTTATGTACAGCCTTCAGAATAGGTTAGAAAGTGAATAAAGATGGAGAGGAAGTCTTTTCCATTTACATGTTTCAACAAATTGCAAAATAGAATATTTAAAAAGCCCTTTCCCCATTTGATGATGGAGTTAGAGTCAGTTTCATCAGCAGGATATGGTGACCTCTCTGACTGTGCCGCAGCGTTTTAAGACTGTGAACTGTTTGATACTTATTGGACCCTTTGATACTCAACTAGACTCACTGCCAAGAACAGTTAAGAGTCTGGGATCTAGCATCCTCTCTCTTCTGTGGCTATTTTCCAAAGTATTTATTAATAATACACTATAAGATAAATATATGACCCAAAGGAATTAGACTTTGAAGGTATGTGAACCTTCCGAATCACAGGTAACAAGAATGATTCTGAGTATTATTTCCAGCCATTTTTACTTACCCCCCAAAGCATTTACTTGAAATAGATGAAGAAATGGAGACTTAAGTTATTTCCCCTTGATCTCTCTAGTTGACGGTAGCAAAGTAAAAATAAGAGCCCAGAGGTCTGTGCCCTGGTTCCTGGCCACAGCAGTACCAGCAGCAAGTCACTAAGTTCCTACCACGAGAGAGCCCTCGTCGCCACTCCCTACCTTCTTATCCGCCTCTGGGATAAGGGCACAGGCTGGCAGGGCTCCACCAGGCCCATGCAGCAAGCACCGGGCAGCGCCACTGCCCATGTCTGACTTGACCTGACTCCCTGAGGCTCTGGCTTCTCCAGCCCCCCACCTGGAGGAGCCAGGGAGGACAGCCCAGAAGGGGGGGGGCGGTGATCACCCCAAGGTGAGAAGTGAGGCCAGGAAGAGACAGAAAATAGCAAGAGGCTGGCAGATAGATGGCTCCTGTCCTGTCCCTTACAGACTTCCCCGTGACTGTGGAACCAGTTATGTTTTCTCCTGAAGCTGTGGTTGACTCAGAAACACCGCCTTGTGTTTGCTTTTCCTCCTTCCTAGCCTCACTTTCCCTTTTACTCTCACTCACCAATAATGAAGTTGAACCTGCTTTGGGCTCTGATTTCTAAGAACCCTGGACCCATCAGATCATGGTCCAGTTAGGCTACTCACCAGCCTGGCATCACATCCGCCATCTGAACAACAGAAAGCAGGAAGAGAGAAAGAAATTCCACCCCTCTGTCTTCAGGACGTTTTTCAGAAATCATAAGCAACATTTCCATCTGTTCCCATTGACTAAATGCAGACAAAGAGCCATGCCTAGCTGCAAAGAAGGCCGTCCTGTTCGGTAAAATCATGTGTCTGGCTGAAAACTGGCTAACTGTAACAAAGGAGAAGAAAGTGATTTGGGGAGGCCAATCAAATGTTTTATCTCTTACCCAGAGCCAGGGGCTGGAGGAGTCCTCCTTCTGTGAACCACCTCATTCATTTTCCTCTATCTACAAACCTCCAACACATCTTTCCACATACTTATTTTCTCTAAATGACTTTGGTTTCTATTTCAACAAAAAACTGAAGCAATCAGAAGAAAAATTCCCCAAGTTCCTACCACCACATCTACCCACTTGCCTGCAACTGTGTCCGTAGTCTCTACTCATGTCTTTGCTTGTAGCCAATGCCAAACCTTCACTTCTAAATTAAATGCAATTCCTTTTCACTTGCTCAAAGACACCCTCCACCTATTCTCTTCCTCTGTTTCCTGCAACATTGATTTTTCCCTCTCTTGTGGTTGATTCTCCCAAACGTACAAACCTGTTATAATTTCCCCTATCTCAATAAAAGCCTCCCTTTATCCTCCTTCTCTTCTAATTCCTGTCTCATATCTCTCCTATGCCTTGAACTCTGCCTCCTTAAGTGAATCATCTATATTTTCTGTCTTCAGTTTTTCTCACTGAATTCCTGAATTCACTCCAGTGAATTTGCTCCTACACCATTTCACCAAAACTGCTCTTATCAAAGTCATCAATCAACTCCACATGCCAAAGACAATGGTTGATTCCATTTCTCATCTTAATTGACTTTTCAGCAGCATTTGCTGCAATTAATCATGCTCTCCTCTTTGATGCAAGTGCCTCACTGAGCTTACAGCACAATATAGCTGCTAGGTTTTCTTCTACCTTTCTGGCTTCTTCTCAGTGTTTTTGCTGAATGCTTCTTTCCTCCTGACTCCTAAATGTCAGAGCACTCCATGTCTCATCAGTCCTTGATTCTCTAATCTCTCTATACTGACTTCCTAGGTGATCTCCAGGTTCATGGTTTTGAATCTCACCTATATTATGATGATTCCCACATCTATTATCACCTTTCCTGGTCCCTAGCATCCACACTCAATAGCCACTAACTCAGTATCTACTTTTTGTAATAGGTGTCTCTTAAATAGCATGTCCAAAACTGAGCTCCTGACACCTGTCAATGCCAAAATCTACTTGTTCCACAGCATTCACCATCTAGGTAAATAATTATATCTTTCCAGATGTTCTGACAAAAAGCAATCGTGTCATCCCTGACTCCTCTGTTTCTGTCACACTTTTGCTCATTCAGTCAGCAGATCTTTCCTATTCTACCTACAAAATAGCCCCAGAATTCCCTCCCTTCCTGCCATCTTCTACCTGAGTCAAACTAGCTCTTTTTTTCTTGGAAATAACTTTTATTTACCAGTATTTTAAATTTTTTCTTTTTTTAATTTTATGTGCACTGAACTAAATATATATGAAAATTGAAGTATAGTCAGTTTACAATGTGTCAGTTTCTGGTGTACAGCATAATGTTTCAGTCATACATGAACATACATATATTCATTTTCATATTCTTTTTCACCAAAGTTACTACAAGATATTGAATATAGTTTCCTATGCTATACAGTATAAATGTATTGTTTATCTATTTTATATATAGTAGTTAGTATCTGCAAATCTGAAACTCCTAATTTATCCTTTCCTACCCCTTTCCCTCTCTGGTAACCATAAGTTTGTATTCTATGTCTGTGAGTCTTCTTCTGTTTTATAAGTTAGTCCATTTGTCTTTTTTTTTTTTTTTTTTTTTTTTTTTAGATTCCACATAGAAGTGATATCATATGGTATTTTTCTTTCTCTTTCTGGCTTACCTCACTTAGTATGACAATCTCCAGGTCCATCCATGTTGCTGCAAATGGCATTATTTTTATTATTTTTTATGGCTGAGTGGTATTCTGCTGTATACGTATACCACAGCTTCTTTATAGACCACCTCTTTTTAGTCTATTCTCAACCCAGAGCTGAAAGAATACAGTTAAACAAAGTCATATCATTTTACTATTCTGCTGAAATCTCTCCTGTGACTTTCCAGCTCACTATCATTACTAGCACCTACAACTCACTGCCTGACCAGGTCTCTCAGTCCACATTCTGGCTTGCATCCTCTCTCAGTGCTCTTCTCCCCTTTAGATGATGCTCCCAACCTGAAACTTCAGCTCATTCCAGCACTTCTTACTTCTCTTTGGTTTATTTTTCTCCTGAGTTTTTAGTATATCACATAGTATGTAATTTACTTATTATCTGTCTCTTTCACTAAAAAATAAATTAAATAAAGCCAAAGGCTTTTTTGTTGTTGTTGTCTGCTTTGCTTACTATAGGATCCTAGAGCAGTTCCTGGCACTTAATAGTAAGCACTCAGTAAGCACTCCATGTCTTATCCTCCACTTTGTGGCAGGAATAAATGACAGGTTGCCCTGTGTTCTCACAATGGCTCAGCACTTGCCACACTGCACAAAAGAGGCTCACACCTACTCTTGGCTGTGCCCCCAGCACATCTGGACCTAAGTCTCCCAGGAGATTTTCTAAAGGTTGCTTCCTAGAATTTGTATTATCAAACGGCTGCATGTGGAAAAATCTCATTGCAAGAGCAATAATAGCTGTACATTAGATACAATACTACTGTACAATAGCTGGGAGTGAATTCAATAACAACAGCGAAAGTAAGGCAGCCATGGGAGAAAAAAAAATTCTATACAGTACAGAAAAAAGACCTAAATGAATGAAAGATGGCCTATGTCCCTAAATGGGAAAACTAAATAAAAATATAAGTAGATCAAAAGTTAACATACAAATCTAATACATCTTCAACTGGAATGTCAATGAGATCTTCTTGGAACTTTATACTATTATTTTGAATTTCATGTGGAAGAAGGAATCTGCCAGGATTCCCCTCTAAAAAAATGAAAAAAAAATTAGAGGGTAGAGATAGCTAAACAAATATAAAAATAGTATAGGAAAAGCAGCAACAGAAGAGAGAATAAAGAATCAAGAAACAGAACAGGCAGACATCAAAATACATGATAAATGTGGGAAGTACACATCTTTGGGCAAACAGCGGATTCTGAAATAAATGGGATGGAGACCACTGGTAATCTATTTTGAAGAAAAATATATAATTAAACATCCTACTACGTTTTGTACTCAGAAAAATTTTCCAGATAGATCAATAATCTAAAAGTTAAAAACTACTGTATATAAAAACATCAGGAGAAGACCTAGGAGAATATTAGTACATTTGTGAGGGAAAAGCTGTCTTAAATAAGAAGGGCAAACTCAGAAGTTATAAAGGTAAACAATTAGCATATAGGATTATGCTAAAATTTTACATAATGAAGTTAAAAGAATTTGTTAGAAACTTCTAGTTCTAACATCATAGTGTTGGTCAGGAGGAGGGTAGAGATATGCGCTCTCAGGCACGCACGCTAAAAATGTAAGGACGGCTACTAAATAATAGAAATTGAGTATTTTAACTAGAACACAAATCAAACAATTCATGGAGCACAAGCAGACCTATACTGCAGGGGACTAATTTGTTCCATGACTTTCTGATCTCACCGAAGTAACAGAAACTTCTCTGTCTATGCAGAGTCTCATTTTTATACATAGAATGTCTAATCCAGTCTAATGATGAAATCCTCCAACTCTTTTCAAAGGTAACACTTCTCCCCCTATCCTCCAGCTGGAGCCTGTTGTGCTGGGGCTGCTGGTCTTCAGAGTGAGAGAGTGCAGTTTGCATGTTAGTTCTTGCTGATTCTCTCCCTGAACATGGCAGTCAACTGGACAGATTCCTCCACCACTTGCCAGGAGGGTTTTGAGGTCAGATGAGGGAATCTGGACTACCCTTATTTGAATGCCACTGTGTCCAAAATGAATGTCACACAAGCACTTCTGTGGCTTCTTTAGAGATCTCAGTCCTTGGGGCCTCTTGACCTTCAGTTCCCTTGATGTGGCAGCCCGCCGGGAACCCAGTGATTTTATTTCTGCCACTTTTTGACAGAATTTGCTTTCAGTCAGACCTTATCTGATAGCAGCTAAGACAACCCTCACACCAGCACCCTTCACAGGTGGCCTACACGGGTGTCAGAGGAAACCCACACCTCTTCTCCCAGCACACTCACTGCCATGACAGCTTGATTTTCCTCTGCCACAAGATCACTGGCTGCCCCATCTCTCTCCTCCTCCCCTTTTCCCAAACAGGAGGCAGCTGCCTTCCTCCTGTCTCCCCTTAAAGCTGGAGAAGAGATCATGCTGTACCACTCCCTTCTCTCCTGGACGTGGGCACGGAGTCACAGTGCACTAGCAGCTCTTCCCACAGGGACGGTCTTCATAAATCCTCTTCTCATTTGTCTTCAACATCTTCAGTGTAGGAATGTTTCAATTAATTCAGTGAAACCAAATTTTAAATATTTTCTTTAAAAATCTGCATATTGGACTAATACTTCCCTTTGCAATTAATTACATTATATATCTTATTTTTGTTATAATCAAAACTTTTACTTAAATATACCGATAAAAATGTCTAACTTCCAACCTAGCAGACAAAAGATTTAAAAGATAGTAAAGGACATCCAATTTATCCAGTAGAAGCCAAGAAAGAGGGAAAAGCAGAGCCAAGGAGAATCATGATTTTGAAAACTTCCACAATCTACAGAAGAAATAAATCCCAACATGAAATATCAATTCTAATAATCATTTAAGGTTTTCAGTTAAAAGACAAAAATTTTCAAAATGAAAAAAAAAAAATCCAGCTATGTGTTCTAAATAAATAACCCTTGATATATATTTCCCAAATATAGGAAAAATAAGAAATCTACCAATTCAGTTTACATGGCTGGCGTGGCACTGATCCAAAACTGTATGAAAATAGTTCATGAAAGGAAAATAATAAAACAATCCTACCTATGAATATAAATGTAAAAACTCTCAATAAGTTATTGTTTATAATATGTAGCAATTTCTATTCAATTCTAACAAATAGAGATCATGAGAATTCAAAATCCTTTAACCTTAGAAAAATACATCAATGAATTTATCTATAGCAACATATCTGAGAAAATATAATACCATGTTATTAGATGTAGAAAAAATAGGTGCAAAAATCCATCATCCATTAAGGGTAAAAATTAAGAATGGAAGAGGACTCACTTAACTTTATAAAGGGCATTTAAAAAAAAGTTCAACAAACATATATAATAATTAAATATTAAAAGAATTACCTTTATATTTATGAATAAGACATAGTTGCCCATGAACATCATTTGTACTCAACATTTTAATGAATGTTTAAAGTCAGCACAATAAAGGCAAGAAAAATTTAAAATGATATAAAAATTATCAATTTCAGAAGCAAGAAAAATTGTATTACTATTGAAATTGACAAAATTTCCAGTTGGAAATTTTGAAATATTGACTGAAAAATTGGGAGAGTGGCAATAGTAATAATGTTAGCTTTGGATTCCCCAAGTTACAAAAACCAAAAAATACATATATGGTTAAGGAGCTAAGGAGCAGAAAGCGTAAGGAAAAAAAAAAAAAAGATCATTAAAAATAGAGATATTAGTTCCAGTATATTTGGATCCAAATTACTGTCCAGTGAAAACACCAGGACGTCAAGGCTCTTAGGTGCCCTCTTCCCTCCTGAAAGAGCTCGGGTTCACCCACGTACTCTTCTACAGGGCTGCTACTCTCAGACCCATTAACTTGGTCATCTGTGCTGTCTGCACCTCTCTTCTTGTTGCTTCTCTCTTGCTCCTGCCCACCTGGAGAAAGCCTGAATTTTTCAGACCATATAAAATTCTCTGATAAAGAGCATAAATCCCATTCCTCAGGGCACGGGTATAAAGGATCTTTGAATGATGCCATGGAGATTACACTCTTCTTCACCAAGCACAAGCCAGCCCTCAGGTAGAACCCTGGCACTCTAACCCCCCTTCCCCAAGATGAGCTTCCTGACTTCCTGGGACAGACTGACCCTCCATACCTTTTCCCCTAACCTCTGCTTGTATTTGCTAATCCCAGAATGTTAGAGCCCACTAACTATAAATATAGTTTTTTCCTGTTACTGCTGTTTAATAATAAAGAAAGATTCCGCTTTTGGCAATCACGGACACTTTTCTCCCCTGACACCAAATGTCAGAATTAAAAAACTGCCTCCAAGTGATTGAGGATGGTTTTCTTGATCCTGTGGTAACAATGTCTAATAGGGAGAGACTATATATTGTATTTTTACTCTTGTTTTCAAAAAAAGAAAGCGAATAAAAATAATGACATCAAAATTTTTTCTTCTCTTAGAAGTAAGATGTATTGGCTTCAACTCTGATATCATGGGATTACTGAAGTGAATGAACAGAATAGGTTTATCACACTTCTCTCAAAACCTAAACCTTGCCCATTTCTTAAATACACCCAAACCAACCAATACTCACAAACACACACACATCTCCCAAGATTTATATAGTTGTGTGCTCTTTTGATCATCTCACATTGATTTGAGACTGCCTATCTGACAATGTTATGGTTATTTAAAGCAGCATGGCCACATTAGTGGTCTAGTTATTTAAGCAATAGCTGCAAAGGTAGTGATTGAGATCATGAGGTAATTAAACACAATAATCATGCAATCAACTTCATCAGAATTTAAAAGCAATACAAATATGATAGCAACCTCTTCCAGTTGTTCAGCATGGCTCTCAGCACTAACATGAATGTTTATACACTTTAGTGACTTTGTTAGCAAAATAGTCAATAAAGAACACAAAAACTTTAACATAGTTATAGTTCCTAGAAATGTTTCAAAAATTAATTATAAGAAGCAAAACCTGACAAAAAGCACACACAGAAACTTTAACTTCAAATGATACCCTAAACTCATTTACTATAAGCATAAAAATCAAATGCTTCCTTGTGTTAAACTCTTCACCTGAGCATCTTCAATTTACTTCTTCCCATTAATGTGATTGCAAATCATTTTCAGTTTGTGAAAATCCTCTAAAAATATAACTCTTTAAATTCATGACTATGAAAATACATGAAGCCAATTTAATAAATGGCTCTGAAACTATTAAACTGCTACTGCAGCCCAAAGTATATATTCATAGTTAATGATCACTATGTATATAAACGTGGGTATTGCTTACCATTCCGATTGCAACCTCCAGTTAATAGACACACTGAGGAGAGCACTGCACTGTAGAAGCTGCAGATAATTATCTGACTCTTCATCTCTGTTGCACTGATGCTGAAGAATTAAGGAATCGTTCTTAGGGCCTCTGCATGAAAAGCCCTTATTCAGGGAAGAGGGCACTGCAATTGGATGCTAGAGGTAATAGCCAAAAAGCCAGAGGTAATAAGTGGCAGAGACCAAATTAGAATTCAGCTGCCCAGTTCTCATCTCTTTCTCCCCAGTATATTTCAGATATGTCTCATCCCAGGTCAGCAGGGTATTCGTGTGCAGAAAAATAAATGGGAAAGCCAAAGGGCAATAGTACAGGCCAGGAGTCCCCTGGGCTTCAGGACTTGGCTCATCTTCTCCTAACTCACCTTTGTCATACACTGACACTATTAAAAGGCTGTAAACACACTCGACAGTTAATTTTAAAATCTCATTATTGAAAGCAGTTTATACTTTAGGAATGACAATCAACTGTCTAGTAACTAGATAGAAATGGGGGGGGTGATACATATACCAATTCAGATATCTTCTTTAAGCTACCTCTCATTCATTTTTGACACTTCAAAATCTCCACATAACTCTCTTTCAAAGCAATATGGTCCCTCTGAGGCTGACTTATTTGGCAATTTAAAGATCTTAGCCAATTTTAGGACTGGAACATAAGCCCTTGACATAGTTGTTATGATACAGTAGTCCTGCTGAGTAATTTAAATTAAAAGTACTTGTCATAACTCTAGCTCAAATTAGGAGAGCTGTCCTAATTAAACCACTATCTGTGTTCTGGTTTCCAAAATCCTGAGAGCCAAGTATATTTGCCTCTAATGCTAGTTTTCTATGACAGTGCAGAAGCCTCACATGAGATCTTGTTATTATTTCAAAGAGAATTTTAATTTATTTTTTAAGTAACTGTGAGAGCACAAAAAATCAAACTCTTAAAAATTTGCCTTTATCTCCTAAAATTGCAAGTCAACATTCTTGTTGCTATCTGTTTCCATCCAGGTTTACAGTTGATAAGGCAGTCAGTCTTTCTGGCTCTAGGTGATGTATAAACATTTCACTATAAAAATGTTCTGGTTTAATCAAAATGAATCAAAAAGAGGGTTTAACAAAGAATTTTCAGTCCTTCATCAAAAGTGGCACTGCCAAGGCTGAAAGAAAGCACTAATCATCTAATTTTCTGTTCTCAGGTCTCAGGCTCTCCTCCCTGGAGTCTGCATGTTGATGTCAGTTTGAGTACTCCTGTAATCAGATGCCTGTGAGGGGGGTGTGATGCAACCAAGCAAGTGATAAAATGCCAGCCATGATTTGATTCAAATGGAGAACCTGGAAGAAGGAAAGTCTCTGTAATTATTTTTGTTGTTGTTGTTCATGTAAGAAGACAAAAAAAATGTATAATGAAATTTTAAAAAGATAAACTGATGTGTGTATCAGATAGATAAATGAGAAAGGTTTGTTTATGTTGGAATGCAGGTATATTTGATACTGGTAGTTATTTTTATTATTTTCAATTTCATAAAGTTTCAGATAGCAAAGTCTGTCATTTAAAATCAGATTATATATGTGATTTTTTAAGTTTTTTTTTAAGTATTGAAGTGCAGTCACAATGTGTCAATTTCTGATGTATAGCACAATGTCCTAGTAATGAATATATATACATATATTCATTTTCATTAAAGGTTATTAAAAAATATTGAATATAGTTCCCTGTGCTATACAGAAGAATTTTTTAAATCTATTTTTATATACGGTGGCTAACATTTATAAATCTTAAACTCCCAAATTAATCCCTTCCTACCCCATTTCTCCCAATAACAATAAAATTGTCCATTATGTCTGCAAATCTCTTTCTGTTTTGTAGGTGAGTTCACTAGTGTCCTCTTTTTTATTTCTTCTTTTTTTTTTTTTTTTTGGATTCCACATATGAGTGATGATATATGATATTTTTCTTTTTTGGCTTGCTTCACTTAGAATGGTGATCTCTAAGTCCATCCATGTTGCTGCAAATGGCATAATTTTATTCTTTTTTATGGCTGAGTAGTATTCTATTGTATAAATATACCACAACTTCTTCATCCAGTCATCTATCATTGGACATTTAGGTTGCTTCCGTATCTTGGTTATTGTATATAGTGCTGCTATGAACATTGGGGTAAATGTATTTTTTCAAATTAAATTTCCCTCTGGATATGTGCCCAGGAGTGGGATTGCTGGATCATATGTTAAGTCTATTTTTAGTTTTTTGAGGAATTTACATACTTTCTTCCATAATGGCTGCACCAAACTACATTCCCACCAGCAGTGTAGGAAAGTTCCCTTTTCTCCACACCCTCTCCAGCATTTATCATTTGTACACTTTTGAATGGTGGCCATTCTGACTAGTGTGAGGTGATATCTCATTGTAGTTTTGATTTGCATTTCTCTAATAATTAGCAATATTGAGCATTTTTTCATGCGCCTATTGGCCATTAGCAAATCTTCATTGGAGAATTGCTTGTTTGGGTCTTCTGCTCTTTTCTGGATTGGTTTGTTGTTGTTGTTGTTGTTGTTGTTGTTGTTGTTATTAAGTTGTATGAGCTGTTTATATATTCTAGAAACTAAAACTTTGTCAGTCACATCATTTACAAATATTTTCTCCCATTCTGTAGGTTGTCGTTTTGTTTTGCTTATGGTTTCCTTTGCTGTGCAAAAGCTTATGTTAAATTAGATCCCATTTGTTAATTTTTGCTTTTATTTCTACTGCCTAGGAGCACATAGCTAAGATTTAGGTCAGAAGATGTTTTCCCTGTTTTCTTCTAGGTTTATGATGTCTTTTCTTATATTTAAGTCTTTAAGCCATTTTGAGTTTATTTTTGTTGTGATTTCTGATCGTATTGCTTTGTTCAAAGGTAGTAACCAGGCAGGCAGTGTCCAGGCACCGAGCAACAGTCTATTCTTACCAAGTAATGACAAATTTAACAAATCTGGTTGGAAAAACCTTTCAGAGTATCCTAACTACACAAGCCTGGCCATCTACCGGAGGTAGTAAGATGCACTGGTGACAGCCTAAATAAGATGTATGTCTATAATTTCCTCATCCTGAAGAAAAACAGTCAAGCCTATTGTCAGAAATAAGCCACGTGTTGGAGTAATTATAAAAGAGTTAAATCTGGGGAAAACGTTATTGAGAAGGAACTAGAAAATTTTGCAAGCACTTCAGAGGAATGTAGATATCAATATCAAAAGACATTCCATACAAAATAAAAAGATACTGCTCTCCAAATGGTCCTGAAGTACTTTATTATTTCCCGTAAAAACATGTTTCTTTCACAGCTTATGCTGAATAGCCTGGCATATGCTAAATTCCTTTTATAAATTTGTCAACATTTAGTTCATATACAGGCAAACAGATCTGATTTCTAGATTTTACCCCATAGAATAATTTCAGAATGTGCTTGATTTACTATGTCCAACCCAAAGTGAAAATATTGTTGAGAAGTTTCCATGTGATTTTTTTTTCCAATAGAAGATTTTCTTTACTGGAAGAAAACTTGAGCTGATTTTTAATGACTAGATTAAATTTTCTCCCTCTACACTCAATTTAGAATGAAATCCAATACCGATTTCTTACTTTTTATTCCCTCCCTGCCTCCCTTGCTTTCTTCCTTTTTCCCCCTTCCTTCTGCTATAAATGTTTATTGAATACTGCTATGTCTCAGGAATCCTTCTAGAGGCTAGAGAGTCAAAAGTGAACAAAACATAAGAAAATCCCTACCTTGATGGAGCATAAATCCTTATAGAATAAACAAACATAAAACAAGATAAATGAATAATGTAAATAAAATAAGGAAAAATTGGGAGGGAAAGAGAAGATAAATAAGAAGTATTAGATGAGAGTTGTAATTTTAAACTGAATGGCCAAGGACGTTCTCACTGACTCGGTAATATCTGTGTAAGAACCTGTAACTTGGGAGCAAGCGAGATACATGTGAGAAAAGACTGTATAGGCACAGGCAAGAGCAAATGGAAGATCCCCAGAGCATGGACATGCCAGGTGGTGTATAAACTAGAACAGAATAAAAGGAAGGTGTGGGAGATAAGGTCAGAGAAAAATAGGAGGAATACCAGATCATGTTGACCTTCTAGGTCATCACAGAGACCATGGCTTTCCTTCTGAGTGAGAAGGGAACTGTTGGGGGATTGTGATCAGAGAAGTGACATGATTAGTTCATGTACAGGCAAGTAGACATGATGTCTGAACTTTACTCCCATGCAATAATTTCAGAACGTACTGTACAATCTAACAGGGTCACCCTGGCTTGTTAAGGATAAAATGAAGGGGGAAAGGGCAAAAGTAAGGAGACCAGTGGGAAGTCTACTGCAATAGTCCAGGCAGGAAACAAGATTTGGATGAGGGAGGTGGCAATTAAGAAAGTGTTTGAATTCTGTGTATAATCTGAAGGTAGAAATAACAGAATTTGATGCTGTTGGGTATGGGATGTAAAGAAGAAAAAAGGCTAAAAGAACTCTAAAGTTTTGGGATACATTAAACGAAAAAATAAAGTTGTAATTAACTGTAATAGGAAAGACCTCAGGAGGAGCATTTATGAGGGTGAAATGTCAGTAGGACAATTTTATATTTGTTAATTTTGTTGTCCACCATGAAATAAAGAAGTTAAACAATACAGTTCAAGGCAGAGGATGAGGCTTGGGGCCATGTGGTTTGATCATCCACAAGTTATGTAGAGTATTTATAACATCAAACCCTTCAGTGGAATCGGAAAGCTACTTCAAAATTTCATTCAGAGTAAACTATTGTTCGCACACAGAGGTAAAACACTTTTACTTGTTCTGATATAGAAAGAAAGACTATCTGCATAAACCCGGGAAGCCGAATGATTGAAATAAAATTTCCAAAATGTGCCATTTAGGCCTAATTTTCAAAACATTGTCACTGCAAAGTCTCAAATAGAGGTAAAATTTAATTACATATCATTAGTTTACAATAGAGAACAAATTTAGTCTATTTTTGTTCACCTTTCTTCAGAACAGGACTAAGCCACCTTTTCAATCATGTTTATTGAGAGGACAGTCATCATCCCTTTGGTTAACTTTTACCAGGCCAAAATTCCTGGCTCTAGCCTCATCATAAATCTCAAGAGCACTAAGCCACAGGAAATAAAGGAGTAACAATACCAGTCTGGAACTACTTTTCCTCTTGTTATACAAAAAGAGCTTCTGATCCAGCAATTTAAAAAATTATATTGCTGTCAGGGCATAGCTTCTAGATACTGTGATATTGATATCTTCTTTGGTCTAAATTGTGCAAATGTTCATAGAAGAGTTAAAAACAAAAAAGAGAAAAACACCCTGCGCTATGACTTCTGGATCAAGATGGCAGACTGGGCATTTTCTGAAAGTAATTTTGAGTCTGAAATTCTATATCTAGCCAAACTATCACTCACATGAATAATAATTTAAAGGTAAATAATTTAATGACTGGTAAGATCTCAAAGAGGTCTTGGCTCCCACATATTTTCTTCACAAAGCAGAAGAGAAATCCAAAGATAAGAAAGAAAATAGAGACCTAAGCTAGTGGTACAATTCAAAGAGAGTCCAGGAAATTATCTGAGCAGTGAGCGGTATGATTAGAACCAACTGACCCAAACTGTACAGAAATCCAGAGGGCTTCCTGAAGGAAGTTTTCAAAAAGAAAGTCAAGTTCATTCAACAAATAATTTAATTTAAAGATTAAAAGCTCTTATGAATAAAATGAAGAAGATGCATGTAACCATCATGATGAACAAGCATGATATGTGATTTGTGATCAACAGCACATTTACTTCTTTCTATCATCTCTTTAACTTTATTCAGCAAGAGCAATCTGCCCATGTCCCTAGATGAAAACTCCAAAGGGGCCCATAACTTTTTTTGCTTCTCTAAGTAAGGTATTCGTAATGCATACAAAGCCACATCATTTTGGTTTATTGATTAAAGTCCTATGATAATAACTATTTGAATTTGTCTGTGCATTAAACGTTCTCCCCTTAGCCTGTTGTGATTTAATTTAAGGTAGAAGCCATTGAGAAGCAAGGGAAGAGGTGATTTCCCAAGCTTCCTTAACAATTACTGTATTGACACTACCAGAGTCTAAGCAGGAAAGGCGGGCTAAAGAACAGGGGTTTCTAATACTGTACTGATGTAAGCTAGCTTCTTACTCTGCACCAAGAGAAGGTGAGCTGATTTTTTTTTTCTTTAAGCCACTTCTGAGGTCTTCCAAGAGATTCCTGCTGAATTCCTCTCTCGGGGCTCCATGGTTCCAGATGAATGTCTTTCCATTCCTAGAGGTCACTATCCCCTGAGCTTCTTGCTGTACTCCTGCCCTGGTTTTCTGCTGAGTTATGCTCACCTCACCAGGCAGCTCTATTGAGCAAGACTCAAGAAAACCCTACATCAGTTCTTTTCCCTCGTTTTCCATTTTGTCTGCATCGGGTTTATAGGAAACACTGCATCCCTTGTTCCAACAAAGTTTTCAAATGCATGAGAGATGCATTAGAAATGCATTTCAAACATTAGAGAACCCACCTTTCACCTACTAAAAATAGAAACTTTAACCTGCATATATTAACCACCACCAGGCCCCACTGCTTAGCACACACCTAGACCAGAGGAGATACACAACAAACTTCCTTCACACAACAAACTGACTACAGGATACATAATCTTATAAAATTAAATGTTATTGAATTTCTACAAAAAAGATTTGGCTACTGATCTATCATTAAGATAATTTGGGTTGTTTTCTAATAGTCAATTTTTTTATACTAATAAACACTCACATTGTTAGTTTTGTCAACTGGCCATCTGTTTGTGACATAGTTCAGGCATCTGAAGTATTATCTGAGGCAATGTGTCAACGTGGAGCTCATTTTGTCTATTTCGAGCTAAAATCCATAAACTTGAACTAATTTGAATCAAACTTTCCCACTAACTGGTCAAAGAAACTGGATAAAGGATTTATGTATTTATTTATTTTTATTCATCTATTTTGTTAAATATATTAACTAATATTTGTCTCCCATAATTAGTCCTATATTACATCAGTTATCTACCACTGATCTAAAACTTAAAGAACTGGAGAATTGCGGTTCTAAAAGGTATTTAGACAACTTTGATATCAAAAGAAATACTGGTATAGAGGTCAAATAGTAGTTAGCAGAACTGGAAAAACTTAGCTATCTCAACTTTAGCCCAGTTTCCTTATTACAGTGTCCTGATTAATATGTAAAACATATACATACTAATGTTTACTTGGGAAATTGCTCAGAAGATAAAATAGAATTTTGCAACATTAATTAGATGGAGCCTAGAAGACTTCAGCAATAATTAAAGAAGCCCAGTTCTAGAAGCCAAAAAAAGACCAATAACCCAAAGGTCAAGAGCAAACAAATGATGGCTCATGGTTGAGATGGAGATAAAGAGAATGGTTGCGGATTATGAAAAAGAAATAGCTTTAAATGAAAATCAACCAAGAAAAACAGAGAGGATTGCAGGGCAGGGAAACGTTACAAGCTCTATCTCCAGAAATTTTAATAAATGAAATAAAGTAAAAAACTGAAGAAAGAAGATACTAGACTGCTCTAGCTGCATTTCATGTATAATTAAAATATGTAAATACTATATAAATGGGGTTTTTCTAAACATTTGTAATTTTTCTAATATTTTATTATTTTCAAAAATTCCCTATTGCTCTATAATAAATAGGTCACATGTACACGTTTCAATACCAGAAAAGGAAGCCTATGGTAGGATTTTATTCCACAGTTAACCTTGGAAAGAAGAACATTAACAACAGGGGGTGGGCTATCAAAATCACAGGAAACAGGATTGAACTACAGAAAATTTAGGCTGAAAGCCAAAGATCCACATTCTAGCCCCAAGATGCTGGTAAGTACCCGTGCGACTTAATTTAATTATAGTAACTCTGTTCCTCAATTTATTCATGAATAGACCAGGGGGCTGGCAGAGATGCCTAAGGGCCCCTATGATTTTATCTTTCAATGATTTTGCTAATTGTAACTAGAGTAATATATGCCACATTAGCCAGTGTTAAAACTTATTAACAAAATACTCATTTCAACCTTTCTTAATAGGACAGTTTCAAGTATAGATTTAATGTATTTAAAGCTTTTCCCCAATATATTTTCTACATTTGAGAAATGTGCTATGTTTGACATGTCCATGTTGAAAATAGCTTATAGTGACTTGGTAAGTTCAAGGGAACTTCCCCCTTTTCATTTCCAATTCTCCTTTGTCCTCACCATTCTCTGCTTATCTTCCTCACCTTGACAAAGAATTTAACTTCTGTCTCATGCAGTTGATCTATTTGCTCCCTCCTCCAAGATTTCCTTAATATTCCTTAATAATAATTTCCTTAATAATTTCCTTAATAAAATATATTTTATTTTCAAAGTTCTGCTATTAGTTTTACAGTTTTTTAAATGTCTAAATAAGTTTAAAAAATGTTGAAAAAGCCTATGAAGTGTAACTTTCAGGAATTTATTTTCCAACTTGCAAATGACACTGGATAGGATCTATTTCATTGGGCAGTTCTAAAGGCTAAATGTGTATGCATGGAAAAGAACATAGCCCAGTGAATAACACTCAACAATAGATGTGGTTTTTCCTATTCTTTAAGAAGTCAGACAGAAATCCAGTTCTAAAATATGAGATCAGTACCGTATCACTGAATTCCCAGAAATTTAGAAAAAGATAGCTCACAGTGTCAGTGTTCTTCCTGAAAGATGACCCCCAGACCTATGAAGATACAATTCTCATAACTTTTCATATTATATTATTCCCTTCTCCATGATAAGTTTTCATTTGACCTTACTCTCTCATATAAAGAAGAATTAGAAGTAAGGATAAACATCTTGCCTGTTTCTGGGCTAATTACTTCATTATCTGGGCTTTCTTCATTATCCAGCTGATCTTTAATAACAAAGCAAGACAAATCTTGAGGCTGTTTAGCTTAAGCTAATTACCAAGCACTCCTTCATCTGGTTCTTGCTCAGAGGAGGCCAGTAACTGGGACACAGAGCATTAGCTTTTCTTTGGCAGCCACTGCCAGCCACACCAGCTACTAACTGACAAGCCCAAATCTGGTGGGGGAAGGATTTTACCTGACTAGTTAAGCTGAGCCTCAGGACTTCTTAAAAGCAAGCTCCTGCTGTGATTTCTTACAGTAAGCCCAGGATTTAACCAAAATGCCAGAGATTGTCACTCACAGGGACTGTAAAAAGATTCAGTGTGCTGGGAATTTTCCACTTCTTAGCCTGTGCAAGTGACAGTGTTCCAAGTTGCCCACAGTTGCCTACAGTTACTCAGGTTGATAATTAACATTTCAGCTATGGTTAATTAAAAAAAAAATAACCAGAAAATGAAAAACTTATTAGCATGACACCAATGGACCAACCTGCTCATGAAGAAAGAAAATTTGGTTGAATCTTTTTGCATGAAGTAATGAAAACATTCCCGGCCTCCAAAATTACACTAGAAACAACACATGCAGATGAAAATAGACGAATCCACAATGATAATTTGCATTTTACACACTTTCACACAAATGTCCCAGAGGCCTCCAAAAACATAAGTTAAATTTCATGGATCTCCTCCAAGGACACATTTATGATTGTTTATGAAAACAGAGTAGGAAATTGAGACATAAGTCTGGAGTGAGCAAAAAACTAGTTAGGTCCACTGAGCACATGAAAGAAAAAACTCAGTTTCAAGCCCTAAGCACTAAACCACATAAATATCTCACCCACTGGTAAAGATAAGAAGGAAAAAAATATATTAAATTCATTTGCAGATTCTTTTTATAAGCTGCAAACCTACATTTCAAAGTCATGCTAAAGGTGCATTATTTATAAAATAAAATCAAGCAGGAAAAAACCTCTTCTAATAGTGTGATCATCTTTTTTATCTATTTCTCTTTCACTTTCTTTCAACAGATACCAAATTGAGCCATCATCATACATAAGGCACTAAGCTGTGCTGATACAAAGTATAAAATGCAGTACAGTCTTTTGAAGACTTTGTCATCCTTTGTAAAGAACGGCACTCAGGTCTGGAAGGTAAAAACACCTCCATATCAGACTACGGTGAAGTGTGAAATCTATGAAAGGATTGGTATTAACATTATTCAAAAGAGAGAGAAAGTCCTGTGGCAGATGGCATTTCAGGGAGGGCTCTTCGAAGGTAAAGATAACTGAACAGACCCTTGTATAATATGAGATAAAGAAAGGGGTAAAGAGTCCAGGGAGTGGTCCTGTTAAGGGGTAAAACCAGGCTCGGGTAGAAATGAAAAATGCATGCTCACAAAACAATAAAAAGACCAGCAAGGAAGATCGGTAAAATGGGCTGAGCAGTTTGAAGTCTGATTAAGCCAGAAACGTGAATTTTACATTACAAAATATACTTTCCCAATTACTTATTTCTCAAAGAGATAGAAAGCAAATTCTTGCTTTTACCATTTTTTCAAATAAATAGCCTAAAGGGTCAAACTCTTCCCTTGAATGTTTCTTTGTGCAGAACACGGTATTTCAAATCGATTGTTTCACCACCTGTTTATGGGTTTTTGTAATGCAGCCATTTCATTTCTCACATTATTCCTCATTCAAGAAAGCCAGGAGAACCCATTAAATCCTAGGTGTCCTTAGGAATTAAATCCAAGAATATGAATTTACCTGTCCACAATGTTCTGCAAGTTCTAGCCCCAAATAGGCTGCGAGCCCAGAAGCAGCCCTTGAAAGTGGCTAAGAACTAAGATTCCAGAGTCACTCACACTGGAGGTGAGTCCACACTGTCAATCATTACCTGTACAACCTCTGGCAAATCACTTAACCTTTTTAAGGCTCAATCTCACTGTCTGTAAAATGGGGTAGATAGTCCTTCATTCTTAAAGTTGTTTGCTCATTGATGTATTCTTTTTCAACAAATACTTATCAAACATCTACTGTTTGTAAGGGACTCTCCTAGGTGCTGGGGACACCCTAGTGAATAAGACAGACAAGGATGCTTGGAAGGTTTAAATAGGATAATATCTAGCCATCATTTGGCAGAATACCTAGAAAACAATGATTAATCAATAAATGTTAATTATTAAAACTATTACGAACAGTTTGACACATAGCTTATGAATTTGAGCAAGTCTCTTTACTGCCCTGAGATTCAGATTTCTTATTTTTAAATCAAGAAAATTAGAACGTGGGACTTCTAAAACTCTTCCTAGCTTCCTCATGCTGTGAGTGTATAGCTGATAAGCTCTCTTGAGTCTTCTGGGAGACACCAGAAAAGGAAAAGAGGGTAAAAAAAGGAAAAACAAACAATCCCTGACTCATAGAAGTAGAAAATTATAAGTCAATGCTATAGTTTTTTGTACATATTTCCTTTTATATACAAAGGTGCATGCTACTATTAAATCAGAATAAATCAATCCACAAAGATTGAGAACCATAGTGTAAGCAATACAGTCACATTTAGCAGGCTTTTCTTCATTATTACTGTTTCATTTTTATTTAAAAAATTGGGTAGATGAAGAATAACTTCTTGGAAGTCTCTACATGACAGATAGCCAGATTGGGGGACAGTTGGCCCAATTACAGGTTCTAGATTAACAGCCAGTTCCTATCCAATCAGCGTTCATATATGGCACACTGTACCAAGTGAATGGTAATGTTGCCAGTTTGGTGGTCTTGTATGGAGACGTTTGAAATGTCAAGGACAACAGGACTTAAGTGAAGAGTATTCTTTTATTCTGCAAATGAAAGTTTAATAAAACATTCAGAAAATCTGTTTCAAGTCACCCCCTTAATTGATTTGTCACTTGGTGAAAATGTGTTGTTATTCATTCAGCATTAGACCTCGAATCAGTAGCATAGACATTAATTTATGATCCGAAAAATGAAGATTCAAGAGGACTACATGCATGATCACCTTGCTTTTAGAATGTGAAGTAAGTACAATAATAAAAATAGTAATAATAGAAGCTACCATTGCCTGAGGAATGTTAAGCCAGGAAGTTAACTTATAGAATTTTACTTAATCCCCACAGTAACCCATTGAGCTAGATATTATTCAGTTTGTGTTTCAGATGAAGAAGTGACTCAGAGAGTTTCAGTGTTTTTCCCAAGGTCACACAGCAAGTAAACAGCAGATGGAGCCTGAAAATTGTCACTTCTCTTTGTTTGTGACAGATGCCAGAAGACTATGCTGGAAACTCTTTAGGTATAAAAGTGATTCAAAGAATATAAATGAGTCATCCCTGGACTTCTTAGCACAGAGACCTTCATTTTCTGCATTTACATTTCAAAAGACTACATGATAAAGAAATCATTTGCTATTGCTAGATAAGTGCTTCTTCAAGCAAGAAATTCAGAGCCCATTAAAAAAAGGAAAAGAAAGAAAATGCACTAGCTCTCATTTCCTCCCTACGTTAGACAAGCCTCAAAAGACACTTAAATTTCTGGCATTAAAATCAGACTGCCCGGTATTATGGCAATCTCCAAGAGTTTGCATTTTAAATGGCACAGTTGCTTCTTTGACATGAATCAAGATATTCCATAAGTTTATAAGAAATGAAAGGCCTTGTTTTACTTGTGTCCATATTGTTCATAATTTTCTGGTATATTCTGGAATGTGCATATTTCTTTTTTTCTATTCCCCCACTAGAAATTACTTCTCTTGGAGCAGAGAGTTTTGTCTTCTTCAGCAACCTCAGTGCCCAGAAGAGGTCTTGGCATAGTAGGCATTCAGTGTCTATTTGTTCATTAATGAATGAATGAATAAATAAGCATGACTGAAAGTGGGCTGAAGAAAAAGGTGATCCAATTTATTTTTAGGGTCTTGAAACTGTCACACAACTCTTGAGCCAAATTCCTCTGAACCAGTCATCTCACCTGCTAATCTGAAAAGTCTGTATTTTCATAATATCTAGGATGAATATAATATTATTTAAAGTATTTCATTCTTTATGAAATCAGAGAAGCTAGAAGTCTAAAAGATTTATTATTATCTAGACTACATCAAGGAAAAAAAAAAAAGAACTCCTCCAGTTCTAGTTTTTCCTACTTCAAAGCATTACCTTTATAGGTTTATACATAATACATGCAAAACAAGTTTTCAAAAACAAGTGGAAACAGCTAAGCACCCAAATAGCTTAATCAATCCCTGGGAAGATTTCTTATTTTTCAACTCATCCTGTTGTTTTTTTTTTTTTTTTAAGTCATATGACCACACCTGCGGGCAAGGAGTAGGCTGGAACATGTAGCCTTTGTCTGGGAACATTTCTGGTGAAAATTCCACTGTAAGGAAGGGGTATAAATTTTTGGTTCTTGTTTTTGATGGGTGACAAGCCCTCTGCCACAGTGAGACTGGGGAGGGTATGCTGCTGGGTTACAGGTGACTATGTACAACAGCCTTGTCCCTTGTCCTCTTTGAGTCTCTGTCCTTGGAATGACCCACTTTGGGCTCTCTTCTGTCTTGCGGTCAGCCCTGCAGGACAGACTCTTCCCCTGCACAGGGGCCTACAGTTGTCCAGCTGCCCTATCTGTGACTGGGTGAATGAGTTCAAATCAAATAGGGCAGGTGGAATAAGAAGCCCATTTTGGCCTCAAATTCAAGTTCATTCTTCCACCAGCTTTACCAACAATACACTTAATATTTTTCTAAGTTTTTATTTGACAGGTAGGTAGATAAACAGACATATATAGTGCATATTGGCTCAAAACTAGTAGCAGAGAAGGGGCAAGAGCCCCACAAAGCCCCATAATTATGTTAAGGAACACTCACATTTATCTTAAGTTAATTTTTCCTAAAATGATGGAATGATAGTGGTTCTTTGAGCTGGCTGAAATTTCTTAACAGAATTAACTAGCAAAAAAAATTATGAATATTTTAGAAAACAAAACTATTAAATCCTTAAAGTTCTAAATAATCGGAGTTTTTGAAATTTAAATAGGCTTCTGAAGTTTGTAAACTTAAAGGCTCAAATGGAAAATAAATGTTTAATGGTCAAATATTTGGATTCCTTTGAATTCAATGCCAGCCGTTGTTCCGTCTCCTTGGTGGATTTCCAAACAGGCCTCACCCGACTCTCCAAACTTCAAGGACTTACCTCTACAGAGTCCATCAGCCCCTACCTATGTGTGGATCACACACTTAACTTATTTTGCTGTCATGCTTCAGTATCAAAGTCAGTACTGGGTGGTCTTTCAAAGTGCTTTGGGTGGGAGTTTAAGGAGAAAAAGGCAAAACTCTCTAAGGAAGCACTTGTGTGGCCTGGCATCAAAGACAGAGGATGATTGCAAAGAGAACCAAGCAACCAATATTTCCTGGTGATCCATTCAAATGCAGCCACAGCGTTTGCACAATAAGCCTTAGCCTCAGTGGTGCAGAGAGTCCCCTCGGCTCCTGGGCGGGCTGGCGCACCAACCCTCTTTAATTGGCTGAGGAGGAACCGGCTTGCTCCAACCCAAATATGAATGAGGTATTATGTGTGAATAAGAAAAAACATTTTAAGGCATGTGTGGCCTCTTCTGTCTCCTGGCTGTTGTACAATCAATGTTTCGTTCATAGACACAGAATCACAAGTAAAATCTTATTAGTGGTTTTTAACTTCTCTGTCAGTATGGAGCCATTTGTAACAGAATCGTTTAGCAGCTATTTTCTTCTATTTTTCTTTCCTGCATTAACAATGCTTAAAACTAATTGAATAAAAGTCTAAATAAAATCCCATTCTATTTGCCTTCTGACAGGAGAACCTTCAAATATATTATAAAAGCAATGTCTGTATATTTAAGATTGGATAGAATATACTAACACCAAATTGTGGGTTAATCAAAAAAATTTAGTTAGAAAGATGTGCTGGTATTTGGTGTTATTTCAACAGTATGACACTGTGAAAAAAAGATTAAAAAAGGAGGGAGATAGTGTATTACTTATATATTCCAATCTAACTACCATTTTATTGTAATTTCTAGATTTCTAATGAAAAATCAGGAAAACTCAAAAATTGTCCTGTTAATTGATTTCTATCAATCTTCATATCCAACAAATTTAGCAGAAAAACTAAAACTGAACAAAAACTTAGTGCATTGTGGAGTTCCCCAGATCACCTACTTTTAAAGAGTGGTAAAATTTTATAACCATCACTTTAGGGGGTCTCTTTTCTGCTTTGTAAATCCCTATGTGATACAATCATGTGAGGAGTCAAGTCACATTTATTTCTTGATCCCTAGAAATGATGATTAAAGTCTTTTGCTGAGAAAAAATAAATAAATGTACTCTGGACCACACAGTCTTAAGTTTAAAGACCCTCCCTCTATTGTGGTCAGTCCCTTCTGGTCAAGGCTTACAGAGGGACACTGTTAGAGCCACCACACCCTGTTCTTCTGGTCCCTTAGAGAGCAAAAGCTTGTTAAACTTTGTAGTACCTCTTTCTTTGAAAGTCTTCTCAATGACAGACATGGGGAGGAAAGGTGACTTCAGACTTGGGATCTCCCACCCCTTCCTACCAAATTAGAGGCTAGACCAGTTGTCCTCCCATCAAAAACTTATAAAACCTCAAAAAACTAAAAATGGACTTACCATATGATCTAGCAGTCCCACTCCTGGGCATATATCTGGAGGGAACTCTAATTCAAAAAGATACATGCACCTCAGTGTTCATAGCAGCACTATTTACAATAGCCAAGACATGGAAACAATCTAAATGTCCATCAACAGATGACCTGATAAAGAAGTTGTGGTATGTTTATACAATGGAATACTACTCGGCCATA
Source organism: Camelus bactrianus (assembly GCF_048773025.1). Taxonomy (NCBI): domain Eukaryota; kingdom Metazoa; phylum Chordata; class Mammalia; order Artiodactyla; family Camelidae; genus Camelus; species Camelus bactrianus. The sequence continues at coordinate 101,727,128 of NC_133539.1, forward strand.
AAAAATAATAAAATAATGCCATTTGCAGCTATATGGATGGACCTGGATATCATCATTCTAAGAGAAGTAAGCCTGAAAAAGAAAGAAAAATTCCATATGATATCACTCTTATGTGAAATCTAAAAAAAAAAAAAAAAAAAAAAAAGACACTATGAACTCATCTACAAAAGAAACAGACTCGCAGACATAGTAAACAATCTTATGGTTACCAGGCAAAGAGGGTGGGAAGGGATAAATTTTGGAGTTTCAGATTTACAAATGTTAACCACTATATATAAAAATAGATTAAAAAAACCAACTTTCTTCTGTATAGCACAGGGAACTATATTCAATGTCTTGTAATAACCTTTAGTGAAAAAGAGTGAAAACGAATATATGTACGTATATGCATGACTGGGACATTGTGCTGTACACATTGACACATTATAACTGACTATACTTCAATTAAAAAAAATATATATATATTTATATATATATATAATATATATATATTATATATATATATATTAAAGCTCAGAAAAGAGCAACTGTCTCTGGTTTAAAAGTTCCATAGCATATAAACTAGCAGAGTCCCAGAAATTGCCAGTGTTCAGGGGCAGGCAGAGGGAGATGCTATAGCTGAGAGACGTGCTCAGGAGCTGGGGAAGGGGAGAGGTCAGCCTGCATCCCAACCACATTGCTTGGTAAGAGCAATTAAATGTCCATCAATCAAGTGAAAATGGTTGAATTTAAATCATCTTGCCGGTAACTCGTCCAAGAGGACTGACCACTGGGCCAAAAGACCTCATCAGCAAGTCCCTATAGAGACAGTCAACTCATGAAGAAGGAAGGGAGCTGGAAAAGGCATGAGTCAGACCCCTGTATCCTCCTCCAGAGGTCATCCAAGGAGGGTCTTCATGGGTCCTTGGAAGGAACTGCAAGGTGCCCCAGTAAGAGCTGGCATTTGGATGTTGGTTGCACAGAACCAAAGAGCTGTCAGGCACTGTTAGATTGAGAATAGGTAACAAGCAAAGTGGAGGAGGGCAGCCAGCTCACCAGGAGTAATTACAGAGGGAGCAGTATCTGTTTTCCCCTCGCTGCTTCCCACACTGCCTCCAGAGGAAAAGGGAAGAAGGTTGGGGTTGTGAGGGAGCAGAACATGCCTGCCATCTCATCCCAAGTCACTGGAGCCCTCTGATCTAACCCCCTTGGAGTGGCTGAAGGCACTGGGATTGAAGTTAAGCTGGAAATGTTAAACTGAATACTATTTTTATTGAAAAGGCTAGTCTCCAATATATAAAGAACTCTTAAGAAAAAAAAAGTTGGCAAAATAGACCCTTAAATATATGAAACGATAATCACAAAATTTATAATAAAATCTGATTTCTTATGCATCAGACTGACAAAAATATAAAAGCTAAACAATAAACTCATTAGCAGGGTTGTAGGAAAAGGGGCAAGACCGACACTGCTGGTGGGACTGCAGAATGCTATCCCTTTCTGTAGAAAAACATTGGACACTATTTCAAACATCTCTCTATGCATTCACCCATCAATTCAGCTACACTTCTAGGAAATGACCCCAAAATAAATATTAAACCACTTATATACCAGGCTTTTCACTCTAGTATTATTTGTAGTAACAAGATATTAGAAGCAACACAACTGTTTATAGTTAATTATAGTTCATCTGCACAATGAACTACTGCTCAGCCACAAAAAGGAATGAGGAGACAGAGACAGGACCAAATGAGGGAAGAATGACTCCAAGGATAAAGTCAGGGATGCAGAGGCAGAGAGAGTGGAGCTAAGAATGGGGTCTGAACCCGTGGACCCAGCGGACAAAGCATCAAGGCTTATTCTCAGGCCCTGAAACCCAGTGGAATTTGCCTTGCTGGGCTGTGAACTTGCTTTAGACCAGTATCCCCTTTATTCTTCACATTTTTTTCCTTTTCAGAATAGAACTGTCTATCCTAAGCCTGTCCCAATATTGCACTTTGGAGGCAGATAACTTGTTTTCTACTTTTGCAAGTCTATAGATGGAGAGAAATTTTGCCCTAGAACGAATGTCCTAGTCAGTTTAGGTTGCTATAATAGAATAACATACACTGTGTGGCTTAAATAGCAACTGTTTATTTCTCAGAGTTCTGGAGGCCAAGAAGTCCAGGGTCAAGAAGCCAACATACTTAGCGTATGATGAAGGCCCCCTTCTGGGTTGTAGACCACTAACTTCTCATTTTAACCTCACATGACAGAAAAGATAAGGGAGCTCTCTGAGGTCCCTGTTATCAGGGCATTAATTTCATCCATGAATTCTCCACCCTTGTGACCTAATCACCTCCCAAAGGCTTCACCTCCTAATTGGGAATTAGGATTTCAGCATATGAATTTTGGATGAGCACAAACACTCAGTTCATTGCAATGGACCATATCCAAGGTCTTACCCATACCTAATTTAGATGAATTAAAAAACAGAATCTGAAACTTTCTCAAGTTGATTCCATGTAGATAAGATTTTTAGAGTTGATGCTAGAATGGGTTAAGTCTTTTGGGGACACAGGATGAGGTGAATGTATTTTGCACATTGCAATGACATGAATTTTGGTGGTTCAGAGTAGACTACTGTGGGTTGAACAACGTCACCCAAAAAGTCATGTCCACCTGGAGCTTCAGAACGAGGCCTGTTTTGGGAATAAGTTCCTTGCAGATGTAATTAGTTTGCTTGAGACCATTATGGATTAGGGTGGGCCCCAAAACCAACATGATTGGTTCCCTTCTAAGAAGGCAGAGATGAAGAGATACACCAGGAAGAAAGTCACGCGAGGACAGTGGAAGAGACTGGAGCAATGTGACCACCAGACACGGAGTGCCGAAGATTGCTGGCAGCCACCGGAAGCTAAGAGGGAAAGAAGGATCCTCCTCTAGATCCTCCAGAGGGAGCAAGGCCCTGCTGCTTCCCTGATTTCAGGCTTCTGGCCCCCAGAACTGTGATAAAATACATTTTTGTTGTTTGGAAAAAATAGAATGAGGACTATCTCTATGAACAAATATGGTTATATTTTCAAGTCAAAATAAAGAAAGATGCAAAAGAATATATAGCAGTTCTACCTTTGGTGAAAATAAAGGTGAAAATTATACACGAACACATACGCATGCACACACACACACACACACATATATATATATATGAAAGATATACCATAAACTATAGAAATGATTACATGTGGAGCATTAGTAAAAATGAGATGGAAGGAACAGGCATGGGATTGTGGTTTCTCCAGGTATATCTCTGGATTTTTTTTTGATATTTGAACCATGTGAGTGTTTTACATATTCAATAAATAGAATTAAATCAAAACAATAAAAAAGATTCTAAAATCGATTATAAGTAGAAATAAGTAAATCTAACTTTTATCAAAGTGATAACCAAATCACAACAAAAAATTCAAGTAATTTTGGTACACAGTATCTGACTATACACGTCCAAAAAAAAAAAATTGGCCAATTGAGAGAATTTAAATATAAGCTAGATGTCAAGAAAATATTATAGAATTATTTTTAATTTTCCATGTGTGAAAAATTTCCTCATTTCCACAACAATTCCAAAAATGTAATTATTACTCATTTTCTTAGGGTGATAATGGTATGTAGTATTCTTATTTTTAGAGATGCATTTTATGTGTTTCAGGAAAACAATGCCTTAATGCCTACAACTTACTTTTAAATAGTATATATTTATATATAGAGAGAGAAAGAGACAGAGAATTATGTATATTTTTATACAGTTAGTATGCATATATAATTAATAAAGATAAATGAAAACTACATGGTAATCACTGTATTCTTTATACTTTATACTTTTGATGAGTTTTGAATATTTCCGAGCAGAGAGTTGGGAAAAAATGTAGACTCTAATTTTTATAACCTGCGCTGAGACTATTTAACAATAGAAAGCTACTGAAGAATTCTGGAATCAGGCAGGGACCATAACACTCAAAGCCAGATACTCAGAGAAAAAAAGATTTTATCAACTGGGCACAGTTAGTGGCAGTTACTGGAAAACTAAATCTAATCCTCCTTTGTACCTCCAAAGAGTGGGGCTGTTCACTGTATTTACTACATGTGGACTACTCATCCTTTCAGGGGCATCTATGGTATCAAGTTAAAATTTTATCGAATAATTTCCTCTGTGCTGGGGATTACACTCATCCCCGGGACTAAATGATTCTAGAGAAAGGGAGGAGTCCTAGTTCCTAGCAGCCGAGTCTAACTTAACTTGTCAGTGGAAGAAGGAACAATGCAGTGCCATTAAGACACTGTAAAACTATCGTCGTAATTCATTTTCTGATGAAGCTAACACAGCGGAAATGGACCGCCTCGGAAAGTGAAAACTCAGAAAACGGAAGGGGGTGTGTCTGTCCTGAGCCGGCGGCGCGCCTGCCGCCTTTTTACTTGGCCTGCTCTGAGTTCTAACCAAGGGCGGGGCTGACACCTGTGGCTGCCTCCCTCCCCACCCCCACCCCCACTCCTGGAACAGCTGGCTTGCAGCAGATCAAGCCAAGGGAAGACTTTGGAAAGAAAGTAGAAGATAAGGGGGAGGGTGCGGGGAACCAGGATGTTTATACCCTTCTCCCTGGCTGGGCGGATCTCCCACAGCAGCTGAGCCTCCTCAGTGGATCCAGCCTCCACCAGGTAGGCTTCCGGGGTTCCAGCTCCGACTGCCGGTGCAGAGCCCCCAGGATCTACTCAGACCACTTCCCTCTTTCCCTCCAACTCAGGGGCTGCTGAAGCCCTCTACTGCTCCCAGGTTCAGGGCTGTCTCCCCGTTCTCTGCTGGCATCTCAATTCATCTATTTCCTCTTTTAAGTTATCCATTTAAAACATCTCTATGTTTTAATTATATGGAATTATTTTTTCCTACTGGGACCCTGACTGACTTAGGATTTGAGAAGGAAAAAGAGGTAAGAAAAGAATGAATTTTGGCACAGTCATATATGAAGACATACACAGTAAGTAGAAAACGGCAAACATCCTAACAGAGCATTAACCAATAGACACCAGTCTCTTCCACAGAACATATAACCTATTATTTTTAACTTTGGAGCCTGATTTTGTTGCCAGATCTAACCACTAATAGCTATGTAACCCTAGGTAAGTTATTTAACATCTCTTTGCCTCAGTTTCTTCATCTGCAAAATGGGGGTTATAATAGTATCTACTGCTTACTGAGTTATAACATGAACAAAGTAAGCAGCACTCAATAAATATCCTTTAAATCATTTATTTATTTATATGTTTACCTTTACATAGCAAACTTGTGAACTGACTACTATGTGCTCTGTTACCTTTTCCATACAATTTTTTTCATGTCAGGTCACAGCTTTCAAAGTACTTTCATATGTATGGCTTCAACCCAACAATCAAGTTGATGCAGATAGAATAGGCTTTATCATTCCAGTTTTACCGATGATGAAACTGAATCTACCAGAGATCATCAGCAAGAAAGACAGAAGCAAGATCAAAACCTAAGCCTTCTGATTGCTGGTTCTGAATTTTTCTGTGATGTCACTAATGAGAATCATTCTTGGGATCCTACCCTGCTTACCTTGAACACGTTTTCTAACCTTGTATAGCAAAAATAACATGTATAGTGTAAAAGACATTTTAAAGCCAATCATTAGAAATATTCCTGTAGGTAGTCTTGTTGAGACTGATATAGTATTGTTTTTAATAGAAAAGATAACCTACACATATATGCAATATCAGGAAAAAAGAAAACAGATTGGACAGAGTGATCAATTACAAAATTAATGAAGTAGATAACAAAAATTAAGAGATGATTACTCTACAATTTGAAATCATGTCTTTAACAGTGAATTATAAGGATCTATAGGGAAGATTGACAGCTCAAGGCAACATCACACTGAAAGGACCTAGAAGGAAAAGAGAAATGTAGGTGGGAGATAATTCATTAGCTCTGTTACCTCAGGTTAATTCAGTGTAATGAGCTATTTTAATTCATCATTGTTTCCAAGGAAACTACGGTTGACTCATCTCATAGTTTAATATCTTGGAATCACATACGCTATTTTATACCTGACATGAACATAATGGTTCTCACTCTACAATTCATCTATGGGCTTAACTCCCACATAGTATACACCTTGATAGCAGTATCCATTTTCAGTAAAACTCTGAATTTAACCTGCATAATTACCTAATATTTTTGGTCTTTTAGTATTATTTTCAGTGATCCAATGTCAAAAATAAAAACATATTCATCAACCAGGTGGCAAGATTATACTTATTTGCCTTTTCTTCCCATACTGACATAAAATATATCACTAAGAAAAACTAAAATGTAGTTTGAATCATGCGTTATCAGCCCATGCCAGACAGCATGTGTGTAAGAGAAAAGGCAAAGTTTGGAGATTTTCAAACTGGGCCACATGAAAACAATATCATTTCTTTATTATATTTGCCCCAAATGCACCCAAATTATTAAGTAAAAGCTTTTTGAACGTTTAAGACATGAGATATCTGAAATCTTGTAAAAGCTGATATTCATGATGTGAAATAATTCATTTAGCTATTGAAGGTATTTAATGCCTGGCCAGACACTCCTTTACTATGACCATGGACAGAATGGTCTCTGGCTTCAAGAGATAACCTTCATGGAATCGGAAAGAGGGCTGGAGGGCTTTGCAATGGTAAGGTCCAGGTGATAGAGTCAGGGCACAAAAGGGCACAAACATCATCAGCTATGCCCAAGGAGGGCAACCCAGGCAAAATGTCACTGCTTACAGAATTGTGCTTGAAGAAGACATATTTCCATTTGGTACCAATGCATGTCACACCTCTCCCCAGCTCTCTCCACTGAATTAATCTGGCTCCCTATTGCCCATGAGATAGGATCCAAAGTTTGTGGTATGGTTCCACCACACATAACACACTGAACTACTGGCAGTTCCTCAAATATACCATAATTTTGCATAACAACATGACTTTAAATATGCTGCTCCCAGCAACTAGAAACACCTTTCCTCTATGATGACTTCTTCCATATGTCTCACTATGCAACATAAGCATTGCCTTCTCTATGAAACTTTCACCTGATTACAGCAAGTGTTTACTTCCTCTATGCGTCTGTGCATATTCCTGAAACAGCACTTACGTTGCATTATGATTATGGATTCATTACTCTTACACTAGAGTGTGACCTCCCGGAAGGTAGAGATTATTGCATTCATCTTCTTGGCTCCAGTGATTGGCATAATGCTCTGCCAATTACAAAAAATAACTTTTTTATTGAATTGTTAATGATTCCAACAGTTGGAAACAACATCAATAAATTAGTTAAATAAATAACCATGTATCTGGAGACTAAAATATTTTGTAGCTTTCAAATAGAATCAACTAGTTAGGAATACTGGCATGCAAAGATCACCAAAATACAGAACAAATGTTTAAACATAATATTAAGTGAAAATAGCAAGTTACATATAGTGTGATCCAATTTTTTAAGATTTTGTTAAGAGAGTGTGTGTGTGTATATATATATAATGTGTATATTATGTGAATTCTAAAAATATTCTGAAAACCATATATACCAAACTCTTAAAGATGATAATGCCTAAAAGGCAGAATTATGAAACACAGGCCTTATGTTTATAACTCTCTGTTGTTTTAAGTTTTTTAATAACGAAAAGGTAATTAATTTTGAAAGAAGAAAGTAACAATAAGGATAAATATATACAAAATTAGGCTTCATCATTAGATGAAACCTCAGACCCAGTAAAGTGAATGTCCAACTCAACTATTCTTGAATCAGACAATCTTGGAAGCTCGAGTGCCATTTAATAGCGTCTCCTTGTAAATGGAAAAAGAACGGTAGTGGTGAAAGCACAGCAAGAGGTCTATAAATGTCCCCCGAAAGCATTTTATACATTTTAAGCTGAGCTAGAGAACATTAGGGTGGGGAGCTGAAGCTGTCTTCAAATTCTTGAAGAGCTATTTTATGGCAGGGGTATTTAAATATGTCCCATTTTGGCCTGGGGGTTTTACTAAAGTGAGTATGTGAAACTTACAGCGAGAGAAATTTAGGTTTGGTATAAAAGGAGACCTTTTCTATGGTCATAATTCTACAAAGATAGAAACAATCGGCTGCATGGCTTCCTCATATTCACAATTTCTGAAGTTATTCAGATACAATCTGGGAAAAACACATGTTGGAGAACTTGTGCAGAAACTCACAGTCTGCTTGAAAGGGGAGTTACATACCCTCTAGGCTCCCTTCCAGCACTGAGATTATGCTATTGTGAGACCAGAAGTTTCTGAAAGGGTTTTAAATTATTAGGACATGAAAAGCGTTTCTACTAAAAGTTATTCCTCTTATGAAATTTGGTTCAGATTACACAGCAAAATGAAAAGGAAGTCTGGAGACACAGTTCTGTTCCAAAATTTCCAGTAAATTCATTCATTCATAAATTCAAAATTTATTGAGTGTCCGCTATGTGTCAAGAGTGTACATGGGAAAAATAAAGGAAAAAAGGCATAGTCCAAGTAGTTTGTCCTCTGATGAGGATAAAAAATGTAACTATTATAATAAAAGGTAACTTGTAAATCAATAAAGGTACACACTCGGCTCTGTGGTGATCAGAGGAGAGGAAGGACCCTATCAAGGAGTTCTGAGAGGCGCAAGGGTAGAGGTATGCAGAGGCAGGCAAGGGCGAGAAAAACACGTAGACCTGAGGAAATGTAAACAGTTTAATACGGCCAGCGCTTAGAATCCACATAATTGAAGATGAAACTAAACGAATCAAAGTCAGATTAGGATGGATTTTGAATACCATTTTAAGAAATGTGGGCTTTTCTTTGAGGACAATTGGAGTCATAGAAAGAACTGTAATCAAGAAACTAATATCAGGTTTGTACTTTAGAAAGAACCACCTGTCAGCTAAATGAAGGAAGAGATAGTGGAAATTTTGATAAGAACGGAAAGGCAGTTAAGGAGTGGCCAAGGGAATAGAGACAAAAGAAAAAGAAAGGAGAGCCAATAAGAAGATAGAATCAAACAGTTTGAGTGACTAATTGGAAAGTAGCAAAATTAAGTAGGACTACAAGGAGTCTGGGCTTTGTAACAGGTGAGACTAGCCAAGATAAGGAAGGCAAAAAGAAAAAAATAAAAGTTCTTCCTGAGGAAAAATTAGAAAACGCATACACACACACACACACACACACACACACACACACACAACAACAACAATGAACATTAACCACACAACAACTCCTCCTGTTGGAGTTATTAAGAGAACTAACAAAGATGTCCTGGACACACTCGGAGATGCTGTTTTGGAACTCGATTTAAAGATCTGAGCTGGAGACACATATCTGGGAGTCCTCAGAACACAGATGTTAGAGGAATCAATGGCTAGAGATGATACTGGCAGAAAAAGAGACTATAACCAGACGTGGAGCATGGACTGAAATCTGTAGTCCTCATCTACGTAGGAGAAAGGAGAGGTAATGGCTAATGGGTCAGATACCACGACTAACCTTACAACTGAAAGTAACTTGCATTGCAAGACAAATCATAAGAAGCATATTTTTAAGAACTTCATTGAGAGAGAAAGAAAAACTCATCAGCAGCTAAAACAAATTGAAAGTGGGAATCTAAATGGTACATAGAAAACTGAAGCTATCTTCACTCCAAGGAAATTTGCTTAAAGCGACTGACAGGGCACTTGGCTTTTAATATCCGCTCAAGGTGCAAGGAGCAAAAAACAAAACCTAGGGCCAGCCCAATTTGGGTATTCTAGTAGACACTCCTATAAAAGCTGAGTTCTCTGGTATTCCATCCTCAGAATGACGATAAACAAAAACAATTGATCACCTCCTGAAAAAAAGCAGGCAGGAAGGAAATTTTCCATCTTCAACTTTGATGCAAAGTGGAGAAAGAGGAAAAAAAATACTCTCTTTAAGAATTCATAAGCACAACCTCGGCCTTGCTGATAATACCTAGGTGTTCCAGAGACCCCATGCTGAGGATTTAGTTTCAGATTGTTCCCAATCCCAGAAAATGAGGAGAAGCAAGTACAATCCTTTTTGGTAGAATGCACTCATCTTGGCCTTAAAGAAATCCTACTGACAAACTTCAAGAAATGAGATTAGCAACAAAAATCAAGAATGAATAAGGAAAACATATAATTATGTGAGAGCCAGAAGAAACAATGGGCAGCAGAATCAGACCTACAATACTTCATATGTTGGAATTACCAGGCACAGAACAGAAAATAGGTACAATGAAAATGGCTAAATAAGTAAAATGTTTTGAAATGGGATAAAAGAGCAAAACTCTAAAAAATGACCAGACACATTTAAAAAAAAAGAGTCAAACAAATCTTCTAGAAGCTCAACTAAAAAAATTCACTAGAGAAATTCAAATAAAGTTGACAGATTAAGTAAATGCATCTAATATCTCTCCCTTCTGAAACCTTGTGACAAGGTCCATATACCCACAAGGATGGTGAGTCCAAGAGAAGAAATGCTATCAAGATTTTGGAAAATCTGGAAAAACTGGGAAAATAGCCCAACAAATGGTAACAGCCAGAGTTGAGCCAAAAAAAAAAAAAAAAAAAAAAAAAAAAGCTGTATTTTAAATGGGAAGTGGGAAAAAAATGGAAAACTAATTCATTTTATACTTCAGAAATCCCCAAAGTGTCAAAAAATGAGTGATACCAGCTACCACTGGGAGTGAGGTGCTGCTGGAGGTATAAAACACTAATGATTTGTTGAGATATGTTAAGTAATTACTTATATTCTCCAGATTCCCTTCCCTATTTCACATAAGTGCCTTCCTTTATAAGACTGCTGAATCTCTTATCTTGGAATATTAGACATGCATATGAAGGACAGATTGGGAATTGCCAAAGAGGGAGGTGTTGGTGGGTAGGGGATAGGTGAAATGGGTGAAGGAGGTTAAAAAGTACAAGCTTCCAGCTATAAAGCAAATAAGTCATGGGGATGTAATTTACAGCATGATGACTGTAGTTAAAACACTATACTGTATATTTGAAAGTTGCTAAGAGAGTAAATATCACAAGTTCTCATCCAAAAAAATTAATTAATTAACTAATAAAAAACACAGAGAATTAAGCAAATTTAAACATGCCACTTGCCAGGAGATACCACCTTTTCCAAAACCCTTTCCCGTTCCCCACTTGAAACACTACACCTCTTACACAGCCTGCCTCCCAGAATGCTGGTAACCAGGTCTTTACTCTCCAGAAAAAGCTGGAAAATCTAACAACCTTAAATGAAAGACCTAAAATTCTGATATCAGAAGTGTCCCAAATGAAAGTTCCTAACATATCACCCTCCAATGAAGCTTATTGTCAACATTTCATCCTTCTTGACCATGTGCAGAGAACCAGCAATCAGCACACAACTTGGGAAAGCCTCTAACACAAGAGGTAGAGACAAAAGCAAATATACAGGAAGGAGTACCCTGATGGAGCAGAGAGGATGCATGGGAAGAAAACTTTAATATCCTTCAATAAATAGGAAAGATGATAAACCATAAAATAAGAATACGATGCTAAATGTAAAATGGAATGTAAAATGATTAAATATAAAAATGTAAAATGTAAAAAGAAATGTTCAGGGGAATTAAAAAAAAAGCTCTTGTGATTAGAAACATAATAGCAGAAATGAAACACTTTATAGATGTGCTGAAAGATGGAGTCAAATTAAAGTCTGAGCCAAAAAGAAAGACCAGTGCAGATGTAGCTTCCAGATGATGGAAGTTCCAAAAAGAGAGAACAGAGGAAACTGAGAGGGGAGGTAATCATCAAAATTCATTTGGGAGTATTTCCCACAACTGAGAGATATGAGTTTCTACAAAGACCTTTTAATAGCTAAATTCTCAATTCTTATCATAAGAAGCCAACAAATAATTTCTAAACTGACCAGTGATAAGGATGCACTGTAATCCTATTATTTAGAAATACAGAGACAAGTGCTGTATAATCAAGCCACTCAAGACAGTGGTTCTCTTGCTTTCTGTGCATCCCCTGCTGAACCAGTCCCTGCTTCACCTACACCCTACTCACCTGACTGACCTTCCCTCTTAATCACAGAGCCTAATCAGGAATTGCCTACTTACCTGCCCCCCTCCCCGCCCCCCTCCCCTGCCCCACCTAGTTTGTTCTAATCTTTGGATCAGAATGGCTTCACTAAACTTTGACAGTTTATCAAAAGGGCTATGAGCAATATGCCCCTCTACTGGTTTCCCTGGTAACCGATGAGCCAACCTGACATCAATTCCCCCAATAACTGGTAACCTTCCTCTCCCAGTGGGAGCAAAGACTGCTGCCATGCCCTGCCTCTCATCCACCGTACACAATGGAATGCAACTCCTGGACCTTGCTTTGGACATGTAAGGCCCCCCGTCCATCAAACCACTGACTAATCTGTTGCTGACTCTGGGTTCTTTCTTCTGGGCAGGCACAGGGCTTGCAGGCCTGCAGGGTGCAGCCCAACAAATGTGAAAATAATCAGATAAAAGAATCAAAATAACTGTTTTTGAGAATAGGGAAATGATCAGGGAGAGGCCCTAGGGACAGCTGTTTTTCATGGTTTGTGGAATTATTTGATTCTTTATGCACATTTATTAATTAGATAAAAATAAAAATGCAGAATATTACATAACCTTGAATGGCTAGGTTTAATGGCAGATTCAACCCATACAGATGAAAAAAGAACTAATTAACTAGAAAAAATTATTTGAATGTAGTACAGAGAGATAGGGATAGAAAATATGAGGAGGTTAAGACAAGGAGAAGGTATGTGAAGGTCTATTATATGTCTAGTTAGAGTCCTAGGAGAACAGAGAGGGGCTGAGGGAGAGGCAGGTTTTGATGCATTATGACAGTTTTCTGGAACTAACAGAAGACTCCAAAGCTTAGATTTAGAAATCTCAAAGAAAGATCAGAGAGAAACCAGAAGGCAAGAGTGTCATGGAATCTAAAGAAATGTATATATATATATATATATATATTTTTTTTTTTTTAGACTAAGCCCTGGATCCACAATTCTGGATATTTTTCTATCCTGTCAGTATATCTTGACTGAAAAGTATAAACGTATTTGGTTAGATTCTTAAGAAACATGATTTACTATGCAAAACATCTCAAAGTTGAGAATCACATGTATAGACACACATAAAGTTGACAGTTTGGAGGCTAATGCTACTGGTAAACTCAACTGGAATCGATCAAGCTGATTTCTGACTATAGGCATTGCTTCATAGCTAGAAAGGAAAAAACATTTCCCTTTTGACAGTCTCCCTAGGATATGTTTGCTGAGATATAATGGAAAAGAAACTTTAAACATATTCGAGCTTGGCCCACATGAGGCCATAGCTAATTGAAGAATGGAAGCATCAGGGAATCAGGCCTTTGTTTTGCTTACACGATAAAAACCAGTCTAACTCATTCAACATATTAAATTAGTCATTTTGGCATCATGTAGACAAAAACCCTGGTTATCTAATTAGGGAGTTAATTTCCTTTTCTCTTTCCTTAGCAACCTGGTTTCTGTCTGTTGATCACCCACTCATGATTAGTTTCTACTTGGATGATCAGGTATAATTTAGGCTGTGCAAGTATCATTTCAAAATGGTTAACCCTGCATCAGACGGCAGTGAAATTCTCTTGCCCTCAAAATTTTATATGATTTAAAAAGTTAATGGGCATGGCTGTTAGAATTATGTGAAAGGTACAGGCAACAAAGAAACACAGATTAAAAAAAAAACTGATTCATTTCTTAATTTAAAGTAGTTCTTTTGCAGTTGCCACAAGTCAATAAAACACTGCCTTAATTGGCAGCAAATGCTGCTTGTTAAAACTACCACAAACTATAGTAAAATGCAAAACATCACAATACCTGTACTAATGCAAGCAGATGTCAGGTGGGGATGGAAAATGGGAATAAGATCTGTGAACAAGCGACAAGTCTCTCTTGGAAGGAGGTTGCTAATTAAACACACTAAGTCCGCACCTTGGCAATATGATAGTTTAACGAACACTTCTTCAGTGGATATTTGATAGGGTACAGAGGCTCACTGGTGCCTTTATTTCACAACTTTTGGCTTGTCACATCTAAGTGGTGAAAGAATAGTTTTTTCATTTGCAGGAGAATATTATAAACATCACTCTCCTAAATGTTCTTCTGGAATGACCTCAGTATTACACTGGGTACCACAAATATCTCCTATTGACTTTTTAGGATAGCATCTTTTTTGGGGGGTTACCCTTCTTTTCTCATATGCTGAAAAAACCTGTATAACTTCCTTCAGGTATCTCATTGTTTATTTCTCCCTCTTCAAATCAATATGTTAAGTGTGGATGGGAGAAAACAACCCATCTTAATTCTTCTTGCTTCAGCCAGGTTCCTCCATGATGCAGAAGAGTTCACTAAATTAAACGGAAAGCTAAGAAGCACAGCAGTCTGTCTGGGGAATGCCATGTGACAGCCCCCGAGGGAACGGCAATAGGCATGAATAATGTCTATTCAATTCGAAGCTGCAGTTGAAGTAAATGGATTGTTAATGAATTTTGCTATTTATCTTTGTTTTGTTTTGGCCTCAGTCGATGAAGATAAGCAGTCAAGATGATGAGCAGTGGGTCCTGGCTGATTCTATTGAAAATCCAATTAAAAGGTTCTTCTCATCTTAGATTATATTGGAATTCTAAAACACAAGGATGCTTCCATTAGGTAGGACAACCGTAATTCAAAGAAGTGCTAGGAAAAGAAGTGGTGTTTAATTGCTTGTCAATAGGCTATTGTTTAATGTCATTCACCTCAAATCAAACTTGCCCAAAGACAAATGTTCCTGCTTTTATTAGCTGTACTCTGTGACACAGCATTCAAATAAACTAAGGACTAATAAATCAAAGTGAAGGGATTTGAACCACAGCATCTACTCTTTCTGGGCATCCATGATGTACAAATGATTACTTCTTATTAAAATCCCCAATAAATAAAAGAACATTGCTTGAAGGCATGAAAATAAATTGTTTGCCATTACTCTGAACACATCACCATTTTTAGTATTATTTTACATGTGGAAAACTAGAACTCCTCTAGACTCTCATAATTTCCAGTATTTACATTGAACCAGGTATATTATAATAATACGTGTGTCTTTGACACAAACGTTTTCCCTTAGAAATCATATTTTATTTACTTTTGCATTCCCATTTGAAACTGTTAACATAAGCAGTTACTTAATGTGGGAAGACAGAGTGAATGGATGAATGAATGCACGGAGAGCTGGGAGTCTTGGAGGTCTGCCTGTCAGTGTCAGAAAGTCAGGCCAGGCAGACTAGCATTTGCTCCTCACTTCTGACGTAGCATCTCACTTTAGTTCTTATTTTCCCTCTTGTTTCCATGCTCCTTCACCCTCTCTTCATTTCTTCAAGCAAACGAGAGTTTATGAGCACCTATTAGGGCTATGCTAATTGTACTCACTGTTTCTTCCTCAGTAAACTTCCTTCCTGACATAGATGATGAGACAGCACAAATATGAATATTAATGTTATATCCTAAGAGTAATGCAAATGAAGTTGTATGACAGCCTCCATCTTTTCAATGACACCATTAATTTACCACATTTCCTTAATCCTAAAACAGTATTGATTTTTAAGGCGTATCAATTTAGGAACAGCATTTTGAGAGACATTATAGTAAAATGTTCACTACTCAACAACAGTATATACTTATCTTTAAAATTCCATGCCAGTTTGTCCATTAATAGCCACATTTAAGCCATGACACGTTCTAAGTCTAAAGATAGCTCTGATGAATTTTGACCATCAGTGAATAAGCAGAGCATCACCGTGATAAGCAGTGAACATGATCATAATCACTTTAGCAATCTTAGAAACAACAGTGTAATTTTGAAACACATCTGATAATCCTAGAGGTATTCTCCATTCACTATTTGGCTGAACTCATAGTTACTTGTTTTGTTTTCGTATGGCTGTTAATTAAATGACTGATCGTCCCTCAGGACTCAAAAATTGGTCCCAGGAACCTCATCTAGTTCTGAAAAGTCTATGATCAATTCCAAGAGTTTTGGCAACACTACTGTCCTGAATTACAAGGGATGGCAAAAGACAAGTCATCACCTAGATCCGCGGTAACTTTTCATTACAATGCTCCCTAGGGGTATAATCGTTTTGAGGACATTTTAAATAACAAATGCAGGTACAAATTTAAAATTCAAGCAGCTCTGATGGTACTGAGACAAATAACTCTTCTGTTGTTGTCTGATGAAACAGCAGTCAGATAACAGATGCCTTCAATTCTTGGCCATGTTACCGTGAGCTCAGAAATGACAATGACTTTAGAATTTACTTCACGGTCCAGCAGCATATAAGCATCTTTTGACATCAGTTATATGTTGACATCAATCAAAAGATGTTTCCCAATTTTGGCAACGTTAAAATTAAATTATTATTATTTTTTTAGAATTGAAATAAATATGATCCATAACTTGTGATTTAATAAAACTACATTCCCATTTTTATACCTGCGTAATACACTGGACACATTTCACATTTTTTGATGCACCCAGGTTGTTGCTGTACTAGACCAACAGAGTTGCACCTCTCTGATTTTGGCAAAAGTATCGATCTTCTACATAAAATCATTAGGAATCTTCCTAAGAGACCTCCCAGGGCAAGGAGGAAGGCTCAGTCTGAGTTGCTTCTTGCTCATGTAAATGCTGTACGTAAGTCAGACGTATACACACACAAAACAGGTGAAATTCCCAAGCAGCTGAACTTTGACTTGCTGATAACAACTTTCCAACTTAACTCAAGGTCTCAGTATAAAGGCAGCAGATAAATAAAAGAGAAGTTAAACATTCTGAAAATGGGTACAGGGAGTCTATGGATGCCACTAAGGACAACCACAACAAAAAGAGACCATACAAGGGACATCTCGTTCAGAAGCTGATAAATACAGGTTCAGATCTGCTCTTTTAAGGTAACAAAATAATATCCGAGGGAAAATATTTACAAGGGTTATTTGAAAATGGGATAGGTTCTGTGGCTAAAGTGGACTGTTGATAATAATTGGCAACTATTTGGAAAAGAAGAGAAGCAGTAATTGAAGCCCTAAAAACATGAATTGCTATTAAAAATAATTACCAAAAATTAAATTGGAACTTGTGTTCAAGCTTAACAAATTTTGCACACACAGCCATCAGTCTCTTTATCAAGCACATGCTCCTTGTCTAATGTGACTAGGTCCAGCTAGCTCTGTATTGGGCACCTTGGACCACCCTTACCCTAGCCTTGTTCTCAATCACCAATCCTAAAGCACTTTGAATCCTACAATCTAATTTGTTCTGCATCTCTGCAGTTTCCGACTATATGATTTTTCTTCCCGTTTATGGCCTTGCTTCTGCCTTCAGACTACAGATTCACTCCTATGCTCTTGTTGTCCAAGGCATCTATTAACGTCAATTATTTTTTTTCTGTATCTATATGGTCTTCAACAGCCCTGGGTGATGACCTGCGTATTTGAACCCTCTGTCTCACTGCACCTCTCCATGGGCACTGCTCTCTTCTGTTTTGGATGGACCTTCAGTGAGACCCATCTCAATGGAGTTAATAGGGGATCACTATTTCCTACAATGATGAGAATAAGATTGAGTAGTAAAAGCAAAGTTTAAATACAATAGGAAAACCTCTAAGATAAAAGAAGCTGTTCTCAAAATTTCATATATTTTCTTAATAATGTCTAGAGTATAACTCATGAATAAAGACTAAGTTCCCAAAATTTTAAAGGCATAAAAAGTGCCAGACTATGAAATATTTATCCAATATCAATCCTATCTCTGTATCATCTGCCATCATAAAATCAACAGAATGCATGGATTCTACAAAATAAATCATTCATTTAAAATTATATTGAATTAAATTTATATATAAACACACAGAGATAAACATGGCTAAGATTACTTAGCTATATTGACCTAGTATGAACAAATAAATAAAATAACTGTATATCAACAATTATAAAAGTATATGCTTAGAGAGGAAATCTTATGCAACTCTAAATAATGTTAATTGCTTGGATTTGAAATTATTAGAACAAAATAGGTTTAACTTTTTTTCTATGAAAGAATTAACTTTATTTTGAAATTTATACCATAAGTAAGTACCCCAACAGGTTTCAAACGACACCTTCAATACCTTGATTTGAAGCCTGGACTCCTTAGTCAAAAATAGCAAAATAAATCTCCAGGAGAGAAAACTCCCTTCAATTTTAGAAACTCTTATTTTGCATAAACTGCTTGTACAACATTAGTCTTAATAAGCATAGATTTTAATTTCATTCAAAATGGCATTTGTAGGAAATGCAAATATATGTTGGAAAGAGTTATCAAGCTTATAGCTTGGGCAAGTAAAAGAAAACTAAGGTTAAGTATTCTGCTCTGCTCTCAAAATAATTCCACGGGGACTAAAGTTAATTTGAAACAAAATCTGGAGGTTTGCACAGACTTGGAGAAACTGATTTCTGTAACTAGTATCACCCACCACTAGTGGCCAAGAGTCCAGATGGGTTCTAAAGTTAAACATGCTTATTCTGAGCCGTTAGTGCCGTTGCCAGACCACTAAAAATTCAGAGATAATCAGCCATTTGTTGGGAACCTCAGGCACAAACCTGTGGTTGGAGAGAGAAACAGAGAAGCACATATTTCCAAATATTATCTCATAGTTATTCAGCTGCAGGTCTGGAATCACTTGATTACCTCTGAACTGAGTAAACCCTGAAGTGCTCTTACCAAATGACCACGGTGCAAAATAGGGAAGCATCCATCATCGCTCTCGCCTCTGATTTGTTTCTCATCATCCCAAAATAGAATGGGAAATGTTGCTGCATTTTAAACTAATCCATTAATAACTGATTATTATAGATAGGAATTGGGGGACTGTGTACACGTATATAAAAGGGGAATATACGTATTCCCTGAGATGGGGGAGCTGACTCTGTCATCCGACCCCCTCCACCAGGAAACATTCTCTCTTTGAACACCATGGGGGATGCCGCAGGCTGGGGATGGAGCCTGTTCCTGAATCGTCTATGAATGGTCTTGAACTGAGGAGTTTAAGTTTCAGGGAAAAAAGCCTACAATGGCGTACAAAAGGAAGGAAAATCCCATCCATTTGAAAAGAGTATAAAAGGCATATCACAATAGACCTACAGGAATAGGAAAGCTTTTAGCAGGTCAACAAGGATGAAATAGCATGCTTATCAGAGGGAACAACAGAGCCGGAGAGGTTTAAGTTTAGGAAATAACCATCCAGATGCCAGAGAGTAATAACAGCCCCCTCCAACTTCTAAGAACTGCATGCCAGGTACAGCCAATATTCCACACAGTTACACCTAATAACTCGTCTAATTTCTGCAATAATACTACGGACAAAACAGTATTAACATCACCATCATTTTACAGATGAAGAAATTAAGGCACAAGGTATTTTCCATAACTTGCCTCAGAGAACACCACTAACAAATGCAGGAGCTGGAATGTGAGCTGAGGCTGAGTGATTGTGGGGCCCACGTTCCTAACCACTAGGCTGTACTATCCCATAAGCAAACAGAAGGCCTTAAACCAGCTAAGTAGATTCAGGGTATATCATGGGGTCCTTGTTCGCCCCCTAGACTGAAGAGTTTGTACAGGCATGTCTCAGGCCGTGTGAGTTTCTGTAATACATGAGTTGAAAAGAACATGATTGAACAATCAGGGAGCAAGACTGGCACTACTCCAGCAGCTGCTGGACAGAATGTTACTGTGACTGGGAAGAAGCACCTTGCTCAGTGGAAAAATGCTATTGAGTAAACAGAGTAGGAACTCACACCTGCTTGGTGTGCAGTAAATGGAAGCTCAGCTGGCGTCCTTTCTTCTGTTTCCTGCTGGAGGTTGTAAACAGCACCGGCACTCATTTTGATTGTTCAGAGTTTGTTGATTCTTGTCTGATCTTACATGCTCTTCAGAATTTTACCAGGGATGTTCCATTCCGCTTTAGGTTTGCCCGCTTTGATCAACCAGTGTATTATTTTTAGGTTTCCCCAAATATTACTATGGCCATTTTTTAAGATCTTTATTACCAAAATTCTTGAAGGAAATATAATTTGGTTAATTCTGGTCTCCTATAACTTCCTCCCTCAATTGCCCCCACCTCCTGCACAATTAAAACAATTAGTTTCAGGACACAATTTTTGAAAACGTGGATTGTTTTTAGTAATATTACTGGCATGTGCTAGCAAAAGAGATTTAATTCAAAATTCAGTATGTAATGTGGGAGCATTAAAGGTTTCTGAGCAGGTAAGTATTATATGAGGAATCGTGAATTAGAAAGATTAAACATCCTGTGCAGATGCTCTGCAGTGAGGAAAAAAGAAGAAACGGAGAAAAATAAGGATGAGTGAAAGATGCCTGCATTTGGAATCTATGTGTCTGGGAGAATAGCAGTGACATTAATAACCCCAACCATGAAGACATAAGGACAAATGTGATAAAAACAACATCTCAACTAACCATATTTTAAAAATACACGTAATTCTCCTGTCATGAAATTTCATTTTCTGTAACAAATTCCAATGTCACATTGTTTCCCCAAGGGGACACATTGCAGCCTGAAAAACTGCTTATAAGAAACAATCAGAATCAGCCTCTTAATAATTTAGCTGTTCCCATAGGCACCCTGTTTCTCTGTTTTCGAAGAGGCTGCACCTAAAGCTATGAATAGACAATTATGTGCAATGCCTATTTTAAAGTACCTCATGGTTAAACTCACCTCTTGCTGTGTTACCATGGAATTTAACTCTTAATAATAAAGCATAAAAGCAGTACTACAATCACACTTAAAAACTGATCTACTTATTGAAAATCTCTGTATCTCTTTGACTGATATTACTCCCCACAATATATTTTCAATAATCAAAATTAGAATTAATTCCAATTAATTCTAATTGGAGATCAAATATTAATCCTAAGGCATTTTCTCACAGCCACAGACCTTTGAAAATTAAAATTAATTATCTCATTATATCAATAACAAATCAAAGGTAAAATCTTCCATTATCAGAACAGGGTCTTTTCTATACAAGATATAATTATCAATCTATTTTCCAAGACAGAAGCGTATTCCTGGCTATGTATAAATGTGCTTTTCTCATAATTGATAAATTATGGATTAGCCTCAACTCACCTTC
This sequence comes from Camelus bactrianus, assembly GCF_048773025.1. Classification (NCBI taxonomy): domain Eukaryota; kingdom Metazoa; phylum Chordata; class Mammalia; order Artiodactyla; family Camelidae; genus Camelus; species Camelus bactrianus. The sequence continues at coordinate 101,748,401 of NC_133539.1, forward strand.
TGTAGATCGACAAATGTGTGGAAATCCTCAAAATGCAATAATCAATTGGAATATGTCTGAATAGTCTGAAGTTATCTCTTGACAAATTTCTTTGTTTTCTTCCAGGTTAGTTATGATGTGTGCAACCTCAGTTTGTGTCTATAGCAGACGTTTCCTATGAGGTAAGAACAGATTGCAGCATCAATGCATTGCCCAAGTTTATTTTGAATTCTAAACTTTATTCTTAAATCTTAACAAAATTATTACATTTGGTAAGGCTTATTTTACTATTTTCCAAGGCAGGAATAAATTTGATTACTCTGATAAATATCAGCTGAAAAGATTGAATAAGATTTTAATAAATGATCTGAATAGATAGATATGTGAGTAGTTTTTCCATATAAGCAAAATGTCATTGAATAATTGACAATTCAACAAAGGTTTAATGATCACTGAGGTCTTTTTTTGTTTTCAGGATTCTTTCTACTATGTCCAAATCTCTATTTACACTGAGAAAGTATACCTAGTTGCTTAACCATCTTTATTCATTTCTTCTTCCCGTGGCCATAAATGCATTGTTTTATTCCAGAGTTTTATTTAGGTTCATATAAGAGATCTGTAGGATTATAGCAATATCACCTATCTCACATTCAATGAAGATAACTGTTTCCCCTAAAATAAAAAAGCTGGTGTGTGTGCCCCCCCTTCACACACACACGCCAGCTTTTTCATGTTAGAGGAAATACCACACCAAAAGATAGCTCAAGGATGACTACAAAATATGACTCTACCATAATAAGACATCAGAGTAGCCCTGGGCATACACCTACTGTAGAAAAACAGAGCTATTTTGATAAAGGGCTGTTTGAAGCAAATTGACTCTGAAGCGTTTGCTCCCTGGGGGCCAGGGCAGACTTGCCTGGTTCTCTTGGCTGCCACTGAGCCTACTTTTGGAAACAACACCTGATAAATAACCAGTCACCTGCCTTAAAGTCCCTTTGCCTTAAACAGAATTTAATCCCCTAAAACGATGGTTTTCTACTTTAGATGCATATCGAGTATCTGGGGAAATATATCTTGTTTTGGGAGTTATCCAAAACCCAATCAAATAAAAATTTCAAGATGGAAGTTGAAGCAGAATTCGGGGTGTTGTAAGAGTTGAGTTCTCTGTGGTTGAGAATCACTGCCCTAAGTCTATAAGGCCATATGTGCCCTATTCTCCTGGTCCAACTCATCTTGCTGAGTCTCAATCCTGCTTCAGTGAGATGCCCAAAGCCAACCCAAACCACCTGTTACTTGGTTTGCTGCTCCCAAGATACCAGATTGGGGCTGATGGTTGTGTTTTGATAAATACTTGTTAAAAATTAAGGATAGAGAATTTAGGGAAAGAATTAAAACATAGTCACAGAATAAAAGGACTGAAAGTAAGTTATTCTGAAACAAAGCAAGCAAACAAACAATGAAGAGTTCATGTATAATGTACAAGAGAACAGAACTAAGCCTTATTTGGGAAGCACACCATACATAGGATAGAAACCTAAATCTTTACCCAGTTGTGAGTAAGGCTCCCCCGATCCAGATATCCATCTCTAACCATCCCTGAAGAGGCTATTTAACGCAAGACTTTGTAAAGACAGATATTGATTGACAGTGACTGAATGTGTTCAGTGGGACGAGAACAACACAGAGTCTGCTTCTGGATAAACACATACACAACCTATACATGTGATGCATTTTTGTTATTAACTATGAGTTTCTCCTCTCTAACTAGTTGGTGACCTCCTTAACCTCATGAAAGCAAAGTAATTGCTTCTCATGAGCCAACTCCCATAGGTAGGCTGGAAATGACAACCTCCAGGATGAGCAGAGGAGGATTGTTGAGATGTGGTGGGATCCACAGGAAACAAAGCCCCCCATGGAATCAGCAGTCTCTGTTACAGGTGAGGGGAGAGTGTACGTTGGCACCCAGCAATGTGCTTACTGACCCTGTCCTAGCCCTGTATGGAAAACCAACACCCATGCTCCCAACCTCACTATTCTGGGTTGTTTTCCCCATCCCCTTTATCTGGTCCTACTTAATTTACTGATCCCTTTTCTATAGTCAGGAGTTCTAACACTCCTCACCATCTCACTATGAGCAGACATTTCCTCATATTTTATCTTTTAGGCTCACTGAAAAAAATTCTTAGTTATCTCCTTATTGTTAAGAGTTTAGACTCTAAGTAAGCAGCCCTTAATGACTGTTTTATTTTGGGAGATGGGGGAGGGAAAGGAACTGTAGGGGAGGCAAGTTCTAAGAATTTTTGATCTTAATTTAAAAGACCTGAAGAGTGTCCCTTTCTCTTTTTTTCTAATATATTTTGGAAAATGTTTGCCACCAATGACATATTTTCCAGAAATAGCCTTGTTTTTCTTTTTGTAAAGCACTATCTCCCTGTCTTCTTCTCTCCCTACTTGGAGCTGACCTGCCATGGTGGGAAGGGATTTCTATTCTGCTTTGGGTCTGAGTGGAAAAAAGCAACTTCCAATTCAAATCTAAGTGAAAAACACACCTCTACCAGCAGCTAGGGACCCTGTGCAGACCTCCTTCTACTTAGACTACACTAAAATTATTGTGGAAATCGTGACCTGAACTCCTCCAGCATGTTTATTCAGCTATTTCGTAAGTAATAGTTAGTTTCATCCAACATAATTTTTGTCAGTATTAACATATTTCTCAGTCCCACACATAAAATCTATGAGACAGAAAAGCTGATTAAAAATACAATAGAATGGCTGTATTTTAGAAAGTGTCTGTAAATTTAATATAGAACCTACAATGAAAAACTAGGGCATACTATTTGGTACCTAAATATTCTGTATCCTGTTTCTTAAAGGATTTTTTTTCTAATGTTATTAAATTCATACAAACATGCTGTCCAAGTAAAGAATGTCATCTTCCATATTCTGGATAGAATTTAGAAGAGTTTTAAATAAATTTATGATACGAAATGAAGCTATCTTTGATTAATTAAGATGCTACGATGATGGAAATATTTTAAAGATCTAGTCTTATTGAAAAAGCAGACAAAACTGTAGCAATACTGATCAATGAAAAATGAAAAAACAGCAAATTAAATAGCATTAGGAACAAGAAATGAGTTAATCACTGTAGATTAAGTAGAGATCTCTTCAATCATAAAATAGTAGTGAGAGAAACATTATCCCAATAAATCTGAAAAAAAAAATAGATTAAGAAATAGTTTCCTGGTAAATTATACCTTACCAAAATAAAATAAGAAAGAGAAAACTTGAATTGACCTGCAATCATTTAAAGTTTGTTAAAAATGTATTTCTCATGAATTTCTGTTTAATGAAAGGCACTGTTGAGAGAATAAAAGACAAGTCATAGAAAACAAGAATGAAAAAGGAAGTCAAAGAACAGAAAATATTTGTATAAATATAATCTAAAGACCTCAAACTCAGAACATTACATATGTGTGTATATATATGTGTGTATATATGTATGTATGTGTAGTTACATTTTCCTGTAACTTTTGAGAGAAAAAAAAAACAAACATCCAATAGAAAATAGGCAAAGTATTTGAATGAGTAGTTCAGAAAAGAGGATATCCAAATGGCCGATAAACACACAAAGGTATTTTCAATTTCTTTAGTGATAAGGGAAATGCAAATTAAAACTTCAGTGAGATAGCACTACTCATTCACTGAGATGGTCAAAATTAAAAGACTAACAACACTAAGTGATGACAAGAATGTGAAGCAACTGGAACTCATGTACAGCTGGTGAGACTGTAAACTGGTTCAGCTTCTGTGGAAAACTGGCAGTATCCACTAAAGATTCCTTATGCATTCCCCATGGCTCAGAAATTCTACTTCTGGGCATATGCTCAACTGAAGTGTGTGCGTGTATGGTGGTCTTTATGTGTATGTGTATAAAAATACTAAAAGAACATTTATAGTAGACTGTAAGAACCATATACTAGAACAACCCAAATATCCATTAACATTAAAATAGATGAATAAATTATATTAAAAGGGCTTTGTTAGTGTTGAAATAGTCACAACATCATTGGTGACTAGCTTCCTTCCAAGTGACATAACAGCAAAGCAAATATGAAACACACATCATTTCCCTGAAGCGCTAGCATGTTGAAATCCAAAATATCACTATAGTTTCCTATTTGGAAGGAAAAGAACATAGCTTGAGTGATGAACGAATCAAATGGGATATCAGATGCCCAAAAAAACCCTATAATATATTCACACGAGGGAATATTAAAAAATTATGAAAAAGAATGAACTACAGCTCATTCAGTAATATGTATTTCATAAAAGTAACAGTGAGCAAAAGAAGCCACGGGCAAAAGAGTTCATCGTATATGATGTCACTTATATAAAGTTCAAAGCTAATCGATGGTGCTTTAAAGAAACTTTTTGTTCAACTTTGAGCACGCGCACTTGAATGTACACGCTGAACAACGCTATGCTCTGGAATTCCATACAACGCATTCTGGATTTGTTTGAAACCAGACTTCCAGGTAGCAGTAAAGTGAAACCTGGGAGTGACCACTTGCAAAGAAGAGTTTACAAACTACCTTGTAAGCCACCCAGAGACCTGAACTCCAAAAGTTGCCTGATTTTGTACTTTCTCCTTTTTAAATCTGTATCAAGCTCTTCCAGTTTTCACACAGAGAAACTGCATTTGTACTTGAATGGTGTCTCTTCTTTGCCTAGCAAGCAAGTAAATTTAGCTTTATTTTAGATTATTATTTAGCAGTCTTTACTTTTTTTTAACTTAATGGTTGGCAGAAGTCAGGATACCGAAGGCACATAAAGGGAAGTCACACGGTGAGCTTGTGAGGTGCTGATAAAATTCTAGTTTTCAATCTGTGGTGGTTACATAGCTGTGTTAATTCTATGGAAATTTTTTGGGCTCTGCATTTATAATTTTAGTGTATGTTATGATTCAACAAAAGTCACTTTAAGAAATAAGAACTGTGTAGCAGTTAAAGATGTTCTGAACAGAACAAAACAAAAACTACCTCTCAAAAGCACACCAGGCTGAGATGATTTATGGGCAAGTTCCATTAAACTTTTAAGGAACAAGTAGTTCCTAACCTTGCTTCAAAGAATAAAACTATAAAGACTCTGCCCTTATTCATTTTATTTCCAGGTTAGTATAACCTTGATAGCAAAAACTAGACTATGTTAGGAAAGCAATTTATGAACAGATCTCACATATGAATATGACACCAAAATCTTTTTAAAAAATCTAAATTTAGCAGAAAAATGAACAAACCAGCAACACAGAAGTATTAGAGACGAAAAAAAAAAAAAAAAACCAGTGAAAATTCATCTATCCAGAATCAGAATTTAGGTTCAGTACGTTTCATATATGTACCCTATGTAACCTTATATAATTTAGATATTCATGAATATAGTATTAGAATCTCAGAAACATCTAAAGATACATGGAAATCTTGCATTAATACTTTTCTTTAAAAAAGATCTGATTTCTCCATTACCCAGTTAACCTTTTTCCTAAGAAGCAATGTGGATTAAGAGCATGGAGGGAGTGGGGCAATGCCTGGTTACTCTGTTTATCTATTCGCCATACTCCTGAAGGGAGCAAAGCCTGCCAATGAGGCTGGCTGCTCCAAATCAGAGGGAACACCTGCCTGTGCCCGGCACAGCGGTCCTCAGAGTGTGGCCGCCAGACCAGCAGCATCAGTACCACCTGGGACTTGTTAGAAATGGTATTTTCAGGCCCCAAGTAAGACTTGACTAAATCAGGAACTGAGCTGGGGCCCCAGTCATGTTTAACAAGCTCTCTGGAGATTCTGACACAATTTAAGGTCTAAGAACCACTGACCTGGAGTAACAGCCTCTGTTGCAAACAGGCAAGTTCTGTTTCTGCTGCCATATCTTCTTCTTTCTGTTTAGTCCAGGAAACAAAACAACCGTAAAGGAAGAAAGTAGCAAAAGGAGGTGTGTCCCCCTACCAAAGCAGGATAACTTTCCAACAGAAATGGAGAGAACAGAACTCATGTCCAGCTTTTCTAACCATAGTGTGAAATAGGAAAACAACTTACGAAAATGTATTTTGAGTTACTTGGCTTCAGGCTTTTTGAGTATCAACTTTTACTATTTTTTAATTACATTCTATATATAGTAACCGTAGAAAATAAGATAATATAGATAAGGACACAAAATAAAACTATAAGCCTATAATCTCATCATCTACAGACAATATCTTTTAAATGACTTATAAATTAATTTAATAATGTTTTAATAAATGACAGGGCAAGCTATACATCATTACTCTTGTTTCATAATTGTCCTAAGTGTATTTATTATGATCCTTTGGTGATCACTCTTTCAGGTTTTAAATAAAAGCTGGTAACATACAATACCTTGATTCTGGGCTTCTGGACTCCTGAACTGGGCAAAGAACACATTTCCATTGTTTTAAGCCACCCAACTTGTGGTAATTTGTTATAAGAGCCCTCAAAAACTAATCTAGTGATGAAATTATTTTGTCTTTCAAACAGACATCAAATTGATCCAGTACCATTTATTGAAACACCATACTTCGCCCACAACTCTGCACTGTCACCTTTGTCAGGAATCAGGCAACTAAAAATTTGGGTCTGTTTCAGGATTCTCTATTCTGTTTCATTGATCTGTACCATATCATCTTAATTACTATTGTTTTATAAGAGCTATTTTTCTCCTGGAAATTTAAGTCCTTTAGCCTTGTTTTTCTCCAAGATTATCTTGTTTTTTTTCTTATGATATTCATTTCAATATAAATTTTACAATCAGCAATTTCAATAAAAAATCCTCAATTGAGAGAAGATTGGCATCTTTACAATATGAAGACTTTCAACTCATCAACAGGATATATCCTTTCATTAAGTTATATATACATTAACTGCTTTTAACAAAGTTTTGTGGATTTCAGTATAAACAGTTTGTACATTTCTTTTGGCCTAATTGTTCTATTTTTGGTCCTTTGTGATATTATCATGATGTCATTTTTAGAAATGCTCATTCTCTACTTATTGCCTAAATATACAGAAATACAAAATATTTTTACATATTGATCTTGTATCCAGTGACTTTGCTATTTTCCTTATGTAATTTTCATCCAAGATAAACTTGGATTCTCTTGAATTTCTATGACTATGATTGTGTCATCACACAGAGTGACAGTTTTATTTCTTCATTCTCAATCTGTACAGTTTCTACTTTTTCTTGCTTTATTGTATTGGCCAGAAATCCATGAAGAGGATAAATAAAAGTGGCAATGGTGGGCAAACTTATTTTGTTTCAGCCTTTTCCCCAGCTCAAGTCTGGTATGAACCAGAATGTCTGCTCACTGAGTTCCTCTGAGTCTTCCCAGTGGAGGAAGAGGATGAGGAAGGAGGTGCAGGGAAGGTCTGCCTTGATGGGTTGTCTTCTACCATTGCATTGCTCTCATCTGGTCAGAGCAGATATTCAAGTCAGACTCAGGACTCTCTGAAGATTCCTCAGCACTGATAATCTCCTCTGTCATCTCTGTAGGCAGGCAGTGCCTCCTTGGTTTGTCTATAATTCTACACAGATTTCCTCTGCTTAGCTCTCATCCTCATTCACCTTCCAGGAAGCCCTCTCGGTTCCAGCCCCTGTAAGATGGCTCTACACCAGCCCCCTTCCCATGCTTGCACCACAGGAAGTATCCATGCAGCCTTTGCCCCTTCAAACCATGGAAGGGCCAAAGGGGCCATCTCTTCTTACTCTCTCATGAAAACCACCAGCCAGCCTGTCTCCCCCTTCAGGATTTTCTGGCTGTAGATCTAACATGGATATCTAAACCTCATCAACTCCAGAGGACACAGGTCAACAGTCTGAGTGGTTTCCTTGAAGTCTTTCTCACTAGGCCTGAATTAAGCTGGGTGTATGCTGCCCCCTTCACCGGCGACATCAAGGGAACAGAAGATGCAGCAGTACTCCCGACTCTCTCAGAAGACTCTCTCTCCTTGCTTTATTTAAAATGAGTATTGAGCTAAGGATAACAAACCTATTTCCGACCAGCTTTCCTCTACTTCTCCCCACCTTCACTTGGAATACTTTTTTTTGTTTTTGAAAAATCTTCAGACACTAAGATGGAAGAAATCAGTTTTATTCTTGTATTTTGAGCACATGTAAACACTGGCCCATTTATACATTGACAAGTTTGTATTTTGGGTTTTATTTAAAAAAGCTCTTAATAATTAAGAATATCTAACCCTGTGTCATAATTGTCACCATTTTCCCAATTTAATATGGCATCTGTTTTTATTATCTGCGTTATGAAAAACTCATGGAGTAATTTAGACGAAAACATTGTGTACAAAACCTTGTATTTGGTTGCTACTTACTCAACAAAACAAATTATGTGAGAAAATTTATAAAATAAAATAGACTAGTGTCATATGATGCTCTGTCTAAAGCTAAAAACCATCATATTAAACCACTATATCTTGGACTTTAACTCTTCCCTCCAAGTACTCAGGACCTATGTACATTTCTGAAGACTTGTATCCTTCCTGTCCTGCTCTGGGTACAGAAAGCTTCGCTTTGGTGTTAAGCACTGTTTTTCTAAGGTAGAACATTGCCTAAATTGCCTTACTTCTTAGCCTGTAATAACAATGCTTGGACCTTACACTGACAGAGTATTCATTAGACATACTACACTGGTCAGGGCTAAAAACAAAACAAAACAAAACTTCTCTTCAGCTTTTGTTGGTTAACTGTGGAAGAAGGGTTCCATTTCCATGGCAGTTATGTAAACAACATCTCTCTTGCATAACAATGCTCTTACTCTGAAAAGATTTAGCTGGCCCACATGCCTAGGCTGCATGAAGACAGTAATTAGCCCTTCGAATGTTGCAAATCAAGACAACTCTGCGTGTTCTTCTCCATAGAGAACTAATATTATTCTGCAAATTAGTCTTTTACCTTCCAGCAGGGTCCAAGTTGAAATGTTACTTCAGAAGTCTTTTGAAGGGGGAGGTAAACCAAATCTTCCATCCTTTGCTTCTTAACTTTTAAAATATACATTAAAGCAACAGAATAAACTCTTAGTCTTTTTTTTTTTTCTTTTTTTACCTATTGGGTTTCCTCACACACTAATTAGGTCAATCCTCTGATGGTACAAAACTTAAAAGACTTCCTCACTTTTATCAGTCTACTTTATTTTTAGAGAAAAACATTTTCTAAATTGCATTAGTGTAAAAATTGGGAAGTGATTCATTCATCGTAACACGGTTATCCATATTTCTCATTTCAAATAATCATGTCTCTTAGGTCACGAAAAAATGCAAGGATGAATATTTCCTCTGTTGATACTGTACTTTCAAAAAAATAAAATAATACCTCTAACACAAATACAAAGATGTCTACTTTCAGACTCTGTGTCTCTTCTGGCTCTTGCTGTTTACTATTCTCTCTTCAGTCTTCAAACATCAGAGTTTCTGAAGCCCGATAACTTGCCCTTTTCCATGCTGAGTGGTCTATACGCTCAGTCTCTAGGTGACTTCATCCTCCCCATGGACTTAGTTAAATCTCTTGCATTTATATCTCAGGACAGATGCCTCTGAGGTTCAGACAGACACAGGCAATCACAATTTCTCTGTTCATTGACGTTTACCACCAATCTCAATTGCTTCATTCCCAAAACCGAACCCCAGTTTTGGCTGCACTAATCTGGTCCTCCTCAAAGATTCTTCATCTCGGCAAGAAACTTTGTCTTTGTTGGCTGCTGGAACCAATACCCTAGACTGGGTGGCTTACACAACAGTTATTTCTCACAGTTCTAGAGACTTGGAAGTCCGAGATCAAGGTGCCTACAGACTCAGAGTCCGGTGAGGACCCACTTCCTTGTTTGCCTTATTACTCTATCCTCACATGTCAGAGAGAGAGAACATCTCTCTTCTGTCTTCTTATAAGGGCACTAATCTCATTCATGAGGGCGCTATTCTCAAGATCTAATTACCTCACAAGGGTCCCATCTCCTAATGCCACTGCACAGGTATCTGAACAACCTATAAATTCGGGTGTGTGGAGAACACAAACATTCAGTCCATAGCAAACTTGGAATCATCCTTGATACCTCTTCTTCTCTTTCTATATAGATTCAGTCACCTCCTAAAAAAGCTCCCAATTGTGCCCACTTCTCTCCAACAAACACTGCCACCCTAGTGTAAGTGACTTTGATTACTTACTGGGAGACTAATAGAATGATACCTTCCTAAATGTCCTGTTGGCACCACTGTATTATTCTACATACTCTAGCCTTTGTTGGTATTTTAAAATTTAAGTCCAATCATGTCATCCTTAGATTTATCTAAACACCTTTGGAGCTCCCTATTTTTCTTAGAATAAAGCTAGAATATACTTAAGCTCCCTATGATCTGACCCCTGGTCTCTCTCACTGGTCTGATTTGACCTGCTCACCTTTCTTACTGTGTTACCTTTTCTTTCCTTGTTGAGAGTACTTCCATCACTATCCCACCTCAGGGCTTTCATACATGTCATCACACGGACCCAGTGCTCTGTTTTCTCCTCACACTCCCTTTACCTAATTGATGTCACAAAGATGTGACACTCAAGTCCCCTCAAGGAGGAATTTGTTTTCTCAGTGGCTGGGAGTACCATTGACAGACAGTTTCAACTGTTAGCCTGTTCAGGAATTGCCTCAGCAGCAGGGAACTTTCTTGCCCAAGGTCACACCGTTTTGGAGAGGCCCACAACGAATGACTGATGGAAGTGGAACAGAACGGAACAACTCTGATGGGACAGTGTAGCTTCCAATCTCCCTGTGAGGTTGGCTGAGACCTGCATCACAGCTTGACTTCTCCCTCCGCTGAATCCTGTTCCTTTCCCTTCCTTCCACAAATGTGGGTCCTGACTCTCTCTAGTAAACAATCTGCCCAATAATCACAGCCTGCTTCCAGTCACTCCTCCTCCAGACGTCTGCTTAGATGTCACTTCCTGAAGGAAGCTATGTACTAGTTTTTCAGGGTTGCCAAAACAAATACCCACAAACTCGGTGACTCCTAACAGCAAAAATGTATCCTCTCATATGTCTGCAGATTAGAACACTGAAATCAGTGTTCTGGCTGGGCTATGCTCCTCTGAGTGCTCTGGGGGAGGATCCTTCCCACCTCTAAAAGCTTCTAGTGGTAGCTGGCAATCCCCTGCATTCCTTGGCTTATAGATGCATTACTCCAGTCTCTGCCTTCATCTTCACACGGCCTCCTCCCCTGTGTGTCTGTGTTTCTGTGTACAAATCTCCCTCTTCTTATAAGGACACCAGTCATACTAGATTTAGGGCCCACCCAAACCAGGTATGACCTCATCTTACCTTGATGACTGCAAAGTTTCTATCTCTAAATAAGATTGCATTCACTGGTTCCAAGGGTTAGGGCTTCACCAGATCTTTTTGGAGACACAACTGAACTCATGAGCTGTATTACTGAGGACATATTTGGATGTAAGCAACATAAATTGTAGTAAATATCTGTCATTCTTTCTTGTGACAGAACATCTTTGAACAGTTTCCTGCTATTAAGATATTTTCCTAATACTCACCATGCAAGTCCAGCATCTGTGTTCTCAGCCTTCTTTGCAGTACAGATGAAGACGTGTGACTTCTGTCATCAGACACTCCTGTCAAACACAGAATTGGAAGCCAGTGGTGTAAAGAAGCATTCTCTGTAAAGGATCTATTTTGGGAAGTGACAGAGACATCCAATTTCCAGAGGCGGGAGAGTCAGAGTCTAGGTACTGTCAACTGCAAACCCACATTGTGTGTTTCCAAGGGCAGTAGCTGAGGTCCCTTCAGTAGACCAGTTATGGATGGTAATTCTGGGCACTGATCCTGGATGTGTAGCTTCTAAGCATGGCTCTCTGGCCAGCCCAGAGAGTCAGTAAGTTTTATAATATCTTTTTGAAACTGCCTTTCTTCTTAAACTAGTGGGAACATGTATGATGTGCAACTAAGCCCCTAACTTATATAGAAATGCAACTTGAGTTAGTTTAGATAAAAGTAGAAATGGAAAAGAAAAAGGAAAGGTAATGAAAGTAAATTTATTGGTTAAAACCTCTGTAAGGATTTAGGAGTAAAGTCAGAATCTGATACTTGATATGCTCTCAGGACTTCCGTTTATTTTATCCCATCTCTCTTATCTCTGCTTTTCTCTGTGTGACAAGTTCATTCTTTCAGGTTGATTACCTGCACTAGAACCAGAACCACCAGCAGCCCCTGTGCTCTGATCCTGCATTTTAACAGTAGAAAGAAAAGAACTTCTCTTCACCAGTTCCAGTTTTACAGATCCAGGCAAAGGCTTTTGATCACCCAACTTGAACTATGCCTGCCCAGTCCCATGGCTAAGTCAGCATGGTCAGGAAATTGAGTTACTATTAATTCATTCCAATTACTGCAGCCAGAGAGGTAGATCATCCACCTCCCTTCAAGAGCACATGTCAGAGCGCAGAAGAGGGAGAAAGGAGCAGATTCCCCCAGGGAGGTAAGTCTGCAAGGGAGTAGAGAGAGGACAAACAGTGTAAACACATCCACTGGAAAAATGATTACGAACCCGACCGTTACCTCAGTTTGCATCTACTATAAATGTTTTCTGTGCTTACAGATAAAGGTTTATCTGTGCTTACAAATAACAAGTACTACCCCTTTAGGACTTAACTGTAGTTAAACAGGGCATTCTATACATTCATTAGAATATGGGCTCCATCTAGACACAAAACCCCCGCTATATGTTGCTATATTCCCAGTGTCTTGGGGATGTAGCAAACTGGATATAGGGAAATAATGACCTTTGTTAAGCAACCAAATAAATAAATGACATCTGACTCACTGAATGCATCTAGGATATGGTATTAGAGTAACGAAGAGGTAGCATGAATTTACAAAAGATACTTGTGACTCTTCACCCAGTTTGTATTTTATTTCATTTTATATTGAGAGACAGTACAGCGATTAAAAAAAACTTTAAATTAAATTATTTCTACCTCTTACTGGTTACATTCCCTTAAACACGTAACTTCTCTATGATCTGAGTTTCCAATCTATACAAAAAAGATAACATTAGGACCAATGTCATAGGATCCTTGTAACAAATTAGTGTGATATTGAGTGGTACACAGTTTTCACCCAATAAATGTTTACTTTTGACATTATATTCATGAGATCCAACTGTCAACTAGGTGTTTGTACAATCTTAATACCATAATCACATCAATATGCCTCTGCCTTGTGTTCATTCTATAAGCGGTGCTCTTGCTTTGTTCCAAGTACATCTGTACTCTCTTGAAAGAAACTTAGTCTCTTTCTTGAAAGAAAAAGAAAGTAAATCTTCCATAAGCAAAGACAAAGAAGCAAAATATGTTTTAACCTCTAGTCAACTTTGGGATTGGAAGTGGAAAACAATCAAAGAATTTCTTAAATAAAGATCAGATTAGTTTGTCTTATTAGGGTCATCTCCTTCCTTGTAGCTTTAAAACAGAGATTCTCAGGTGGGGCTTTCATTGCCATGGAAGGTGGAAGAAGACCATTGGGAACTGAGAGAAATTTGTTCAGAAAAAAATTAGGCATAGACTTCCATTTCCCATTCTCAAAGTGAGAAAGTAGCAATATACAGTCTCAAACTGGAATCCCCCAAATTACTTCCATAACAACAAAGTTTACAGATATAATTAGCCTATCTATAATCATCACTTATTATTTGATAATCATAATACAGCTTTTGCCAAACTAGTGTGTCCTAATTCCAAGAGAGGGAACAGACAATGAATGAAGAGTTGATGATTACTAGTCCAACATATTAATGTGAACTAATCAGTGAGCTTTCGCAAGCCCAACACAATTGATCCCCGAGTAGATTCGCCTTCTCCCCTTACTGCTCTGAGGAAAGAAAACAAACACACAAAAAACAATCCTGGAATTCTAGCCCCAAATTCTCCTCTTTTTCCTGAAAAGAAACAGGTTGGTAAATCCAGATATATCTGTATAAGAGATAAACATACAGGAAATGTGTCATTAGTTTGTAATTTTGCAATTAGTCTGTGATATTTTCCATCTGAAGGACATACAAAAAATAGAGACAGGGCTAGAGATTTGTTCAAGTTATTGTTTTTTGAACTATCATTTTAGGAATCTGAAAGGGGCTTTAGGGTTCATCTTAGAAGGGTACCGTCTGTTCTTATTATCATTTCTCTCCAACAAAGACTATATTGTTTCATATGAAAGTATAATCTTGTCAGAAAATGAGTTACAAAATGTTAATTTCTGATCTACCTCCCATCTTATGATGCAATTTTATCTCTAAGCCAAATACATAACTAACAAATGACTTTGCAAAATGAAAACATTGCCTTGTGAAATCACTATTTTATGGGCATTCAAAAGCAAGCAGATTGCATTTGTTTTGTTGAACATTTTTTAAGGGTAATAATTCTACATACTTCTTTAGAAAGATGAAAAACACTCTTCTCTACCCTGTCATCTGAATATGTACTTACTTCTTCTTATTGCAATGTCTTCAAGTTCATAATCATAAAATAATTTTTTCTTGTTTTTAGAGACTGTAGCTCTGCCATCTGGCAAAGGCACTCACTCATCCATGTGGTTGTTCATTTATTCAGCAATATAATTTTAGCAGCAGTGATCCTATATGCCAAATATCAACTTGCTCACTGATGAGTAAAAACACACCTGGATCCGGTTCTCACAGATATCGTATGCCTGGTCTATCCTTACCACTTAGTTCTCGACTCATCCATTCAGAGACACCCAATTAGTCATATACCAAAGGTCTGTCATTCACAATCTGTCATAACTAACACTGCCTTATTGACTTTACTAAGGAAATCACCATCAGAACATACCAAGTTCATTCACTTGTTCGCATGATTATTGTTCACATCCCTGAGCTACAATATAAGTTCCATGATAGCAAGTGGCCTGTCCTATCTCATTCATTGTTGGGTCCCCCCAGTAGCATGAAGGAAAATTGACATACAGTGGAAGCCATAAATATTTAGTGAATAAAATTAAAAAGTTCTAACTGGGGAGATTGACATTTATCAAATAATGATACATATATGCAAAAACTCAGCCGTGATAAATGCTACACGAGAGTCGGTATGGTTTAGTGCGCTGTAGGAAGGTTTGACCTATTCTAACCCAAGGAAAGTCATAACCAAGCTCAGCACATCATATAAGGCAATTTCAGCTGGGTAAGGAGGGCGATATCCATCTCTCCAAGCTCAGAGAATGTACAGACTCTATTACAGTGAATGAAAGAAAGGTGGCCAGTGTAGTTGGAATGAATAGTAAGAGATGAGAAGTGGGTGTAACTAGCTTAGTGGCTTTTCACTTTTTGTGACCACGACGCTCAGTGAGAAACCCATTTTGTTTCAAGAACCAGTGCACATACACACACACTTATATATAGAAATAGAGAAATAATGGTAACAGTTATTATCCACCAAACAATTTTATGACACACCAATGTGGCACATGCCCAGTTTGTAAAATACTGGACTAGACTAGCCACATGAAGGACTCTTTCCTTTATCCAAAGAGGCCAAGAAGAGACTTGCTGAGATATGCATTTATCAGATCAGGGTAGGGGATGGGTTTCTGGAGGCTGGTCAATACTCCATACAAGAGATAAGAGCAACAGAGACCAGGAGATAGTAGGGCAAAAGAACAAAAGAAAAATCTGATAAATATTTAGGAGCTACAAATCAGTTCAACTTGGCCATGCATTGTGCATGAAGAGGGGGTATTAAGGACAACTCATATATTTCTGTCCTGCACAGCTGCATGGGTGATGGTGCCATTCAGTGAAGTTGGAAACTCTGGGAGAAGACCAAATGTAGTAGGTAAAAAGACATGTTCTGTTTGACTTGTGTTGAATTTGAGGTGTCTTTGAGACATCTGAGGGATAGTTTTGAACAAACAGTTGGGTATACAGATCTGTAGTTCAAAGGCAAAGTCTGGACCAGAGATTAAGATTTTTCAGTTTATCTAAAACTGAAACCACAGATGTGGATGATGTCACACGGAGAAGTGAGTCAGGAGAGGAAAGAGCAAAGAACAGAGC
This sequence comes from Camelus bactrianus, assembly GCF_048773025.1. Classification (NCBI taxonomy): domain Eukaryota; kingdom Metazoa; phylum Chordata; class Mammalia; order Artiodactyla; family Camelidae; genus Camelus; species Camelus bactrianus. The sequence continues at coordinate 101,764,534 of NC_133539.1, forward strand.
CTGATGAAATCCCAACATTTAAAATTTAAATGCTATGTGGAGGAAGATGAGTTTGTGAAGGAGAATGAGGGGTGACCACACAGGTTTACAGGTAAAAAACACAAAAGAATGGTGTAGTATCAGGGAAGCCAAGGAAAGAACTAATATCAAGAATCTTCAATTCTGTATTTACTATACTGAGTACTTGCAACCTGGCTGCTTATTTTGTGTTATTCTCAATGTTGCTGTTATCGTCATCGCTGTGTTGCTTAGAAGACAGGGTTAGTATCCATGCATGTGAACTCCCTACTGCTTTTTCCTGTCATCTCCTTCCTGATTTCACTGCCTTTCTGCAACCAGTTTAGATCATATTCTCCATCATTATAATCATTTACTTGCCAATTTCTTTAATTTTCCTGATTTTCTATCCTTCTGTGACACTTTCCTAGGGAACCTTCAATTGCTCCTATATAATACTGAAGGAAACCAACAATCATCCAGATTACTGCCTTTATAAATTCATGGATATTTACTATCTACCGACCTTCATGCTAAATAGCAATTCTTCCTTTTGCCCCACTGAAGTATGTTTCTAATTTTCTACAGAAACCATGTTAAACTTTCAACATTTTATGCTAATCCCACCACTTGCTCCCTCTTAATCTTAGGAAATGACTCTACTTCTTGAGTTACAGGGAAAACAACAACAAATCATGAAATCACTGAACAGAAAAGTGTTCAACATCCCATCGACAATTGTATAAGCAACACTTAGAGACTGCAGAAGACAAGACTTAAAAATGTGGGCTTTGGATCCAGGTGGCTGGTGACTTCTGGCAAATCACTTAAACTTTTTGTGCCTCAGCTTCCTCATCTGTGAAATGGGCACAATCCTAACTTTGAACCTAAAAGGGGATTGAATTGTTAAATGATCTAGTGCAGTGTTTCTCAAACTTGGGCAAGTATCAGACTCACCCAGAAGGCTTATTATAACACAAATGGAGCCATATTCCCAGAGTTGGATCAGTTGGCCTACCATTAAGCCCCAGAATTTGCATTTCTAACAATTCCTAGGTGATGCAGCCCAGCATTAGCAACCATAGTTTTGGAACCACTGATCTAGTACGTGAGAAGCACTTAGAAATGTGTCACATAATAAACACTCCAAACCTTTTTCCCCTTGACACATATCATTTCCTCCCTTTATCTTCAGACAGCGGGAAAGCTTCTGTCCTGCATACAGCTGATCCATAGCCTGTTCTCTGCTCAGGCAACTTGATCAACTGATTATTCTCTATTAATCCTTTCTCTTCATCCTCTCCCTCTCTGCATATGTCTTCTTATTTGAATTAGTAAACTAGAACTTAAGCACGTTTCTTCTACATTAAAAAAAAAAAAATCAATGTCAATACCTTGACTTCTTTTCATAACCATCCTAACCCCCTTTCCCTCACTGAGCCTAACATTTCAAAAAGAGTTATTTTCACCAGTTTCTCAATTCTTACTGGTTCCCCAGCCAACCGCTTTGTGGATTTATTTCCGCACTGGTCCCCTATATTGCTCAAAAACTATTAGCACTAACCTCACTGTAGCTAAAGGCAATCAGTGTGCATCTCCCCTGGAAGCCACTGGCATTGCTGACCACGCCCTCCTTCCTGAAACCGCCTCTTCTCTTTTCACCTTAAATCCACACTCCCGCTCCAGGATCTTCTCCTGTGGTTCAACCACCAGGTCTTCATCTCTTTTACAAATTTCTCTTTTCTGTGCTTCTTTTTAAAATCCTGGTTCATTTTGTTCTGTTTATTTGTTTCCTTGTTTGCATTAAATCTTATTCAGGCACTTTTTCTCTTCTGACTCTTCACTCTCCCTGAGCAAACTCTGTTGAGGAAATAATAATGATCCGAAGGCAGAATTCATTATATAAAATAAAGAAAATGTATCAGAGATACTGAGTAGAAATAAAATATCTGAACTTGGTACATTCGAAGGCATACATATGTCATCAAGATCTCAAGAAACAAACAAATGGGGAAATACAGAATGATTATTTTGACCATAGAAAAAAGATGAGACAAGAAATAAGAGTTTGCAAGCAAGGCTTTCCTGTTCAACCCAGAATCCCTTTGAAACAGAGGCTACCCTTTACGCTAATAATGTACGATGGAAAATAAAAAGCCCACATCAATGAAACAAATAATTATCAGAGGTAAGGAAACTCAAGGTCTAATTGGCTTCACCTTGGGAGGTCTCAGGAGGAGTAGAGTTTGGATCATGTAAAAATGAGTTAAACTGACCCAGGATACTTGGGAGATTCTAAAGGCTGCATATTTATTATTTTTCATAAAATTTTATTTTATAGCCAGTGTCAATAAATTGTATACGTGCATATTGGCCTTAGGTCTTATGTTCTCCCACTAAACTTCATCACCCGGGAGAACTCTGGGACTGAAAAATAGCACAGTTCATTGGCCAGATGACTGCCCTAAGTAAGGTTATGCTGCACTGTTTTCTTTACGTCTGAAGGTTGGGTCTCATCGCTCATTCACAGCCCAGATACTGCATGTTTTCCAACGTGTATACATTCTGTTTGAATGTTTCAGGCATTTCTAACTCAATATTTACAAAGCTGAACGCAGCATCTTTCCCTAAACCTGCTTTTCTACTTTTGTGTCCTGTTTTAGTGAATAAAAACTCCCCCAATCCAGTTACTAGTGACAGAAAATTAGATATGATTTTTCTTTCTTGTTTCTCCCTCATCTTATTGATCAGTATCATATTCCATTGGGTCTACCTCCTATATATTTCTTAAGTCAAGCCAGCCACTATTTCCAAATTACTTGTTCAGACCACTCTCATCCTTCCTGTGAAAGCGGGAGATGTGTTAGGTGATACTGTCTGCTGTGAACTGATGTCAGCCTAACTGGTCCCACGTAATGCTTACCTTTTGGGTGGATAATAATAGTTGTCAAAGAGTTTCAGATAGCAAAGATTAACCAAGCCCTCATGACCTTGCTGTTAATGTTTAATAAGAACAAATCTCAGGCCAAATTCTAACAAATCTATCGACACTTATTAGACAGATAGATTTTGGTAAAAATTCAATCCTTGCCTCTAGTTGGCATCACACAAACAGAAATCCTCTTAAACCAATGCCTGGATGTTGGATCAACCAGAGCTCAAACCGCAGGCACCATCCTTAAGAAAAATAGATTTCAGACCCAGTAAATTCATGCACCTGTTCTGGTAATGTGGGAGAATGTAAACAATATTTCAGTCATTCTACATGTCTTGAAATACATGTCTAATGACAATCTCTTTCTGTAATTCATCACGCTAATTGACAGGTCTCCAGTTACATCAATAAACATTATTTCTGACTTTCAGTACGTCCCTTAGCAAAGAAGTGGTTGTTGACAGTGACGGGATTAGAGGGGGGCTTTTGGTAGCTGCCCCTTTCTGATAGAATGAGGGTTCACCTCCCCTTGGCTGCACACCCTCAATGTTGTGTCGGATAACCAGACCAAGAATTGGATCCTAAACTAATGGGTACATATATAATATCATACTGACTATCCTAAAATCTTTCAAGTGATTTATACTTATCATAATAATGTTTTCAGTCTTCTCTACAGCCTTAAAGTACTTCATAGAATGAAACTATGATCATATTTGTTTCTTAAAATTTATCAATGGCTTCCCACTGCTCTTATGATAAAACAAACATTTCCTGAAATAGCCTCATCTGACACCTTTCTATCACCTCTTTCTATCTGACACTTAAAGATATCATGTTTTTATCCAACTTTAGGCGTCTCCATATGTCTTCCATTTGCCCAAAAAACTCTTTCCTCCTCCTTCACCTGGCCTAATCATATTCAGCCTTCTAGGGTGAGTTAAATAAATCTCTTCTTTCAAAAAATCTTTATTGATGACCATTTCCAACAAGATTATGTTCCCACATAAGTCTGTGAAACACCCATCGTAGCACTAATCACACTAACTGGAACCCCTCATCTCCACTTTGACCTGCTTATGTGCATCATTCATTAGATGGAATGGGGTCGCTCTTATCACTCCTAGCACAGTGCCCTGCACAAAGTCGTTCTCAAATGATGTAACAGACTTTCTTCTTCATTCCCCATAACATCACCAGTTTTTAGGCTTTGCCTATAGGGTAGTTCATTGCTGGAAAGATTCATGGAACTATTTAGTTCCATAAATCAACTTACGTAGGAAAACAGTTACAGGCAAAAGTATACTATTTGTAAGATCTTTTCATTCAAAACATGTGGCATATAATGCACATTGTCCTAATTTGGTGTTTATACAGTTCCTTTTCCAAATTTTATAAAATCCTCTTCCAAATTTATAAGAACACTCCTATTCTTGAGGATCTCCCCAAACCTCAGTTTAGAAAGGCTAAAAATAATTCATTTATGAATGTCAAATACAATGCTGCACTGCTGTATTACCTATACAACTCCAAGGAACAGCTTGACTTTTTTTCCCCTCTAAGGTCACCGTTATGATTCGGGGTATTCGTATATAGTTTTATTTGTGGTTTCATTATAGCAATTTGTGCCTTTAGAGTACAAAATATTTTAGACTTAAGAGTTTAGCTATGGAAGAATAGAGATTCATACATTAGATCATTGTCAGCTACCTCTCCGTGGTTGGCTGAAAACTTAACAATAGTAGGTTAGCAGGCATTTGAGCATTGATAGTAGAAAAGATCAGGAAAACAGGGGGGAAGGTATAGCTCAGTGGTAGAGCACCTGCTTAGCATGCATGAGGTCCAGGGTTCAATCCCCAGAAACTCCATTAAAATAAATAAATTAAACAAACAAACAAACCTAAGTACTTCCCCTCAACTCTTCCACCCCCCAAAAAAGATGAGGAAAACATAAATTATACTTACACAGTTACAAGCACTCCCTGGCTCCCAGCATCCTTTTGTAGTGAAAACTTTTTCACTGCTGAAGTGCTCACCCTCATTTTGTTCAAGATATGAACTGGCTCAGCTACAAGACCAGGTCGTGTGACAAATTTGACATCAATGAAATGCACTGTAGTGACAGTGTCTTTGGGCTTCACTTCCCTCTGTTACTCCAGACATACTGAGGGACCACAGTGCCTGGGTCTCTGGGCTCTGGATCTCACAGGAACATTTGTGAAATCATTTTTTAAAATAATTACTCACAAAACCCCCCTCCAGACAGCTTGGACCCACTTGAGTGCCTGGACTCTCTTCTTCCTTAGGGTGGCTGATTTACCCAATGGCCATTTGGGCTGTTCAGGCTGCCAACTGAAGACCTTCTTCCCCAACTGGACAAAGAGTACATCTTCATGTTTATCTGTCCTGAAAAGAGAGGTAATGTAACTTAAGGATTATGTGCAAACAGGAATTCTCACCTACCATTAAAAAAAAAGTTTAAAAATACCATATTATTGCCAAAGAACTGAAACTATTTTTTCCATTGCTTATGGAAAAACTGGAGACATTGAAAAAATCAAGTTGATGGGGGGACCCACCTTTGGGAGGCAGCCCAGAAGAACAGCATAAGAGGCAGGTCTGAAAACACAGCAGGCAGAGACACAGAAAAGAAAAATCCACAGCATGTGCAGGTGCAGATTTATCCCGCAGACAGTGATGATTACACTTTGGAGCCCTTCTGTCTCTGACCCCTGGGAGTGCAGAGAGTTACTGGAAGTTGTGGAAGGTTCTAGATAGGGAGAGAAACCTGGGAGGCAATCAGGAAGGAACTATGAAACTAAGTTACTTTGAGAAATCTCAGGTGAGATGGATCCGAATCGCCAAAGCTCCAGCAACAGTTCATTCTAAACTGTGACGCTGGAACTTCACTTTGAGTTTGTACTCAAATACTATGAAGTATTTCTAAGAGAAACTTCACCTCAATTTACATTCGTTTCAGGCTTAACAGAATGGAATCTTCCCTGAGCACAGGTAATGACCATATTTCTCTGACAGACAGAAAAAGCTGAAGAAGTGTCCTTTTATTTGCTTTGGGCTCCCATGACTAATATTTTCATTTCTAGCTTGGACCTCATGGTCTGGGTTTGGGGGCTACCACTAGGTAAAGTGGCTTTCTCCATTATTTCATTACAACAATTAACAGAAAAGATGAAAAGATTCTGTAAACTTCCTTGGGTTGCGTGAAATGTTCTTTGCTTTTGTTCCCTTGCAGTCAGTCCTAATAATGTCATTTTAGAGAAACATAATTATTTTTGCATTTTATTCTTATAATAGATGAGATGTGAAATGAACTTCATGGATGATAAACACCCCAATGGCTACTAAGTTTTATACTGTAGAAACAAGAATTGAGCTGCTGCTACACAAAATTCACAATAAAATTTTAGTGTAGATACTGGATATGAAGATAATAAAGTATCCTGAGTAATGAAGCTCATTAGTCCTAAAATGAGATAGGCCCATCATGTGAATTTATGTACCTGTGAACAAAAAAGGAAATGAGTTTATTTCCACACACAATTAGAGCTATGTGCCAAAGTTTTAACTGTTAAAATAAATTATACCTGGAGAAAAACAAAGTAAGGTGCCATGATTATAGAAACAAAGGGTGTCACAAGTGTAAATAGTTGTATGAAATGTCTTGTGGAATACAAAAACAGAGATGTCACTGCATTTTCCAAGTGGTGAAAAATACAAAATAGAGACGAATGAACTTCAAAAGATACAGGGACAAGGATCTGGCATGTTTTAAAAAGAAATTAAAATAAATGTTTATTTGAAAATAGTTCTAAACAAGAAAGGACCTGATAAATAAACAAATTAAGGAAGGAAAGAAGGAAAGGAGGGAAGGAAGGGAGGGAGGAGAGAGAGAGAGAGAGAAAGAAAGAAAGAAAGAAAGAAAGAAAGAAAGAAAGAAAGAAAGAAAGAAAGAAAGGAAGGAAGGAAGGAAGGAAGGAAGGAAGGAAGGAAGGAAGGAAGGAAGGAAGGAAGGAAGGAAGGAAGAAAGAAAAAGAAAGAAAGGAAGAAAGAAAGAAAAATTCTAGAGTGTTTCATTAGGTGATAACTAAGTAGGGAAATAAACCTGAACTCTGTGAAGAGAGCAACAGAGTCTACAGAATACAGTTATCAGTAGTAATACTAAGTGGCTTATTTTGTGTAGCCAAGAGCAATGTGTATCAGCATTCATATTCCCTTGTCTACATGACCACATTCTTCTTACATCTAAATAAATTCCATTAGATAAAAGCAAAATGCAAATATTATTGCCAATGTTTTAATTTTGGTAGATGTGTCTGCTGAAAGTAGCAAAGAGCACAGTTATTTCTCAAAAGGGCTGCAGTTGATCTTCAAGTCCCTGTCTACTACTGGGAAAAGTCTATTTCAAAAAGAAATTCAAAAATGCATTAACTTAAATGTATGTTACAGCATCTTCATATTGTCTGAAGATTTTCACTTCAGTTCTCCTAATTCTCATTTTATAAGAAAATTTGTGCAAGATGAATATACTTATTGTGGATAAGTCATAAGATGTCAGCTATAATCCTCCTTCAGTTGTCCAGTTGGTAACTGAATTATAGTTTCTCTGACACACACCAAAAAAATGCTCACATTGTTCACATCCATCAGGACAGCACACAGCCTGGCGCACAATCTCCAGAGCACTGGGTTTGAAACACACACCAGAAAATGATTATATAGTGGTATTGAATACTCACTTTTAAAATGCTGTGTCACTGAAAATTGTTTTCCTAATACCTGAATAAACTATATTAAATCTATCATGTTCCTTGAGGAATCCATGTCATCAATCAGAGTAGCAGGTAAAAAACAGCTTCTAAGTTTGGGTCTTTTTTTAAAGACGATCATTCTTGCCTCAGTGTTAGCTCTTAAACATTACTCTGTTTTCTTTCAGTACTTTTTATTTAGTTAGAGGCAGGGGGGAAAAGCAACTTCATCCTGATTTCAAAACAGGAGCAGTTAATTATTTTACTTAATTTGCTCAAAAAACTAACATTTTCCTTCTTACTTCCACTGGAAACAGGATTCAATATAAACTTGCTTTTATATTGAAATGCAAATAATTCTGCTGTCACGTGTTCACTCAACCACATGCCCACTGTCCCCACAGGAAACTGGTGATATTAAATAGAAGTCGAAGTTTCCCTTCACATGACTTATCTTAACATGAACCGATTCCATACACTAATCTTACGTTGTTTTTTAAATAAAATTTTATTTTAGAACAGTTTTAAATTTACAGAAAAAATTTAAGATATTGTACCCAGTTTCCCCTACACTATATTACATTGCATTATATTATATCAACAAACTAAAATTAATGAACAAATAAATTTCAATACTATATTGTTAACAAAATACATACTTTACTCAAATTTCTATAGTTTTTTTTTTTATTGAAATATAGTTGGTTTATAGTGTGTTCATTTCTGGTGTATAGCTTAGTGATTCAGTTTTACATATGCATATATTCCTTTTCATATTCTTTTTCATTACAGGCTATTACAAGATATGAGTATAGTTCCCTGTGCTATACAGTAGGACCTTGTTGTCTATCTATTTTATATATAGTTGTTAGTATCTGCAAATCCCGAACTCCCAATTTATCCCTCCCCCAACCTTTCCCCGCTGGTAACCATTAGTTTGTTTACTATGTCTGTGAGTCTCTTTCTGTTTTGTAAATAAGTTATTTGTGTCATTTTTTAAAATATTCCACAATTAAGTGCTATCATATGGTATTTTTTCTTCCTTGTTCTGGCTTACTTCACTTAGTATGACAATCTCCAGGTTCATCCATGTTGCTGCAAATGGCACTTTTTTATGGCTGAGTAGTATTTCATTTTCTAAATATAACACAACTTCTTTATCCAGTCATCTGTTGATGGACATTTAGGTTGCTTCCATGCCTTGGCTATTCTATATAGTGAACATTGAGGTGCAGGTGTCTTTTTGAATTAGAGTTTTTTCTAGATATATGCCCAGGAGAGGGATTACTGGATCATATGGGAAGTCTATTTTTAGTTTTTTTTAAGGAATCCCTATACTGTTTTCCAATTTGGCTGCACCAAATTCCCACTAACAGTGTAGGAGGGTTCCCTTTTCTCCACACCCTCTCTAGCATTTATCGTTTGTGGATTTTTTAATCATGGCCATTCTAACTGGTGTAAAGTGATACCTCATTATAGTATTGATTTGCATTTCTCTGATAATTAGCTATGCTGAACATTTTTTCATGTGCCTATTGGCCATGTGTATGTCTTCACTGGAGAAATGTTTGTTTAGGTCTTCTGCCCATTTTTGATAGGGCTGTTGGTTTTTTTTGTGTTATTGAGTTGTATGAGCTATTTATATATTCTGGAAATTAAGCCCTGGTCAGTCTCATTATTTGCAAATATTTTCTCCTATTCTGTAGGTGTTTTTTATTTTGTTTATAGTTTCTTTTGCTGTGCAAAAGCTTGTAAGTTTAATTAGATCCATTTGTTTATTTTACTTTTATTTTTATTGCTTGGGTAGATTGTCCTAGGAGAACATTGCTGAGAATTATGTTAGAGAATGTTTTGCTTATGTTTTTTTCTAGGAGGTTTATAGTGTCTTGTCTTATATTTAAGTCTTTAGGTCATTTTTTTTTTTTTTGGTGTTTTTGAGTTTATTTTTGAGAATTTTTGTTGTTGTCATTTACTTTGTGATGTGAGGGAGTGTTCTAACTTCATTGATTTACATGTGGCTGTCCAGCTTTCCCAACACCACTTGCTGAAGAGGATATATTTTTTCTCCATTGTATATTCTTGCCTCCTTTGTCAAATTAATTGAGTGTAGGTGTGTCTATAGTTGTTTTTTTTAAACCTACTGTCCTTTTTATCCCCCTGGGATCCTATCCAAGACGCTACATTACATTCAGTCTTCATGTCTTTTTAGGCTCCTCTTGACTGTGACAGCTTTTCAGACTTTTCTTTGTTTTGATGACCTTGACAGTTTTGAAGAAGTACTAGTCAGATATTTTGCATAATGTTCTTCAACTAGGATTTGTCTGATTTTTTTTTTTCACAATCAGACAAGGGTTATGGACTTTGAGTAGGAAGATCCCAGGGGTCAAGTGCCATTTCTATCACACAATGTCAAAGTTCCATCCTATCAATGTGACTTATCACTGTTAACCTTGATGACTTGGTTAAAGTCTCACATTAATTTTTTCCTTTTTTGATATTCTATTCTTGATTCTATCAATTAGTAGTGTTAATAATGGCAGTCAAAACTGATCAGTTAGCTTTGATCTATTCCTTGAAATCTTAAATGTAATTGATTGTTTCTCAACTATTTGAAGTAACGCTCAAAAGAAATTTTTTTGAGCCAAATAAAATCCTTTAAATAATCAGGACACTTGGACAATTTATGATTGTCAGGATAATCCATACTGATTTTTTAAATTGCCATCCATATTGATTTTTTTTCTAATTATCTTTGTTTTTGTATACATACACGTTTCCTCTCTATGAAAAGGAAAATGGGTAAAAACATACAACAAAATTTCCAGTTGCATTAAAGGAGTGATAAATTATCAGAGGACAAGATAAAGTTTTTAAGAAATAATAATAATCATGAGGTAGGAAAGAACTTCTTTAAAAAAGATCTAATTAAGAATCAATAAGTAAAGCAATTGTAAGTTTGGTTCTTTAAATGTTAAAAACTTCTGAACAACCAAAAAAATTGCTTTATTAAGAAAGTTAAAATTCAAATGACAGATTAGGAGAAAATATTTGCAGGATGTAAAATACTATAAAAATATTAATAATCAGGTTATTTTAAATTATTACTACAAATTAAACAGAAAAGGTAAAATCTCAATAGGAAAATGAAAAAAGGATAAATTCAAAGGCATCTAGCAGATGGCAAAACACAAATGACTAATACATATATGTAAAATGATTACTTGTAATATAAAAAAATGCAAATTAAACCAATAATGAGATACTATTTCCACCCTTTGGACTGGCAAATATTTAAATATCAAATAAAATGAAGTGAAGAAATGATTATTCCAAAACACCCCTTGTGAAAATATAAATAAATACAGCATTTTAACACAACAATTTAGCAATATATACTTACATTTTCAGTGAGCCTGCTCTTTAGCTTAGTAATTCCATGCCTTACTATCCAACCTCAACTGCATCTATGTATCACAATCTGTTTAGGAGTATTATCGTAGGAGAATTATCTGTAACAACAGACAATACGAAACACCTTAAGTGACAATTAATTAATAAATACACCCATATTTTACAATGATAAGTAGCGGTAAAACAAAAGAATGAAATAGGACTATCTACCACTATAATAAATGAAAAAGGAGAGTTACAAAGTGATGCACAGAGTATATTCCCACTCATGCAGGGGACATAAACACACACACACACACACACCCATTCTAAGGCATACTTATTTTAGTATAAGTCTTACACTAGATGGCAAATCAGAGTTTAACTGAAGGTTTTCTTTCTTAGTGGTTCATAAAATAATGGTGTTTTTTACATTTGATATCTTAGATGTCAGGAAATATAGTATGTATATCTGTATAAACACATACTATTTAAGCACAACAGAAAGACCTGCATAGGTAAATAATTTTTATATTTATTACAGTAAAAAACTTTAAACATTTTGCTGTATCTATAAAAGATAAACTTTGAGGTTTCTTTATTTTTTCATTATTTTGAGCTTTTATTTTGATCAATCCCTTCTTTCCTGTTACTGCACTTTTTGTTGTTCTTTTTGTCATTTTTTATGATCAGTTAGAAGTCCATTTTCTCACATTTTCCTGTGGGTTTTCTCATTTTTTGTGTACACTTAAGGCTATAAATGCAAACAAAAACTTTGTTTCGTATATTTCGATTTGAAGTCTTCTCATTTACATTACTTTTTATATTGCTTGCTAGTTTAATTTTATTTCCTCTATGACTGAATATTATTTATGTCTTTGTTAAGTTTAAATTATGTAAGGTTTCCTCTGTTTTTGTTTTAAAAAGGGTCAATTTTTAATAATGCATTTTATCTCTTAATTGTGGTTATATATAGATAGATAAATTAGATTACATATTAGATATATGTAACATCCTTTATTTGGAGTATATAAACATGTTTGCATTTTAACTTATATAATATTACATATGTATATATTTATAATTAAATGTGTTGAATATATTATTTAGTTGCTGTATGTTTTAATCTATTTTTTGCTTTTGACATCAGCCTAATCCTGAAAGATATATAATTAATTTAATTTAATTTTTTAAGTCTTGCATTACTAACAGTTTTTGCTTTGACTCAATTGAGCTGCTATGTAGTTTCATGAACAGAAATTTTTTTATTGTAATATTTTCTTTTAATTTGGACATTTCATTAAATTCTACTCCTCAGTATTGTCGTTGCCACTAACCTAAAGTTCCATCTTTTGTGGTAATAATATTGCTACTTCCTTTTTGTGCCTTGGCCTGGTCTCTCTTTGACCAGATCTTCATTTTCAATCTCTTTCAACATGTCATTTGAAGAATGCTTCCTATAAATTGCAAGTAGCTATGAGGTTTTACCCTAACCTTATTGTTCCTGTCTTCTAAACAAATCATTCAGCATGTTCACATTTAGTGTAAGCATTGAAATATTTGATTTTACCATCTTCATCCTATTTAATTTATGCAATTCATTTTACTTTATTATTTCATTTTTTTCCTTTTCTTTGTAGATACTTATAATGTTTTACCCCTTGTTCATTTGGATGTTCTTCATGTGTAGTTATCTTTCTTTTCCCCAAATTCATGTATTTCCACCATCGGAAGGCTATTTCCTTGCCACTCAGACTACTGCCAATAAAATGAAATCCATAGAATGCATGTTCCCCACCCTCCTTCCTGTCCCAGCTTTTGCTGATAACTGAGGACTTCAGTTTCAGTTTTTCCCCTTGCAGTATCTCTCTTCTGTTTCAAGCTTTATTTATCTCAACTTCCACATGCACAGTCACTTTATCATTTTCCACTTAGAATTAACTATACAGATTGCAAGATTCATTGCTCACCACCGTTTCCTTTCCACTTCATCTTCTGCTATCAGAGGTCCATGTCTTGATTCATTTGTCTTGTAGAGTCTTTTCTCTAGTACTGTACATACAGGTGGTGCTTGGTGATCTATTTTCAGAACTCTTGCATAGCTTCAAATATCTTTCTTTTCACTGTGATGGATAAAAAATATCTTGGAAGGATATAGAAGATTTACGTTGCAATTTTTTTTCTCTCAGCGGTCTACGTGCTACCACAATCTAGAGGATAAGCCCAAAGCCAGCAATCACAATTTTGTGAATCTCTCTTATAGAAATAAAAGCAACAAAACATGAAGAACAGAATATGTATTAGAATGTTTATTGTGGAATTGTTTATGGAGGCAGGGAAGAAGCTGGGAGCAAAAACTATACAGAATAATAGAGGCTTTGGTGAAAAATTATATTATATTTATACTATAAAATATTATTCAGAATTTTAAAAATAAAAAAATGAGGCTCCACTGGCTCACTTGGAAAGATTTTAAATATGCATGTGTTAACTTTCAAAAGCTAAAGAAAGAAGTAGCACAACTTTATTTTTTATAATGACAAAAATGTCTGCATATGACTGTGTGTTTTGAGATTAAATGTTTAAATAAATATACAGAGGAGTATGGAAGAATATATACTAGATTATTCATATTGTTTAGGTGGCATGAGGAGAATTTTGAATAAGAAAAGGAAGGATTTACTACATAAATAAAATAAAATAAGCAAAAGTGAGATGATAAAAGCAGTTATTTCTGAGATGATCATGTATGTGTAAATTTCCAGGTATATGTGTATGTATCAGCAGGTAGATGTCTGCAAGTTTGCACATAAATTTGACAGAAAAGTCACCAAAATGTTCTGTTGGTTGGGATTTCAGGTAACCATTACTCTCTTCCTAATGGTATATCCTGTTAGGTATATACAATGAGCATTATGCATATAAAATAACTAGTATAGTTTAGCTGATTTCATCTTTGTTAAAAATGAAAGAAAAATCACATCAAATTACAAAAACATCTTTACATGCATGTTCATTATTATATTTAAATTATATGAAAGTAACACCTGAGCTCATAAAGTATAAAACTGAATTTACATAATGGTCCATCTATCAAGAATATGGTTCTAATGAACAATTTGGAGACTAGAGCGAATAGTCTACATAGTGTCACATTCACAAAGTTAGATATTCATCTTTGAGGTTTTATGAATCTATCCATTTTCTAAATATTTCTAATAATAGTTATATTTCACTCCAGCAGAAATATTTATCAAAATGTTTTTATAAGCATATTTCTTTGTTTTAAACATATTTCCTTTTAAATATTCTAAAATTACAGCTCTTTCAAATATCCCAGCTAAACTCTCCATAAAGCAGGCTAGAATTCTGTCATTAATATAAATTCAAACAGACTATTAATATTCATGGTTTGTATGTCTTTCTTTTCATTTTCCAGAATCCTGGCTCTTTGCATTCTATAGCTATAAATCTAGCTCCTGCAGGCTGTTCTTGGGTGGCAATATTCTACAATAGTCAGACTGGAGATTGGAGAACAGGAAGGCACTCAGTCTCTCTGGGTTGGAGTAAACAAGAAAAACGGAATAGGATGTGAAGCAGAGAAGTAACAGAAAATCGAATCACAGAGGTACTTCTAGTTTTCAAGACTTTGGTTTTTGCTTGAATGCAATGAGGAGCCGTCATGGTGTTCTTCATGGAAGAGTGACATGATCTGACATAGAGTTTACTTTCAATTTTTTTTACGGGGGAGGTAATTAGGTTTATTTACTTATTTATTTTTAGTGGAGGTACTGGGAATTGAACCTGGGGCCTCATGCATGCTAAGCATGTGCTCTATCACTGAGCTATACCCTCCCCCCAAGTGTGAAGACTCACTACTGTGTGGAGTAGGAACTGTAGGAGGCAAAGACAGAAGCAGAGAGACTCTGGGGCTCTGGCAATAACCCAGGTGGGAGGTGACGGTGGCTCACATCAGTGCAGGAGCAGAGGAGAGAGCAAGAAGTGGTTGGGTCCTGGATATAGTCTGAAGGGAGAGCTAAAAGAGATTCCTGACTGAGACGTGAGACAATGAAAGGAGCCGTAGATAAATCCAAGGTTTATGGCTTGAGCCACGGAGATGGGAAAACTATGGAAAAGCAAGTTTGTGGTGGGGAGTGGAGAATCTGGCTTTTAGCCTGACATGTTGTGTATGAGACTTTTGAAGTTCATGCACAAGTGTTTTTACTAACTGCAAGACTTCTTAGACACACTTATCCGTTAATGCTAGGTTGGAATCTAGCTTATACCTTGGAAATCACCTGGAAAAATTATTTTCTAGGCAAATTTCACAGTGGCCACTTGATAGTTACTTTCTATTGCTCTTCTGTGGTATCCGCTACTTAACCACAATATACATTTATATACCCTCTAGTGTCATGACAGAGCTAGAAAATACTTCATTCTTTCAACATTTTTCTAATTTTTCTAGTTTTTCACAGTTGCCTGCAGCAAAAGTCTCACTTTTGTTACGATTAGGCAATACAGTATATAGTTCATCATATCTTCAAATTATATCAATTTGGTCATGTCACTTAGACAAGTTCTAACTCATCAAACTTTCCATCAATATCTCATCTCTTGCTTTATTAAAAGAGTGGCTACCATGACCTGCTCTTCGCTGAAAGCTTTTCCTCTACATATAATTTCTAATATTTTTCCTTTGAAATGTTTTCAGGTTATTTCAAAGAAGATGCAGTCAGATTCTTGCTGGGGGAAAATCAGCATTTTCTGAACAATCCCAGAAACAATAACATACCTGAAAATAAGGTAGACACTTCCCTTATCCAAAGTGAGTGTGGTGGTTGTGAGAATGACAATTCTGAAGGCTACAGGCAGTGAGGACTTAGGCTCCCTGGAGGCTCCAATTAATCAAGGGCAGTTCTGATGCTGTGCTTGACAAAGAGAGATGATTGAGTCTCTTCACAAGACCCCATAAATTTCAAGGGTAACCACTTCCAGTCAACCCTAAACTTATCGGCATTGAATGACTGACAAGAACAGTGAAAACTCTTCAAACCAAACCAAAGATGATTCCTTTGGATCATGAGAAACTGAGTATTATTTTCTAATTGACTGTGGCTCAAGATATATTCACTATAGCGTTGCTATTCTCAGCAATGAAAGGAATAGTAACAGTGTTATTACTTTATATTGATAGCTACCATTTATTGAGCATGCATTAACTGAGAGAAACTGTAATAAATGTTTTATTTTTATTTCATTTAATCCTAGCACTACTCCATGGGGCAGCAGTTTGATTCCCACATTTTAGAAATGAATAAATGAGGCTAAGAGAAGAAAGTAATGGTAGATCTGGGACAGAAGGCAGGTCCATTTGATTCTAAACCCAGTGTACTTAAGCCCCATGCAATGCTTGCCACTG
The DNA here is from genome assembly GCF_048773025.1 of Camelus bactrianus. Classification (NCBI taxonomy): domain Eukaryota; kingdom Metazoa; phylum Chordata; class Mammalia; order Artiodactyla; family Camelidae; genus Camelus; species Camelus bactrianus. The sequence goes on from NC_133539.1 coordinate 101,781,044, forward strand.
TTGATTGAGCTGACGCTGATGATACATAATCCTTGGAAGACAGATAACTATCACTCACACATTACAAATCTGAAAACTTGGTTTTGGCAAAGGTTAACAATTGAGATAGCAAGCTGCAGAACTAGGATTCAAACACAGAATGGTCTGACTCCAGTATTTGTGTTCTTTTCACTATGTTGTGCTGCTAAGGAGAGGCAGACCCTCCAAGATTTTAAGAGTTAATCTTATAAAATAAGCTCATAAGAGGTGTAATAAAATTGTAGCAAAAACCATTTTAGGAAGCAGAGTGGCTCCCAGTTCACAAGCTGGCTACCATGCAGAGTGTTAGTGGTATTGATACATCAAACTCAACTATAAAGCTCCCACGGCAGCCAAGTCCTAATGATGGCAGCAGATGCATTGGGTTATGATACGCTGGCACTTTTAATCATGCAACAAGCTCTTCTTGCTCTGACTCATTGCTTACCAAGCAATATTCTAATTTTAATTTGGTTTCCCATGTGGCTTTCCTATGACAACACTCATTCCTCTGGTCTCTGTGACAATCGTATGCCTCATTTTAATTTAACTACTAGGCAACCTGGTACACTGATCAGTTTTCTTGTGAGTTTGTTAACATAAATCTGGAGTCAATTACTGATTAACCAGCATCAGGAGATGCTCTAGTGATCTGATCCTGAACTACACGGACTTCACCAGGGTAAAGCCATCATGAGAATCACTCTAAAGAGCCCCTCCCCCACCCCCCTGAAGCACACTGCTTGTGAATCTATTACCTCGATATGATCCTAAAACCACAGCAAACACAAATTAGTAACCTGTTATTGATTGCTGTGGATGTACAGACACGAGTGAGTATATTTCTTTTTTAATTTCTCTAACTGAAATTTGTTTCAGTGTTCTAACACCAGTAAATAAATGTTATATTTGGATTCCCAGACATAAGTTTCATTTTTGTTATTCAGATATAAATATTTATAACGAATGTCTAATAAAATTCATAAGTCATTGCTGTTCTTTATATTAGTTTATTGAGTTAGGTATATTCCCCCATATCACGGTACATGTTTTCTGCTTGGTGATTCGCTATGGCATATATTACTATTTTTTTCTTATTTAGTTGTGAAAATTGAGGGAGAATAAGCATTCTCTTTGGCTACTATGGCCTTCCTCGCAATAATGCACAACTACATACGTATTTTTTTCAGGTAGGTTAGATTCTAGTACAAGGCAATCCATTTCATCAGGATTGGGTTAATAAGAAATGCAAAAATCCATGCCCACTTGTTTCAAACTGTCAAATATAAAATGATAAACTTTAATCAAGAGAAATATCATTCAGTAACATTATTAGGCAAAATGATTTCACTCTGCACCTGCTGGTGCTTCCTTTATAAACCAGGCCAGTGTTAATTTGATGCTTCACTAAATATTTTGAATAAACTGAAATATTTGCCAACCTCATCTTTCAGAAGCTAATTTATTAATACACTAAATAGTTTTCCCACTAACTAAAGGCATACTTACAGAAAGATGACATTCAATCTGCAACCTGAAAACACCAATTAATTAGAATATATCTAAGAGTACCATATACTTTCCCAGGTTTGTTTTCTTATTTTCCTAAGTTCTTATTAGAAATAAGATCCTACATATTAGTAGGAAATAGAGCATCAAGTTTCATACTATCCAATGAAGCCATTAGATTTCTGAAATACTGAATGAAATTCTTTAATATGTTCAAGAAAAATATGCTTTTTAGATGATTGAAACTATGCTGAATACTATATACCAAGTCACCCTATATCACTATAACAGGTGAAGTTTTATCTAGATAAAAATGAGCAAAGACAAAGATTTGGTATAAGAAAACTTGAAGAAAAGAAAAAGCACAATTATCTAAAATCTCTAACCTTCCTCCATTCCTTAGGGTTTAAAATTGGCATATATCATGGAAAACAATGGAAAAGAAAAAAATGACAAGAAATGAAATAAACAGTAAATTGTAAAGCAGAAAAATGTCAAAGTTTTCTCTCTTGGTCAATACAAGCACTCCTAACCACTCAAGTCTGAACTGAACTCTTAGACATTAGGCATTCATGGAGATTTGTGTATAGCAGAGTTCCATGTCATTAAATCCAAATGCCTTTTCATTTTGTAAAGGTTAATACTTTGGGGGAAAAAAGTCTTTCTGTTCCTCCAGGACTTGAGAATGTTTGCTATGACAGTGTCAAAATGTTGCTTGAGGATAATACTTGGTGGGTGAAGTTTTTTTTTTTTTTTTCTCCTCTAGGTATAAAGAAAGTCACAATATCGGGCATATCAATTCTTACAGCCTTCTTAGGAATCAGTGTATGAAGTGGTACATTCAGCCTCTAACACAAAAACCAAATTACTCACCAGACAAAGCATGGTTTTGAAAGAGCACAGACAATTTCTCTCACCATTTCTCAGAGCTTTCACATTATGGACTGTAAATTAACTTCCTAAAGAAATGCTTCTCGTACCTCAGCATCCTCTGAAGACACTGCAGTTTGCCAGTGCCTTCCTTACATAGAGCCCTGCCATCTGACCCAGGGCTCCAATGATCTGATCAGCCCAGGGTACAGTGACTGTTGTGCTTGTTCTATGAACGCAGTTCAAAACATGTGTGCTTTTGACAACCCTGTCATGTTCCTGACCACTGTGACCTTATGGTCAGGTCAGCTTCCCAGGTGTCATTAGCATGAATCACTGCTAAGCCAGTAAAATCCCCTTTGATCTACTTCAGGGAAGTAAAGAAACAAATAAAATGGTGAACTGTCCATTGACCATCAGTGTTATCAGTGCTTTAAAAATCAAACCACCCTGAGTCATCAAAGGGGAGAAGGCAGTACTTACCCCAGAACTGTGAATTCCCAGGATAGTCATTACATGCAAAGGTGCTCTGCAGCTGCAGTTTCACGAGGTTTAGGCCTGAGTGCCAATAATAAAATTAACCGTGATGGCTACAGTAAGCTGCTTTCAGAGATGAAAGACCTTCCAAAAGGAAGTTCCTGCTATGGTTTGCACGGTCGACTACTGCTTAGCACATAAATACACAGAACACACAAAACCCAGGATCTTTTATTCTTTCTGCTTCTGTTCAAGAAAATGGGTGAAGGAAAAAGAAAAGAAGGCAGACCTGGTATGTTTCAGTGAGACAAAAAGAAAGACATGCTTTGCGTGTTACCATATTAAATTTTTAAACTTAATCATTTAAAAATAATTATGTCATTTTTATGCCTTGGAAGTGGCTTGATTATCTGTGTGAACGGAAAAGCGGCAAACATAAAAATTCCAAGCACTGGACAGTGACTGGTAATTTGCATCCAATATTCACACATTTATTCCATTCTCAAGCCCAGGTCCTCTTCTGCTTTGTTCACAAAAGTTGGGCAGTTTAAAGCTTACGAAAAAATTTTAAGGACAAAAGTTAATTTAAGTAAAGCAATTCAGATATATATTCTCTTTTATCGAACCATCAAATCCAAGCTAATATTGGTGATTTTCTGATGAAAATCTGAAATTTGGTTATTTTTTTTCTTTATTTAAAATGTATTTCTTCCTTCAAAGAAGATAAAAATCACAGTTTTAGTTCAGCAAGTAAGGATATATATTGCTTTGGAATGAAAGGTAATACATAACATGTGTGCCAAGCTTAAAGAGCCTTCAGTAGCCTACAACTATAAACCTGGGGAAAAGAAAGTTACAAGCTCTGTTATTTCCAAAGTTCTCGAGTTTTAGGAATCAAGAAAATGGGCCAAAATTTTTTTTTTTATAATTAAAATCAACTGAGAATAACAGTGACAGATTTAGGAAGCAAATCAAGATCTCTCTACCTGTGAAATTCAGCACAGCAAAAATCATTTGGTCTATAATTTTCTATCTAATGCTTCCTATGCAACACCTGGTACAAACCCATTCTTATTAAGTGTATTGGCAGCCTCTTATTTATAAGCAAGAGATGATCCAAAAGTCCATTTATCCCTTAGAAACAATGCTACAAATGGTTAGGTTTCTTGGCAATCACACAAAATGTGTTTAAGCAAGTAGCTGAATTATTGCAGCTTTCCAATTTTAAAATAGATTCACATACATTCGCAATAATAAAACTAAATGAAACCAAAATACAAATGTTTAATAGTAATTTTTAAAATGTACCTTCAATTCCACTGTGAGCAGAGAAGTTTAACAAAAAGAGGAGGAGATAAAATAGGACATCCCTGGAGAGTCTGAAGTGCCATCCAGTGACTTTCAAAGGTGTTGGAGATGGTGGCACTGGGTTTTATTATATATAACATTGCTTCACATATTAGGATATTCTAGTCCACCTCCAAGACTATTACTGCATTCTAAATATCATTGGGGCATTGTATTTTGGGTAGCTTTTTTTTTTTTTTTTTGGTGGAATTGGGGATAAGGTGTGTTCAGTATGTCTCAGCTAACAAATTGAGGTACATAAAGGGAAAGAAACCCGAGAAGAAAAATAGAAAACAATAGTAAAATAAAAAAACAGTTATTTGGAAGGTCCTGGGAAAAAGGAGAGGGGAAAAAGAAAAGAGCAAGCTGAATGACCACAGACAAATGTAACTGGTTCCTAAGGAGAGCTGCGTGTCCAGCCATTACGAGTTGACCCATTTTCTTCCCATTAACGCCATGTTGTCAACTTAGGTTTCTGAAATGCCATTCCAAACTCAGCCAATGGAACAAAAATAGAAACAAATGTTTGTTTTATAGACATGCTATATATTCACCTGACACACTAGAAAAGCTATGTTACAATTTTTTTTAGTATGAACTAGACTAGCTGAGGCTTCTTCATACGTTATTTAACAAGTACATACTGAGAACCTGCTACATGTTGGGTACTGTTCCAGGCACTTGGGATACATTAGTGAATAAAAATGACATCTCTTCAAGGTGACCCTCTTCTCTTGATTCCATGCCCTTCCCGCTCATCACTCAGCTCCTATAAAGAAGGTCTGCACATCCCTCTGTAACCAGCAGTACACTTTTCCTTCCGTGAGAATGTAATTTTGCAGGGAACTGGCTTTCCCCAAAGCCCTGCTTCATCAGCTTGAAATATAAATTGCAAATACTTGCCTTCCCTTTCAATGACCTAAACGAAATTTTCTGAAAAAGTCTTGGCTACCTCTATAGCCTTGCTTCAAGTTTTTCTTGAAATACTGCTGCGAGGCCAACAATTTCTCTTCTGGAAGTAATCACATCATTCCTTTATTGATTCAAGCACCTATGCTAACATTCATCGCGTGGTTTAGACTTTAAACTTCTGGGGCATAAGTATTTTCTGACCAGGCATCCAGTCACAGATGTTTCCACCTCGTCGCTCAGCCAATGCATTTTCATGACCCCATCGATTGAATTGACCGAGCATTTTCTTCAAATATTTTCCCCTGTTCTAAACAATTATACTTACACCCCAGTGAGAAAACTTGAACTTAGAGGTTAGTTCTCTCACCTTTATTCCAGCCTTCCTTTCTGAAGTAAGATTTTTCTTCACTTTTGAGGGGATTTGCCATCATATCTTTTTTTCTAAAACACAAAATAGAAGAAATTTATTTTAAAAATTGGAGAAAATATAGAACACACCAAGAGTGGGACAAAAGACCCACACGTGCTCTGAGTGCGATGGTACACTCAGCCCGCCCACTCAGCGATGCCAGCCGCCTCCACCGTGTCCCTGGATCTGCGGAGACATCACATGGCGTGTGAACCCCCGTGCAGACTCAGTACCCTTGGCGTTCACGGCCTGTGCTGGGGGTCGGTGGGTAGGGGAGGGATATCCTTTTGTAGTTCACCCATAATTCGAGATCATATATATTTAAAATAAAACTTATAAAATGCTAACTTGTACAGTGGTATTAACTGCTGGAAGAGGCCCAAGGCAAAACAAATGCCAAGGTGCAATAGAGGCCACGGTGGCGTTTGGAAGGGAGGTTTTTATACCTCCAGCCTGACTGACTACCTGTACATATTTCTCATCAATTATGCACAATTACTAAATATTATGAGTAACAGGTCTCTAAAACGTAAATGAGACTAAAATAATACTGAGAGAACTCGGAGGCACAAAACCATGGAATAGTTTAGACAACCCGTCCTATAAATCTAAGAGTGGCTACCACAGATTACTGTCACTACTTTCAAATGCATTTGGAGCTTCCTTAACTGTAGCAATTGACTTTTGCAAAGGGAATATGTCAATTAAAAGCGTATCACTATATTAATTTTTGTAAGTATCAGGTATATGGATTGCACTGAGAGGTGGCATATTTTACACATTTTAGAAGTTATCTGCAGTAGTAAAAGCTGCTTCTTCTGTTTTGGTTCCTAATCTTTCTTCTCCTTTCCCCCCACTTCTTTAATTTCTTATACAGTTTCTAGTCTCTCAGAAGAAAGTCATTCAGCAATGCATACAGCATAATTGGAATTGCTCCAGATAATTCAACTTAAAAATATTTTTGCAGTTAAGTGCATTTTAAAATGCTAGCATTCATTTGTAAAACAGAAGTCCAGAACTTTTCAAAATGATTGAAATTTGAAACCATCATCATCATCTAACTCCACACAAACCCATTTATCTTACCTGGGAGGCGTCAGGATATCAGATCAAAAAATAAAAAATGATGAAATGAGCTAAATGTATTCTAGAAATTCAGTACAAGATCAGGAAGCTTATGCAATTTAGGGAATGCAGTCCAATCACTGCTCCAAATAAGAGAAACCTCTGTATTGTAATACAACCTTTCCTAAAGCATTAATGCAAATTGTAGAATTATTTTCATTTCAAGTTAATAGGATCAGTTTGAAATATTTTTGTAAATGGTGGAAATGACCTAGGAAATAATTCTCTAAATGCCACAAACATTCACAATTAAGTATAAGTTAGCTACAGCTATATTACTAGTACTTTGTCCCCCTACTTTGAGTGACGTCAACCACCTAGTAAGTAGCCATACAGGACCCAAAAGAGAAGTTTCAAATGATACCTGATACTCAAAGCCACCGTGTGAGGTCTTCTTTTTTGATTTGCTTCTAGATTAATTTTTACCAATTCTGGTGTCCCTGATTCTAATCTGTTAGTTCAAATGCCATTGTCACTCAGTCCTGCTTCCTTCCTCCTAATTCCTTTCTCAGTTTGATAGTTAGCTCTCTGCATTATGCTCTCCCTAGGAATGCATAAGTTTTAAGTAACTATTCAATATTTTTAACATTTGACGCAGTATGAGCCTCAACCTACCAGAATAGACACTGGTCATAAACACCAGGTATTTTCATACCAGTGCACACCTGCTCAGGGTGCCCCATCTCCGGCATATTTGGATCTAATCTCTCTGGCAGGGGTTCTGTTTTTCTCTCTCTATGGCCCCAGCATGTGTCTCTGATTTGCTGTTTCTGTTGCAGTTCCTAGTCTTCAGGGACTTAGGCCCCATGATCAAGGCACTCCTACCTGAATTAATCCTCAGTCCCTTTTAAAGGACAGGGGGTGGAAGGGTGGCAGCAAGGGTTAGGGAACAATGAGCCAAAACATAGTCCCTTTTTATTACTTATGAGGTTCTTCACTTAAACGTTTCCTAGATATTGCCTTTCAATCTATGGTTATTATCTGTCAGTCCCTATTGAGCAGCTGTACGGTCAGCAATAACTGAAATGCCAAAAGCGGTTCTCGGGCATTACAGGTCCTTAAGGCAACCCCAAACTGGAGAATAAGCACACACATGGCTATGACACTCTATAAGAACAAGATATTTCTGTGGGGTTTTATCCTATTCTTTTCTGTCACACAGACCTAATTCAAAATAATGTAGCATGATGTATGGAATTCATCTAATAAATCATATCTCATCAACACATACCAGTTGGATTAAAGTGAAAGGAAAGCAAATAATTTATTCCACTGGCCAACCCTATTAAATTATTAAAAGCGACTCCATTAAGACTTTATGGAAAAGAGAAAGAAGACACTTCCACCAACTAAAAAGGGGAAAGGAAAGAAATTAACATTTGTTTAATGAATAAAGTATGCCGGGAAGCATAAGGAATACTTCAATTATACATTATCTCATTAAGTTTTCACACAAATATTACAGGTAAGATGCTATTAACTCCCTGAGTTTTATTCTCTTTTGTATCCACAGGTACTTTGCAATCCAGTGGCAGGAGCAAGGTAATTATCTGTAAATTGAAAAGATTCCTAATTTAGATAAGAAAACTGAGACTCTGAGTTAAGAAATATTAGTCAAGGTAGCAATCTTAGTCAAGGTAAATCTTTGTCAATTTGTAATAATTACTAATATTTATGGAGTACTTACTAAAAAGTCCAAATAATTTATGTGAATCCTCTCATTAATGTTCACAAAAATCTTTAAAAGCATTACTCTTATTTTACACATAAAAGAACTGAGGTTCAGAGAGGATAAGCAACTATCTCAAGTCCACACAGCCAGGAAGCAGCAGAAATTCCTGAGTCAAGTCTGGACCAGGCAGTCACTGTCTAGAGAATGCATGCTTAACCATGGGCATAACACCTCTAAGCAAAGGTGATGATTTGACACCAGATATGACAGTGCCCAAACCTAGGCTCTTACATGACTTTAGACTCACATTGAAAGGCAAGAGCAATCTCGTCCTTTTAATAACTATCTCCAAGGCTGATGTGCTTTGATCGTCTAATTAAAATACCCCCCTTTTCCAAGCAGAAGTGATAATTCTTAATTATACTTGTAATATGTAAACTTGAAATTTTCCCTATCAAAACTTTAGATGTAAACTCATTTAATCCTCATGAAAAGCCCTATTAATACACGTATTACTTCTACAGCGAACTAGTGACATGCATGAAGTCACAGCGAGTAGGAGGTGGAGCAGAGCCCACACTCCTCACCACTACATGACTTACACGTGTCTCTGTGTAATCGGAAACTGGTGAGACGTTCAGAAGGAAAGTTGGAGGTTCTATGAAGGAGGTTCTATGACTGGGGAACCTAACTTTGTTTGGGATAAAAGGAGTTGACCAGTCATAGTGAGCTGAAGAATGTCCCAGGCAGAGAGAACCAAGTGTTTGAAGGTTCTGAGGTAGGAAAGTGCTTGGCTCAATGGAGGACCTCAAAGTAGACCTGTGTGATCACTGTGTAGTGAGCTGGGGAGAACAGGTGACTGGAAGGGAAGGCCAGTCAGCATGGGAGGCTCTGTTTAGGATTTGGGGTATTTTCCTAAATATGGCAGAAAACCATTAAGGTTCTGAGCAGAGTGATGTAATCCAACTTATGTCTTAAGACAAGCACAGGCTGGAGTAGACTTGAGGGAAGTGTAGGGCGGGAAGAATTCAGTTAGTGCAGAGGTACAGGCAGTCCTTGTGGAGAGGAGCAGAAAGTCAAGTCAAGGGGGAGCATGGAATTGGCAGGGGATTGTGCATAGATTCAATGAGTCTATAATGTTGGAAGGTGAGAAAGTACCGTGTAAAAGTATAAGTAAAGGTGTAGAGTCCACCAGGATGTACAGTGCCATTATTCAAGTCAGGCCATACACTGTCTCCATTTCTCAGTGGAACTCTCAGGACACCCACTTTCCTTCTCTTAAATTTCATGTAGTGGTGAGGAAATGGATGTGTCCACACCATCACATTCTCATTAGAAAGCCATTTTTTTTTCCTCCTCAGATGACACATACAGTTTTGTCAAATTAAGCAGTCCACTTTTCCCCCCATAAATGTGGCTGGAGTAAACTTTCTTTCCATGTGGATAGAAGAGGGAATGAAGATAAGTTACTCAGTCCTGCCGAGCTTCAGTTTTAATCTTCTTCAAGGCAATGGAAATCTACATTGCCAAATGTGGTCAAGCATGATTTTTGTATGTTGTACTGGTAAGGCTCTGTTCTGTCTCTTTTCCATTATGAGATAATATGTTATCTCTTTCTGTTTTATGGCTGTAGGGAGTGTGTGCCAAGTCCACTTTTCTTATTAAAAATGTGGATTAATTTTTTGTGTGTGTTATTCTGTATCGTTTTAACATCCAAAAATAGAAATAAATGTGTTTCCCAAAAAAACACAGTAGAACAACCTAGAATCTATTGCTGAAATACACATATTAAATGAAATATTCTTGTGTAGGAGACCGAAAAATGCCCCCCAAAGATACTAACATCCTAATTCCTGGAACCTGTGAATATGTTATCTTCTATGGCAAAATAGACTTTGCAGAAGTGATTAAGTTAAGGATTTTGAGATGGGGAGGTTATCCTGGATTGTCCGGGTGAAGACAGTGTAATCACAAGGGTCCTTCTAAGAGGGAGGCAGGAGGCTAAGCATAAGAGAGACTGAAAGATGTCACATTGCTGGCTTTGAAGATGGAGGACAGGGCTGCCAGACAAGGAATGTGGTCAGCTTCCAGAAGCTAGAAAAGGCAATGACATGAATTTTCCCCTAGAGCTTCCAGGAGAGAAGAAGACCTGCCATATCTTGATTTCAGTCACCTGAAACTGGTTTTGAACATCTGGCCTCTAGAACTTTAGGGTAAGAAGTCTGTATGGTTTTAAGCCACTACCTTTGTGGTAATTTGTTACAGCAGCAATTGGAAACAAATTTATGTAGCTTAAACTCAAGCAAAGTCATTTAAATCGATGAAAACATGAGCACTTGTATCAAGGACACTCATGAAGGAAACCTGGATTTTCTCATTCATTAAATATATACAATGATAACTACTCCCAAAGGTTAGTGTACATACATATTTTGCTCTCCTCTCTAGGGTTCTGCCTAGCAGCATATACATCAAAGGATGTATCATCAAATGAGAAATAACATACAAGTACATATTCAAGGTCAAAATACAGGTACTCCCTGCTTTTCAAAAGTTTGCTTTAGGCCCTCTTCACTTTTATGAAAGACCCACACTAGTACCAGTTTTCGCTAACCAAAAGAAATCTGAAGAGGATTTTTACTTTTAGGAAAAAAAGATAAGAAGGAAAAACAGCGCTCAGTGTGTGTTTTGCAGCAAGCTCTCAAAAGAGGCCACTCGCACCCAGACCAGTGAGAGTGGTACCACCCAGCTCCTTTCCGGGGAATGTCGCCCAGCATCCCAGTAAAGACTCCGTAACTTTGAACTGTGCCTGAGAGCATCTGTGCTTTATTTCAGTTTTGTGCATCTGTTAGCAAGATGGGCCCCTAAGATATTTCCTTCCTCACTTTATGCCATTTAGGCTTATGAAAGTTTTCATAGGCATGCTCTACTTTCGGATAGCAGGGGAAACCTGTATTAATTACTCCAGATTTTTACTGTGGAATGTGACAGAGGCAGCTGGTTATGTTAGCTCTCAGTTCTACACTTGCCACTGTATAATCTCCTCCATTTAAGTGGTACTAAAACTATGGTCCATGAATTGTTGCTGGTCAGAAAACTGTTACTAATCTCCAATGAAATAAGTATAGAAATTGAGCTTAAAGTTTTGTATTTGTATTTATATTAATGAAATGTACTTTGTTCCTCAGACATTACTATCAGTTAGTGAAATGTCTAGTTCTGTTTTGGTTTTCAATTCCTTAGCTACAAAGTAGAGCTGATGTCTCCATTGGTTTTGAAAAGTCAGTTCACTTTGGTTTATCCTAGAGTTGAAGACTTCAAAGCTCAGGGAAAAGATCCGGCCATGTGTAGGAAATATTTAAGATGCAATAAAATCCAGATTCCCTATCTACTTCGACTCAAGAGCAGGATTTAAAGCTTACCACATAGGTCCAGCATAGTTCACTTCTGTATGAGAATCCTCCTGTATTCCAAGGTGCTGCTCTCTTACAGTATATCCTGTAACCATCCTCAATATAACTATTGAACCAGATGGCATAACAGTCATCTCATTGTGAGCCCAAGTTCAAAATGTCTAAGAATAACTTTCAAGAACGGCAAGATAAGGTAAAATAGCATTATAACTAGTTTATTTGAATGGTCTTCTCAGTATAGTAAAGAAAGCACTGTGAAGACACTACCTAAGGCAAGTAGTGGTGGGAGCTGATCTAGCTTCCAGCTTCACCTTTATTACTTGTAAAATTAGGGAGCTATCCTCCTACAAGTCCCTTCTATCTCTCAAACTCAAATTCAGAGCTGTCTTTTGCAGCACAGATAGCACTGAAGACCAAATATTCCATGTACCCCCCACCTTCTGTCACCTCTTGCATTTAGGTAGTGCCATGTGACTCGTTTTGGTCAACGTGCTGTGAGTGGAGGTTAGCCAAGTATTGAAGAGCAGGTGTGAGATTTCTTCTCATTTATAGGAAGCGTGGACCTCAAAAGCTGAGATGGCTGAGTCCTAAGCCCTAGGTCAAAGAAGGCTGAATGACTAAGGTACCACCTGAAAGGCAGGCTGCTGGTGAGTTTCTTGACCTACAGCTGTCTTTACACAAGAAGAAATAAATTCTAAGTGTTAAGCCACTGAGATTCTCTGCCTGGTACTGAAGCATAAGTTTATCCTAATCTGTTTGCTGAATAATTAACCACCAGAAGAAATACTTATGAAAGTGATAAGCAAAATGGGAAAATATATTTGGCGAAATGTAGAACTTGTTAAGATGCCTAAGTTTTAAAATCATCTAAATCTTTTAAAGCTTTATTTTATTTATTCATCACAAAACACAACTTTATGTTCCATGCTAAATATTGTAAAATCTCACCAAAAAAGTCTCTTGAGCTTTCCCAAACATCAAAAAGATCTTGAAGCAACACTTTGAAAAGTTAACTGAAAATTAATTTTAAACACACAGTACTTTGCACTTGTCTTTCTTAAAGTGAATTTAAACCTTAAATGAAAAGGTGCTGACAAAATGCATTTTGAAGGATTATAACAATATAAATTAGAAACAAATGTAGATTTTAAGGGTTGCAATAAGACTGGGTAAAAATTGGAATGCAAACACATTTTTAAATGTTTCACATATCACTAGTTTGGAAAGTCTCCCTTAACCTTTTTTCTTCGATTTTGACATGTGAATTCACAATTAAATCTACTTAGATGCCAGAGACACTTGAAAGCTTCTTACTCTTGTCTCTGAAAATTAACAGACTTCACTACTTATGACTACCATTTCATATTTTTCTAAGGTAAATTCTACTTATTTTGGGGGGGGGGGGAAGCATGTTCTTTTTAATGAATTAAGTACCACAATGACAGCATCGTTTATTCATAACTAGGTCAGAAAAAGCAGGCCTGTTTTACTCAGGATGTCATGTCCCTGATGGTGAATTCTTATTTCTATTCCAATGTGACATTTTCGAAAAGCATAAAGCAGCCTGAAGGCCTGGTAGAAAGGGAACAAGGGAAGAAATGTTTAAGATAAAACAAAAATACCTGATAGTATTCAAGGCTGCCTGGTCACATTGAATAATCTATTTTATGGCTAAAGCTTAATGGACAATCACGATGCGGCAGTTGTGCCTTCTCTACCGCGTTTGATTGATGATACGAGACTTCCTACCTATTTCTGGAGATGTCTTGAGGATTATTAGATAATAGGCAGAATGAACACCATATGTTAGCAGTGTAAGAATAAATTAAAGAGGGCGTTCTACAATTTGTACACACTGACCAACGAAGAGGAGAAGAGGGAGCATATGCGGAAGACAAAGATTAGTACAAAAATAAGGTGAGAGACAGAGCAGTGTGATGAAGGCAGAATAAATGATGAAGCTTAAATAGCTTTGTCCATTCCTGCTTATCAGTGAAAGGGCTGAGTCAGATCCTGGAGCCTGTGTTCTTAAGCCAGGGAGTCCTGAGAGGGTATCCGTGGGAAATTCAAGGGACATTAAAATCTCCAAATTTGAAGGTAAATACTAAAAACTAAATATGTGCATGTTTCTAGGGAGAGGAACCTAACTGTAATCACATTTGTTTGAAGTTTTAAGGTTCACTCAACCTAAACTAGACAATTTGTTAGAGTCTGACGTCAGGCTCAAAGACAGCTCAGAGGAAGCCTAGCAATTGTGTCAGTTGCATTGAAAGTGGCCCATTGTCCAGAGCCATTAGGGGTCAGTGTGGGGTCAGCTGCTCTGGCAGAAGGGGTGAGGCCCTACACCCTCATCTTGCCAGCTGTCCTTCAAGGTCGAAATCAAACAGCGCTATCTCTTCACAACTCCCTGTAGGAGTTCATGTCCTGAGAGGAAGGCACAAACATGCCTATATATATACACATATAAAATAGGTATATATGTGTATATATATATATATATATATATATCCCAAATCAAAATCAATATTAATAATTATGGATTTTTCCAAATGAGAATGGGTTACTGGAGAAACTGGAACCCTTGTGCACTGTTGGTAGACAAGTAAAATAGTGTGGCCACTATGGAAACAAGTATTGTGGCTTCTCGAAAAATTAAAAATAGACCTGCCATACGAGACATCAATTCCACTTCTGGGTGTATACCCAAAAGAATTGAAAGCAGGGTCTCAAAGAGATTTGTGTACAACCATGTTCTGTGCAATCTTATTTATAATAGCCAAAAGGTAGAAGCAACTGAAATGCCCATTGACAATAGGATGGAATAAAATGTGGTGTATACATACAGTGACATATTAGTTAGCCTTAAAATAGGAAGGAAATTCTGGCGCAGGCTACAACGTGGATGAACTTTGAGGACAGTGTAGTAAGTGAAGTAAGCCAGTCCTGAAAGACAAATACTGTATGATTCTACTTTATATGAGGTGCCTAGAGTAGTTACATTCGTAGGGACAGAAAATAGAATGGCGGTTGCCATGGGCTCAGGGGAGGTGGGCACGGTGAGTTGTTACTTAATGGGTATTTAGATTTATAAGATGAAAAGAGTTTTGGAGATTGGTGGCATAATAATTTGAATATACTTAATATTGTTAACTGTATACTTAAAAATGGTTAAGGTGGTAAATTTTATGTTATGTATATTTTACCACAATTATTTTTTTTAATTAAAGAAAAAATCATAGGTTACTTCTATTACTGACCTAGAGGGATTTCATGCTGCATTATTAAGTGAGACGAGCAAGTAACAAAATAATAAGTATCTCATAATCCCATTTTTGGAAAACAAACATACATTTTAAATGTGTTAATTCAAATTTATAAAAATCACAAAGAAAGGTGTGCAAAGATACATATTAATCTATTAGGTTATTTCAAGCAGGCAATGGAAGTTGATTAATTTTTCTAGTAATTTTCTCTATTTTTTTCAGTTATACAGTGAGCACTTGCTTAAATAATTAAAAATAAAAATTACCAGAAAATGACACCTGTGATAAGAAATCAAATAGACATAGACACCAAAGTTTAATGAAGTGAGATGAAGGCAAGAGAAAGTCTCTGGGCCTAGGGGTGTTTCTGAAAGGCCTCACAGCCAGGTTTACATAAGTGCTGGATCTTGAGCTCATAGTGGCTAAACAGAGATTTTCCAGATCCAGAATGAACAAGAGTCAAGAGGGCATATCGGATAGAGATGATGTCTGCTGTTACTGTTGTAATTGTGAAAATAATTCCATGCATATCACTTTTTCCCTCCTCATCTCCTGAAGTTTGTGAGCAATATCAGATTGTTATGCAACTATGGGTAACATTTTAATGACACAGAAGAGAATTCATTACTTTAAATATTTAACCCCTCAAATATGCTTTTCTAATTTAACACCACGCCATGCTACACCATGAACAGTCCTCTGGGACAACAGATAAAGATTTAACTCATTTTTTTGACAAATTCATAAATTAAAAAAATCTTATTCATAAACAAAAGGAATAAAAGTCAATGAATTCAGTAAATTAAAAAGCAATAAATTAACTTAAGAAAAACAGAAGGGAAGAAATAACAACATTAAAAATTTACAGAATTGATAAACAAATCTAAGATGAGTGGGAAAACCAACCAGCATAAAAGAAGACTTTGCAAAACTCTATCTAAAAGCATTTAAAATTTAAGTGAAATAGAAGATTTTTTTAGGAAAACACAAATTCCTGAAATTGATACCAGAAGACAGAGAAAACTGAAATAGATCAAATGCCACATAAGAA
The DNA here is from genome assembly GCF_048773025.1 of Camelus bactrianus. Taxonomy (NCBI): domain Eukaryota; kingdom Metazoa; phylum Chordata; class Mammalia; order Artiodactyla; family Camelidae; genus Camelus; species Camelus bactrianus. The sequence continues at coordinate 101,797,110 of NC_133539.1, forward strand.
ACTGAGAAACTTAACAATGTGAAAAAAACCCTCAAATGCTCAGAATTTACAAAGGTCATTGAAGTGAGAAGATGCAATTCGCGTAGAGAGATACACATAACAAAAACTCCCAGTTCCTAGCATTTGACATGTGTTTAGTTGTGATATAGCCATTGATGCAGATATAGCCTAAGGATGTGTTTAGATGTAAAGCCAACAAAGAAAAGTTGTTCTCTCCCCATTTCTGCCCATCTGTGCTAACCCTGTTAGACTGACTTAACAAAGTTCTTGACTAGCTGTCAATCTCACTCTGCAAGAGAAGCCCTAGGAGGCTGGGCTATTGGTGGGGCTGTTCTGTACCATGTGACCCTCATTACTGATTGGACACAAGATGAATATCTGACTGAAGGATACTAAACGTATAAACTGATCAACGGGCTACAAAATATTCTTGGTCAATCAGGAACACTTTGGAAATTTTACTAGTAGCAAATAAAAAAAACAGTTGCTCAGTGAATCATAGAAGCAGCTGCAGATAGGAGTAGCCAAGTTGTGTTAATAGCTGTATAAAATTAATGGCACCCAAACATAAAAGACTGCCACACTCAGCTGCCGGAAGGCACAATGATAATCCACCCAGAGTGGCTTTGGATCTTAATAGCCTTTCAGTAGCCATCCCCCTCAAAGCCTGGGCAGATTAGGATTTCTGTTCTTCTGATGAGGCTCAAGGGATTGGGTTTTCTTAAGCATAGTCAGGATTCCTGTCTTTGTTATTTCCACTTCCATCCAGACAGTAAACGCCCCCCACCTCACCAATCAGTTGAGAAAGTTTCTGTTCTGGGTTCTAGCCTAAGAAACAAACCATCCTCAGAAAACATTTTGAATCCCTGGACTGGTGGCTTGATTTACCACTTTGGAAAGATGAAAGGAACTGATCTTTTTCTAAGGCTGAAAAGGCTGTGGGAAAATTTATTAATGGTATTCAAGAATATGATGGATTCTTACACAGGTGGTACTAACCAGCTGTTCTCCGTCTCTACTGAGAGCAGAACAAAGGGAAATGGTGTTAAATTGCAAAATTAGGGATTTTGTCAATTTAATAAATCACCCAGTCCTCATTCTATCATCTCCCACTCCCTATCCCAGTTGCTAACCTTTTCAGCTAAGTGTTCATTACAAGGCATTTCATTCTCAATTCCATTTATTCCTAAATAGGAGGATCTGGGCAGCCCTGTTCTTTGATTTATGGAGGTACAGTGTACTGCACGAGTTCTTCTCAAATCTACTTCTGTGATGAAGCCTTGCTTGTCAGAAGCACTATGCTGAGCAGCAGAATGAGGACAAGCACTGACACACTTTTCAGTTCTGATCACAGTGAGGATCTGATGCCAAACAACATGGAGCCACACAATTTCTCAACATTGTTTTGTCTGTTTCCCTCCAAGCAGTGTGGTCACAGGACACTTGGCTGTCAGCTCTAGGGCAGCCCTGCAGCTAGGAGTCTGAGTATTACAAAGAAGAATTTAATTTTGTGAAATGAACCTAATGAAAGTTTACAGGGTTAGCAGAGTCTTAGAACCAAGGAACAAATGGAAAATATACTGAGAGGAGGGGGAGGGTATAGCTCAGTGGTAAAGTGCATGCCTAGCATACACAAGGTCCTGGGTTCAATCCCCAGTACCTCTAAACATAAAGAAAGAAATAAACCTAATTACTGCCACCCCCAAAAAAAGAATTATTAAAATATACTGAGGGCCTCTGTCCATGGAGAGAGGGTTGTGCTTAGCAGGGATGGCAACCTGGACACTTACTGAGACTTGGCAGTGACAACAAATTGAGATGTGCTCAGGATTTGAATACTCATCTCACTAGTATCTACCCCTCAAGATACCAAAAAGAGCAGGCGTCTTTAAGGTTTTGAGAAAGTTATCTGCTGATGTTCCCAGAACAATCAAACAAGAAAGACCACATTGTGTTCCATCCAGAGACAGCTAATAGCAAAAGAAGAACTTAAAAGTGCACACTGGACTATTTCAATGTGTTTATACGGAAAGAAAACTGCATGGAATATTCCACACAGTAAGGAGAAGAACTGCTGACCCGGTCCACACTGATGTCACAGCTCATCAAATTAGAGAGAAGCTGCTTCCACTTACAGGAGGCTTTTGATTTTCTCATTTTGATTGTTCCCCTAGGATAAAAGCTGCTCTCAATGAAAAGACATCAGTCTTCCAGTGGCCCTGACAACAGATAACGGCCCACACATTACTCAGCACAAAATATGCCTGTGCCCTTTACAAATACCATCAGCATCTCAGTACCACCCAATTCATTTGGCTTTGATTTTGCCATTTCCCCAGACCGTGAAAAGCAAAACAGTCATACGGATTTATGGCGGTGCCACCGCTATTTGCAGTAAATAAGCGCACGCCACGAGAGGCACACACAAGATGGTAACGGAGTCGACGTGAGGGGGCAGCTCTTCTTACAGGACTTCTGTTCTACTGGAACGACAACCTCATAAGCTTAGTAGTTTAACATTGATTTTGGAGTCTGAGAGCATCAGGATGAAAAGATGACTACAAAAAGGACAGATTCATAGTTCACTATTTATCATTATTTTATTGAAAATAAAAATGAGCCAGCACTTTTAAATTTGCTTTTGCTGTTTAAACCTGTGTGTATGTACGTGTGTGAACATACATACACATATATACACACACACATAAATATAACATATATGTATACATGTAATACACACATGCAATGTAGGTATATATGTAATCATTATTACTTTATTGCTTTATTTTGACCTTTTAAATCAGTATTTTACCCCATCCCCCATGACAGATCTATATCTATGAAAGAGCACTGCAGTAGAGGATGGAGGTCAAGATTGTCTTAGGTCAAAAGAAAACAATAAAGTGATGTCTGATTCCACAAAACATGGACATCTCATTCCTTTGCATCACAGCTTACATTCATTACCTGCTATAGTAAATGCCGAAATACTGAACAGCAGTCTTAGATCCCCAAACTCTGAAATGTGGGAGAAGAATCAGAAATTCTGAACAACAGTGTTGGCCCCACAAACTGAAATTCAGGTGGAAGACCAGCTGGACCCAATACTTAAAATATGCTCAGGCCAGGAGCTAAACAGGGCCTGCACACTGCGTGTTCTTACTCTGAAACTGCTTGAGAACCTCAGTGGAACATTCTAGTCAAACTCTGCCATATTTTTAAATCATCAGATAAATGTTTTAGGACTTCCATAAGAAATGCCTGTGTTTCTAGGCCACGCCACTGACATTAGCTTCAAGAGCTCATAAATTATTCCTCAGAGCCTTTAAGAGGGTGACAGGTTGTAAACTTGCTTACTTTTGTCCAACACTCCCCTCCAGCCCCATAGCAACTTTCTCAATTTAGCAAATTCTCTTTCTCCAGCCATTAGCCTTGACAGGCAGGCAAAGGGGGTTGAGGGGGACTGGCTGCCTAATTATCCCAGTGACCAAACTTCTAAAACTCTGGAGTCTAATAAGAAAGGATATAAATGCAAGACATTCTCTTTGCTTATGTGGAGGAATGTCATTATATCTTCTAGAAGTATACTTAATGAGATAGTTTAAATACTTCGGAAAGAAAGGGGCTTGATTACTACAGCCGTTGACAAAGTTAAGAGCTCATTTATGGTGGTTTTATGTATCTAAAATGCACTTTCCATACATAAGAATGGAAATCTGCTGGATGATAAACTCTGTTAAAAGGAAGATTCTATCGTATACTTAAATCCCTTCGAGGATACTGAGTGCTCTATGTGATAACTATTATAATTACAAGCATTTGTCAAGATGGCCTAAAACACTCTTATCACAAAAAGCTTGATTATAACAGTAGGCTGATGTGGTTAGAAGTTCTATCATAGTGATTGTGTATAAAAGCCTACGTGGTACATTTGTGAAACGGAAGAATGGTTTTAGTGCTCAGCGCTAAAAGTCTAGAAAAGCTCCATTTGTGATTTAAGCACCCCAAGGAAGGGTAAGGGGGGCTTAGACATGGGCTTTGAAGCCCAGGCTGAATCCTCATTATTAAAATCTCTTGGGGGTAATAATACAACCGTGGCTTTGGAAAAGGTAGTAACGGAGTTTGACATTGTTTCCAACCGCTGACATGACAGATTCGGAGGAGTCTGAGAATAGCTCAACGTCTGTGGATGTTATTAATTATGTTATAAATAGCTTCACATTTATTTTCACCTTTAGCCATGCAGTAGACCAGATGAGTTTCTAGACCCAATTTCAAGTTCAACTGTTGCAGTCACTCCAAGAGATCCTCTTACCTATTTGAATTCAACTCCAAATCACAATTTAAAACCCCTTGGAATCTATTGAAAGTTTCATAGAACGAACGTGCTGGAAGTTGGATTTAACAAATGGTCATTTTATTTGACCTTCCATTCTTCCTTGAGTGAAGAACAAAAAAAGGTGGCAAAACAATACAGTCCTACAAATTTTATAAAGTGCTTATGTACCAAAAAATTTAAAACAATGTTATTTGATAGATACAGCAAATCTGTGGTGGAAAACAATGAATTCTAACAGGCAAACATACAGTTCTTGGAGCTATACAAGGATAATTCTTTGACTAAAAAGCACTGGAAGCTCTGAGAGAGCTGTAACTTAAACTTTCAAAGCTGAAGGAAGTAAATAACTGAAAGAGTGTGATATCACTTCAGGAAAACACCCACGTTCGACTTAATGAGAAACTGCATCACCTCTCCAAACCCATTTCTTACCCAGAGGGGAAGAGAGTGCAGAGACAAACCCTTACACTGCCATCTATTCTCTAGGTACTGTATTTTCAAAATTCATCAGCTGATAAAGTACGAGGGAAGATGCTTCATGTTATTTATTTATTTATTTTTTGCTGGAAAAAGTAAGCAGTTACTGAAAAAACAAATGAGCAATTTTATAGTTGAAACTCAAACAGAACATTCAGGCTTGAAGCTTCCAGAAGGATGGGGACCAAGTCTTCCAGCTTCCTGAAGCATGCTTGCTTTTGCAATGTCACCCAAACCATCTCCCTAACAATTTAAAAAATTATTACCTTATAGTCTCTTATTCCATCATTATATGATAGCAATTTTAAAACTTATTGCTTTATATTCTCTTGTTACATCATTACATTGTATTGTAGTTATTCTTATTATCTATATATGTCCAACTTGTCTCCAAGGCTAGAAAATCCTAAAATTTCCACAGAGCACACATGGAAGCACATACGTGTGCACCCCACACTGGTGGTGTCGGTGGAGGAGCTTGCCTGTGCTGAGAGCTGGGGTGGCGGGGTGGGCTCACCTTACCTGTGACCCGTTCATGTATCACAAGAAAAAGCTCTGCACTAGATTCTGGGCTCACTGAGGGCAGGGTGTTCATCTTCATGCCTACAGCTCCTGAAGAAGTGCCCTCAATAAGTACAGGTATGAAAATGAAGAAATAATTCCTGGAGGTGGAATTTGGGCCTTACACAGCCCAAACTCCAGCCACTAGTCCCCACTTGTACCTCATCCTAGGCTCTGAAGTATTCAAATAATAGATTCATGTTCTGTGCACTTACTGCCTTGCTACATGGTGAACACTCAACAAAAAATCCTGAGTTATGGTATCTTCAACAGAGCAATGCCAGGATGTTACTGCCACAGGAACAACTCCACGACCGTCCCATGTACATTATCAGAGACCTAAGAGTTCATCCGACACGTCCCTCCTTCCCCCACATCCAGTCAAGCGCTACTTCCGGCCACTCTAACCTCCTAATGTCTCTCCAATCCATCCATTTCTAGGATCATCGGCTGTCATCACCTCTCACTTGGACAATTTCCATACTCTCCCAATCTCTCTCAAAGCATTCAGCTGCCTTTCTTCACACAGTAGCCTAAAAGAACCTTCAAACACAGGCATATGATAACCTCACCTAAAATCTTTCAATCTCTGATCAGTGCTCTTATGATTAAAAAAAGAAAATTCTTAATGTGGTCTATGGTGAGCCTGTGCCTACGGATCTCACAGGGCTCAGCTAGCCTATTATTGTGCAGTTTCTCCTCTCTTATTTTGCAATCATAGCACTTTCTGTTACTTCCCTAAATACAACTGCACTCCCACTTCAGAACATTAACAAATGCACTTTGTTTTGGATGACCTACTCACCCTTCCTTCTTAACCTTGTTAATGCCTACTTGTACAGTAAATGCAGATCAAAAGTCAAAATCTCAAGAGAAGCTTAAGAAACATTTATTAGGTCCCTAACAAATGTTCTGTTTCCCCCCAAGCTTTTTGTACAGGAGTAAACAAGATAGAAAAGATGCCTGCTCTCATGTAAGCTATGAAGTAAGATTTCATTTGGCTGCTAGTAACCAAAAGCCCTGCTATAGTAGCCAAGTATGTAATAAATTTTTTTTTCTCCAGTACAAGAAGTGGCAAGTCTTGGATGATACAGTATGTCAGCTAAATAATGTCATCAGCGGTTCCATGATTCTTTCCATATTCTTACCTCTTTGCCTTAATGCAGAACCCTCGGTGTACTCATTCCTATCATTCTTGGCCAAAAGATGACTGTTCTTTAGACTTCAAGGTAGGGATACAAGGAAAGGAGGGGTAATATTTCTTACTAGGAAAGTAAAGTCTCTGCAGAAAGTACTCAGTAGACATCCCTTTATAACTCATTCACCAGAACTGCCATGTTTTGCTTCTGTACTATAGTGGAGACCAGGATACTGCATTTTATTAGCTGGACAATTGCCACACTGAATAAAACCAAGCTTCTGTTATTAAGGAAGAAAGGAAGAGTGGGTACAGAGTCTCCTACATGAAATTCACAGGTCGAAGAAGAAACACTGTGTTCAACAGAATAATGGCCCACCAAAGATGTCCACCTTCTACTCCCCAGAACCTGTAAATATGTTAGTCACATGGCAAAGGAAAATTAAAGCAGAAGATAGAATTAAGGTTGCCAGTCAGCTGACTTTAAAACAAGGAGATTATCTTGCACTATCCAGGTGGTCTCAGTGTAATCACAAGGATACATAACTGTGGGAAAGACAACCGGGGAGATGGCAGTGTGAGAAGGACTTGGCCCATGTTGTGGTTTTGAAGACTGAGGAAAGAAACCATAAGCCAAGGAAAGCAGGCAGCTCCAGAAGAGGAAAAGGCAAAGAAATGGGTTCTCCTCTAGAACAGGCAGAAAGGAAGGCACCCTGCCAACACCTTGATCTTAGGGCAGTGAGGTTTGCGTCGGACTTCTGATCTACAGAACTATACAACAGGAATTCTGAGTTATTTTAAGCCACTAAGTGTAATTGGCTTACACAAATTAGTAATTTATCACAGCTGCAACAAAAAACTAATACAGACACACACAGACACACACAAATCACTCCAATAACTGTTAACTTTACCTCTGATGATTGTTATAAGCAGAGAGCCACAAGACTGTTTTTTTTTTAAATTGTGTTATAGTCATTTTATAATGTTGTGTCAAATTCCAGTGTAGAGCACAATTTTCCAGTTATACATGAACATACGTATATTCATTGTCACATTTCACAAGACTGCTAATAGGGGTACATAATGTAGACTGGGACTAAATGTCCAAATGCTTACTTTTTTTTTTTTTTTTTAATTTTAGAACCTTCAAATTGTAGACTTTTCATGGCTTTCAAACCCTTGCGTCAGTTCTCACCGTCTTCCATTGTATCCAACCACCATTTTCCAGGTTAAGACCCCAGTACTCAGAACACCACCCAACACATGCTAAGATCTGAATGATTTAATTAGTTAACTCATTAATAATCAATTAATTCATTCATTAATAAAGAGTTAATAGTTGTGAGTCTGAAATGTAAAATATAGATTTGTGACTTGTAAGTGTTTAGGGGGTAGTTGTTCTGATAAAAGAAGTGAGAAAGAGCTGGGAGATTACAAAAAGTAGAAAAAAGAAGAGTCCAAACCAGAATTGTGGGAAACATCAACATTTAAAAAGTAGTCAGAAATGAGTATAGATACAGTGTGAACATAAAAAGATACTAGGTACTTGATAGAAAAATCAAGATTTAAAAAATTTAGATAATTTGACTGGACTATTGAGAAACACATAATCACAAATGTGTATAGCACATGCAGAGCCTGGGAAGAAACCGATCAAAATGTTAACTAGTTGTGTTTGGATTGTGTGCATATTGGTAAAAATATATTGTGACAATAAAGAATTTGTTTTATTCTTTCTATATTCCAATTTTATGGAATAAAATTCCATGGTATTTTAAAAAATAGCAGTAGCATTTCATGGTCTCTTTCAAATGATTCAGAGTTTCCTCCCTTAGATACTCAGAGGGAAAATCTCCCACCTTTTTATCTTGGGGACAGATCCCTTTCCACCTTGACCCTTGCTGATGGCCTTCACCACTGCACCTCACTCACTGCAATCCTCTCTGTGTCATACACTTGGATTCAGATATTCTAGGCCAAATAAAAATTGCGTTCAGTGCATGGGCTCAAGTCATCACTCTTATTTTAAAAGGTATTGCAAACTGGTGTCTACAATTTCAGTTTCTTCCCTGATCCACATAGCAAAAGTCAAGTTAGGCGATCCTTTGTTGAAAAGCCCAAGGGTATTTACATTTAAAAACTGGGAACTTCATTTACATATCACTACTTCCCAGGTGCTGGTGAGGTGTGCCTTGTATTGCTGAAGCTGTCAATCAAACTCCAGCCACTAGGCTCTCCAGGGACCAGCCAAGGGACCTAAGGCTAGAGAAGACAAGGACCAAATCTATTCAGCTATGGACTCAGAGGATCAGTATAAACTGAAAATAATTGTGGAGGCATTTTAAAGGCCACAGTTTCATGGACAATAACCTTAACAAAACAGTCATAGTGCAGGCACATGCACAAGGTACCATCATGATTAAGACTATATTAAAGGTCAGTTTTTAGGAAAGACTCTGCCTTGAGAGGATGGATGCAGTAATAAATAAATGGAATGATAATTTGCCTTTCTTCATCATTTCATCTCTTGCCTTTATACATTAAAGATGATTAAACTACATATCTTAAGATATCTCTTAGTCCATTGTGATATCTGTAACACGTAACATTGTGACATAGGGTTGAATGCACCCTGAATAAAACAAACCTTAATTGAAGTGCTTGTTCAATTTCATGGAGAAATGTGGTTGAGTTCCATTTTAGAAACTGTTACCAGGATTAATGTATCTAGTATAAACTTGTCTAAATGTTTTTGTTTTGATTTTAATCTAAAAGAGAAAATCAAGACAAGTTTTTGTTATAGATTCAAAGAGTTGAGATTATTTGGGCTGTGTGGTAAACCACATTTTTAAACATTTGGGGTTTAATCTTTACTGGGATGAAAAAAAAAGGCATAAATAAATAGCACTGCTAGTGCCTATTGGATAAAATCAATTGATTATGTTGTTGTTAGACAAGAGAAGAGACTCTTCTTTCTGGATATTTCTCAACTGTGTAAAAACAGTGATCTCTGTGGCTTCCCACAACTCTCCAATATTATGATGCTAAGGTTCTGTCAGGACCCCCTCACACCACCACACACATCTTTTTGTTGGCTTAACGTTTTCAGGGTGCTCTGTTTTTCACTGACATATAAAGTCTTTAGGTCTTGTTTTTATTCAAAGCAATAACTTTCATAAATGTATCACCCACTGTCCAGGGCTTCCTTGCCAATTGGAATGGGTTGAATTGTGCACCCCACTAACCATCTGTGTATTGAAGCCTAACTCCTAGTATCTCAGAATATAACCTTCTTTGGAAATGGGGTCATTGCAGATATAATTAAGATGAGGTATTGCAGGGACCCTAATCCAGTATGACTGGTGTCCTTATAGAAAAAGGAAATATGAATACAGAGGCAACATGCATAGGGGAAAGAAAATGTGAAGAAACATAGGAAAAGGAGGCCTGGAAGAGATCCTTCCTTCACAGCCTCTGGAAAACGTCAACTCTGCTGACACCTTGATTTTGGACTTCTAGTCTCCAGAATTGTAAGACAATAAATTTCTGTTGCTTAAGCCACTTATTTTGTGTGCTTTGTTATTGCAGCCTTAGCAAACTAATATACCATTTTGAAGCATCACACCATTTCCTAGACATATCTAGAATTCTAGAACTTTACTCAAGCCATATTATACTCAGTATGCAAGTCATTTTTCCATACCAAAGATTTCTTATTTTAAAAATATATGCATCTATAGAAATCTCCTTCTTTCCTTAGTTTGTTCTTCTAATTCCCCAATTCTTATTTGAAAAGTCCATGTCTGAACACTTTTCACTTCCATTTTCTTTAGAGACAGCATCTAGACCTAATTGCAGGAGCCTAGACCTTGATGCAAGAACCAATCACTTATTGAGCCTCACTTTCCTCATTTGCAAAAGGCATTAAAAACTCTCACACAGAATTTTTTTGAGGACTAAACTAGATAAAATATAAAAAAGTGTTTGAGGGGGAGGGTATGGCCCAGTGGCAGAATGCATGGTTAGCATGGATTAGGTCCTGGGCTCAATCCCCAGTCCCTCCATAAAAAAAATAAATAAATAAACCTAACTCCCCTCAAAAATAGAACAGATGAACAACAAGGCCCTACTGTATAGCACAGGGAACTATGTTCAGTATCTTGTAATAAATCATAATGGAGAAGAATATGCAAAAGAATATATATACTTACATATATATGTGTAACTGAATCACTTTGCTGTAAACCAGAAACTAACACATTTAAATCAACTATACTTCAACTGAAAAAAAAAACTTAATTAAAAAATTGTTTGAGGTGCTACTGATGTTTTTGTGTCATTTGCACGACCTCTCTGATGATTCACAGAATTGTAATAACTGTTTGTGTCACCACAGACTTCAGGTGGATGTCTCCAGGAGTAGAAGACAGTAAGAACTCTCACATTTTATCATGGGTCATCACTGGTGCTCAGGGGGCATCATCATATAAAATTTGGTTTGTATTATTTTTTTTATTATTCTACAACAGTCACACATCCAAGGTGAAGTTCATCTTTGTGTCGACCTCACAGGCAAGCAGGAAAGATTTTTCTACAGTTTATCCTTATCAGCTTGACATTTAATTACCCAGAGAAGCTTAGTGTCCATCTGTGAACTTGAAGATTTTACTGGGCACTTCATCTTCCCGATCACTTATAAAAACTTGAAATGAAGCCAGTCCTGGCAATAATCCCTGAAGCAGAGCCTTCAACCCCAAGTGCGGGGAATGAGTTACAGATGCCCTGAGGTGCGGATGCTTCAGGAGAGTGGACAGTGACACAATCACCATCTTCTACAGACATTATGCAAGAAAAATTGGGAAATGATACTTTAACGGTAGCTTCTGTTAAGATCATTTTATTCATAAAAGTAGTTATCTGTGCCCTTGCCTTTTTCTTATGAATAAACTGGGCTTCCAGCCATGAAACCATATTCTCCTGAATATCTAGGCAATTTGTTGAGTGTGTGTGTGTGTGTGTGTGTTTTCTATGACTATTTTTAGTGGACTTAATTCGGCATAAACAATTTTCAGATGTGTTACAGTCATGACAACTAGAATCACAGTAAAGGTGAAATTCAAAGTGATGTGAAGAATCAGTCACATGGAGTAAGTAAATGAATCAGAAGTGAAGGTCAGAGAACTCACATGAGGTATCATATGACTCATACTGTCAGATCTCAACAGATGAAAACATTTTGTGTTCGTAATGTGGAACCATATTGTTATGGAAACTGTATACATTCAGGAGCCTTGTAAATGTTACCTTTATTTTACATCTACTGGACATTCCTCGAGGTATCCTAAAAGATCATCTCAATTAATGAATATTTTGTTTTACTTAAGTCTAGCCACAGCAAAGCTTTCTGAAAAGATAAGGCGTTCCTGTGCAGGTAAGAACTCTTCCCTCTGAAGATGATGGAGGAAATAAAAGGAGAGGGTTGGGGGTGGGGGTCATTTAGTGGGAGGAGGGGAATTCTTAGGGAAAAGGTGAAGCAAACTTAAGCAACACTGGAACATCTGTTAGAAATCTAACAGCCTGGTCAGAGGAGTGGCAGGCAGGCTGGGGTCCCTCAGTGAAGCCTAAACCTCCCACAGGAAGGGGTCGCCTAGTAAGTGGCTCAGAAAACAAGTAGAAAAATAAAAGAGCAATAGGGAGAGAGAGAGGGAAAATGAAAAAATGAAAGCAAGAGTGAAAGCAAGAGATAGTGAAAGAAAACCCTAGGTGAGGCAATCCAATTCCTGTCTTACAGTAACATCTGTTACTACGTGAAGACAGCTTCTATATACATGTCAGTGGCAAAATTCTGTTTGAAATTTAAAACATTGTGTATGTATCTACACACACAACACACACAAGCGCACACACACGCACACACACATACTCTCAGCATTCTAGGTAGATAATCTATTCTGTGTATAGATAAAACAATATAAGAACTATTTATTGATGCATTTTGTGCTTTCGCATGGTGTCATATGCAACAGATTGAAGCAGATGACCTCTCCAGGGTAGGAACTAAGGAGAGACAAGGCACTATAGAATAACTTGTGAAATGACGTCCCTGTCCTATGAGACTGGCACATGTCCAAGCTGAATTTTTCACAGATTGCTGTTGTGGGAGTTTCTGAGATTCCCCCTTTACCAACTCCTACTAGAATACCTATAATGCACAGGGAGCCTGCACCATTCTCAGCCTGGGAACCCACAGTCAGACCCTTGCTGATCTGTGTCTCCCCAGAATTGCGTTGGATGGATTTCCCTTCAAAATGGCTCCACTCAGGCTCCCTCCAGACAGGTGGGTTGGGAGGTCCCCCTAAAGCCCCTCCTACTTGAATAGAATCAGTTCTCCCCCTGCCCCAATAGAAAAGAGAACACACAGCTGGCCCATCGTCTCTCTAAGGAAAATCTCCCTCACTCATTTTCTACGTCTACGCATTTGTGGTTGGAGCTGAGTGATCACTAAGACAACAGAATCTATTTAACCATCTCAACACACCCTGGTTAAAAGGCATAGCATGTGACACTTTGGAATATCTGACATCTATCACGTTATTCCTTGCTGAGGGGCTCCAGGCAAAAAATGAAATAAAAGGAGTTCTATTTACTCAGTTGCTCAATTTTAAATTGCTATATTTGAGGTTAAATATGGTGGTCTCTATAGGCAATTTCATATGTTTTAATATAACGAACATCTTATGATAAGTTTTGCCCCTCTGTCCTACTATTACCACCCAGTTTTACCAAAATGGAACTTGTCAGGCAGCTCTTTTCTGTCAATCAGAAATTTTTGAGAGTGTCTCAAGAAAAATACACATACTGAATTCAACTCTTTCCTGTTAACTGAAATAGCAGTTCTTCAAACAAATGAACAAAATGCATACTTCACTCAATGTTCTCAAAATTACACTCTCCCATGGTATCTTTTATTATGAAATACCAGAACAAATTGTTCCTCACTGCCCGGCTTGGATGGATCTGGGAAGAAACAAGTTTTCCTGTTACTTACAGAAAAGGAACACAACAGAACTTCTGACCGAGTGAAGGAACCCTGCTTAGAGAAGCCAGATACAGGCCAGAAGCAGGCCAGATTCTGTTGTTATGATGTCACTTACCAATGACCAATGACCAAAATCACAATTGCTGGCCTGTGATTTTACCTAAGCTCAAATACCTTCATGAAATGTCTTCACTCCTATGATCTTCTACAATGTTTATTATTTTTACCTCTCATTTGCTAAACATGAGAAGCATGTATGTGTTACTAGTTCTTACTTTTTGACTTGCATTGCAATTGAATTGTCATGTCTCTTTCTGTAGATTCCATGTTCCTTACGTAGGGTGACCTGCAACACATAGCAGTACAGTTCTTTATTCACCTGGGTGCCTCTCTGGCCTTTACACAGTGGAAAAACTCAATAAATGCATGCCGAGTAAGCTAATGAAGGCTACGGCTCTTGAATGCTGAATTTCCAATGTTTGCATTATTCTGTTTAGCTGTAATACCAATTTTTGACATTATTCAAATCAATCTATTGCAATAGCTGGAGAAAGACACTTTTTGACATTTCTGGGAGTTAAACATGTATTATGTTTAACTTTAGAAGTGGTTCTTTGATTTACTGTTCTGACCTTTCAATTCCTTGCAAAAATGAGATCCTTTACACATACTCCTCTTAGGCTAAACCAACAAGAGAATTTGCCTAATTTTTAAGCTTAAAGAAAATCAAAGTCTTAAATGGAGCACAGTATGATCCTCTAAAGATTCCTTTGTCACTTCTGCATATAAAAGAAGTTGACTAATCACATCAGAATACCAAAGAAAATAAGTGTAAGATTGTATCACACCTTTTGCAAGATAAATTGTTCCAAGAAGATGGAAAAACCATTGTTTGTTCTCTTCCTTTAGCCATCATGAAAGGAGAAATTTAAAAAGAAAATAATACATTTCTAAATTCCAAAAATTTATATCATACTTCAGGTAATTTACCTGTTCATTTATAATCAAACTATAGATTTTCCCAGAATGAATTAACACAATTTTTGAAATAGAGACAATCTTATAAAAAGACCAGAATAAAGATAAGATACTTATTCATGGCTGATAGTTGTTTTTTTTTTTAATAGATGTTCTTTTTCCTGTAGAGCTCAAAGGAGAGTTAGTTGAATTGTCTTATCTGTATGGTTTTTAATGAAATTTACTGATTGAGTCGATGATTATATTTTCAGCAATCAATGAATGTTTGATGATGTAGACCTCAACATCATCTTCTTTGCAAAAACTCCAGGAACTCTTGTAATTCTTTAGAGAACATCTGTGCTAAATGGAAATAAATTGTGGAGGGAAAAATGAAAGAAACTTAAAACAAATATTCACTAATGGATGAATTTTTATAATTGGCAAGTGCTTTGCAAGACTTACAGTACAAATTTGCTTACATTTAAAAAGACACAGGCTGTCAAAAAAATTTTAATGTATGAACATTGTGCTTATTATCCAAGCAACACCTGCTGCTGTCAATAAGCGGATGTTTAAATGAGATAAGTCAAACAAGTTTGGAAATAAGGGAAATAGAATATACTTGGGAACCCCATTATCAAATATACTTAGAGGTGATCAAGTAGAGATAAGCAATGTCACATAAAAGAAACAGAAATTCTTTCAGGCTTATCAACCCGATTATAACTATACTGAACTTGTGAGCATACAGAAAAAGGATGAATGTCAGTCAAAATGGAGTTGATACAGAAAATGAGAATTATGAAGGCAATTTCCAAAGTGAAAATTAAGTCATCTGCCTTGAGTGTGCAAGAATGATTGGCAAGAATACTCTTATCACTGTGTAAATAAATGAACTGGGATTATCTTTAAACCATTACACAATGAAGTCATATGACTAATTGTTCCTTGAGTGTGGCCTAGTGAGACTCCTAGCAGAAAAACCACTCATGCTTATGAACTTTTGACCAATGAACCTTTGAGCTAATAAATGGGTGTAATTTGTTATGCAGCAGTAGAAAAGTAATGCACTGTCTGTAACTAACCAGGCATTATAGGACCCACTGGAACTAACCAGCCTCTACTCAGCTCTAGTTGATTATTACCATACAAATGTGGGTTCACTATTGCCCAGTATTCTCTCTTTTTTTTTTATGAGATCCTGGAAATGGATATCTTTAAATTAAATGTCCTATTTTATTTTTTATTTTTTTTTTGAAATTGGCAAGCTATTCAATTAAAACATACATCACTGTGGAGGCCAAATAAATCACCTCTGAGAGCAGCCAATTTGAAACTAGCCTAGCTGATGATTACAATCCTTTTCAATTCCAATGTTCCACGGATCTACTAAATAAATGTTATAAAACTTTTTCCTTTTGTTTTAAATAATAAATATTGTAAATGTTGTAATACCTTAAATGGCTTCTAATTTTTCTTCCAAATGAAAGATTTATGATTATTAATGCATTATGTTTTTTTTTTTTACTTTTCTATGAGATAGCTTCCTGTACAAAGAATTACAGGAATTGAAGTTCATATTGTGCATTTGCTACAGTAAGTCATCAAATTCAAAAATGATATACTTACTTTGATGTATAACCTTTTTATTTTAATAGAAACATGAAAATAATGTGTACCAATAAGGAATAGCTGTACTTTTCCTCCCATCCACAGAGGTGGTAGTTAAGAGTGTCACCTTGGGCAAGTAGCTTAACCTCTCTGTGCCTAAGTATCTTTTTTTTAATTAATTTATTTTCATTTAGTTATAGTCAGTTTACAATGTTGTGTCTATTTCTGGTGTACAGCACAATTTTTCAGTCATACATGAATATGCATATATTCATTTTCATATTCTTTTTCACCATGAGCTACGACAGGATCTTGTATATATTTCCCTGTGCTAAATTTCTTGATATATAAAACGAACTTATAGTAATAAGCAATAACTAGGGTTTATGCGAGGATTATATGAGTTAGTACAATTGAAGTGCCTGGAATGTTGAGCAGAACATAGTATCCAACAAATGTCGGTGATTTACAAAGAGAGGCATGTAAGTTGTAAAGTATAGAGGAGCTCATGCTTTGGCCAGGAATAGAGCAGCTCAGTGTTGCTTCTGTACTTCTTTGTGTGGCTTTCAGTCTAGCTCAAGTCCACCTTTTCAGGTCCCTCATCTGCTCTCGTCCAACTTGACTGGATAGTCCAACTAATCCAACTGCTCAGCATTTCCTAATCCCAAAATGCACCTTCCTCTTATTTGGATCCCACAATCTGGACCACCAGAGTCTTATTCCTCTTTGTTTGCCCATCCTAAGAAGCAAATGTATAGACAAGTCCTCCACAAAATCTCCACGGATCCTGCAGAGAATTGACTGCTTATTTCTGTAGTAGGTGTTTAAACTTCAGGTAAAAGTGAATGGCTGATACCTTGCATTGTACTCATTTACATATTGATCTGTTTTGTTCATAGATGGTAAGTTCCTTACAAATAAGTACATTTTAGTTGTGTTCCTACAGAGCTTAGTATGATGGCTTTTCTATGTTAGGAACTCAGTAAATGTTAATTAAATTGCATATAAAATGTTCAAAAGAAGCAGACCATTCAACAACGGACAAAGATAAAAGGAAAAAGAAATCATTCGATTTTATATATCAAATTTAAACAGGCATTGGTCTGCCAGGTTTTAGAATTTTGGGTTTGTTTTGTCGTGTGTGTGTTTACTTGAATATTCACCTTTTCAGTCTTAAAAGGAAAACAACTAGTGGGATGAGAAGCCTGTCCAGGAATCATTCCAAACAACATAATTAGATTCATAGCCTCTTGAATTTAGGAAACTTTGCTATTCTTAAATGAGATAGACTTCCGTCACAACACAACAGCCTAGAGCTCCACTTATAAAACACACATAGGCCTTTGACAACAGCAAGAACACAAAGGGAAACCTTTACAACGAATGAAAAGGATGCATGCCCCCTTATTTAAGAGCACAGCACCCATTCTAATGCAAAACACTGCCCTCACTGACTAGGAAGGGTTTTCTTTAACATATAGACCCACTCTCTGGGGAGAACCCCAAAGGCCAAAGATGACTCTTAAAAAAAGATGATTTGAGTAGAAAGCTCCGTTCCACTCCTCCCAAAGGCAAATCCATCAATAATCACTGAATTTGGGGTTCTACTATACTCTCATTTGGCCAACAGCTGCTGCAGCAACATTTCTGCCTCTTTACAAAGTAATCATACAGCAGAATAGCCTGCCAGCTTAGGCGTGGCAGGTTCTCCTGCTGGTTTTCCTTGCCATCTACCCACTGTGGATGCTGAGAATCCTAGATTCTTACTTCCTGGGCCTCACTTCCAGTCTGGTTACGGATTTATAAGCCAGAGCTGGTCAAGGGAAACCTGTTGCAAGTCTGCTCTGGGTTTCTGGGAAAGGTTTTCTTCCTCAATAAAAAAGACCTCTTTCTGCCTTTGAACATGTTGTGTGAGGATATCCTGTTGCCTGGAGGTTATTTTGTAGCCACAAGGGGACACACATGAAAACTAAAGCCAAATCACCAAAAATAGAAGATGGAAGAACCCCATCACTGCTTTGTTGGAAGATAAAACCCAAGACCTGCCAACTCTGGACTTCTTTTTACGTTAGATCATAAATCCTTATTGTGTAAGTCACTTTAATTTTGGTATTCTTTTACCTGTAGCTGAAAACAGTCTAACAGATAAGCAATTTTCTCCACATAGTCTAGATTTTGCAATAAAAATACCAAATCTAAAGTGTTTCCTGAATGATATAGTATTCATCATAATCACAGCAGACAAAGACTTGTATTTCTCAATCTTTTTTTTTTCCTGAATTAAGTCCCAGTTAACAGCAAGATTTAGTTATAATAAAATGATGACTTAAGGGACATTTAAACTGACATTATGGGACTGTCTTTATAAACCGTAATACTTCGAAAGATAAAACTCATGGTAATCTTGTGCAGTTAAACATTAATATCTTGCGATTCCTAGACCTCCCCAGTGATTTACAGTGATTACAGTGAATACTGCTAATAAATACTCTGGTGTAATGCATGTCGATAATACTGTGTGAGAAGGACTGTATCAACTTACTTCCAAATGAAGCAGCCAGACATATGAGCTAGAAATCTTTCAATTATTTTGTGACAAAGAAATTGAAGAAGTTTCTATTTCAAAAGTCAATTGATGTGTACTGCTCAATTTGGGTCTGTTTGCCCTGAGGACTGACTTACCAGGCTGGTCTAGAAATATGCAGGGCACTTCTTGTGTATAGAGCTACATCCAAATAGCCCTGTTCACTTCAGGTGAGTTAGCAAGACTCCTAACCCTCACATCCTTCTTTAAGACAGATACCACCTAGCTGTACCAACACAAAGCACACAGAGCAGGGAAAAGTAGAAGTTATATTTGACTTAAATAAAACAGAACAGAAATTCTTTAAGATGTACAATGAGCAGAGTCAGGGTTAGGTGTTTGCCCAGTTTACCTATTAACAGAACTTACTTCATCCTTTTTATAATTAAAGTTAGATAATAGCTGGTTATGGTACTATACTAACTACATAGTACAGGATGAGTGGAATGTGTGGAGTTTACTTTTTGTTTTGCAAGGAATGGGCAGTGAACATTTCAATCTCTTCCTTATTTGGTAAAAAAAGGTGAGCTGAAACTCCTCTGATTATATATGAAAGAAATCTCAACACAAACCAACTTAAGCTAAAAAAGGAACTCTACTGGGTCAGGTATTTGAAGAGGCTAGAGTGGGTTCTTGTTAAGTGTGATTCAAGAATGCATTCAGTATGATTTGGACTTGGTTTCTCTGTCAGGTTTGTTTTCAGGCTCCTCATGTAGCCTCGCCTAGCTTCTGGCTCACATCTTCCTCATTACTAACAAGACCAGGAGACAACAGCCATGCCTTCCCTTCAATGATTCCAGAAAGTCATCTTGCATTTTATTTCCTTTGACTGGGTCTCTGTCCTTTCCTGAATCATAGTGACCGGAGCAATACAGTTCCAGTGAGCTAGGAGTTAGAAGTGAAGATTTCTGCACTGAACTACAGGGACTGAGAATAAAGGAGGGTGTTGTTCATCAAAATACAATTGTGAATTTATTACTAAGAGGAGAGAGAATAGTTGCTGGGTAGCAAAGACAAAGATGTCCACTATCATCATTTTGTTTTTAACTAGACTTGAAATAAAACTAAACTGACATACATTCTCTGGATACACAAAGGATCGGTCATTTAGTTGTCAAGTGACAGAAATGACTTTGATTGAGGTTGACTGAAATTACTTATCATTCCCAAATCTTTCAATGTAAAACTAAATGCAAAATATATTTTATACATATTACTTAATATATTTACTCTCTTTTAATCAAACAGGAAATTGAGTATTTGATGTGGTGAAGTCTACCATGACCTACCATGAAATATTTCTCATAGAAGTAGAGAAGAAAAGACATGACTCCAGATACCAAATTAACCTAACTGGGGAGAAAAGACGTACTTATGTGACGTGGTATTGACCAATGGAATGGGAGATTCAGCAATGTAAAATTGTGTGTTCTTGCTATGGAAAAAGCAGCATGGATATAGAAAACTTTAAAGAGGTTTGAGGTGGAATCCTCAAGGAATTTTAAGATTTAATTAGATAAGGTCAGAAGATAATCTTTGTGGAAGTAACAACAGCACCCCTCAAAAGAAAAAAAAAAACAGTGAATAAAATAAAATTGATTTTAACGGGACCACAAAGTTGTATGTCAGGAAATCATGGAGGTCCTCAGAACCATATAAAGAAGGATTGACAGAGTAAGGTAACAAACAATGTAGATAATGGAATCACATAGACCAGAGCTCAAATCTCAGTTTTGCCATTAACTAGGTATGTGACCTTGGACCAATTACTGAACTTCTTTGTGCCTCAGTTGCTTCATCTATTAATGAAGGTTAAGAAAACCCATTTGAAAAGACCGAGAGGACTAAGCAAGGCCATGCATTTGAATTTCGCATCGCCCCTGGCATGTGAGGTACATGTAGTAGTCGCCAGTTGTTATTATCATTCCTATGTGACTTAATGTGATAAAAAAAAGCAAAGATCCTGTGTTGGGTTCTTTTAGGAAAAAACAAACACTGTCTTGCTCAATTCCTTCAAGTAACATGCAATTGTTTGTTTTTAGGAGGAAACATAGAACTAAAGACAATGCATGACAAGGTTTCAAAAGAACCCAGGGACCATCAGAGAACAGAAACCATAGTCTACCTGGCTTCACAGTAACCAGATCACCACACCTGAGTGTGGTTCAGGCTCCAGGGCTCTAAAGAGGCAAGAGCTAATTGTGCTTCCTTCTCATAACAATCTAGTCACGTTGTCTGATGAATCTTTTTATGAAGATTCTCTACTTCTCTCTACTTTTGCTCCTTCCTCCACTGAGCTGACTCTTCTCACATGGCAAGTCAAATCCTGAAAGAGAAGGTTAGTTCTGAGTCATTCCTTGGATAAAGCATTCACCCCTTCACCTCTTCGTCTGTGAGTCTGTATATTGGATATCCCTAGACCAGATGCCCATCTCGTTAGCAGCTGCCAGTTAACAGAATAGAGTTTGGAGAAAAGGCAGTTGTAGCATGTTGCAATTTGCTGAAGGAAACCTGTAGATTGGGACTGTGCATAGAAATTGGGGTGGAGGACTTAATAGATTGTATGAGGTGTGGCCTATCCAGGGCACAGCAATTCAAAACAATTATCTAAGATATTAATAATAAAAGCCATCTTTAAAACAATTATTAAGGTATCAACATATCAAATGCATCCAGCAAAAAGCTGTTACATTTATCCTTGTATGATGTGTAAAGATCTGATCTAAGACTCCAGGAGTGAAAATGGAGAGGACAAGTTCACCAAAAATATCTAAACAAAATTCATATGACTGATAACTGACCAGTTATGTGGTAAATGGTCCTTTAGCAGAGTGGTTAAGAGCATATACTCAATGCTTGATCCAGCAATCCCACTCCTGGGTATACACCTAGAGAAAACTCTAATTTGAAAAGATACACGCACCCCAATGTTCATAGCAGCATTATTTACAATAGCCAAGACATGGAAACAACCTAAAAGTCCACTGACAGATGAATGGAGATACACACACACACACACACACACATATATACACATACACCCACACACACATGTATATTAAACAGAATATTAATCAGCCATAAAAAATTAAATAATGCCATTTGCAGCAACATGGATGGACCTAGAGATTATCATACTAACTGAAGTAAGGCAGACAGAGAAATATAAATATCATATGATATCACTTATACGTGGAATCTAAAAAAATGATATGAATGAACTTATTTACAAAACAGAAATAGACTCACAGACATAGAAAACAAACTTATGATTACCAAAGGGGAAAGGGAGGAGGGATAAATTAGGAGTTTGGGATTAGCAAATACACACTACTATATATAAAATAAACAGCAAGAATTTACTGTACAGCACAAAGAACTGTATTCAGTATCTTGTAATAACCTATCATGGAAAAGAACCTGGAAAAGAATATACGTGTGTGTGTATGTAAGTATGTATATATGTATATATAATACGTATGTGTATGTGTGTGTGTGTGTGTTTGTGTGTATGACTAAATCACTTTGCTGTTCACCTGAAACTAACACAACATTGTAAATCAACTATACTTCAATAAAAAAATTAGAAAAAAAGAGAATATACTCTGCTTTGAGAGTCTGAACAACATTGTTTAATGTTTGTATTTTGTCATTTATTAACCGTGTGACACTAAGAGTTGTGTATCCACTCCAAATGTCAGTTTCTTTGCCTATAAAATAGGGTTACTCACCACAGCAGCTGCACAGTGTTGGTGTGCAAAGCAGATGAAATCATGCACTTGAAATGCTAAGCACAGAGTGTCATCTAGTGCTCGACTCACGTTGCCTGCTTCCATTAACTCCATAAGAAGAGGAGTCTGCTGACTCCAAGGGATTTAGATGTAATCCATGAAAAGAGGCTCAGAAGGGAAATTGATCCCAATGCAGCAGAGACTGGGTTCTGCTTTGATGTGTTGGGTAGTTTGTGGTACAAAAGTCTCCAGCTGGAAAGGCCAGAAGAGCTCTGGACACATGGAAGGTCATCAACTTGGAAGAAGACAAGAGACAGAACAAGAGAATGGCATTGGGGAGGCAAAGAGGACGATGTTGGAAGAGCACAGGTAAGCACTCTGGAGATAAAGCAGGGAGATCAGAGAGAAGAGAAGTGCCCCTCCCTCAGTTAGAGGTTGAAGGTGGGATGTGCCAGGAACAAGAATAAAGAAGACTCCCTGAGAGAGGGTCCCAAGATTCATTTGTGGGAATGTGTAATTTAAATAATTTGTAGTATGTTTAAAAGCATGTGTTTATTGTTGGCCTTTTATCTCACAGCAAGAATATAATGCTCTATAATTAACTGGAAAGTTGAATAAAAATGATTTTAATTTATATAAGGTGTTCTGTGAACAAAATAATTCATACAGAAGTAATATTCCTTAAGGACTACATCACACATGAGAATATTTAGCAGGTTATAATACAATGACAGTTTTTGTGTGTGTGTGTGTGTATATATATATTATTACATATATATGTGTGTGTGTGTGTGTGTGTGTGTATATATATATATATATGGTATTGAAGTATAGTCAGCTTACAGTAATGGCACATATTTTAAATTTGCTTACTTCTGTAGGTTGCATCATTTCATACCATAACAGAAAATGGAATTCATTCTCATTGGAATCTACCAGTAATTCAGTAATATTTGCTAAAGATCACTGCCTTCCACCTAGCTTCTTAAGCCATAAATTTAGTAGAATTTCCTTTCTTTATTTTAGTGGTGATACCCAACACACACAGACACACACACACACTCACAATCAAGCACCAAGACCTATTGTCTCTATAGCTTAATTATCTGTCAGAACTGTCCACATATCTACATGGCCACTGCCATGGCCCTAATCCAAGTTGCCATCTTGCCTTATCAGGACAACTGTATGGCCTATAAGCCAGTATTGTCACTTCCACTCCTGTTCTTCTCCATTCTATTATCTAGAGACATTTGTGTTGTAAAAACACAAATATAATCACAGATGTCCACTGTTTAAAACCCAATAGTTGCTTCCTCTAGGCCTCCGATGAAATCAAATCTCTTGGACACGTTGGACGCTATACAGTCCTTCATACCTGGCTCCCATCTGCTCTGAAAGCTTCATCTTTTACCACTCTCTGATTGGCACTCTGTCCCAGTCATCCTGGACTCTTTCCCGTTTGCGGCTCATCCCTGATAATTTCCCTCACTCTCTGGCCGTAGATACACCCAAGACAAGTCTGACTCTTCTACTTGGTCATTCTTCAGTTATGAGTTTAAATTTCCCTTTCTCCAGTAAGCCCTGGCCCCCAAGTCAGAATAGGTCTACATTGCTATTCATTCTACTATCTTTTTGCTTCTCATGACACCTGTCGCACTCTTAATTGCTTACTTTTCGTCTGTCTTTCTCATTAACCCACATACTTATTGAAGGCTGGGACCGTGTCAGTTTTGTTTGCAGCAAAAACTGCAAAAATAAATAGCAGAATCTATTGTATAGAAGAAACAAAAAATATTGGCTGCATTTACTGTCAAACCAAATGGCAGTAAACATTTACATTATCACTGAGTAATTCTATTAATCATTTCAGTTATTTGTCTGTACAGCCCATTTATATCATATAATCTGACATACATTACAAAACACAAACTAAATGGCTTATATATATGCACTTCAAAGCAGATCATAACATTTATATACATTAAAATGGAGATATATATTTTTAAGATTGTGATTTCATAGGCAATTTGGCTTCATAATCATTTAAATGATAGAAATGTACAAAACTGTTTCCACAAGTATATCCTCTTTGTTACTAATTTCTCTGCAAAATAAAAACTTGATAAAATTTCCTTTGTATTTTTTCCCAACTTCTTTATAATTGAAATACTCTCTTTACACAAAATTAATATGATTTTTCCACCATAGCAGTAATTTCTTAAGAGGAGGAACAAACTGTGAGACTTGGTACTTGGATATTTCCACTTAAGCTAGTAAGACAGAAAAGGCAGGGGAACATGACAAATGAAATTTATGCTTCATTGTCAAATAAGAGCCGAATGGTATGTTATGAGCAGCACGAATGTTTGAAGCTCAGAGATAACAGAGATTTTCAAGGAAATACATACCCCAGATATTCAAAGGTCATTTCAATTCAATCCTAAAATAATGGAGCCTAAATTATTAAATAGATTCTGTCTCAGACACCCAGAATTAGACCAGGAGCCAATTAAGTACTTATTGCTACTGGGTATCATGAACTAATTCTCCCAAACTCCAGGGACAGGTTTCATTCTAACCCAGTCCTAAAAATAAGAAGCCAGAGAACAGTCTTAGACTATTTTATTTCATCTCAGGTTATTAATTGACTTGATTCCTGCCCTTATGTGGGAGAGAGGTCAGTGGGTACAAGCTATCACAGAGTAAAAAGGCACTTGAAAATTAAAATTATGGTTTTACATGGCAATCAATGAGCGGTGTTTCTTTAGAACATTTACTTCAAAAATTAAGGCTCAATAAATATTCATGGTTCTTGTTGAAAAAAAAAAAAAGACACCATTTCACTTCAGTTAAAGACCACTACCACCAAGGGCCAGGAGCACAAGTCTAACAAAGCCCAAACTTCCCGGCTATCTTGGTCTTCCAATCACAAAAATGTTTCAGGTTTTGACTAGAGTGAAATTTTCAGATTTAACTTAAGTATAAACCTAACATCCAGGATCATGGCAGAAGCCAACGTCAGAGACTAGAGGACCCATGGAATCTTTACCCCACAGTTTTGAACTCATGTTAGGGGAGGGATCAGAGTCTTACCTTTGCTCATTGGGAATAAGATAGGCAAATGGAAAAGTGAATATTCCTGCATATAGAAACAAACATCCTTCTCTATGTATGTAGATGTCGCTATTTCCTGTTATCAGCTTGAAGCTGCAGCTGCCAAGGTCTCTCATATTTCCTCGTTGTGACTCAAGGACTGGTGTCTTAGGTTCACTCGGCTGTAAGTTTAGCTCTGCCTGCTGAGGATGCGGGCCTCACTCATCCCTTCATCTCACTGTTCAGTGCCTCCATTCCCCTTTCTTCCATCTAGGAGGAATCATATCCTCTCTTCTCAAGAACTTAAATTTTCTCTACTTCAGTTAGTTCAGCTGGCAACTTCACATGAATGCTGAACACTGGCTTCTTAACCACATCAGTGGTTTTAGAAACATATAAAACTGGCACCTTTGTCTAAACTGGGGAGTCTGCTGTCCTTGCTGGACCAGAGATTCAAGAAAAACTATCCTCTCTGTACTAGAGAAACTGTCCCAACCAAGGCTGCCAACAAGCCCCTAAAATCAAAATAAGAAGATTCTTCTGGGTCTCATCTTTCCATAATTTGGCAGTGATGACCCATTCCTTCCTCCTGGGATTTTCCCTCCCCTTGGTCTCTAGGATCACACACTCTCCTAGTTTTCCTCTAATCTCACCAAGTAGTATACCATTTATTCTCGGTCACATGTGAAGGTGTTTCCTTTAGTGCAGAGCCCACAGAAGACCCTGAAGCATTACACTGTATCTTCTCTTTCTATCCAACACACTGCCTTACTCTTACACCATCAATCTCTAAAATAGCTAAAGACTTACTCATCTCCATGTTCAGCCCAAGACTCATTCTAGACCACCATGTTTATACACCCATTTGTCTATTCAATATTTCTGCTCAACTGTGATGCAGGAAATTCAACCTCAGTATATTTAAAACAGAAGTGCTCCCTGTTTTGCACACTCTAACTTATGAAGAACACCACTTTTTCACCATCAAGTCATTAAAGGCAGAAGTATGGTAGCTATCGGGGTCTTCTCTTTGTTCTGAATCAAATCCTGTTAAATCTTCCTCTTTCAATGTCCTTTGTAACTTCTCCACCTTTCTCTTTCCTTTCTGGTATCTCATACTGGCACATCTTCATGGTCTCATGATGGTCAGCCTGTACTCATAAATGGTCTTTCTGCTGATTTTACCTCCCTCTAATCAAAATTTCATTAAAATCATCTTTTAAAGCAGAGATTTGAACATATCATCACCAGCTGAGTGCCACTTGGGAGCTTCTCTTAGCCCACTGGTTCCCAAATTTTAGCATGCTTCAATCACCTAGAAGGCTGGTTGAAACATATAGACTGTTGAACCCCACCCCCCAGAAGTCCTGAATCAGTAGGTTTGGGTTGGGCCTCGGAATGAGCGTCTTTAATAAGTTACAAGGTGGCATTGTTGACAATACTGAAACTATACTTTGCAAATCACTGTGTAGCTTATAGTATACACTTCAATCCCTATAGCATCGTGTACAGGGCTTTGTCAACCCGTCTCCCCAGCCATATCTCCTTACCACCACTATCTAGATCTGAGAAATGGGCTCCAGATGCACGACAGTGCCTCACTGCTTCTTGCCTCTTTGCCTTTGCTTGGCTATTTCTCTTCCTGTTTCCTTTCCCTTTGCCTCCGTAATTAACATCTATTCATCTTTCAAGAACCAGCTCAAGTGTCACCATCTCACTGAGGCACTCCCCTCAACTGTCTCCTCTCCCTCACTACACACACACACACACACACACACGTTGGTAGAACTGGTTCATCCCTTACTTGGGCTTCATTTATGAACTGAGTCTACTCTCACCACAGAACATGCATCTTTTTATTGCACTCAACTGCTTGTCTTCCCCTTTAAATTCCAAGATCTTATGAGCAGAAACTCTTACTAGTATGCATACCTCCAGTAGGTAGTCAAACATCTGTAAAATTACAGAAATGCAATATTTGATTATTGAATGAAAACAGATGAATATGAGTTAAACAACTTTAAAAGCCCACACTGTCCCACATATGTTACTCTGTACTTTTGTGCAAGGAAAACTCATAAATTGGGGGAAAAAAAAGTCCAAGGATATTTTACCTTTGTAGTATATGAAAAATATGGAAACAAGAATCAGAGCAGATTAAACCTTCTTCTTTCTTCTACTTAATGAATATAGACACTGAGAATAATTTTGCTAATGGAATATTAGGCCATACAACTGATTACACAGCAATTCCAGAAGAATAAAGAGATTCCAGTAATTCTACTGTATTCTCGGCTACATTGGCGAAGGCCAGCATTAATTTACGATGCATGCACCATGCTTAAATAAAAAGGATCTAGGCCACCTTTAAAAGAAGAGAAATAATTCACTTTAAACAGGGCCTGGAGTGGGTGGAAAAATTGCTTCTAACTATAAATTATGGAATGGTCAACCAAAATGAAATTTTTATATTCTTACTGGGTCAGAGATATAAATCCCTGCATGTTTCATAACACATTATGTTTTGGATAGTTCATTTATTTATAGTTTTAAAATATAACACACAATAGAATAGCCAATAACTATAGTGTAAAATATTGTGCTAAATACAGTGGAGGAGTCAAAGAAGAGGCAACACCACCCCCACCCTACGTGGCAACAGGGGCACCTTGGTGTTTTCGGTAGGACAAGTCTTCACTGCGTGGGGTGGTCCAGTGAGTTCCAGGATGTTTAGCATTCCTGTCATTCACCTGTTAAAGCACTGGTAGCATCCCTTAGTTAACGTAACTAAACTCGCCTTCACCTTTCCTTCCGTCCTAGGCGTGACAGAGCCACAGCTGAGGTTTACTGTACTAGAGGTGCCCTGACAAGGAGTTTCTTTGTGAAAAAGTGTGATACTTTCACTCTCTGGCTGTCCCACCCCATTTTTGAAGGGAATAAGAGAAACATGAAGAGGAAACACTTTAAATTTTCAATTTTTATTTTGTTATGGTTGACACATATGCTACTCATGTAACTCACTAATTAACATGTTGACATTGAACGGTAATGGTAGAATCTAGTAATTAGTTATGAGGGGAATAAATATTTCTTATGCTGATGTCTGTTATTATAAACTGGGCAATAATTATTATCTGGCCTGGGCTTTATTGTTGGACCACAGGAACATAATGGAATATGTTGTTTTCTATCAATGCATAAGGTATTCCTATATCATGGTTTATAGAGAGCTAGCTTAAATTTATGTATTGTAGTCAAAGTTAAAAAGGTGAATAGATTTAGATTATGATTCCTGGCTTTGATCCTTAATTGTCCAGTGCATTTTATTTTTGTCAGCTTACTCACATGTGATTAGAACTTGGCTTGTTTAATTCCCCCAAATGTAAAACATGTTGGTAAATCAGAATGTCAATTTGTTATTTACAGTGGGGCTTAGACTTTGTTTGGGACCAGAATGTTTGTGTCCTCTCATCAGGATACACCCAGGTCATAATTCAAAGGCTGTGCGTCCACCTCTACCACTTCCATCCTTGTCCTTGTCTTAGCAACTTTAATTGCATCTTGCCCTGGTGCATCCTGCTGGCCCATCTCCAACCTGTGCTCAACTAGTTATCCTTGTGATGAGCATCTTTAGAAAAATTAAATGGTGATTTTAACTCCCCTGCTTAAATCCCTCCAATGGCATCCCATTGCTCTTAAGATAAGAAACCATAAAAGTATTTTTCAGAAAAATAAAAGCTCAGAGACTTAGAAGCAATCAGGTGAGGACTGTAAAAACTTCTAAAAAAAGTTATTCAAACTGAAGAGAAGTGACAATAAATGGAAACTGGAAGTGATACAAAGAGATAAAGAAAATGGTATGTGGGTAAATATAAAAAGCTGCCTATTTTTCTCTATTTTTTTAAAAAGATAATTCTTACAGCAAAAATAAAATTTCATTGTAGGTTTTATAATATTTGTAAGAAGCAAATTATAGGATAAAAGGAGTAGAAGGAATTATATTTTTAAGATTCTTTTATTCTACACAATGTGGTATATGTTAACTCCAATTAAACTGTATTCTATGTTCTAGAGCAACCAAATAAAAAAATAAGTACACAAACATATAACTAAAAGACTGATATAGAATTTAAAATAAACTAATAAGTCTTTTCAATACTCAAAAATAAAATATTTGAGGAGTGAAAAAGGAAACGGAAAATAGGAAAATAAAAATCAAACAAATGGAATGAGAAACCAATAGCAAGACTATAGGCTTAAATGTAATAATATCAATGGTTGCATTAAATATCAACAGACTAGCTAATTAAAAGACAAAAACTGTCAGACAGAATAAAAAAGTAAGAGTTAAGTGTATCACATATAAAGACACAGATTGAAAGTAAAAGGACAAAAATTACAAACTACTCAAACAGTACATGTAAGAAATAGTATGGCTATAGAAATATCAAGCAACATAGATTTCATAGAAAGAAGCATTACCAAAAAGAATGGTAAATGGGACAATTTATCAGAAATACTTAGCAACCCTAAGTGTGGTTTCTTTAATAATAGGACTTCAAAATACAGTGTTCTATATCATACCCCAAAATGATGTCCAGATGACCATCAACATGATGAACAATTTGAAAGCTAAGACTGTAAGGCTTCCCAGAGGAAAAACAGAACATTTTCATAATCCTGAGGTAGGCAAATACTTCTTAGTGAGGATTGAAAACACTCAAGATAAATTAAGAATATATATAATCTGGACTTGGTCAAATTAAAAGCTTTTGCTTATTAAATGACAGTCTTACAAAGATGAAAAACAAAGCACAGACTGGGAGAAAATATTTTCAGCACAAGTGTCCAGGAAAGTACTTGCATCCAGAATCCAATGAAGAAGACTCAAAATTGAACAATACATATAACACAGAATTGAAAAATGGGATAAAACTTCAACAGACATTTCACAAAAATAAGATGAATAAATGTTCAATAAGCCCACAGAAAGATGTTAAACATCTTAAATCATTATAAAAATAGAAAGTAA
The DNA here is from genome assembly GCF_048773025.1 of Camelus bactrianus. Classification (NCBI taxonomy): domain Eukaryota; kingdom Metazoa; phylum Chordata; class Mammalia; order Artiodactyla; family Camelidae; genus Camelus; species Camelus bactrianus. The sequence goes on from NC_133539.1 coordinate 101,827,681, forward strand.
ATTCACAATGATAAAGCACTTCATATACCATGAACACCAAAATACTGAAAAATGTGAAGCAGGTGGAACTCTACTTCATTAAGGGGGACTGTAATATGATTCAATTAATTTGGAAATTTGTCATATATTTTAATGTTAAATATATATGTAATATATAATCCAACAATTCCAAGTATTTGTACCAAAAGACTCATAGAAGAATGTTCACAGTAGCCTTATTCATAATAGTCAAAAACTGAAAACAATAAAAAAAAATCAATAAGAGACTAGAAAAACAAATTACGGTGTATAGATTCAACAGAAAGTTACTCAGTAATATGAAAGAATTAACTAGTGATACTTGAATCTCACAAACAGGTATTACATAAAAGAAGTCAGACTCATCTGACTCAAAGTCAAAATGCATTGAATTATACACTGAAGATCTGTACGTCATAAAAAATTTACCTCAGTAAAAATAAATATAATCCTTTTGAAAATCCAAAAAGTGGGAGGGAGGCGTTATCCCGTGAAATGTAGCAGAATTGAGAGACAATGTTTAAAATCCATTTGAAAATAGATATAAACTTTTAGCCTTCCCCCCCAAAGAAAGAGTGAATCAAGGAATATAGGCATGTTTCACTGTGCTTAATAAATATACTGACATTTCAGGTGACCCTGCAAGCAGAGTAACCTGTTAGAATGCTTACATTCTTGTGACTGATATCCCATGATTTATAAATTCATATAGAAGTTGACAAATGATGTGGAATACTCTTGAATTAATTTACTAGGGTTTGGAATAAGAAATTAATATAACTAAAAACTGAAATGTCAAAGTCTATCAATGTTTCATGAATGCTTCTCCTCTAATAAATATAATTCTAAGGTTTAAATCTCCTATTGGTATTAGTGTTGTGGATTCATAGGAATCTGGGCAATGACAGTGTCATGGACTAATCTATAAAATATAATTCCTGTTTAAAATGGTATCATGCAGCCGAATTTGCAAAAGGTTCCTCTGAGGTGTTGTACAATATTCTGCTGAGGAAGTGTGGGTCATGAAGAATGGGCTAATCCGTGTTATTTATTTCAGTGCAGAAGAACTTGAGATTTTCTATTTCTTAATATGGTCATTTGAAAATCTAGGAGAATGTATAAAATAAGTCCTGCCTCTTGATCTGTAAGAGAAAACTTTAAGGTGTTGATTTCTCTCATACACGTAAAAGATTGAGAATTAGCCACACCTGAAGTAGTTAACCATGCAAAAGGAACTATTTCAACATATAAAGGGTTAACATCCTGTGTAGGAAGCCAAAAATCAAGTACTAATGGTCAGAAGCAAAGCTAAATGAACTTTCAGTGGGGGCATGGGGGTGAGCACGGAGCACTTGCAGTAGTTCCGATTCAATGCGATGAAAGTCTTTGTTTTATCTTTTTCTTCTAATGTTTTTTTTTCTTAATTTCTAAGTTTTACTCTTTGCCTGAAACAGTACTAGAGAACACAACAACTTCTCAACAAATGTGTGGTAAATGAACTAATACATGAAATAAATAGGGCAAGAGACAGGGAAGAGAAAACGAAGGGTCCCATGGTGCCACTGCACAGGAATCGCAGTGCCGTAGAAAGAAACCACTGACTTGAGACGTGGAGATGCTGGAGAGGGTGACAAGTCCTCGAAGAACGTCTTTTTACAGAATCAAGAAGTAAATCCTGAAATTAGAGACCTAACCCCTGCCCTTGGAGATCATACATCAATAGAATATCCTTTCCTAGTGCTGTCAGGCTGAGAATATTTCGGAGAACGTCTGCCTATGTCATCAGATGTTCCAGCATCAGAGTCAGGAAGTCAACTTAGCTGGCAGGTCTTTCTCAGAGCTCAATTTAAACACAGCTCCTAATGAGAGGTGCATTAATACTAAGATCATGAAATGAAGATGAATCCTCAGCCACTAAAGAGTGGGAAGAGGTGGACTGGCTTGAGTTCTAATTTAAGGATATGTTTATTGTTAAAGCATCATCCAGACTGATCATTCATCTGTGAGGATACTGCTCAGACTGGAGGAGAGGTGTGAGGGCAACACTGTCCCATAAATAAAAATACCATTTCCTGAAAATTCTGCTGGAGGAAATTCCTACTTATTAAAATATCTAAACTAAATTTTTTCAGAAGAGCCAACTGAATCCCCCTCACTAACTTCCATCTCATCATATTACTGTTCTAGTTCCTAAAAGAAATCTTCAATTGTGAATTGTCAAAGAACTCTGGAGTTTATATGATATTTCATGATTATTTTTCTCCACAAGGAAACAAAAAGGACTAGTAGAATGCAAAAAATCCGTATGTTTCAATCCACTGAACAAGGTAACCAGTTTAACTTATGAACAATGGTGTTCAAAACAGGTCTTCCTTTGCAGTCTTTCAGGGACCTGTATTACTGACCCACAAACAGATTCATCAGAAACCATAGCAGTGCACACTTCACATCCCTTCTTGAGTCTGCTCAATACACAATTAATCTCATTTTTATTGCATGGTTTTATACAGTGGTAGAACTTTTGGGGCACTACATAAAAAAATTCTTCCCAGAATCTCCCAGAGACAAGGTTTTTATTTTCCAACTCAGAAATTCATATTTGGGCAAATTTCAGTTTGGATATTTGTAGCCTGTCAAAGGTAATGATTTCATCCTTTAAGCTCCAGGCTCACTTTCTCTTTTAAGTCATGAGGATATTAATTTTCTTTTGGAAACGAGCAAGCAAATTGAGGAAAGCTCTTATGGCGCCTCCAAAGTGGTAACTTCTCCCCAGAGGAGATACTGGCTTCTGTCTTTGAGCAAATAACTTACATATCCTGGCTTTGATTTTTTCTCATTTGAAAAGATATATCATGGAATCAAATGGCATTTCTCAAGGTAGATCTGTGGTCACTAGACCTGTTTGATGTAGAAAAACCAACTGCACTGTCAGATTTTTAACAAAGATGTTGCTACTTATAAGACTCGTATTACAGAGGATAAATGGGGAGCATTTTTCATCCAAAAGTTGGAGACTCCACACTCCAGTTCATTACCACATTAGAACCAAGATTTCTGGTGCACATGAATACAACCTCCAACCCCTACCTCGTGGTCAGTAGGGAGGAGGGCACTCAGCTCTTAGCAGCAGAGGTGAGGTGGACTTTGCAATCATAAATCAGCAAACTACACAAGGCTACTCAGAAAGGGTCATGCTAAGATACAGATGAAAGAGGCCATAGTATTTACCTGGTAAGATATTAATCAGTAAGTTTTGTTATCAGTAAAAGGGTAACAGAGTGTCTCTAGGAAACAATCTCTTTATTAGTTCAGATTTTAATGTTTTGAATATGTGACATGAAGTTCTGTTGGTTTTGGAAACCACTTATCTCTTTGGGGATTCTTTCAGTATAAGCGTCCAAGTTCAATGAGTTCTGGTCAAACAAGGCTTGCTACCCTTGGAGAGTGTACATTAATAAACAGAAGGCTCTCTGTAAGCTGTGTTTAACTGTGCTTCCCAAACATGTCTAACCACAAAACCCATAACATATACTTCCAGCCAATGGAAATAACCACCTTAGAACAGTCTTCAGGAAACACTGACCTCAAATGATTTCCTAAATCTAATATATATTCTGAAAAGAGGCTAAACCTGAGTAGACTTTGATTTGTAGCCTTCAAAACTAGTGAAAAAAGTAACTGAACATATTTCAATGGTTCTTTGTTATTTTCATATTTCTTCTCTCAAACCTGTTTTAATTGATCTTCACAATTCCATGAAATGGCTTTCATTTTTAAATTGACACGGGGAAACCACAATACACCAAAGACTTCTGCAAATGATTTCAGTGGAAAATCACCTGACCTCACAATAATAGTCATACTGCTCAGTTTGCAAGATCTTCTCTGGATAGAGCCATGCCACATTTCCATGTCTCCAAGACGTTAATTTCTTGAAACCGCCCTCACAGATTCCCCATGCTTCCCACATAGGCCTATGCAGTAAAGACCCTTATGCTCCAAATGACTCCTACTTCCCTCAGTCTCTCAAGATTTGGTGAAGTATTATATTACGGAAATAACACTGGTTAGAATTAGACACTCCTGGGTTCTAATCCTTACGCTCTAAGTCATCAACTTCAAGACCTTGCAAGTTACATTTGGTAATTTCATTTACTCCCCTTGAAAAGAGAATGATGACATCTGTGCTTTCTAGGGACAACAGTGTCTTGATATAGAATAAAGACCTTCAGAAGAACTGATTTTCCCTTGCCCTCTTCGCCACTCTCGTTTTCTGACACCATTGTCAGAACTGCAAAGAGCTAAGAGTGAAGATTATACTGATATTTATTGTTGAGAAAACAATGGTGAATAGAGTAAGGAGAACAGCCATCTCAGCACCACCATTACCCACAGCCCTTTCTGCAGAATGTCATCTTCACTACAGGACAGAAGCTCTATTTTCTAAGACTCTGAAGGCATTTTGTGACTACAATGGGGTAGAGGGCTTTGCAATGGACCCCCGTTTCTCAGACACAGAGGACTTAATGATTATACTCAGAAGGGAGTTAATAAATGAAGAAAAAGGCCAAAAGTTCACACCACTTCTTCAGTAAAACCCAGTAGCATTGCATGGCGGTATTCTGAAAAATAAAGGGTGACCTTCCTTCCTTCCTTCCTTCCTTCCTTCCTTCTTTCCTTCCTTCCTTCCTTCATTCCTTCCTTCCTCATTCATAAAATGTTTATTGACCACTTACCATGGATCAGAGGAATAAGGAAAATTGTGGTTTGTCCATCTTCTGACTCAGTTACTGCAGGACTGGGGGCTGCTTTCTTTGTCCCAGGACACAGTGGGGTGGCTGACACCAAAGTGAGCAGGGGCTCACGGTGGCACCCGAACAGCACAGGGGCATACGAACAGGAATGGATGCAACTCACCTCCCTTTTTACTAAAAAAGCCAAAGCCTCTCCCCAAAAGAGGGGCTTACTACTAACCCAAATGGAGTTTTAGAAAATCAGTCTGAGGTAATTAATTCTTTATGAGAAATTCCAGAAAGACTCAGGTGCTCTGAAGTATTTAGCAAAGAATGGCTACATTTTAAAAATTATTGTTGGATACATATTGCACTTAAAAATTGAACTATTTTTAAGGAAAATTACATGGCATGGCATTGAGTATTGGGTTTCAGAGAAGTGGGACTACCTGTATTATGTATCTCAAATGTATTTGTCAACAAAGCCAATTCTGAAGTGAAAGATTTTTGGTGCTTTCTTTTGATGTTGCATAGAAAGAACTTCCCCAAAAATTATGTGTGGCTTGGTCTGTAGGCAGTGCAGTCATGGGTGTTTTAGTTAAAGTATGGTTTGTTTTGCAGAGACATTTGGACATTTCAAAGGAATGTTCATGAATTTCCAAATGCTATGTTTGCTGTAGCAAGACATGCAGAGTAATCATTACCTCTGGCTGTGATTTCCATCTTCCCCACACTGCTCCCCGTGTGTGCTTCTTTTATGTTTGACAGACATCCTGCATTTTTACCACCCTGACAATAATCATGTAGTTGGTGAGCAGCAACCATTAAGCTTAAGCGTATTTGGTCCTACTTAGTCCCAATTATATGATCACGAAGCACTTCAAGTGGTAACACAAAGTCAAGCATCAGGACAATATAAAATCAAGAATTTAAATGAAAAAGAGAAAGGAAGTTACTTTGAGTGAAGTACAAGCTAAAACACATCTTTTATGGGGTTCTTTTTAATATAATATATTACCCTAGAACAAATTATTTGAAAATAATTTATGAAATTACCATTAGAACATACATAAGCTGTAGCAAAACTTTTGTGAGATTTTTCAATCTTCTGAAAGTTTGTCTTTCTTGAATATTAAAACACCTTAACAATATTGTCTTAAAACAGAGTAACTACCTAGTAACTCCTCAAAGGATTTTTTTCTTTTTGTAGGATCTCAGAGTGCATATTATTCTATTCTAAGATTCCACCCAACATGTCCTTTATAACAGTCTACTTCAGAATAAAACAATTAATGTACAATTGCATCTAGATTATATTTCTACTTGAAATGTGCAAATAAATATATTAAAACTATATAGCAATGTCTTCAGTAGGCATATAGTATGTGTGTGCATATGTTTATACATACATATATATGTGTGTTTATATATATTTAATTTTTTTAGCTTACATTTTTGGGAGCTAGACATAGCTAATCCTAGTAATAATTACATCTTTACTTTCTTACTTTTCATTGCATTTTTTTTAGTAGAAATATTTTCATGGAACCCCCTAAAAAGAAAAGCAACAGGTAGTGTCTTTTAATTTATCATATTCCAACTTAACTTAAGGACTTGTGAGAATGAATATGATGTACACACACAAAGATTTTTCTTCCAAAAATATTAGACCTATTCCATTCAAGAGTCAAATGAGATGGCAGACCTAAGTGATTTCTCACAACTCCCTAAGTTAACAATTTGGAATTTGATTAATTAAAAAATACAATCTCCTGTTTTTCTTATTAAAATATTCCACTAAAATAGTTCTCCCCCCCAAAAAAAAAAGTTCAGAAAGAAAGGAAATACTCATTACTAGGATCAGCTATGTCTAGCTCCCAAAACTATAAACTCAAAAGGAGCCTGACTCCATAATATAGCTCTAGGTTACATATAATTCAGATGTCACTCAGATAGAGTCAAAAAACACACATATATTTTTAATTCTTTAGATATTTGGATTACAAAGAAACAGCTTTGGAAAAAGGAGGATGCAAAGTAGCAAATAATATCTTGGTATCTTGACAGTTAAAAGTTGTGGAAAAATTTCATGGGAACAAATGTGATCGTGAATTGTAGATTTGTATTAATATTAGAATATATATTTTTTAAAGTTTGGGATTAAGAGACAGGTCAGAGCATAAAGGGGAGAGAAGCTGCTTCCTTTGCCACATTAATATTGTATAGGAAGCACCTGAACTTGACAATGACTCTCTTTGCAATTGAGTGAAATAAGAAAATAAGTTATCTGGTCAAGATTTTGCAACATTTTTGAGTAATCTGGGCCCGTTCTACCAAAATTCTCATTATTTATCATGTACCTTTCCAACCATAACACAGTCAAACTTTCTTCTTCTAAGCCCGTTCTGAATGGCTACAGGTTGAATAGAAAATGATAGGAAAAGCCAAAATGAGACCAGATCTGAGTAAGTTATTTGACCAATTTCTAATGGGAGCCAACATGATGTTATCCATGATAATTACCTTAACCTGCATTGATGATCTATTTATATGAACCATCTCTACCATTCTTTTATATATAAATACGTATTTATAACTTTTTTAGAATTTAATTATGGTTGACTTGTGCTCCCTTTGGGATACGATGAGTTCCACTTTTTTAATTCGTCCCATTGTCTTTCTGTTGTGACCTCATCTTTATGACTTATTCCTTATAGACCATAGTCACAAATCAAGGCATTTTAAGTTAAACTCTTCTCTCTTATAATTATAAAGCTATGAGTTGGGGGATTTACTGACCGTAAGTACCATCTGAGCAGATCAAGACTTCAAAACTGGTTAAAAGGATAATTTTCTCCAAAATGGATGTATGGAGTCCAAGGAGAGCTCCACTCAATAGGAAACAGGAGTTAGGAGTCCCTACATATTTCACTGTGGTCCCTGGGATTGCCTCACTGAGCTATTCGAGATGCATGTCCTTGAAGGAGAACCATCACCAACTGGACTGAAGGACAGATTGCTACAGGCTCACTAGAAGGCAGCAAAAAAGGAAGCGAGAGACAAGATTAAGGCCACATACTCCGCTCTAGCCTGCTGGCCTTCTCCTGGGGCTTTGATGCGCACAGATCCACGCTGTATTATCCCTCATTTTACTGATGATCACTTTCAGATTCATCCTGGGGAAGGGAACTTCCATTTGAAACCTAGCATTTAATCCTAGTCTAGAATTAAAACTGCACTCAACCCCTCCTTGGAAAAATGTGTTCAAGTACTCAATGACCAACTCAGTTCCACTCAAATTTTCTCTCTAGTCCAGCAGAAAAGTAGAAGTGCCATTTTTTTGAGGGTTGCAATGATTTTTGTCATTTTAATGCATTTTAATTTTTCCAAAACAGTTTTATTAGAGAAGTTTTAAATTTGTCCTTTTTTCCAACATAAAACAAGCAGCTATTGTCTAAATATAAACCCACATAAAATGTCTTTATTTAAAGGTCAATATTTAAGAATCCAAATGGAGGGAAGGGGTACTAAAAACATACACCTGTAGAATACATACTTTGTTTCCTTCAATTTCAGAATGAATCTCTGACTTTCAGTGAAGTTCCACAGGCCATGTAGCAGTATCTTGTATTTTAAATCTCTTAACCAGGCTTTTAGAGAAATACTGGATCAGAATGCTGTGTCTTATCAGTAAAACACATTTCATGGTAAATTCAGAGGGAAAACATCGAGTGGAACAGATGTATGCTCTTTAAGGACCATTTATTACACCAATCCTATTAAAAATAATCATGTAGCTTCTCACTCTTTATAATATTTTGATCCTTCCTTTTGTTACACATAATACCATAAGTTAATACTTTACATGAAAATCCATTTCCAGGACAATCCTATTGGGCTGCTGTACCACAGTAAACTCTAATCTCTGGAAGAGAGAGAAATTGCCGTGAAGGATAACAATGTCCATCCTTTAAATATGGGTTACTGTTTTCTTTTGCATTTAATAGAAGGAAAAAAGGAATAAAGAGGGCAGCATTCAAAAACCCTATTGGCATACTGAAGAAAAGATCAAAAATAAGACTAATCCTTCCAAAGAGGAGATCAAACCTAGAAAGCCCAGGAGAGTGAAAGTTGATGGCATTTTATTCAACTGAATAAATGAATTCTAAATGTGAATATGACATATAATGAAAAATGATATTATAGTCTTAAAAAAACTTTTTAATCTAAGGCAGACAGTTTATAAAAATAAGGGTACACACACACACACACACACACGCAATGCCATATTATTCAAAAATTTTCCATATAATTGTATAGCTTCCTCCTACACACACACATTCACAGGGTACAGATGAATGAGGAATCATGTTAATAGAAGAAATTCTGTTACAATCAATGGGAAGCGTGCTTTTCTATTCCTGCATTATTTCCCCAGTCCCAATTCTTCTAAAAGGGAAAAGCAGAGACAAACCCATTTGCAGAAGGCAAGGTCCTGGGGGACATCTCCCTCTACATGCCTCCCTCTTTGTCTCAGTCACTCTCAGTAAATACTTAATGATTGTCCACTGTGCACCAGCTGGGGCTGGGGATACAATGATGAGAAGAATAGTTTCTCCCTTCAATTATCATCTAGGGGGAAGAGAAATCTACAGACTACAACACAGCACACTAAATTCTCCCCTCTGAATACTGTTTTCTGCAATAGCTAGTCAAAACGCTGAGAGCGCCTGGAATCAGTAAAGACAGAACAGATCTGCTTGCAGAAGGGGAGATCGGGTGGGCTTGGTGCTATAATTTCATGTATTTCTTTAGATCAGGAATTGAAGTAAGATAGTGCATGAACACCTGCCTCTCTGGGCCTTCTCTCCACTCCTGCATTCTTCACATCCATCCCCATATTCCTCCAGATACAGGCCCCAAGACACCTGCTCTAATTTTTTTGTGTCCTGCAGGTAGTTCTCAAAAAAAAAAAAAAAAAAAAGCAGATAAAATAATCCTGGGACAAATTCAATTGAGTACAGCGTGTCTGCGAGAACATGTCTCCCGGGGACTCCCTGTCTCCCAAAACCTGTATCATGGACTATTAAAGCAGAAGTTTCATCTGCAACGTTAGGATGGATATCAGATACCCAGGCAAGATACAAGGCAAACAAATTTTCAAAAGCCACTGTCAAGTAAAATACAAGTTTAAAGCTGCACTTCAGTTATATCCAAATTAAGAATACAGAAGAGTGGGAGGAGGGAAAAAATGAGGAGTATGGGACAAACATATACACACTACTATATATAAAATACATTAACAACAAGGCCCTACTTGTATAGCACAGGGAACTATATTCAGTATCTTGTAAAACTGCCTTCCACTAAGGAGGCTTAGGAATTCTATAAGGGAAAAGAACCTGAAAAGTAATATATATACACACACATGCATAATGTATATCTGAGTCACTTTGATGTATACTTGAAACTAACACATTGTAAATTAACTATACATCAATAAAATAAAAAAATATATATATATGGCCAATCAGTGCACTTAGACAGATTTTATCTGCATCTATGGCAACTATAAATTATAATTGACCGTTGAATGTTATTACTTTTCTGTATATGGGACTGACTGATAACCATACAGTGTTACTTCATATGAATAATAAAAATAATTATAACCCAGTAAGATAAATAAATAAATATATATATATTTGAGAAATTAAAAAAATAAGAATATAAGAGTCAAGTGAGAATTTGGGGGAAGAATTTGTAGGGCAAGATGAATTCTATAGGAACCATTTACCCCAAAGGGAGGGAGGGAAAACTTTCCTCTGCAACTCAAGTCAGAAGAAAGGAGGGTTCAAAGGGACCACTCTTCACAGTGAAGGTGACCCGATAAACTAGGTTCTGCCTTCCACTAAGGAGGCTTAGGAAGCAGGAGAGATGGGCCTGAGAGCTGGCCAGAGAGATTGGATTGTGCAGAGAATGAGAATTGCTTCTGTATTGGGATTGGTCTGCCCGCCCAGAATTTGTATAGGCAAAGAGAGCACAAATGTTTCCTGTTGACCAGATGTGAACCCTTTTCAAAAGAGAGGGCCAACCAATGCTGCTGAAGAGGACTGCCCCGAGAGAAAAGCATCTTGGGAAGGCCCTTGAACTCCAGCAGAGACAATCTGTGGGGAGATCTCTGAAACATGAGAAGTCAGCGGGGAGGATGGCAGAGTTGGGGGTACAGAAAACAAGTGGGAAAATCAGCCCTCATGTCAGGGGAAGGACCACCATATGTACACTTGGGGGCCTCTGGAGGTCCACCAAAGCCCCCCTCTGAGAGTCAGCGTCAAACAGCTGCCAGGCCCACAGAGTGAGATGCTAGTTTGTGACACCACCAACCAAGGAACACTTTCCTACCCCTTCCTTGTCTTTTCTCCTCAGCCTTCAGGGTCAAAAATCAAACAGAGCAACAGAGGAAAAAGACAAAAATAAATAAATAAACAAAATGCCTGAGACAGGGATGCTAGGGGAAAATATCCAAAACTTGGGAAAGAGGGGGAAAAGCAGACTGCGTGTCCTTTCTGTGTCATGCCCAAGCACAGCTAACAGGTCTACCCAGAAGGAATCGTTATTTCACTCACTATTTCTGCTTATCAGGGCTCAGACGTTAGAATTGGATACCGACTTACAGATTTCTGTCCAGGAGAAAACAGAACCTGAAAGTTACAGTTCTAGGACAAATTTAGGAAACTTAATTCAGCTTTCTTTTCCTGGGCAAATGTGTGGATTCTGCAAAACCTCTTAAATCAGCTTGACCAGCCTGCTGATTTCCTCATTAATGACTTACATACATTTTTGACCTGTGCTCACTTTATGACTGCAGGAGACTCGCGTTTGAAACTTCTTAAAATAATACCTTTCTAGAGAGGCAACCTTTCTCTGCCTCTCATTGCCAGCCACCAGCCTGCCCCAGACCCCCAGCCAAGGAAGGGGAGAAGATTTAACTATAATTCAGCTCCAAAGTTCTCGTTCTGACATGTGGCTGTCCCTCTAATTTCTGAGCAGAGGCCATATTAGCAACATACAAAGTGACTTTAAAAGTTTCAGTAACCTGGGAGTGTTCATAAGTGTCATGTATCTGCCAAAATTACATGTCCAGAGGTAGTGGAATATTTCCTGCAATATTTTTTTTTAAGTAAAGGGATAATAGGAAATAAAAATGATGTCTTTGATGAAAATCCTTTGAGTTCTGTTTGTTCTTAATTTGTAGTCCTCTAAAACTACAGAAGGATGATAGAAAGGGTCACTAAAAGAAAAGAAACCAGAATATGTATTTCTTTGTTCTTTTTCTAACCAGGGTAAGCCTCATTTTTAGTTAAAAAAAGAAAACAAAAGTTTTATATATGAGTGATGTGCATTCCTTTTAAATACAGATAGCCTGTTTAAATTTACAAGCACTATATATGCTAGAAAATATATTATCTTGAATCAGGTATTCAGAAGATTATAAACAACAGCCAGCTCCAAAAGTAATAATTTTCATCAGGACAATTTCATTTAAATTCCACTTCATCCAAATGATACCAATAATGTATTTTTCTTGAGCAATTATAAAAGCAGATGGGATCTTATTATAGATTTTTGCATAGCAACAGTAAGATTAACTGTACTCAAAGTTGAGATGACCTATAAAACCTGGCACAGCTTGTGCTGTACAGGATGTTAACATTTTTACATCCCAAACACAGAAATGCAAATGAAATAAAATGCAGAAATACAAAGAAATAAATGAAACTTGTTAAAACATACTTTCATTAAATATAACCTTTGAACATCATACCAAAAATAAGATACTTAATTCAACAAAAGTAGTAACTGATACATAATTTAATAAAAATAGTAATACATTATAACTTCATGTCATGCTTGGTTTACTGACTATTCACACAGGAGTGACTATAACCCTTGGAATTAAGTCTGAAATTTGGGGTCTACATAGAGTCAAGTTCTAAACCCACTTCTTAACTGGCTGTGGAATTTGGGAGGAAGATCATTTAGGTTATTTTAGCTCCCATTTCATCAAAATGTCTACTGCAAAGCGTGTTAAGTATTAAATATAAGAAAACAATGTATGTGAAGTACTCTGTATGCTTCTAAATCCTATGTTCATGTTAATTATTAAAGTTTCTGTTTTGCAGGTATGTTCTCTTCGTGGGGGAATAGTATCATCATAATGCAGAGCATTTTCCTGAAGAGTAATAGATTGTAAGGAGAAGACATAATGGTCCCTCTTTGAAAACTCCAATATGATTCACTGAGACGCTGAACTTGAGAAATGAAGACGGAAGTGAAGTAAGACCTCTCTGCTGCTGCTTCCGCTGTACACAGCTTCTGCTTATTTCTGGCCAGTGGAGTGAGAAAGAAGGCAGGGAACACAGATCACTCCCTCAACATGTGCAAGGAAAAGCCAAGTGCAGCAGCTGTTACCAACTGCAGGCATTGGCTCCCTGATAGCAGAGCTCCCAGCAAGACTCCTGAGTCTGAAGCCAGGCAAGTACTTGGAGTCCTAGCCTGCAAGGAAAGCCCTTCTCCCCTCCTGTTTCTCTGCCCTGAATCTACTGAAGACCAATGCCAGAAATAGCAGCATTCAGGAGTTGAAGACCCACCATTCCACAAGACTGACATGACTGACGGTGGCAGAGTAGCCTCTGCCAGTATTTAGCTCTCCAGTAATTGATGGGGAGCAGCTGGATAAAACCTGCTTTTCCAAACTGCAGCCTCTCTAAGCAGAGCACTGACAATAAAGGAAGAAAAAGTTAAATATCAGAGAAGACAAAGGAATGGATACAAGTTTCCTCATATTTTAAGGAAACATCTTGTTCTTTGGAGATACATTTGTGGAAAAAAATTAGTATGTTTTGGATTCAAATTATCCCCCTGCATAAGTAGATATTCTGTAGCTTCTGGAGTGAAAATCACAAAAAGAACAAAAACAAACAGAAATGAGATTATTTAAAAGTAGCATATGTTAACTTTGGACTATTAAGTAACTAAATGTGTTAAACTAGGTTCTCCTGCACTTCCTTGTACAGTCCAGAGAAATATATAATAACGTCCTGAAAGGTAAATACAAAGTAATATGTCAGATGATAATCACATCACAGATCTATGACTACTGGTTATAATTTTGGAAAACAGTGGAGTAAGTGGAGAACACTTACTCAGTGCATCACGGTGTTCAAGGAGCCACCTCCATACACTGCTAGCTTTTTGGCTTTGGGGAATAACTACACAAATCATTTAAAGAGCAGCTAATCAACAATTTAAGGACAAATGTACACATAGTAGCTAGCAGTTTCTATGTTCTGGGTATCAAATGAGTCATATGAAAGTGATAAATTCCAGCCTGCAGCTGTTATGCTAATGAAGTCACCAGTGAGTCAAGTTCTATCTAAATATATGCACATGCATTTCTATTGCCATTACATTTACCCCCAGTTAACATCAATTATCTCAAGAGTTAAAGGGCATTTCTTCACACCCCTACAAAATAAAAAAAAAAATTGCCCAGAATAAATTATGCGTTCAACAAATCCCCAGATATATTCAATATACCCCAGGATAGCATTCAGATTCCAGTCCTTTCAATGGGCAGCTTCTGGACCCTGACTTGAGGTGCTCTGTCCTCACAACAGAGAAAACTGTGCAGTAGTGTTAGTGCGGGATTTTGCTCTCATGATCTTGGTGATCAGTATTGAAAGGAAAAGAGATTTTTGACTCAACCTTTGTTCAGGGTTGTATCCACAGACGTAAGGCAAACACAACTGTTTTTCTTTAGTATTTTTTTTTTCAAAACAATAATATGAGGTCGTCACAATGATATTTTCTTTTGCTTTTGCGTGGAGATCACAATTCAGGATGAAAAATACAGAACCTAGCAAATTCTCAGTTATTTTAGTTTACCCTAGGAAAAACCCTGAAGACAACCATAGCCACAGAAGGCAGGAATTGAGATTCCACTTTGCAGGCATCTGTGGTTAAAGTAACTACAAAACATAAAGTAGCCAGAGCAATAAACTGGGTCAGAGTGTCAGGTCTGGCAAGGAGGAGTGGCCTGACCCACTTGTGTCATTTGGCGCTTGGGGCCTCTATTGACTGACCTGGAATCTGAGAAGCTTAGGGAAGGTCATTTCAAAAATGTTCTTAGTTCTAATATCCTATATTTGGGTAAAGAGAATGTTAAGCAATATTATAACTTGCAAAAGTAGCATCAATTGCCCCCTCCAAAAATCACAACCTTTACAATTAATTTCCCCTCTCCCAGTAACTCACCTTCAAAAATAGAAAGGCTGTACATTTGAAAAAAAAAAAAAAGCTTTCTTTATTATGAACTTAAATGCATAAATACAATTCTTAAATCACATTAATTCTATATAGTAATTTTGAGACAGGAAGAGGGCAGGGCACAGCCATTCAAGGAATGCTACAGCAATTAACATCAAAATGGTGGAAGACTCAACCCCCAGTAGGCCTTGAGGCTCAAGATGGTGGGAGATTTGACTTCTAGCAGATCTTGAGCTTCATTATACGCTCACTGTAACATATTAGCATGGTGAATAACACGCCCACAGGCACCATGGCAGTCCCAAGGCTAACCACAAAAGGTCAAAGAGTGGGAAATGGCCAACTTCCAGGGAATCCCAGCCCCTTCCCCAGGCTACTTAGACTGGTCCTTCCACTTATTAGCATATGAAACCATCAAGCCTATAAAAACCAGCAACAGGGTGCCTCGTGGCTGCCTCTCTCTCCCTCTTCTGAGACAGGCCCACATTCTGTCTATAGAATGTGTACCTACTTTTAATCTGAGCACCCAACCCCACACCTTGTGGCCTTTTTCTTGCCTTTCAATGTATCTCTCTAAATAAATCTACCTTTACTCAACTGTGGCTCGCTCTTGAATTCTTTCCTGCACGAAACCAAGGACCCACACTTGGCGGGCACGTCCCAGGGGCTCAACCAAAGCCTGGGACTCGGCCCTTCTCACGCCCCACATCTGTTTTCCTGCATCAATTTCACATATACGCATAGATAATTTATTACTTATGCGCATATACACTACACATAACTTTCCCAAGCTATTGGTACATGTGTTCATTTGTCCTAGATGTGAACAGGGGAGTCAGGTGTTGAGTTGAATACATACTGATACAATGAATAATAGATGGCTGCCAGACATGCATTTCATGTTACAGAATACAGTATCCAACATAGTCATCCACTGCTATTTCAAAAACATTTTGTATTAAGACATGATACCAATTATCTCCTCTTGTTTACAGGACCTACCATGGGATTATGAGTTATAAACATGGATCATTTAATGTCTAAGCTGCCTGCATTTAAATGTAAGGCACAATCAGAATAACTAAGTGCATCCACCATATTAATTTGAAGTCCTGGTAGGAACTATAAATTCAGAGGAACATAATCAGTTCACCAAGGAAATAATGTTGATCTCTTAGCCTTATATCATATTCACCCTAGAATTATTCCACTCCATCAATCAGAAAGAGAAATATAGCATATGAGGCAGCAGAAACCATCTTAAATGGGAACCATTCTTAAATGGAAACAATCTTTGCATATGATTTTCTAGAAATAATGCACAGGACAGGTTCTGAATAGTAAGAAAACACTGAGTCACCATACTGTGTGCTTCCCAGCTTAGGAAACGAAATAAAAGTTTTCTCTGGGAACATCTCCTCCTACCCGACCCATTTATGACAAGGAATAAGAAAGGTTTGATGGGACACTCTACAAGTTTCTAAAAGGGAGATAATTTCCCTTGTCCGTGAAGTAGAATTGGCAAATTAACCTGGGGGCAACATCACCCTCCCCTCCATTGCTGGGATCCTCAATGAACTGCAGTGTCCATTTCATCATTTTCTGTTTAGAAAAATACTGTGCCTAGTGCACGCGGGGCAGGTGTGCTGCTGGAGGAAGTCAGGAGCGCTGGAAATGACAGAATTCACTGCAGCTATGTATCACGAGGGCATCATGGGCTTCCTGGGGGAAGCAGGAGGGGAATCAGCGGCATCTAACCTCTCTTTAAGACCCTCCCCTGTAAGGATTCCTCTGAGTGATGGCTTTCCAGGTGTCCTTCTACATTCTTTTTCCAATATGCATCATCTTTGGAAGGAATCTGGAAGATGTCATCCCTCAAAGTACCTCTGGGCTTTGAAAGAGGTGAGTTGATCTTTAAGACAATCACAACAAGACACAAAAACTAATTTAATGGTCAGTAAATAGTCTGTATCTTAGACTCTCTTGCCACAAGTCCTATTTATTAAAAGGAAGACTAAGAAGTGATGGAGACACACTTCTGAGCATGTGACTTGTTTTAAGAAGAGGAAGGTATGTGGTGATTCTGTTTTGGGGTTTTTGAGAGGCCTCCATGTTGTTTTCCATGGTGGCTGCACCAATTTACATTCCCACCAACAGTGTACAGGAGTTCCCTTTTCTCCACATCCTTGCCAATATTTGCTACTTGTGCTCTTTTTGATGATGGCCGTCCTGACAGGTGTGGGATGGTGTCTCACTGTGATTTTGATTTGCGTTTCCCTGATACTGGTGATGCAGAGCAACTTTTCATGTTGCTGCTGGCCATCTGCATTTCCTCTTTCGGAAAAATGTCTGTTCAGTTCTTCTGCCCATATTTTAAATGGGTTGTTTGTTTGTTTGCTAGCTTTTTAATTGAAGTACAGTTGATATAAAATGTTTTATTAGTTTCTGGTGTGCAGCATGGATGGCCTTGGAGGGCATTATGTTAAGTGAAATGAGTCAGAGGAAGACAGATACTGTACGATACAACTTACATGTAGAATCTAAAAAAATACAACAAACTAGGGAATATAACAGAAAAGAAACAAAGTCACAGATGTAGAGAAGGAACTAGTGGTTACCAGCGGGGAGAAGGAAGAGGGAGAGGCAAGGTGGAGGATTAAGAGGTCCAAACTCTCAGGTATAAAATAAGCTACAAGGATGTACTATACAACATGGGGAATATAGCCAATGTTTTATAATAACTATACCCTAACCTTTAAAAACTGTGAATCACTATAGTATATACCTGTAACATATAATATTGCACATCAACTATACTTCAGTTTATAAATATGATATTGTAAAATAAATACATAAATAAATAAAGTTAAAAAAAAAAACTGAGGGAAAACATTCATTAAAAAAAGAAGATGAAGGTAGAAACTAGATAACCTGACATTTATACTTAGGTACATTGTAAAGAACACGTACAAGTTGTTGGATACTTTAAAAAATTATAGTCAATCTAC
The DNA here is from genome assembly GCF_048773025.1 of Camelus bactrianus. NCBI lineage: Eukaryota > Metazoa > Chordata > Mammalia > Artiodactyla > Camelidae > Camelus > Camelus bactrianus. The sequence goes on from NC_133539.1 coordinate 101,845,769, forward strand.
CTTGAACTCATCAGGAATAAGCCAAATAACCTCACAGAATGAAGGCCTGGAATGCATCAGATCAGGAGGCACTTGATTGGATTTTCATGAAGTCAACTACTCACCTCTTATCAACTTATAAAATTCAGTTAATATAAGAGGAGGGAGAATCTTGACATAACATGGGTTCTTCTATTCAGTGGCTCAGTTGACTCAAAACCAGAAAGATGTGCTCATTTTTAATTTATGGTTTATGAAGGATTGGGGAAGTTTAGATCCTACAAAACTCATGAAGAAATGGAATTCCTCACTATATCTGAGACAAAGACATCAAAGAGACCCTTCCTTCACCATAACTATTGGTGACTCTCAAATCCATTAATGCAAGGGCTGCCTGGAAGCAACTAGAGAATGAACTCCATCTCTACTGGCTGAAGATTCAGGCTCTCTCTTTTGATTTGTGCCAGTTGTTTCTTGTCATCATTTATGAATAAAATTCATAGAAGGGTTAGAAGTAGAGTTGAGACCAGAGGCTAGGGTTTCAGTTCAGGTTCAGGATAGCATCAAGGATCCTGCCTTAAACATATATATTATTTAAAAAAAATTATTGTTTGTTTGTTTTTGTTTTAGGGGGAGATAATTAGGTTTATTTACTCATTTATTTTAATGGAGGTACTGGGGACTGAACCCAGGACCTCATGCATGCTAAGCACACACTCTATCACTGAGCTATGCCCTCCTCCTCTGCCTTAAATGTAATTGATCCCAGCATCTACACATTCCTGATGGACATTTCTGTGTGTGTGCTCTTCAGTGTTCAGTTCAGCATTCTCAAAACCTAGCTCAGGATATTCCTAAAACACAGACCTTCTTCCCAACTTAACACGAGAGTCTCACCAATCAGTGGTCTTGCAGCCCAGGAACACTGGAGTTTTCCTGTCTCCCTGTATCACTTGTGTATCTCTAAGTCTTGTGAATAATTTCCCACCACCAACCTCCCTGGTTCTTAAGGTCTTCCTGACCTCATCCCGAGGACAACCAAGTAAAGAGTTTCACGATCACAACATGAGCTGCAGCAAAAGCTGCTGAATAAGCTTTTCTTTTCTCATCCAATGTATTCTACACGTGACCAACAGGCAAAAGGTCTCATTTACAGCACTGTTTTGCTCTTGAATCTCTACTGCCTCCTTGCTGTTTTGAATCAAAGTCAAATCTCACTTGGTCTTGAAGGCCCTTTACAATGTGCATCTCTCATTCCTATAAAAAGACACACGTGCTCCCACACACCTCTGTGCCCTAAACACATCCTTGGCTCAAGGAGAGCAGTCTCATCAGGGCACCGCCATGTACATGTTGGTACTTGTGCTTCCACTCTTGCCGCTCCCCACCCTGGAAGGCTCAGTCTTCTCTGCTCTGCCTGGCTACATCCAGTCCATCCGTCCAGCCTCAACTTAAGTCACCTTGCATCCATCATGTCCTGGACTATCATAACTTGGAGTCTCTCTTTACTGGGATCCTACCACATTTGCTCCATATACCCCCCAACTTAGCACTTTGTAAGTTGTGTCCTTACTCTAATTGTTACCTGTGTATTTGACATCCCCAATGCAGCTGGTCCAATGTGCAGAAGCTGTTCAATACATGCTTAAATCATTCATCTATGAATACTAAAAGTGCTCTTGTATACAGTAATATGGAAGGACAAGGTACAGATAGAAATGGAGATTAATGAGTGTTTACAAAAATGAAGCCATTTTGGAAAAACTGGAACAAAAAGCACTGTCATTGTTCTAATTATCCTTTGACTGAGTTCCGAGTATGTGTCGGAAAAGCATTGTGGGGCTGGTCATCAGTGCATCTTATTTAATCCTAGTAACAACTTTGTTAGGTAGATAATTGACTATGTTCATTTGACAGCAAAGACACTGACTTTAGGAAAGGCTGTCTGACTTGCCCAAGACTGTCCATCTGGTAGATCGTAGAACCAAGATGATCTCCAGGTTCGTCTGACCCTAAATCTATGGTTATTTTACCTGTCCAGGAAAGTAGAGTTTAAAGACATAAAAACAGAGTATACATTTTAAATGGAGAAGATATACAAAAATTAGTACATGAAATACTCAACTCTGTTATCCTCTTTGTATGTGAAAGGAAGCTAGCCATGATCTTTCTCGGGCACAGACTTTCACCCTGTCACCTCCCACACCAAGATTTATGCTTAGACAAAAGAAAGCGTGATTCTTCAGCTGCCAGATGAATACTCCTCTGGGAGAGCAGCGCCGGCTGCTTGGAGAACTACCTATATATTAAAATGACATCACGGATACTTTTAAATCAGTGCCCCTTCCAAAGATGCACAGGAGCAAGATAGTTTTCTCTTTCTTGTCGAGGATTTCTTGTAATTTTTAATAGAAGTTTACATATGAATTAAGAATACTCCATGCCTCACATTCTGTATCATCCACCCTGTACTCAGGGTGGTGGCAGGGATGGGGAAGGGAATGCTAGGGGGCTAGGGAAGTGGAAGACAGGGGGAGGAGGACAGGAGAGAATCTATAGCTCTTTGAACTCCGGCTGAGGAGTCTGGAGTTTGATCTGCAACCAGAAGGCACTGAATTTATTGTGTAGGAGGATGACACTATCCTCAGAGGATGCCACAAAATTCTCCAAGTAAGACGTGAGTAAAAATAAGAAATCTGTCCTTATTCAAGTCCATATTACAGTTAAATAGCAAAGTGGATCAAAAATTTTAATTTAAAAAGCATCACATTTAATACTATTTATTTGATCTTGGGCAAGATACTTAAGATGCTTGTGTTCAAGTTTCCTCATCTTAAACACACACATACAAGAAATGATAAAGCCTAATCCCATGCTCTAGGGGTATTGTGGAAAAAGTGAAATAAGGTATGTAAAAATACAAACAGAAATTTATAAGCAGCAAAACTACAGAAAGGGAAGTTTTTATACTACATTTTCATCGTGGATAAAATGGAAAAATACAGACTCAAACCAGTAAAACAGAATCTCAAATTTGTAGGAAGGTTATGATTCACATATCCTTGACACTGAAAGACATTCAGGGAAGGTTTATTACTTCTCCCAACGGGGAGGATCTTCTTTATATCCAGCCAGATTCCTTAATTCTACAGTTTTTTATTCACTTGCTAATGTTCTCACTTCTGTTAAGTTGCAAATGGTTTTCATCCTCTCCATAATAAGCTCTCCCATCCTTGAAAAATTTTTAATGACCTTGTGCTTTGTGGTCTAAACTATTCTAGTTTCTTTTGCTTTTTCTCCGAATACAACATTCTACTGCCTTTATAATTTGCCTAATCCAAAATTAGAAAAAAAAATGTGTCCCCTGACCATTTTTAAAAAAGAGAGAGAATGATGTTTGGTGATCTCTCCAAAGCATGTACATTTTGATAAAATGCAGATGAAGCACGTGTTGTTTATTCTGATTAATAATAATGAACAAAACTGATATACTCCAGAGTGATTTTATATAACTACCCAACATTTTAATATTTCACGTGGGCTCTTTAAGGACTTGGGTGATGGAAGGAGGATGGCAGGGCTGACAGGACGAGAAGCACCCCGTGAAATCTGGCGGTGTTTCCTGCTGAAGCTCCGTGCTCTGTCAAAGCCACACACATCCTCCGTCACAGGATGCAGCTCAGAATCTATAACAAGCTTCATCTACTTTTCAACCAAAAATTCTAATTTGCTTGTGCCTAAGGGATAATGTGTCAGGTTCTCTTTCAGGTTTTGCGCTTTGTTATTCTGTCCTGCCTTTAGCTTTAAATTTTATATGACTTGTATTATATAATAACGTGTCCATTATCTTGTCCCAAACCTTGGTCTTCCGTGGGCTTCATGCCGCAGTCCATGTTGCTCTCGGTTTTAACTATTAGTGACCGCTCTGAAGTTAAAATAAGTGTCATTAATCCCTGTTCAGAATTAGGGAGTCAGATCAGTTCCAACTACAGGGTGGAAGGCTGCCCCATTACTACCCCAAATGAGAGGCCAGCTCGCCCCACTCCATTTTCCTTGGATATATCGGTGCCCTGGAATGTGCTGTGGGGTCACCAGACAGAGACTCGGACTAGCCTAAAGGTATGTGTGATGGAATGTTCATGAAAATAACCCTAATCCGTCCCCTACTGTAATCTAGCTCTTGATTTTGCAGCTCCTCCCACCCGATGGCATCTATCCCCCCACCCGCTGAACTGAGCCTTCTGAGTTGCTTTGGACAATAGAATATGGCAGGACTGACTGTGTCAAAAAGGAGTTTGGGCCTCAAGGGTCTGTGTGCTCTTCCAGTGAGAACAAGCCTGGGCTGGCCTGCTGGAAGGTGAGAGGCCACAAGGAAGAGAGCTGATTCAGTCCCGCTGAGGGTATTTAGGACCAGCCATCCCTCAGCTGACCACCAGCTCACTGCAAGTGCATGAGGGAGCCCAGTGGACTGTCCAAGCCCAGTCAACCCAGAGAGACTTTGCATCCTTTCTCCCATAACTTACAAGGATTCGTTCTTGGCATTTTTTTCTCTTTATCCATCCTTGAACAGTGTTGTGGAGTTTTGTGTTTGTTTTGTCATGTTGACTGAGTGGACTAAAGAATGACAGTAACTTTATACTAACATCACAGATAAACCGGTGACCTATACTCACCTACACTTGCTGATACAGCTCTATAAATATGAAAACTCAGTCTCTGAGCTATTTCATGTCTATGATAGCAAGTGTCTTGCTGCATTCCCCACCCTCAAGACTCATATGTTGAAGTCCTAACCCCCAACATACTTCAGAACATGACTGTATTTGGAGGTGAGACCTTAAAAAATATAATTAACATTCTATGATGTCATAAGGTGGGCCCTAATCCAGTACAACTAGTGACTTTATAAGACAAAGGGATGGGCATGCACAGAGAAAAGGCCACGTGAGGACACAGAGAGAAGTTAGCCATTTGCAAGCCTGGAAGAAAGGCCTCAGGAAAAACCAAATCCGCTGACACCTTGATCTTGGATGTCCAGCCTCCAGAACCGCGAGAAAATCAATGTCTGTTGTTTAAACCACCTGTTCCGTGGTATTTTGTTACAGTAGCCCTAGCAGACGACCACAGCAGGTAGCCAACCTAATTGCCCAAACATCCAGGTAGCTGCTTGGACTTTTTGCCTTTTTACTTAGAGATTTATGTACAGAACCTAGAATGAGACTGCAGGTTTTAAGACTTGACTCTGTTACTAATGGCACAACCAAGAGCAAGTTATTTAAAATCTCCTAGTCTCATCAGCATGAAGGGGCTGATAGGAACTCTGCATCTAAGTGCTGTTTGTGAAGATTAAATGAGATAATAAATGTGAAAGTGTTTATTAAGCACAGTTCCCAGAAGCATATCACAAGGACTCAATGCATGTTACCTATCAGCATAATTGTCACTGTATTCGTATGACTTAATAAAGCCAGAAAAATTCAATTCCCCGATGCAGATTCTTATCTTTGTAAGGCTTTTTAAAATACAAAGTGGCAGAAAGTCCCAGCCTTCGACTGCTTTTTCCTTCTGTTATGAAATATTAGAATAAATTTATGAAAGTTTGGAATCTTCCTGGGTGGTGGTGAGAGTTGGGGGGATGGTGAGGGGGTAGTGACATTTCCTAAGACTTTTTTTTAAAGTTAGCCTATGAAATTTGCAGTCATAGATTAATAAAGTGAGTCAACAATCATTTGCAAGGTTCTACGATCAAACAGCCAGGTAACAATTTACATAAAGGCTCAGAGTGTTCTCCTAAAATCTGCGACACCCTTCAAAGGGAGCTCTGCAATAGCTCACCTACACATTTCCTGTTCTGTCACCTACTTGTCACTCTCACAGTGAAAGCAAAAGGGTCAATAGCTGAGCAATGGTTGGAACCTGAAATCTGAGAATTCCGGGAGCAAATGTGAGGCCATAAGAATACAAAGTGAGGAACAGGGAAGGAATCTGCTTTTAGCAAAAGCTTTTCCCTAGCATCCTGGAATTTCAGAGCAGGGCCTGTTTAGTGCTAGGTGAACTGGGTTTCAAATCAATGCCTTAATTTACATAAAGCAGAAAAACAAGAGCACAAAAATTTAAATGGTAAAATTGCACAGTATCTCATGTATTTAAATAAGAGTACTTACTAGATTATTTTGGAGACATCAATTTGCTCAATTTTCACCAATTGTTTAGGAACCTCTGTTTGCAACTATGTTTACCACCATCCCTGCCCTGACTCTGCTGTATTGTGAATCCCTCATTTGAGAGTTTGGAAATTTGGATTCAAACAGTCTGGGTTCAATTAACTAACCACCAGTGACCAGCTGTATGGCCTTGGGCAAGCCATTTAAGCACTCCATCACTCAATGTCTGCACTTATGAAATGAGCGTAAATATCATACCATTACAACAACAGTAACGTAACACTGCTTTATTTCTGTTAATTAGTGAGCACACTGACTACATGAAAAGTGCTTAATAAACATTAGGGACTATTATTATTGTGAAGATATCTTCACACCCAAATCTCTGTCTTTGACCCTGTTACTTCACTTCGGTATAGTTCTCATACACACAGGATCCTTTCCCCCAACATATCTTTGACTCTTTCTATACTCTCCTTGACTTCAATATATGGCCTCATATGAGGAAGGAAATTCATTTGACATGTGGTCATTGTGAATGCCACGCTTCAAAATCCGAAGTGCTTTAACAAAGCGTTTTAGTTAACAAAGTCTTCTGCTAACCTAGAGGAAACAATGTACTGCCTGTGTCTCAGTGATTAGAATTTAGAAACAAAACAAAACAAACAAACAAACAAACAAAACTCGAATTCCTGAATCCTGACTTGAGGATTTAGAAGATACTTCAGTATTTTCAAGTATTTGAGATGAAGAATAGAGGAAGCTACCGAATCACGTGGAAACAAAATGGAGCTTTTTGAAATTTAGGATTACTTGCAGCTAAGGCCATTTGGATTTTTAATAAATTATTTTTCATGCATCCTTCATTGTGTCTCTTTTGCTGAATAAAATACCTTTCTTCCATCGGCACATGCTAATATAGAGGTAAAACATCGGCCACCAGCCTTTTGGCCCTGCTGACATATTTTGTAATCTTCCTCCTGATGAATGTGGGATGGTGCAATCTGTGTTGTCAACTCTACAGGGACTGACAGCAGCTATTTCTGGAGACTATCATTAATTTTCAAGAAATTCATCACAAACATGCAGAAAGAGTGGCATTTTGCAAATAATGCATTGTCCTCTTTAATATAGAAATGACCTCTATATACCCAAGGGTCTCAGTGCTTCAAATAGCCTTCTCTGCATTCCTGAGAGCTGGAATTTTATCACATTAACCAAGAAACTGATTTATTCCGTGTTTGAACTGACAAAAATTTCATCTGCCAGCCTTGTTTTTATTTTCAAATGATTGGAAGATAATTTTGATTCCCCTCTTCCTTAGAAAAGAACTGATACTTCAAAGTTCCTGTGCATTTGCAAGAAATTATTTTTCCATAACACCAGTATTTCTAAATACTCCATTAAAAAACCCTCTATAGTCTGATCATTTAAAAAGCCATAATTGGTTATTTCAGATTATATAACCTCCTAATGTGTTTAAATATTTCAAATAGCTTGACCAGTGCTATTAGATTCAATATATATATAAAACCTCTCATACAATTAAAACTGATTCCAGTGTTACTGTGTTGGCTTCAGTGCCTGCTATTAACTGTCTGAATTTTTACCTCATACCAATAAGGCATGAACTACTGTAGGATGACCTAATGAACTTCAATGAGTTTTGAATCTTGACTTCATTTCGGTTTTATTACAGAAAAATATTTCCTTCTTGCTATAATATCCTTATTTTATTTTTATTTTTTCCTTTAAGTTATACCTCTCTGGATGTTCTAATCAACTTTAAAACTCTTTAAAGTTACTTCCTACAATTAATAGCTTTTGGGCAAGTACACTTCACCAAATCATTAAATTATAAAGTAGCCAGTAGCTGAGTTTAACGAAAGAACAAAAGGAACAACCTCACAGACCCTGGGAAGCCAGGAGAGACCAGGTCAGGGATACTTACGCAAGGCAGTAGCCTTTGCTCCCACGGTTAGGTGAGCAGAGGTTTTACCAGGACATGGAGGAAATACCCTAACTGATCTCCTGCTCCTGAAAACTCTTTCCAGATGTTTCAGAATCTTGAGAATTTATGATAAAATTTTAATAGAGGAAAAACTTCACCAATCCAAGCAAAGTCTCTAGGCCAATCAGGTGAGTCATGCTGAACTAACTGTATGGAAAATAATTTAAGAAAGCCTTGTTGGTATCTCAGCAACAAAAACAAAGGCATTTTTCCGCTATGGGTGGAAAAAAAAATTCCTATCTCTTTGAATTGACTGATTTCATTAGAAAAGTTGAAGACCTAAAAATATTCTGATAAAAATCAACAAAAAGATGTACAAATTTCCAATCTGAGGCTGTCATTTTGTGACAGATTGTGGGGGGAGGGGAGCAAGGAAGGGTTGCCTTGGAAACAGAATATACAATGCAAAGAAAAATAAGGTTGCCTTATGTAAAGCAACTGAGAACAGGAAAAAGAGACTCAATATTTCAGCATAACAGCCTTTATAATGCTATGTGAAACTGGCATTAAAACTGCAGTAAAATATAGGACCATCTTGGAGACAGCAGACTTTTTGAGTTTGCACTCCTGAGGGGAAGTTGCCTTAAACTGCATCCTCCAAATGCATGCTCTAGAAGGGGGTGTGGGAACAAGACTGATAGAACAGAATTAGTGCTAAAGGAAGAAAGGGGACAAGATTAATGCTCTTTAAGAAAGCAGTAAAACAAACTGAATAGGGTGAAGCCCTGACCCCAAACCACCCCAGGTGTCCTTTGCTTGCAAATAAACGACTGAGATTAAGAAGACCCTCTCTGAAAGCCTTTCTGGCTTCTCTGTGTATTGATTGGCTAAAAGAGACACATTTTTTAAGATAATAAACTAGCCTTTCTCTCTCTTCAGCCTTGAGTGTATGGTAAGGACATTACTTGTAGAAGCGTGGAAAAATCACCCCCAATTCACCGTGAGAAACTAAACAGCTTAGAGTTTAGAATGCCAAACTTGCCTCACAGGCCCTGGTGTCCTGTTTCCCTGATCCCTCAGACCTCATGCTGATTATCTGACCTAGTTCTAGTCTTTCTCCTTACACAGCATCGCAAGCTAACCCAAGTTACATATCCTACACATGTGGGTTGATTGGGCACGTTTTGTGTTTTCCTTGCCAGGTGGGGATGCTAAGATGGCTGCAAGGTCCAAAAGGCTTTATTCATACAGCACAAAATTGATGCTGATGACCAACTGGGAGCTCAGTAGGGGCTGACAGCCAGAACCTTCCATTCTCTTCCATGTGGACCTATCCATGGGGTTCCTCAGCCTTCCTCACAGAACAGCTGCTGGGATCCAAAAAGGAGGAATTAGGAGGCCCCTGTCCTCTCAAGGCCTGGCCTCTGAAGACCTAGGATGCCACCCATGCTACGTTCTATTGATCAGAGCATTCTGAGGGCAACCCAGAATTATAGAAGGAAGAATTCCATTCTACTTTTGGATGGAGGAGTGGCATGCATGTATAGAGACAGAAGGAATGGATGGCAGCCATCTTTGGTGGCTACCACACAGACTTAATTTGATTCCCCTTCTGAACAGGTTAAGAAAAATACGAAAGAAAGCTTTCAGAATTGCCCCACACTATAATAGCTCTTTAAATCCCAAATCAACACAATAAATCTACTATATGGTTTTCTTTTGTGTAAGCAGTTATTTAATTCTTAGAACTAAAAAGCACTGTATATTTTCTTCATTTTAATTATATTATTTTGATGCAACTAAAGCATTTAAAACATTGCTAAGCAAAATGTTAGTTACTATTCTTTTTCTTAGTGTTACTATATCTACCAATCATTTGTTGAACAGAAATAATTTTCAAGGATTTATGTTGAAAATAAATCAACTTAAGACTCAAAAATGAATTGTTAAATGCAACAAAAGTTGCCTGAAACCTAACTTTAAAAGAAAAATACATATTATTGTAACCACTAAATGCTTATGAAGAATAACAGCTAAATATTTAACATTTTAGTCACACTTTGAGACTTAAAAACAAAATCTCTTTGAGCCAATATAATATAGTGTAAAAAAAAAAAAGAGAGAAGAGGAAGATGATAAATAAGTACTACCAAGTAAAAGGCTAGCAGAAAAAAAAAAGTGAGGGCAAATTTCATAAAATACGATATTTCAGAGAGAATCTTAGTGTAGAAAAATAATTGAAGAATGTTTATCCATTAGAAGATCACTGTTTTATTTACCCCAAATGAAATATGGATATAACATATGTCAACTCCCAAATCTGTTAAACTAAATATGCCCAGACATCTACTTAAGAAATTAGAAAGATTCTGAACTATTTGTCTTATTCATTAGTGTTACAGTCTGACACTACATGTCTCCAACTGGAAGAAAACTGAAAACCCATATACCAGCGTGCCAGACTGAGAAACATATGGCACTTTCCAGTAACCAAAGCTCGCTGCTTGTAGGTGCTGAAAATCTATTTGGGGGCCTCCTAACAGCTTATAAGAGTAAGCATCGTATGTTTACTTTCAGGAGTTTCAGTATGAAGAAATCTTAGATTTGTTTACAGCACAGAGGAAAAAGTATTACCTTTATTCATGGAATGCGGGGATCTTACAGAGACTGGAGGGAATTCTTTTAATACATTTCTTTAGAAAGGGTTGGCAGCTCAGAAGGAACACTTTGTGGTGTTTTTAAATATTTAATATCCCACTGCTGTTTTCTAGCTTGAGAAAAACTCATGGTTCTTTACTGGGAAATATTTCAGAGCTTATCTCAACTTGTACGGAATTTTTAAAAATGTTTTAAGATTTCTAAGTGTAAAGCTAGATGAAAAAAACAACAGCGTAGGGCAACAAGGTAATTCTTTGCAAAATTAAAAAAACTAAATATTAAAATTTCAGACTCACAAATCTTCCCAGTTAGATGACATGTTCTTGTTGTTGGGGGTTTCATTCACTATCTTTTAATTAATACTTGTTGGCTGCCCATTGTACATGAATTATTTGAATAAAAGGGTTTGGGTGAGTCAAGTGATCGTGTGGCTTCTGTTCTTAACAGTGCATAATTTAGTAGATAGACACAGCTATTAGACAAAAGATATAGTAATGAGCCTTACTGTCTAGGGGAGATGCAGTATTATAGCAGCATGGAAACAGCTAATTATAATAGGGTGATTGTAGATACATATTTTTTAAATACTGTTGGAAAGTCTCTCTTAATGGACTTACAGTAGATCCGGAACCACATATATTATTAAACTCATAAAGTTAAGTCACTAATCAAATAATGTGTATTTCCTAGAAGACAAAGAACATTATTTTTTATCCTTTATATGTGTATGTACCTATTAAATTATTTATAATGTAACCCCCATCTACTGTTAGAGAGGGTTGTCAAGACAACTGGTGATAAAAGGTACGATATAAGGAAATTTCTAAGTTATAACGCATTTTTTAAAGTTAAATATTCAGTTCCCTAATTGAATAATGGCAGTGGTTAGTAGTAGGGGTCCCACAGCCAGAGTATCTGGGCTTCCATCCTTCATCCACTATTAAACAGCCATATCAAATAGGCCTTTGGCAACTTAATTAAAAGCACCATGGATTAAATTCCTGACCTTTGAAGTAGAAATGTACCATACTTTATCTAAGATGCCTTTGATTATGACATACCATTATTTTATGTACTACTAGAAAAGAAAAATCACCCAAAGGAGGGAGTTAAAAAGAAGACACTGTATAAAGTGGATATACCAAAGGGCTATGACTTCAACATGAGGAAAATGAGAAAAAGTCTTGACACACAGAAAAGGGAACCAGAAAACTTGCACACCTCCACTTTGGCACAGAGTGAAAAGAAAGGAAAAAATACATCCCCTAAAATATGAACAAGAAGCCAGTAATCATGCCATTCAGCTGGCCTAATTCACACTATGGTCTGACAAATCTCAAAAGAGAATTTATTTGCAAGTAACTTTAGGTTGCTCATACTCCAGGTGACTGGCAGAAGGAAACACAAATTGTCTCTGGAAGGATTTGATGGAAATCCAAGCTGAAGACATTTCAAGGGAACACTGATTATAACACCAATTTCAGAGATGCTATAATGAAGAAAAAAATAATGCGCAGCACATTAATTGCAAATATGGCCCTGATTCTTTTCTTCCCTGAATCCATGTGCTTTGCATCATGACTTCACAGGTCCTCCCATCTAGAGGTCTATTTCCCCAACGGTCTCTGCATGCCTCATGACCTGTCTTGGCCAATACTACATGACAGACAAAATGGTGTGCCAATTGCAAACCTAAGCTCAAGAGGCCTTGCACATTTCCAGTTGGTACTTGAACTCTGCCATTTCCAGGAAAATAAACCCGCACTAACCTGCTAACAAGCCGAGGGATCATATAGAATAGAGACAGTTCTTCCTAATCAAGGTTTTGCTAGATCACCCAGCCCCCAACCAACCCATCAGCTGACCGCAGATGCATGAGCAAGTTTATATGAGATCAGCTGAGCCCACCCAGATCAACAAAACCACTCTATAGGCTTGTGAGCAAGAATAGTTGTTATTTGAGGCCATTAGATTTTGGGAAATTTTCTTATACAGCAATAGCTAACTGAACAAGATATATCTTTAAAAAAATCAAAGAAACACAGCACTATTACTTACCTTAGGGGGCTATGGTAAGGAATTAATTGATTTAACACCTCTAAGGCACTTAGAATAATGCTTCATACATGGTAAATCTTAAAAAATGCTAACTAAATTCTTTATTGAGGTATTACCATGTTCAACTGAGACTCTTGTCTCCAACTTCACTCATAAATAAAATAGGAGTTCTGATCTGAGGAATGACTGTGAAGATCAAATGCAAGTAGACAAATGTTATGACTGTAAGATACTAAATGAAATGTGATTACAACTGTAATTACACAAGTAGCTAAAATATAATCATGTATATGTACCCAAAAGGTATAAACATGTAAGTGGAATACAAAAAAGCAAATAATGAATTCTGCCTGGGAAACTCAGGGATGGCTTTATAGAGAAGGAAGCATTTGAAATGAACACAAAAGAATAGGCAGGATTTGGTAAGGTAAAAAGTAACTCTAAAGAAGAGAGTGGAAGGCACTCTATGTTAAAGACACTGCATGTTCAAAGATTTAAAGATACGAAAGTATTTGTTATACAGCCATCTTGCCTAACTGTCTGATGTGATAAAAGTAGAAAGTATAAGATGAAAAATGGTCCTGTAATGATGCCAGCAAGATAGGTTGAAAACCTAGTCATGTATCTGTCCAAGCCAAAAATGGCTTTCTTCTTTAAGCAATATAGACATCACCAGAAGTTCCTAAGAAGGCAGTAATATGACACAATCTGTTTTAGAAATATAATTCTGGTAGCAATGCAGAGGAAAGACTGCAGGGAGGGAAGTAAACACAATCATCTGGGTGAAAAATGAATACGGTCTGCCTTAAGGTCTGTTGAAATTAAAGAACTAGAGACGTGTTTGAAAAACTCAATGAAAGACAATGAAAGTTCTTAAATACCTTACTCTGTAGCAAGTCCAGAGCTAATTGTTCTCACGTAAATTATTGAATGTAATTCCTCTGAATTTTGAAGCCTGGACAGGCCACTGTCCATTGGAAACACAGCTGGTGATCAAAATTTAAGTCTGCCTGCCTCCAAAGCCCACAACTGTTTATTCTTATGCCTTGCTTACCAATTTACAGAACAAGAAAGATAGAAGCCAAATATACTAAAGCCCTAATGTATTTGTTACAATTATTTACTGAGTTGACTTCTAGATACCAATGAAACCCTTATGAAGTATAAATAATTTAACTTTGAATTAATTCCCTGAATTATCATAGAGATGAGTTTTTAAGAATGGGTAACAGTCAAGTAAGACTTCATTGGGTAAAGTTAAAAGAAAAATCACTTGTCAGGTAGGATCTCTCTATAAAGCCACAGTGGGGATTCCCAAATAGTCCAAAAGTTTTATGAGCAGGCTAAGGTCAGAGGAGGAAAAGTTCTGAAAGGAAAATGTTGGTAGTGAATATAAGGTGTCTAGATGTCAGATTATAGAATAATTCTTGAGGAACGCTCAGCCCCAAAAGGAGGCAGTATGCAAAAAAAATCTTCCAAATATGTGAAAAGATGCCTTCCATTCAATGGGCTGAACTCTTAGTGAGTTACTGCAGAATTTGGAACTAGGAGTAATGGGTAGGAATTAAAGGAGACACAGTTTTTGACTTACTATAAGAAAAATTTTTCTATTATCTAGAGCCATTTGATTAGGAAATGGGTTTATTTGTGAGGTTATGATCCCCACCTCTGAAAGTATTCAAGTATTGTTCATTCAAAAATACTTAACTGAGCAACTAAAATTTGCCAAGCTCCAGGCTAGGCATTCAGAAACAACTATGAACAAGACTGTCAATTAGAAACGATTATAGAAAGAGATTCTGCATTGTTTATGTTAGAATAGACCCTTATATAATGCTTATCATATTCCAAGTGCTGTTTGAAATTCTTAACAAATATTAATTTACTTAATACTCAAAACAACTTATAAATAGGGAAACTGAGGCAAAAAGAGGCAGTTTGTTCAAGAGAACACAGGTAGTAAGTGTTGGCCCTGAGATTCAAATTCAGATGGTCTGGCTCCTGGGTCTGTGCTCTTGGCCACTATAACTGCTGCCTTTACTGGCCCCACTGGATGGAGTTGGACCACGGGACTGATAAGTTACTTCCATCTCCTCACTCCCAGAATGCCCTGAGTGCATCTACAGAGTGAGTGGTAGAGGACACTGAAGTTTTTTTTTGTTTGTTTGTTTGTTTTTTTTTTTTGCCAAATTCAGTATGTTCCTGGTGACTAGACTTGATTAGGTTTTGTTGTTGTTTTCTTTTTTCTTTCAAATGTGAGCATACACCCCCCAAAAACACACATGCATACCACTATTCCAGAATGTTTTTGTTTGTTTGTTTTAGTCATCAGCCCTCAGACGTAAGAAAGTCTGTGTATCTAAGGGAGAGAAAGTTTGGAAATCAATTTTGTTATACAGAATTTATTTTTAAAAATCCATACAAACTTAATCCATATAAAATTATTTCTTTCAGGCATGAGATGCGGAGAATGAGAATAGAGGAAGAAAGGGGATTACATTTTAGAATTCTGTACTATTTGCTTTTTTATGAACATTCTTTGTTTAAAACTTATGGGAGACTTGTGTAAGTAAAAGTTTATTATAAAACAATAATAAGAATGTCTCTCCTCTTTGCTTATCTAGAAATGAAAGCAAGAATTTGGAATTGTGAACAAAATTCATAAGACTGCCTCTAATTCCCATAATTAGAAAATGTTGAAGCTAACAGCATGAAAATTGCCTGTCATGTAACCGCCTTATTCTACAGATGAGGAAACTGAGGCTGAGAAATTTTATGAAACTTGGATAGGGTCAGAAAGTAAACTGGTTAAGTTGAAATGCACATAGAAGTCATTAAAACTATAAAGCACTGTACAAATACAAGTTTCAACATGACTGGTGCCAGAGCCAGGACTAGAACTAAGCTCTTCTCATTGGCAGGTCAGGGTTTCTGTTACTTTCTCACAATATGTGTTCAGAGTTGCCTGCCACTGTGACTCACTTAGCTACTAGCATCAGGGGACACAGAACTCTGGGGAAACAAATTTAATATTTCTGAGTCTCACTTTCCACATATGTAAAACGAGAATAATAACAGTACCTGCATCCTACTGTTGCTCTGAAGATTAAACGAGCAAAATCGTGTAAAGCACGTAGCCTGGAACATAGTGCACCCGTAAGTGTTATTAATATTTGTTATTACTATTATTGTTATTAGTCACCAATTCACTAGCCTCAGCTAGTTTCCCACAGCAAAATTACCATTCCTTCTCAAAGTAATTCTATTTGTTAAAGTATCCGGATGATGGAGTTTAAAATGAGATCTGAGCACAGATGCCAGCACTGCCAATTACTAACTGAGGGATCTTGAGCAAACTGTCTAAATTTGTAACATTCACTTTTCTAGGTGAAAAATGTAGTGATACTATATAGTGGAATTGTGAGGTTTAAGGGAGAAGGCAGGGAAAACACTATACCCCTGGCATTTATTAAAACTTCCAGTAAATTACAACAGTTATAATTATTTATTAAATTATATTAATGTATGTCCTGAAGGCTCTGTGATGCATGCAAACAGTATAATGTAGAAAAAGAGCCCAGAAATCAGCAAGATGATTGTACGTGGGCAATAGGTTTGCTTAATTCGATTTCCCTAGGTATGCTTTCTCTTCAGCTCTTTGACTACAGCCACCTGTGTTTAAGTGTAAACTCAGGGAAAAAAGAAAGTAGTGGGGAGGGTATATCTCAAATGGTAGAGCACTTGCCTAGCATACATTGAGGTCCTGGGTTCAATTCCCCAGTACCTCCTCTTTAAAAAAAAAAAAAGTAAGTAAAACTAATTACCTCCCCACCAAAACCAAAAACCCTAAATTAAAAAGAAAGAAAATAAGCTAAAGAGAAAAATCAAGAATTCAATGCCCCTCCCCTGTAGATCCACCCATGGGATCCAGCCTGTTCGCTGGTCAATTCCACCTAGAGGAGGAAATGAAAAATGACCAAGTATCTCTTGTCTACCATTTTGTGTAAGATAAAAGGGTGAGAACATTGGATTTGGACCTTAAGGAGAGTCCCTGGGGCAACCCAGGATAGCTCTTTAGAAAGGAATCATCGAAAGGATGAGGGACATAGCGGAAGCCCCACTATGGAGCCAAATGGGGTACATGAGAGCCTGCTGGGGGGATGAAGAAAGAACCTGTGAAGCACTGCGGTGGTGATGACTGGAGACAGGTGGACTCTGCTGTCTTCCTGATATGCATGATCAAGGATGCCACTACCCCTTTAAAGAGATAGATAAGACTGAGTGGACAGAGAAAGCTAAAATACGAAAATAGAAAAGCAAGGGATCAAGAGAAGAATTTCAGTTCAACACTGCATTTCACTTGGATCAATGGTTCTCAAAGTGTGGTCTACAGACCCACAATACCAACCTACCTGGGAACTGGATAGAAATGTAAATTCTTAGCCCTTCTCCAGGTTATTGGATCAGAAACTCTGGGGTTAGTTAGTTGGCTGGGGAGGGCAACAACCTGCGTTTGAACAAGCCTTCCAGGTGGTTCTCTTGCACGCAAATTTTAGAGGAAAGTTAGCATCCTTCTCACTTTTTATTTGAACTGACAATGTATTTTTCTTTTTTATGCCCCAATCTGAACCAAAAAGATAAGGGAGAAGGGTTCAAAGGCTGGATGACTGGGACAGACCTATTTGAATAATCTGCAAATCTGAAATTTACTAAAATTAAAAATAAAAGTGAAGGTTAACAATTGTTTAATCACAGACAAACATTTTCATGCCATGCATGACTTTCACAAAAGAATAGACATATTAGTCCAATGGAATAAATAATAAGATCAGAACAATACAGAACAGTCTTTGTTAAGTGGAGAGGAAATGGCACTTGATGGGTTGCACAATGAACTGGGAACGAGATGTCCTAGATAGAACCTTCCCTATCACCATAGCTCCTGCCAGACCATTTCCGCCCACATCACTGAAGGACATTATTTGCTAAAGCCTAGTTGATCCTATGCAAACAGGACAATGCTGTATAAAGTCTGCTGAGGTTTTGTCACAGCCCTGATTCCAGCAGAAGACTAACATTATCAGAAAAATCCTGTTGTGGAAGTACATAAAAGAACTAGCAAATAAAAGACTGAAAATTGATATTCGTCTTTTGAAAGAAAAGATGTACCCTATTGGAAGGGCACTGGAGTTAAGTTTTCTGCACATCTTGCCTCTCTCATTTCCCACCTGACAAGTCTTATATTGTACGTTTTAGTCGTATGAAGCTTGTCTTCATTCACCTTAACTAGCAGCATGTTCTTTCAGCTGTTTCAGTGCTAAGAAGATCTACTTTAAATGTATCCATTGAAAAATGGGCATTTTTAACTTATTTCACTAATGAGTGAGCATGTGAATTTTCGTATAGTTACTAAAACCTTTGGTAAGGTGTTAATGAGAAATACCATCATTGGTACCAAAAATTTCAAACCAGGCTGAACTTTACCGTGCATCCCATAAAACCCCATGGGATCATCTGATTCAAAGAGATCTGAAGACAGAGTCATACTGTTGCATTCTGATATTATAAGATATATTGCCTCTCGTTCACTTTTGTGATACTTTAAAAAATTAGTCTATAAAATTTTCATGGCAGCTTCAAAGCATTAAAGTGTAGGTAATGGAATGAAATGGCTTGAAATGAAAAGAGTTATTGAGATTATGCCGGTCGCACAACTGAAATTAGAGCAAAGAACTAAGCATCAAAGAAAAATGTTTGGGAAATACTTTTTAAAAGTGACTATAACCATCTCTTCAAGAGGATGTATAATGGCAGTGAGTGGCTGTTCTATTATACATCAAACAGTCCTGGTCTGCAAGTCCATGAGTAGTTAGGAGAGGGTACAGGATTTTTTCTCAGGGCAGGGATAAGAAATCTTTGCAGGACTCTCTCTGTGTATCAGTGGCATGTTCACCTCTTAGTCAAGAACCAGGTTCCAGGTTACCTGGTATAGAAGTTCCCACTGTCTCTAGGGTGAGCTGCCACAAAGAGCCCACAGGTAGAAAGCTTGCAGCTAAGGGAGTTGCCTGGCCAGTGCTGGGACTGGGGCAGATCTGGTGTTCAGTGGAAGAGGAATAAAAAGGCTGTGCAGGAGGAGTCTGGAGAGGAAACAGAGAACAGAGGGAAGCCATCTGGCTACCAACAGTGCTAGAATAGAAAAGAGTTCAGTTGCTTTGCTTGTCAACTCTCTCGACCCCCTGCCTGAATGGTCACCACAGGAACCACAGCATCAAATGAAAGTGGTTTATTTGATAGGAAGTCGAATCAGCAAACACCAGAGCCACCAAGGTCTGTGTAGCTCCCAGATCCTACAGAAAGCCTGTGTGTCGCATGTGGGGTGACTCCGGGGCAGCAAGTACCCATTTTGAAAGGGAATAGGAGGGGGAGGCAGGTGAAAGGTCATGATCCATTAGCACGGAAGCATCTTCTAGACTCTTTCATTTTTCTCAAACACAGTTTCCTTTGATGACAGGAAGACACTCTACTATAGATTTTTTCAGAGAAAAAACTTTGCCCTCTCAGAAGCCTTTGTTTTAAAGATTCACTCCAGATGTTTAAAGCAAGAAGGACAGCAAGGATGCACACGACTTTGAGTGTCCAATGTGCCGTCTCTGGTAAATTTACTTTGCTAAGTGAATTAACTTCTTTTGCTCAGTCTCTTGGCGATGAAAATAGGAGCAATAATATTGCAAATCTCTTTAAGCAACAGACTACATATTCAACTGTCTTAGCCATCCCCAGTAGAAGTGATTCCGGCAGCTCAAAGCCACAAGTTTTCCTAACGAACCTCGCCACCTCTCCCAAACCTGCTGTCCCCTCTCAACAGCTGGTGCTACCACATCTACCAGTCCTCCAAGCCGGAAGATAAAGTCTTCCTGGGTTTCCTGTGCTATTTCTCTCAACTACTCCTTCCTCATTACTTACCTGGGTTAATGCAACCACAGTCACTATTGCTGACTGGCTGCCTTCATTCCAAGCTTGCATTTTCCATTCCCTCTGCCCAGAGGGACAATTTCATCTTTTTATCCTCATTGGACAGAAGGACTGGAAAGGGATGGAGAGAGAGGCAGGTGGAGGTGATTAGATATTGGAGGCATGGAATAAAAATAATTAGAGTTGGTGTGGGAATTTGCTCTGTCAGTTTAAACTTACTCTTTCTAACGAATACCTCAAAAAGAATGTCATTAGAAGCCAGTAAAAACAAAACAAAGCAAACAAACCAAAACTTTCTTCATTCTTTCCAAAATATCTAACAATTTATCTGTTAGGAATTATCAAAGAGAACAGAGGAGTCATTCTTTTTTGTTGATTTTTTAAGGCCAGATACATTGCTGGTTGTGCATAAATTTTCTCTCTTACAGTCGCATGCCAGAACATAGAATACTTTCAAAACAACAAAAGCACTTTCTGTTTTGCAGAGGTGGTGAAGTGCAGGCTTGCTCTCTGCATTTTGTACCCAGCCGGCAGACACAGTGATCTCATAAACAAGTATGTGACAATTCTGCTGTGCATGCACTTGTCTCTGTAACTAAGTTATGAACTCACCACAACTACCTGTTTCTGCACAGATGCTCAGCTCTCACACTGGAAGCGCTAGAAATGTTCTCAGAACCTGCACCTTGGAATAAGCACAAAGGACAAACAAGGACCTGATTTGACCTAATTCTCCAAAACGAGAATGACTAACAATAGGTGGTTTGTCAGTTTGGCAAGGAATGAGTGGATCCTGTATGAGTGAGTGTCTGAAATATTGCAGACCTGGTTCCTAAAGTAGAATCATAAAACTTTGGAGCTGGAAAAGATATCAGAAAAGCAACCTCTCAGCTGGAGTAGGAGAGCAGACTGACACTCAAAAAGCTGAAGTGGCTTGCATTTGGCAAGTGAAATTGGCACTCAGCTACAGAGAGAAGCAGAGCCGATCCTGAAACTCTGGTCTCCTGATGTACAGACAGGACAGCAGCCATTTGCTTAGTTCCCAAGTAGCAAACAGCGAGAAGTCAGCTCATCTAAGTCCCAGTAGGTGTTGAGTCATCTTGGCTTTCCCAAATGTGAGCCACTCTGGGGAGATTCCAAGCACGTGAGTGAAAACACACAGAGGATGGAGCCCCAGGTGTGTCCTGCCTCTAGTGAAATCCTGTGCCAGAGTGAGAGGCAGAAACTCCTCAGTTCACCAGTCCAAAACAGCAGGAGGAACATGCAACTAACACTTCTAAAGTTCTATCGGTACTTTGAAGAAATAATGCAGCCTGTCCCCTGGAGGTGCTTAGATGCTCCTGCTTCACACGTCAGAAGTTCTCTGAGCCACAGGTTATTGATATGGAGTTACTCCTTCACGGAGTCATTTGCAACTCATTCAACAAGTGTTTGTTGAGCCAGACATCATGATATATACCGAAGCAAATCTGATACATGTAGTCTTTGCCTTCACAGGACTTTCCCTGAGGCAAAACTTCTTATGATTTGCCTGCCCTGCCCTCCAAGCTCTACTCAAGCAGTAAAAAAAAAAATGCACTGATGATAACAAAAACTAGTTACATACATGAAAAGACTGGGATAACTAGCAAGTTACTATTTTCTGTAAAATTCTTAATTACACCAAAGCATGTGAAAATAAATCCCCCCCCAAAAAAAGACAGATTTTCTTAATCACTAGGATATAGAAATTTTGAAAGAAAATTAAGTTAAAAGAGAACAAGTGCTTTTATGTCAGAGCACACAGCATATTTAGTACAGGCTAAAGAGAAACTGAAGTAAAATACAAAATCGCAGGTTTCTCCTCTTCTCTAAATCCGAGCTTTAGTTTGCAAATGACCCAGCTATAGAGTTTCACATTTTTTGCACATTTCATGTTTTACATGAATGAAATAGACAATCTAGTTCTCTGAACTTTATTTCTTAACATTTACTTTCTCAAACCCCTGAAACCTGGTTACCTTTTCATCGATCCACTGATGCAGTAAAGTGGCCAAATCCCAAGGTCCCCACTCAGCCCTTAAAAGCCTCATGGTTGTTGCTAAGTGTGGCATTCCTGAATGCACTGTTAGTCCTAAAACCACTTTCTCCCTCTGAGCATTTTCTCTTGTTAGCAGCTTGTGTTCAGTCCAGATCATCTACTCTAGAATCCTCTCTCTTCTTACAGTCACTTTTTAAAATTTATTTTTTATTGAATTATAGTAGATGTACAATACTATATAAGTTACAGTTGTACAATACAGTGATTCACAATTTTTAAAAGTTATACTCCATTTATAGTTTTTAAAAAAATATTGGCTATATTCCCCATGTTGTACAATATATCTGGGTAGCTCATTTTATACTAATAGTCTGTACCTCTCACTCCCTCACTCCACTGGTACCACTAGTTTGTTCTCTGTATCTGTGTGTCTGCTTCTTTCTGTTATATTCACTAGTTTGTTATATTTTTTAGGTTCCACATATAGGCGATATCATACAGGATTTGTCATTCTGTCTGATTTATTTCACTTAGCATAATGCCCTCCAGGTCCAACCACGTTGCCACAAATGGCAAAATTTAATTCTTTTTTATGGTTGAGTAGTATTCCATTGCGCGCACGCGCGCACGTGTGTGTGTGTGTGTGTACCGCATCTTCTTTATCCACTCATCTGTTGATGGACACAAGTTGCTTCCATAGCTTGGCAATTGCAAATAATGCTCCTATGAACATTGGGGTACATGTATATTTTCAAATTCAAGTTTTTTTTTTTCAGATATTACATAGGAGTGGAATTGCTGCATCATATGGTAGTTCTATTTTTAGTTTTTTGCGAAACCTCCATACTGTTTTCCATGGTGGTTGCACCAATTTACATTCCCACCAACAGTGTATGAGGGTTCCCTTTTCTCTGCATCCTCACTAACCTTTATTCTTTGTGCTCTTTTTGATGACAGCAGAAACTCTGCAGGACAGAAAGGAGGGAGCAGCACGAAATATTTAACGTGATGAAAGGGAGAAACCTACAACCAAGAATACTCTACCCAGCAAGGCTCTCGTTCAGATTTGATGGAGCGATCAAAAGCTTTACAAACAAGCAAAAGCCAAGAGTTCAGCTCCACCAAATCAGCTTTACAACAAATGTTAAAGGAACTTCTCTAGGTGAAAAAGAAAAGGCCAGAACTAGAAACTAGAGAACGACGTTTACTTTTTAATTTAGGTTGTATAGCCCATATTCTTCTGAAAGCATTTAAATTGCCTTGCAAGGCAAACATCATATAAAATGGACCAATTAGGAACAAAAGAGTTTCAATCGTACGCACGGAGATCTCATCCCTTGCTTGAAGCAAGGAGAAATCATCCCAGTTCAGGCTGAGCAGAACGGAGCTCCGCATTTTCTACCAGCTGAAACACCAAAGGAAACATGTTGAACTACATTCTTTTCATTATCAGACAAACAAAAAGTACACACAACTGTCTCTGTAGTCTGAGCCACTTCCTGGAATGAAACTCAAGGAGTTTATGACATGAAACCTTGTAGAAAACACAGCAAGTAACACATCACTTCAATTATGTGATTATAACATTATGTGATTACAAAAATTCCATTCAGACCACCCTTTGTAAAAACAGCATGCTATACAGAATGCAATGAAAGCACTGGGGAGAGAAGGGAAGACAAGGTAGTCTGGAGCCTGACATTCTCAGGATCTAAATTAAGATGGGGGATAATTTTGAACAGTGAAACAATGAATGTGTCTATTAGACTCTCTCAAATACCAGATTCCTAGGTAATGCTGGCTGAGGCTATATTATTGTCATTTCATGATTACAACTCTCACAAGAAACTGCAGTGTAAATATTCTGGTTTGTCAGTTAAAACTAAACCTCCTTGCTTTAGTTATTAGTCAAGATTTGTCATTTTTGTCAACAGTCACATTTGTTCTCATCATAAACAAGCAGTCTCACTCACCACAGCAGGGATGCCAGCCAGCCTAAGAACAACTGTTTTCCTTACAATTGGCCTTGGATAGGATCTCAGTAAAGATGCTATCATTTGTATCTTCTAACAGGAAGAAAAAATTTCACTGTGAAAGTTTTATTTTTTAAAGCCTAAACAACTTTGTTTTGTTTTATGATTAGTTATTCTCATCCACTGAAGAAACTCAGTGTTAAACCTCTTAAATATTAAATAGTAAGAATAACACTGAACTAAAGACCCCATTGTTGTAAGCCAGCTGGAAAAATGTACCTTTATGTAACTACACAAACCCAAGCTGTCAGTTGGATTAATCTTGATTATTTAAACATTGATGAGTGTCCAGATTATTTCAATTTATATTTAATGGATGCAGAGTTGTTCTTTCATGTAATGACTTGCTAATAGTCTATATCTTAAGATCCTTTCTGTTTAAACTGATCAATCTAGAGCTATGAGAAGTTTTTCTTTGTGCAGTATATACTAGAACATGCCCCTAGCTCTCCTAACAACTGTCCATATGGGATAGATAACCACTAAAAGGGAACAAAAGGAGTACTACTGAGACATAACTTGTTGTCTGCATTATGCGTTAAGATTCCATCTGTTAGATTTCCACTTTTGGCCATAATGTAGTAATTTGAACCCACTCGCTTTCCCACCAAAAACAATGAAAAAAACTGGATAAAATATACAAAATAACTCTGTAGATACTGGACGACACACAAGGCAGGACTGGGATCCCTGCGAGAAGGAAAACAAATGAGATGGCCCTACAGTCACTCTAGTTGTTGCCTGATAGCACTTTCCAGGCTGCAGCACAGGGAGGGAGTCCCACACGAGCACAGCCGGGCCTCACCAGTTCATGGTAAATGTGAGTTCAACTATCTGTACTCACTATTTTATCCCAGTAGTTAATATTTCGACTTTTAATGGGATATAGTGGGACTTTAAATTCTTCAGATGATGTGCTCTGGTAAAAGAATTTGAACTTAATAAGACTTTCAAAAACAAGTGGGTTTAAAATTGGAAAATGTATTAGAGACAGCAGATCATTTAAAAAAATAAAACTGATCAACTCAACTGATACAGAAACAGCATTTTAAAAATCCTTCACTAAACCTTTTGTTTAACAAGCTAGACATCAAAAACTAGGAAAACAGAAATAGGAAGTAATTAGGGAGCATGATAAAAAAATCAAAACCACTAGTCAATAACAAACCAAATAATGCAGTTATTTCATTATTCTCACTGTCGATGTAGACTAGACATCTTCCTATTAAAAGCAGTAATCAGACACAAATGCTTCTATTTCCTTTGTGGCTTAATATTATTCTTAGATCAATAAAATGTCTAACAGTAGGGGACTACTTTAGAAATATATGTACTAGATATAAAATAACCATTAAAATGACATTGTAGATAATGAAAAAGGAATGGCGTTTTAGGCCTTCATAGAATTCAGTTTTAAAGAGTTACTATCATTTGTATAATTATAGAATTTTTAGACTTTTCTAGAATATAAAAAGTTAATGATCAGTGAGATAAAATACAGCAATTTTAACAAGAATTATTTCTGGGTAGTACAGTATTTTTTTTAACCTTACTAAGTTTTCTAAAATAAGCATGAATTAATTTCATTATTACATTATAATTACTTTTTATTTAAGAAAAAAAGACTTTTAAAAACAGCTACATATGTGTATATATGCTCATATAAACATAGAAAATATGTAGAAGATTATACATTAAGCTAACTGTTAACATTGGTCATCTTTGAATTAATGACTTGGGCGTATGTGGGCCACGGGCAGAGATCTCTGTATTATTTGACTTGTAATAGGTACATGTATTACTTTTGTGATTTCAAAAATCTGATAAAATAAATGTATCCCCAGAGCTATCATAAATAAAATAAAGGACACACAAAGGGATAACTATTTGCCAAAGATGATATATTGGTATTTTAAATGATTAATAATGCAGATAACAATAATAAAAATGCAGACACACCACTATAAAATGGCAAAACAATATTAAAATAAAAGCAAAAAATACACATAAGACAAACACTTGAAGAAATATATATCCCTAACAGCATATAAATATTAGTCAACTGCACATATTTCAAAAAATATAAAAAGAATTTGTTATTAACATTTTGACAAACTGACATAAGTTCCAGAAAAGATACAAGTTGCTGAAATTATTAAGCTGATTATTAATAATTAATAAATTATTAATCTTATAAACTACTAGGAAAAGATAAATTGTTATTTTTTTCTTGAAAATAATTTGATAATATACACATAGAACTGTTAAGGGTTTCTACTATTGAAATCAGTAGATTCCACTCAAAGAAATCTACCCAAGTACATTATTAAGAGATCTAAAGAAAAATGTATTGAAAATAATTATTGCAGCAATGTACATAATGGAAATACTCTAAAGTCCAATAATAAGATAATGGCATATTAAGTATAAAGTGTTCAAACTGTGAAACATTACAGTCTATAGGTAAGGTAGCCTAATTTTTATTTCTAGTGTCAACTGAAATCTTGACCCTATGGAATGACTTTGCCCCAGGCACTATTTAGGCTTAGCGACCAGCTGGGCCAAATTTCTGCTTTTCTAGCCAAGGGCAATCATGGTTTTTTTCAGTTTACCTAATCTCTGCTTAAGGTAGAGAGAGGTCTCTCTCAAATAGAAGAGTGATTTCAGCCTTTCTGGCCTTCCAATGTGCTCCAATCTGGTGCGTATCTGGTCTTATCTGGCTTCCTAGCCTTTCCCCAGACCCCTCCCAGGGCTGTGGCTTTCTCTGCAGGTGAGGATACACAATGAGTCCCCAGGAAGGGTCAGCAGTGTGTGACTTTTAGACCACAGCCAATGTAAGATTTACACATAAGAATAAGATTCAATGCCATAAAAGATATTTTTGGATGTTTACAACAGCACATACTGCAGTCTTATTCATAAAAGAAATCAAGAAATGTGTGGTGACATGTCATTGTACCTAAAATGTATTATCTAAAAATGTTCTGGGTTTGGCAATCCAGACAAACATGGCTTCCAAATCCACCAACTGGAACTACATTTCAATTTTCATAATTCATAAATTAAATAGTAAATTATTAAACAGGACCTATTCAAGTTTTGCAGTAGTTTTCATTGCAGGGACATTAGCTAGAATTATGAGCTCCATGGGATACAGTCATCTTGCACAAGAAGCCAGTAACCCTACAACTCAGTGACTGATTCCTGCTATCTTGGCCGCCACCAACCAAATATGTCACAACTTAGAAAGGATTTAATTCTCTGCCATTTTAAAATATTACTGTTGACTATTATTTCCTCAGTGTGTAAAATCCACTTTGGTTCAGCAAACATTGTCTTTACCTTGGTTAGCACAGTATTGGAGACTCGATAGTAACATTGTCCTCATTCTTGAGTTGCTCACCAGCTTATGCTTTTTTGATGATTATATAAACTCACTACAAAAATATCTTAGAGAGAAGTAGGGAGGTAACAAGAAACATTTAGGTTCAACTGGTTCATCTTTTTTCTTTGTTCTTTATTCACATCCACTAAGTTAACATGTATACAGTGTCTGAAATCACCACAGCACTTGATTACATCTTTATCTTTGCATAAAGGCCAATAAAATGCCAAATGTAGTTTAATCCAATTTATGACCCAAGAAGTGGATCATAAAGGAATGATCTTTTTTTCTTTTAAACTTCAGATGTGCAAAGTCAAGTTAATCAGATTCTTTCCCTTCTGGCCTGCTACCATCTTTGCCAACTCCTCTTCTACTTTATTTTAGTATGTTTCCCCATCTCCAACCCCATTCTCCACCATGGTAGTATTTTTAATAAATGTCCTTATTGTATATGCATGTCCAGAAATACATAGTTTTCTTGTGTGTGACACTTAATTTCCACAACTTAAACTGTACTATAAATGTTAACACAGTCCTTTTTTTTTAAACTCAATACTATGTTGTCCATGTTCTGTGTCTAATTCATCTTTGTTTCTTCTGATATAGCCACATCAGTTCCATCATGTACATACACTACATTTTTCTTATCCACATCCCTAGTAACTATGTTTATGTTAACTTTTGCTCCGATAAGCAATGCTATAGTGAGTATCTTCCTAGACGGCCCTTATGGACCAGTGAAATTTCTTCCCTGAGAGATAGAGTCTGGAACGGGATTGCTAGGGTGGGATACAAGCATATTAGCTTTTCTAATTATTGTCAGATTGCTTTTAAGGATGAGGGCAACAACTTGTCTTCTGACCATTGGGCACAAGATGTCCCATTTCTTCTCATTTTCTCAAACAGCTGATACCATCCAACCTCTAATTTTTGCAAATCTAATGAGACAAAGAAGAACTCATTGTTACGATTTAATTTCTCTGGAATCTGATGTTAAAGTGAAGCCAAACATTTCTTTACATACTTAGTCATCTGGGCTTCCCTCTCAATGATGCTCCAGTGTGAGGCTTGCCCACTAATGGAGGTCCTGAGTGAGTCCCACGTGCTAGAAACACATGCCAAGACCTACCTCCCACTTCCCACCTCCAGCGACCAGGAGGAAGCCCAGTGTGATCTGAGCTGCACAGGCCTTCCCCAGCCCTCTCTGCTCCTGGGTGTGTCTGTCTAAACCTCATCTCTCAATGTGTCCCTCATCTTCTGCCTCTAATCTAACCCTGAATCCCTTCCGAAGACACTACATCCACTGTAGTTTCCACAACAGTGAAGTCTATTCTTTCTCCTCATCCTTGGTTCCAGTGTTTGGAGGAGGTGAAGGGTTTTTTGGCCCTTGTTGCTGATTCCAGGATATTCTCTCCCCCTCGTCCCTAAAGTCCTACATCTCTGAATCCTGTGTCCTTACAATGCGTCACACCCCACTGCTCGAGGTTGCTGTCCTCTGCTCATACCTGTTCTCTCCCTCACTCCAGAGACACATCACTTCTCTCTCCAACTACTGTCTGGCACGGTTGAGTACTTCTTCCTAAAATGACTTCCTCCCATTTGATTCCAAGACACCACTCTCTCGGTTTCTTTCTTATCTCAATACTCCTTTCCAGTTTTTCAGCTGGGAGTCTTTTCCTAAAATCCCCGAAACACTACAGTTACCTAATCTCTCTGAGCCTTGGTCTGTCTTGTAGATTGCATAGATGCAATGAGGCTTCAATGAAATAAAATTTACCGAACTGAGCATTAACCTTGGATCACAGGCATTCAATGAGTGATGGCTATTACCATTAGTAGTAGCAAACATGATATCAGGGGACAATTAGTATTCCCAGGTAAGGAATAATAAAGATGCTGCAGTGATTCTCAGTTAGCTTTTCCTAGGAGTGCATAAAAAATAAAAGGTCACAACTTTAACCTTTAAAAGAAATATATACCAATAAAATAAAGACTAATTTTATTTCTTGACATGAAAATCCCTTGCTATGGAACTTAAACAGAACCAGGAAATTGAAATGCAAAGTCTCACCTTAGATAAGAGATGGTAAAACACACACATTTTTAAAACACCAACATTCTATTACACCAAAGCATAAGCCAAAAATTATTAATGGCAGTGATATATTTTTTTAGCTCAGCATGTCTGTTATGAAAGTTTGAGAATCTGGTCTAGGGGAAAATTATGTTATTTGGAAAATGTCTTTAGTCACAGTGGGCTAGAGCATGTGCAATTATAAACGATCCCCAAATTCCAGTGGCTTAAAATATTGGTTTCTGCTGGTTTTCCTCACTTATGTCACATGTTATCACACATGTGGCTCTTACTTATGCTGTTTTCACTTTAGGATCTAGGCGGATGGAGCAGTCACTATCTGGAACAGTGCCCATCACTCTAATGGGTAAAAGAAATAGCCAGGCACACACTGGCTCTGACAGCCACCCCCTGGAAGGGCAGGCATTGCTTTCTTCACATCTTAAAGCTAAAGCAAGCCATGTGGTTACACACAGCTGCAATTGGTGCAGGCATGCAACCCTTCCACGTGCTCAGAAGAGAGAGAGCTGGATATCTGGAACAGCCCCAATAACTACCATTCTTCAGTTCAATATTCAGAGTTCAGTTCCCATTTCCTTTGACTTCTTGAATGGAAAGAACCCTCTCAATCTTCAATAATCTTTATTAACAGGCAGTTAAGAACTTTCTATGGAGTTGCCAGATGTATCAGACTTTCAGTCAGTAACAAATCTGAACTTAGATTGGCAAAAGCAAAAAGGTTTCTTTAAGGTAGCAAGACTTGCTGATACAAGCACTGAACTAAGAATTGGTATTTCAGTCTAGGTTTTACCACTGATATCTTCTGTGGCCTAAGGCAAGTTGTTTAATGACACCATCCTTCAAGAAAATAAGGAGACGTAATGACTGATTGATGCTGGAACATCTCTGAGCAGAGTAAGGAGGTGGTAGAGATTAATAGTGAAATCTTCCCATCAGATGGAAGCCTGAACTATTCAGTGACTGACACTAAAGAAGCAAAACATTGACATGCAAAGTGTTTCAAATCCTACAAGACGGGCTGTCTATATTGTAAAGAGTTATTATATATGAGCATGCCATATTCAGTTCTCTGTTTCACACTGATGGGAAAAGAAAACCTACACGTTCAAATCTGGCTCTGAATTTTCCCTGTAGTAACACAGGCACTGTCAGGAACTAGCTATACAATATTGTATTTATCACATATCCCAGTGTGAATGTCTGCATTACCTAGTAAAGAGTCCCAAGAGGAGGGAACAGACAGAATTTCTTTAGAGACAAACTATTTTCTAGTCAGGCTATAAATAATGGCAGGCAGGGAGCCGACAGTGTTAGTAATAACTCGTGATGCTTTCAGTGATCCCAACTCAACACTGCCAGATCAAAATATTTGAACAATTATAAATTGTTTTAAACAAAGCATTTCAAAACACAGGCAATGCACAGCACAGCACCTTACATATTATATAGTTTATTTTCTGTTTTCTCTTCCCTTTGTTCTAACTACATAAGTAATTTATACATATTTTTGTCAATGTAACAATTCAGGCATAAAAACATACAGTCCAAAACCTCAAACCCTTCATTTACTGTATCTCCACAGATAGCAGCAACCTCTAACCTTGACAAGCCTCCTATTAATTTATACAATAATGCACACATGCTCATCCATATATCCCTTTGTAAAGTTTTTTTCCTACATGAATGATGGGAAAGTATATATGTTAAAATAGAGTTTATTTTTTCCCCTTAACAATGGGACTTGCAGAGATTTCCATGTAAAGAAATATAACTTTATCCTATCTTTTAGTTGGCGGCATAATACAGTTAAGCACTATTTATTTAACACGTCCCCTATCAACAGTTCTGCGGGCCAGTTTCAAATTTTTATTATTAAAGATAGGATGCAATCTTTTAAAAATATACCTTTAAGGTGGAATTTTAGTAGTGGACTTGCTAGGTCAACAGTACTCTTTTTTACCTTTGGAGAGACACCATGAGATTGCTTTCCCAGCAGATTCTTCCCTGTACACCCCAACCAGAGTGTGTGAGTCACCTGCTTGACCTTCATTCTCAGTTCAACAGCATATGCTAATCTAATGTGTAAAAACATCTCAGTTGGTAATTTAATTGCGTCCTGATTGACAATACAAGTTAGCACATTTTCATTGAAAGATACCTCAGGAAACTGAGATTCATGTTTGGAGACTTTTTTTTTAACTGTGTTTTTCGTATTTTGTTTTCACTAATTTATAGAAACAGTTTGGATATTCTGGGTACCAACTTGTTGTCTGTTAAGTATGTTGTAAATATTTTCCAGTTTAATGCAAGTTTGGCTTTATATTTAGTGCATTTCATTATACAGAAGTTTACATCTTTTTGTATCCAAATCTGTGGGCTTTGTGTTTAGTTAGGAAGACTTTCCTCTCCCTAAATTAATCCAATATATTATTCTATTCTTTCTTCAGATCCTGTCTTTGGAAGCCAAGTGTATGGAGGTATTATTTATAGGCAATAAAATTCATTCTAAAAGTGCACAAGTTTTGACAAATGCATGCAGTCATGATACCACTACCACAATCAAGACACACAACAGTTTCATCTCCCAAAAGAATTCCTTCAAGTCCCTTTTGTCAACCCTTAGTCCAATACCCAGACCCAGACAACTTCTGATCTTTTTTCTGTCCCTATGGCTCCCTTTTGCATAAAGTCTCATAAATGGAATCATATACTATGTAGCCTTTTGAATCTAGCATCTTTCACTTAGCATAATGTACTTGAGATTCATCTCATTAGCTGAAGGCACCTATAAATGGCTACATCTTATTGCTGAGTGGCGTTCTATTGTACAGATGACCACATCTTATTTTACCATTGGCTGGCTGAAAAACATTTGGGTAGTTTTTGTTTGGGTGATAACAAACCACTAGAAGCACTCGCTGTAAGATTTTTGGATAAATGTAAGGTTTTAGTCATCTTAGGTAAACATCTAGGAATGAGAATGTGAAGTCATGTGATAAGTTAATGTTTAAAAGAAATTGCTAAACTGTTTTCCAACAGGATTGTCCTATTTTGCATTCTCACCAGCAGTGTCTGAAAGTTCCGGCTGCCCTACATCCTCATCATTAGCACTTGGTATTATTGGAATTTTAAACTGCTTTGTTTCTCTGGCCATTCTAAAAAGTGTGCAGTGATTAACACTGCAGTTTTAATTTGCCTTTCTCCTTTAATGATGTTAAGCATCTTGTCATGTGTTGTCATTCCAGTATCTTCTTGGGTAAAGTATCTGTTCAAATCTTGTGCCCGTTTTTATTGGGTTGTTTCTGATTATGGTGTTTTGAAAGTTACTTACGTAGTCTAGATACAGGTTCTTTCTCGGATATGCGTATTTTTCTCTCAGTCTTTGGCTTGTCTCTGCCCTCCCTAAACACTGTTGAAGATCGGAGATTAATTCTGATGAAGTCCCGATGATCAATTTATTCTTTTTGAATTATGCTTTTAGTGTCTTATCTAAGAAATCTTTGCTAACTCAGGGTCATAAGGATTTTTCTCCTAAAAGTTTTCTAGTGTAGGTTTTATATTTAAGTCTATGACTTATTTTGAGTTTTGAATTTGATTTATGAATTATATTAGTTTACTAGGGCTGGCATAGGACTGGATGGCTTGCACAACAGAAATTTATCTTCTCACAGTTCTGGAGGCTGGAAGTCCAAAATCAAGGCATTGGTAGGTTTGATTTCTTCTGAGACTGCTCTCCTTGGCTTGCAGGTGGTCCCCTTGCTATGTGTAAGCATGCTTTCCTGTGTAAGCATGCATCCCTGATGTATCTTTTTGTGTCTCAATCTCCTCTTCTTTTAAGGACACCAGTCAGATTGGAGTAGGCGTCATCCTTATGGCCTTATTTTAACTTTAATTACTGCTTTACAGGCCCTATCTCCAAATACAGTCCCATCCTGAGGTAATAGGGGCTAGGACTTCAAACATGAAGCTGGAGGGAGGATACAATTCAGCCCTCCCTCCATGAATCAAAGTTCATTTTTCTGTGTATGGATGTCCAATTGTTCCAGTACCATTTATTGAAAAGACCATTCTTTCACCATTTTTTTTTTATGGTGAACCTGTTTTCCTCCTGTTCTACAAGTGAAATTGTATTAGTATTCTGCCTCTCCTTGGAGATCTTTCTGTCCTTAAATTTCTAGCTAGTTAATTGCCCTGAGACCTCAGCTGGGTCTCATTCTTGCATTTTTTTGTGGGTTTGAGAAAAATGAGGATTTCATACATTTTCTGGCTTTTTCTTTTCAGCATGGGAGATGCTCTTTTTCTAACTTTATACCCTTTCAAGATCCTGTAATGCCATTTTAATTTTTCTGTGTATGTTTCACTCATTAAGGTTTTCTTTTATGTCTCTCAGTACAAGTTTATATTTTTCATAAATTTCTCATATTTTATAAGGTTTATTTCTTGACATTGCAGAATTTTAATTTTGGTTATTCTGATGTATGCAACAGTATCATTTACTTTAGCATTGCTTTAAACTCTACTAATATTTAGGGAAATAAATGATTTTTATAAGTTGATCTGGCAAACTTACTGAATTTTATTAAATCTGAGAGTTTACCCATTGACTTTTCTTGAATTTTCTCATCCACTTATTCTTAGTTTGTAGCTCCTAGAACTATTCTATTGCCATAGCAATGTTTTCCTATATGTCGTGGGCTGCCAGTTCATCTTATTTTTATCCATAGATCTGATCCTATTTTCTCTCTTTTAGAAATTTAGAGTTTGTGTATGGCGCTGTTGTTTTCCTGTGCCTATATAGATATTTTCCAAAATCTTTTTTGGAATTTCATGAAGCATCCTGCTCCATGTGGAAACTCGAACTCAACACTTGCTTGCTTTCAAATGCGCCTCCTCTAATTTGATTTTTCCCATGAGTAAAACTTGTTTGCAAATCAGGTGTATTTTGGAAAAGCACACATATAAAGTTTCTGAAAACTAAATCCTATTTTAAATATACTAGGTAAACTTAGCTTTCAATAACATCTTGCGAAGGGGGTAATAAGTTGTCGAGCACAAACTCAAAATTATCAAAAAAAATAGCTGTATTACTTTCACCCAGTTTTGGTATCAGGATAAATCTCAGCTCATTCACTGAGTTTGAAATTTTCCTATTTTTTTACTTCTAGAAAATTTTTTCTAATATGGAAATTATACAGTCCTTGTAGTTTGTTAGCTCTTTCCAAGAAAATCCATTTGCCTTATTACCAATAATGAAAAGATGTTTCAATCACTATTTTAATTTTTTTAACAGCACTGGTCTAGCCCAACGTTTGGCTCTTCCTAAGTTAATGTTAACTTAAAAAGTTATTTTACCTAGGTTTTCAAACTGCTTGCATGAAGCTTTTCATAATATTCTTTTATAATTTTTAATTGCTTTGATTTCTGCAGTTATATATTCATTGCTCAGGTTTTCTAAATTTTCTATCAACAAAAGGATGTCTTTAATTCATTTTCAAAGCACCAGGTTCTGTTTTTTTTAACATCTTTTTTTGAAAGTTTTCTCTTTAACTTCAACTTGTACATTTAATAATTTCTTTCTACTTTCCTTGAAGTTATTTTGCTGTAATAACTTCCTGAGTTGAGCATACTTCATTTATTTTCATGATAAGTATATTCAAGACTCTAAATCTCTATAGTTTCTCTCTGACCACTTCTCACAGGTTTTATGTTTCCTTTGTCATTTATTTTTTAATTATTAGAGAACTGCTTTAATGGGACAAGGACTTGCTAGTAATGGCAGAAGAAGGCATGTTTGCTAATATTTTTAAATTTCATTTTTACAAGCATTTACATGGATTCTGATTTTTGTTTTTAAGTATTTTTTATTGATTGATATTTTGTTTAACCTATTCAAACCTTTGACAACATCCTGTGTATTTAAAAATAAAGTGAGAATCAGTTGCAAACATATCTTAGAATCACTAGATGCAAATATGGCTAGGAGACAAAAAATAAACCTTGATTTTACATGCCTATGTCTGAAAAATTAAGATGACCTCATGGAAAATCAGGCAGCATGACCTATAAGAAATCAGAGGAAAGGCCTAAAAAGTATTTTAAATATGTTGGTATTGTTATTCTGTCCCCGAACCTCTTCAAATGCGCAAGGTTGTGGTTTTTAATTTTCATTTTTATTATTTCATCTTCGGATGTGAAAAGCCACAAATCTACCTTCTTACCATATCTTCTAAGTCTAGTTATCACAGGAAGCATTAGAGAAGTAGACACTTTTGACACAGGAGACAGAACCATGGCAAGTTTAGGAGATCATATGGAATTTGTCTGGATCGCATGATAGTTCTTTGGAAAACCATTTGCAATATTTGATTGCACACAGTTAAGTTACAGCCTAATACTTCTCCAAAAATGGGATAGAAAAGGCTGTGCATTTTTTCTTTAACCCACGAGTATATCGACAACAGGTATAAATTGAACAAAGGGGAAATTATTTTTAAGAATACAAAGGAGTTATCCCCATTTCCTCAGGCCACACCAGCCTGGAGGAAGAAATGATGTCCCAGTGTTAGTAATAAATACCATTATTCTGCATTTCATTCCCCAATGTGTGAGGAAATCTTTCAGTTCTCAAAGCTACCTCACACTTGCCTCCAACTCCCTTAAGAGCAGCACAGGCAAGCTTCCAAGCTTCCAAGCTTCCAAACCCTTCTCTCGGCAGCCACCAACTCCAGAAGCCTCAGCGGCTCCAAGTGGTACCTGATGCAGTCTCGCTCTCACCTGCTCTCCAGCATGAAGGAGGACAACGGGGTCCTGCCAAGACTGCGCCTCCCTGCTCCCTCAAGTGCCCATCTCCTGCCGGATGGGAGGTGGCTGAGGGCCTCTGCCACCGTCATGGCCTTGGGGTCCTCAGGGCACCTCACCTGGGCTATCTGGAGCCTGAGCTCACTTAAGCCAGAAGCACCTTTGCCAAAGTAAAGTTTGCCTCCCTCTGCCTCTACTGTTATCCTATTATCCTGACCCCCAAGAAAAGCTGCCTTTTGCTTCCAATACGGTATAGAGATGTGCAGAAAGATAGCTCTTTTTTGTTTGTTTGTTTTATTCATGTGCCATTTTCTGCCTAGAACTCAAGTGTGGATACATGACCACTGGACTAGCGTCACACACACTGTAATGTGTTAGAACCAACTCTTCCATCCAACGGCAAGACATGGCTACATGTCAGACCAAGCCCATGCAGCCAATTCTCTCCCCCATAGGATGAGGTTTTTCTACAGTATCTCTCAACTCCTGATGCAAAGGGACTCCTGGCATCCACCCCGTACCCTGCCAGTGGTGCTCAAGTATTTCTGAGTCCAAATGAATACGTAGCTCAGATAAACCAATGCCCTCCCTCTAAAATATAGATGATATTTAATCTCCTGGAAAATCAGCAAAGAAAATATGCAATAAGTAATAATCCTATTTGATAAGCATTTGGTGGAAATTTACATAGAGCAGGGACCTGATGGTGCACAAAGCAGTGATTCATTTGTGAGGCTGGCTGATGTCATAAACCAGGAGAGGCGAGGAGGAGAAGTTTATGGGCAGTAGCAGTTGCTTCAGAGTAAATTACGGCTGTGTATTCATTCTGGGACATTTACTACTTTCTCCCATAAATACAATTAATGTGCTGAATTTATTTTCAAAGCACAAAGCAGGGTTATAACTTATCTTAAAGTTTTTTCAGTGGAGAAGCATATAAAACAACTTCAAAGGAAATTCTTTGGGACTGGCTTATTGAAGAATTGAACCAACATCTTCATTTTCCTTTTGGAGACCGTGGCACACGTAAGCAGAATTTCCTTTCAGGATGTGGCACGTTTTCAAAAGCAACAGACAGAAACTAGATACTCAATTATGGTTTTCGGTTTTCTCTTTATCATTCCTGTCTTTCCCCCCAAAATCTGAATTTGACTTAAACATGGTGCTTTTTTTTTTTTGAAGGAGCTTGTCATCATGAATAAAACATGCTTACAAGTAACTGTAAGCCATGGAAAGTTACTTCAATTCGTTTTCAATTATCTAAAAATACACAGTTAAAAGGAAACATTCACAGAAGTTTACCTGAAGACTACAGGAATTTTCTAAGTTCTTTTAAAACTTTGCCTAGTCACCAAGGGGCCTAATTTGCACTAACTTTATATTCCATTGTCTTGAAAAAAAAAAAAAAGAAAAGAGTGATTTATTTGCATTTATTGAAAAGCTAATAAATACAGCAAAAGGAATTTCTTCCAATCTTCCAATCTCCCTTTCCCACACACATTCTCTTCTCTTTGTCTTTCACACAATCTCCGGATTCATTCTACAGTGTTCCATCAAGAAGGGGAAAAATAGGCAGGTGGGGAATGGGTCCATCAGGCAGGCAATGGAGCATACAAGCGGGCCACTGACCAAGTACTTAAGCATCCAGATGAAACCACATGGCCGTAAATTACTGTCATTACTTTCTGAAAGTTCCCAAGATGGTGCAGGATTACCCATGCAATCATAATTACAGAGCAAGCTGTAGTAATCATTAAACAAACACTGCAACTTCTGCAGGCTTAAACAAACGCTTGTTTTCCTCACTGATGCTCATTTGCAATCCGGAATCAGCAAGTGGGAGGCAATAGCTCACCTTCAGTCTGTAGGAGTCAGAGAGAGAGTAATGCTCTCAATGGGCCATTCTTATTCTCACCAGCAATGGCATTTGGCAAACTTATATTTCAAAGTGATGAAATAAACAAGTAATCAAGGTAGCTCCAGGGACCATCCAGGAAAATTACTCAAGAAATTCAGTGAGGAATTCACAAATGTGAGTTACCATTGAAGAAAGGTTTTTCACTGGGCACACCCCTTCCAGATGATGTTTAACCTTCTTGGTTTTCATGAAGGGAAGTCAAATTGGAAAATTGACATGAATGAGTAATTAGGTGGCAGGGTAACAATGTTTTATCTATTTTTTCCTTTTAATATTCACAACAACTCTATATATAAAACAGCTTAATTGCCTCCATTTTATCAAGGAGGAGAGTTAGGCTCCAAGTACTGTGGTTATTTACCATTTTTCATCACTGGTTCATGCCAGAACCACGATTCAGCACCAGGATTATCTATTTGGAAGGCAATGCTTCCTCCACTGCGCTGTGCCAGTGATGGAAAATCTGGGAGAACTTTTCAACAGTAAAAAAAAAAAAAATGTTGAGTGGCATTTTATTTAAGATTTTATTTTAAAGATGAGGCAATTTGCACAGATCCAATAAAACTTCGACTATTATTACAAACTTTTAAAAGCCAATCAATCCAGCCCATACCTGGAAGAACACAGGTGCAGATGTTTGCCACAGGCAAAAGCAAAACTTAAGTCTAAACACGACATTTATTTACACATCTTTATTGAGGGCTGATTTGCAAAACACTCAGTCAGATGTTGGTGAAACAATGATGAATATGGCATGGTTTCCACACTCTTTGAGCTCAGAGGATGGTCGGGGAGATCACTGAAATACAAAAGAACCAAGGCAGAGAGAAACTACAATTGGTGATGTACTTCTCAGTTTCTTAAGATGAACTCCTCTACTGACCTTCTCCACCTCAAACATTCATAGCCCCGAAGAGGGGAACAAGCAGCCATACACCCTTGTGAAAATGCTCACATTGTGAGAGGCGGTAAGAACCCCAACTCCAAGGTTCCAGGTAGACCTAAAGCATTGTGAAAGAGAAGAAGGATGAAGACCAGCTAATGATGAAATGCACCTGCACGAGTGCCACCTTAGATGCCAGCCTGCAGTAAGACAAAAATACCCCTCGGAGTCCAATCTCTATTTATTCCATCCCAGACCAGCCCAGGTAGCTGTCCCAGATCATGCACTGAAGAAGCCCAAGAAGCTGAGTGCTACAGTCACTTGGAGAAATAACTGAATTTCCCTGGAACATAAATGTAGTCACTTCCAGCCCCACCCTAAGCTCTTCCTCCTCAATGATGTGACTCGTGGATGCTTGGTTGGCTTCCCCCGTCACTAGCCACGGGACACCCTGCAGCGCTGGACCACCTGCAGTTCCCAGAGAGACTGACGTGCTGCTGCTGCACCTTCCTGCAAGCCCTCTACGCTTATCTCGTCCTGTCCCAGTGTTTAAAAATGCAGTTCAGGCAACTCCAGCCTCAGTAAGAGCCTCCTAATTCCTCCAAAAGCGTATAGGTGCATCCGTATGATTTCATGTATGATATTATCCAAAACGCATTTGTAAACACTGAGGATTCAGCAGTGCACAAGGCAGACAGCTCTGCCTGCATAGAGTTTATATTACAAACAAATAGGATCATTTCCAATATCGCTAAGTACCATGAGAGGTACTTAGGAGGGTTAATGATGCAGGAGGACATAATGGTGGGTAAGGGGCAGTGGTGGCCTGCTTCACCCAGGGCTCCCCTCAGGGCAGTGGTAGCTGAGCTGAACTGTGAAGTACAGGAGACTTCCAAATAAGAGGCAGTGGAAGGGCTAGTTTTTAGGCAATAGCCAAAACAAGTTTGAGTGCCACCTTACAGCATTTCTCAAATGGCATTCTAATTGCCTCCTGATGGCAGTCTGAAAATTTTGAGGGGAAGTTCTATATTTTATTCATCCTTGCATCACCAACATATCCCTTAGAACCTGGCAAATGGATATTCAATAAATGCTTGCTAAATGAAAAACAACAAAAATATTCCTGGTCTTGAGGAAAAATTTACTTGAGTCTTTATATATGGAACACTGAACAGTATAATGGACAGACAATACCCTAATTCTGCAAATGTAATAGGATTGGTGTCTTGGCAGAGCAGGGACTATCGTGGCTTTGGTGTGCCAAGAATGACACATCCATCCTACATTTATTCCATGACATCTACTTATGTACACTGGGGGTTAGAAAACCTTCCAGAGGGAAACAAAAACAGCCTTCCACAAACTGCACTGATATTTGGACATATCAACCAGTCTAATGGACAAAGTCCATGAGAACACAGAAAGAAAACTTGCTCTAAGGGAGAAAAGTCTGGCTTCCAGTCCTCAGCCAAGGGATGCATGCCCAATGGGAGTGGTGGTTTCTGGCCATGAAAACCTGTCCTCGGCCAGCAATTCCAGAGACCTGAGAGGAAGGGCTGTACACATGAGCTGAAGGTCCTCTCTCCCTGACCTCTGCACTTTGTCACCAATACACCCTGCTGTGGCAAACCCTAACAGCATGACACAGAGGGAGGAAGCGTTTCCTCTGCCTTTATGAAAGTTGAATGAACTGCCACAGTCAAGGTTAAGAACAGCATTGGGCCACATGACACTCCAGGGGAACCAAAAGTAGCTTAGTTCATGGGAAGCGAGCCCCAGCCCAGCCAAAGTGACAGCTCTGCCATGGAGACATCGGCTGTGGGGCTCTCTGGCTTGCCGGGGGTCACAGTAGGCAACAAGAAGATTGAATTTGTAAAGACACATTTGAGTCTCCTAAAGAATCCTGGGAATTCTTGGAGACAAGAAATTGTACAAAGTATATTTTTATACCCAAGTATGTAGAGGTTTGTGAGTAATGAAGATAATGTTAAATCATGGTTCTGTAAAGGAAGTGGATGGGGGCAGTTATTCCTAGACTAAAACATGACTAGCTATTTCTAGCTTACTACGGAGTTGAAATTTAGAGAATCTTATAATTTAAATGACTAGTATTTCTTAAACTAGTATTTTGCAGTAGATGAGAAGTGTATGGAAATGTATCTAAATCACTTAGGAAGTTTTCAAAACAAGTTTCCCTAGTTCTCCCTCTGACTATAATACTTACCTGCCCCCTACCCTCTACCCCATGATTCCACTGTACTCTCCCTTCCCAAAGAGCTGAGATGGGACATGTGTCTCTTTTTGTAAAATCCCCCTAGATGACTCTAATTTATATATATATATATGTATCTCCTCTCAAAGCCATCTAGCTCTTGAACTGAGAACTGTCCTAATCGCTCTCTAATATCAGTTAGGCTTTGACTAATACTGTGTAGGAAATCAGAGTTAGTTCCACTAGTTAAGTCCCTGAAAGACAAGTAAGTTGATCATAATGTTTCTGGCTGTGAGTAATTTTTTTAAAAAATGAAAATATCTTAAAATCAAAGGATATGTATGATTGCACATAGAAATAATTCTGAAGATAGGGTGGCTCTAAGCCAACATTATCAAGAATGAAGAGTCCTATACTGTTGGTGGGAATGTAGTTTGGTGCAGTCATTATGGAAAACAGTATGAAAATTCCTTAAAAAACTGAAAATAGACTTACCCTATGATCCAGTAATCCCACTTTTGGGCATATATCCAGAGGGAGCTTTAATTTGAAAAGATACATGCACCCCAATGTTTACAGCAGCACTATTTACAATAGCGAAGATATGGAAGCAACCTAAATGTCCATTGTCCAGTGACAGATGACTGGATAAAGAAGATGTGAGATTGTATATATATATATATATATATATATATATATATATATATATATATATATATATATATATATACATACACATACACATATACACAATGGAATACTACTCAGCCATAAAAAGAATAAGATAATGCCATTTGCAGCAACATGGATGCACCTGGAGATTGTCAAACTAAGTGACGTAAGCCAGAAAGAGAAAGAAAAATAGCATGTGATATCACTTATATGTGGAATCTAAAAAAAAAAAAAAAGAAAGAAATGACACAAATGAACTTATTTACAGAACAGAAACAGACTCATAGACATAGAAAACAAACTTATGGTTACCAGCAGGGAAAGGGGATACAATGGGATAAATTAGGAGATTGGGATTAGCAGATGCTAACTACTACAAATAAAAAAAGATGAATAACAAGGTGGTACTGTATAGCACAGGAAACTATATTCAATACCTCGTAATGGCCTATAATGAAAAAGAATATGAAAAAAATATATGTATATATATATTCCTCATATATATGAATCACTGTGCTATACACCAGAAATGAACACAACATTGGAAATGAATTATACTGTAATAAAAAAGAATGACGACTCT
Organism: Camelus bactrianus; assembly: GCF_048773025.1. Taxonomy (NCBI): domain Eukaryota; kingdom Metazoa; phylum Chordata; class Mammalia; order Artiodactyla; family Camelidae; genus Camelus; species Camelus bactrianus. The sequence continues at coordinate 101,888,150 of NC_133539.1, forward strand.
TTATCTTCTTCATCTGTGCCATCCACAGCAAATCAGCTCATCCTCTTGGGCTGGCACCACATGATTTCAATATAGCTGTAACAGTTGCATGTTTTACAGGCAAACATAATACCTTCCAGAGGAAACAAAGGTGTTTCTTCTTGTAAACTTCCTTTTTAAAGCTGTCAGTGAGAAAAACCTCTCAGTAAACCCTCAGCTACATTTGCCTTAAAGGTTGACACAACTCTGATGTTTTATCAAAGCATGGCACCAACCACTGAAGAGGGACAGCCCTGTGACTGGCTCTACAGATGCTCACTGCTCATTAGAATCAGGGTAGAGCCCACATCCTGAGATCTGGATTTAATTAATTAAGTAGGGCGGGGCCTGAGCACTAGAGGTGTTTAAGTTCCCTAGATGACCCTGTCTTGTAGTTAAGGCTGTATCAATCACAATTCACCCCTGGAACTGACATTTGTCATGCCTCAAACACCTGCCCACACAGAGGAAGTAACAGAATAAAAGCAGGGTTGTGTTAAGAAAGAGGAAGAGGAAAACGAACATTAGGAAGACCACAAACCATAAAACAGGTGTTCTGAATTGTTCCCTGAAAGAAAATCCATGAGGGGGTGAGCAATGGACTTAATTCCAAAGGTTACAAAAAAAAAAAATTCCATTCAGATTTAGGGTTTATTTACATTTCTGATAACTGATCAACCAAACATTTTAAAATGCCTATAGTTTCCTCTATGAAGCTTTCTTCCAAATAAAAATGTTCTAACGTCTCTCCCTCTAAAAATAAAGTCACACTTTGAAACATTTAGGGATAGGTTTGATATCTGCTTCTGGCCACACGAGAGGACGACCTTACGGCCACCACCTTGGTGACCTCTAGGGAGAGCTCAAGTTTCCTCTTCACTGTCCCTGGGAGGCTCAGGGAGGACTGGGGCTCACTGGGCCGTCAGAGTGAAGGAGGGGTGAAGGGTATGGAACTTTCAGTGCTCAAGGAAAGAGGATTAAGTTCCAGGTCTATGTGGAAGCAGTTTTCTCCCTTTGGAAGTCTCCTCAGAACTGTTTCTTGAAAACAGCCTTTATAAAATTGATGGAAAGAAGCCCAAGTCTAGAAGGTCTGTACAAATTTTCTGGAACAAAGGGACTTTCTGCTCCATTTCTTAGTGTGCTTTCCCTTCAGTCTACCTTTTCTTGCTATTAAGAGAACCCAGAGAGGGCTGAGACCGTGTGAGGGCTTAAAACGAAGTGGTTTTGAGGAGATCACCTACAACGCTACCCAGCTTTAGTTGTGACACTGAGGCTACCAATAAGCTAAAAGAGTCCTTCTGGCTCCTCATAATTTAGGTCAGTTTATAAAAGCTAAAGCTTGACACTGGGGTTTGGAGCCCCACCCTTCCTTGCCTGACCTATTTCTCACTCAGAAATTGCCTGTGGAATGAATGATGTGTCAGTACTAGGGCAGAATCGTGTTTGGAATCCTGGGTCCCCACCCTTTCCGAGTCTCTTCCATCTTAAAGCAACTCCTGCTACCACTTAGGTTGGCGATGAGAGAAGAGAAGGAAAAGGAGAGTAATAAACATTCAGGTTAAACAGTGATCTTGTTCACTGGCTTTGAAAACAGAGAGACACAATTTCACGCCCTAGACCTAGTACTTCCTTAAGTGGCCTTAGAAAAGGTGCTTAAAATCTCTGACCTTTAATTTCCTCAGCTATAGAATAGGGATAGTAACAGCAGACACAGACAGTTACATTGAGGGCTAATTTCGATCAGTTGTTCTCAAACTGAGCACACATCAGAACAGCCCGGAGGAACTGTTGACCCCTGGGTTGCTGCGCCTCACTGCTAGAGTTTCTGACGCACAAGGCCTGTGACGGGGCCAAGGTTATGCATCTCTATTAAGTTGCCAGATGATGCTGATGCTGCTTGTCCAGAAACCAGGCCTTGAGAACCACTGATTAAGATCATGCAAGCAAGTGACTTAGCACAATTCTTGGGAAAGAGTAAGCAAGCAGTAAATATGTCTTAGCTATTATCTTTAAGCTACATTTTGGCCTTATTCTTTTTCTTTTTTCTTTTTTTATTGAAGTATGGTCAGTCTACAATATTGTGTCAATTTCTGGGATACAGCATAATAGTTCAGTCATACATACACATACACATTCGTTTTCATATTCTTTTTCATTATAGGTTACTGCAAGATACTGAATATAGTTCCCTGTGCTGTACAGTAGAAACTTATTGTTTATCTATTTTATATATAGTAGTTAGTATCTGCACATCTCAAACTCCCAATTTATCCCTTCCCACCCTCTTCCCCCACCTTAACCATAAGTTTGTTTTCTATGTCTGTGAGTCTGTTTCTGTTTTGCAAATAAGTTCATTTGTGTCTTGTTTTGTTTTTTTTTGGTTTTTTGTTTTTTTTGTTTTTAGATTCCACCTATAAGTGATATCACATAGTATTTTTCTTTCTCTTTCTGACTTACTTCATTTAGTATGATGATCTCCAAGTCCTTCCACATTGCTGCAAATGAAATTATTTTATTCTTTTTTATAGCTGAATAGTATTCCATTGTATATATACCACATTTTTCTTTATCCAGACATCTGTTGATGGATGTTTAGTTTACTTCCATGCCTTGGCTATTGTAAACAGTGCTGCTATGAACATTGGGGTGCATGTATCTTTTCGAATTAGAGTTCTCTCTAGATATACGCCCAGGAGTGGGATTGCTGGATCATATGGTAATTGACTTATTCTTAATGCAAAAATTTATTATGTTTTAGAATTTTTAAAATGAAGCATATGTTCTACCATTCCTAATGCTGGCAGAGAGTTTGTGCTGACATTGTCAGTTATCTCTCATAATGTAATTACATCTACATGTCAAGGCACATGATAGGTTTTTGGTAATAGACTCTTCTCCTATGACATGTTTATTTGCCAATATGAGTGAGTTGGTAAATATATGTGTAGAAAATCCTACCTTGACTATTTCTTCACTCTGATGATTTCTGTGTTAGGAAATCTGAACTCTCACTAAATTATTAGCCAATGTTGGCAGTTTCTTAAGCGATTGGGTTCTTCAGTACCTATCTCACAAGATAACCAGGTATCGTCTAAAGAATCCTGAGAAGCAACAGTTCTGCACAAACTGGGCTAAAAGGAATCATATCATTTTGGCTGTTCAATCATAATTTATCCCTCTCTACATCAGGGTTCAGTGAATTACCCTTCCAGATTAATAATAAGTTCCAAATGACACTCATACAGTCTTCTAAATACTTTCACATTTATTATTTTATCTGATCCATACAGCCTCACAGAGGTAGTTTTATCACCACTGTAGCCATCCCACAGATGAGCAAATGAAGATCTGGTCTGGTTGTAATTGAATAGTCTCATTTGCTAGATTCCTGGAAACCCAGATTTACGTTCAACGTGTGCTTAGAATGGTTTCAGAATTTTTAAAAATCAGACATAAGATTTGAGATTTTTAAGCTTTTCATTTTTCATTTGACAATTCGTTTAAAACTGAAACACTAATACCTGTCTAGGATCAGAAATCAGAACACGTGTAGAAAAAAAAAAAGAAAAAAAAATGAAAACCACACCCAGTCTAACCCACTCAAAGAGGACCGCTTTAGCATCCTGGTGCACAACTCCCTACACTCCCCCTCATTATCACACCATGTGCAAATCGAACTCTGAGGCTTTTGAAGTCACTGTTTTCACTTACAATATATTACGATCATCTTTCTACGTTAATAAATCCAAATTTTTTTATAGCATAGTGGTTCATTGTTTGAAAGCACCGTCGTGTTCTTAACCAGCTGAGTGCTAGGTGGTTTCCAACTTTTGGTTTGTCAAAGAGCACTCCATTGAACACTCTTGGAGCTCAGACCTTCCCACATCCTTAGTTATGTCCTCGGGGACAATTCCCAAAAGTGAAATTACTATGTCAAAGAGCCTGCACAGTTTAAGTCTTTTGATACATATTGCCAAAATGACCTTGAGAAAGGTTGTTCTAAATTATTTGCCAGCCCTCAGCTCATGAGCACGGCACCTCCCCTCTTTTACTGTCATTGGACATTATTTATTTATTTGGCTACTGGTGGATATTCCCTGGCCAAAGCATCTGATATTCTGTACTTCCACAGAAGAAGCCTTGAAGCATTCAATAAAAGCACCTAAAAATCTCTTCTCATGACGAGCTTTGAGGATTGTGTGAAGAAAATCAATAAAACTTTTTCATCATTTAACCCTGATGTTTCAAACCTCCACCAATACCTTCGGCTCCCCATTCCCACCTGCAATGGTCAGTCTTTACAACGAGCCACACACTATTTTAAATCCTTTACTGTGTAAGTCATTTAATCCCACAGTATCCTCAATCTAAGAGGAGACTCCATTATCATCTGCTCTCTACAGATGAGGAAATGGAGGCCCATCTTTGCCCAAGATCCCACTGGAAGTATGAGAAATGATATTTGAACCCACGTAATCAATCTTCAAGCAAAAAATAAAGGAAAATGGAGAGACAGAGAGGAACAAGGCAGAGAATGGGGGGAAACAAGAGGTGCTGTTCCAGATTGTCAAACGGACAACTCTGAGGATGTCAAAGGAGACATTAAAATATGTTATGTTTTGTACTTGTTATTATTCCTAATAAAACATAAGGAAATTGAACTAATTGGATCCAAAGTAGGACTAGAAGCACTGCTCAATCTGTTTCTGTAGCTCCGTCCGTGGACCTTGTGAGGAAGAAAATCAGGCCTCTTGAACCTCAGGGCCTCTGTGCCAGGATGCATACCTTCTGAAGCCCCGGCCTGTAAACAGAGCTGTTTCATCTCTCTTCCTCCACCAATTTATTGTTCAAAGTGAGCACACTAAATCATTCTAACTCTGATGGGCAAAACTTATTCTCTTGACCTGTCAGATGTTTTCCAGATTAGGAAATAGAGCAAAATAAGGCATGATAATTAAACAAACAAACAAAAGAAAGAATCCTCAGACAAGCTACTATGCCTACATCCAAAATCTGGAAGGAGACTGCACAAAACTGTTCATTAATTCTGGTGCAAAAAGGATATAAACTGTGCTAAGCCAAACGTTGCTAACCTATGGGAACCTTGATGCATTTCTGAATAAAAGCACTTCCTGAAAGAAACTAAACAAATAAGTGTCCCCAGGCTGCTATTTTATTGAGTTGCGTACTGCTTAAGATTTGGGATAAACTAGTGATATGACTTATTAAAGCAATTTAGACCATTATCAGCCTTTGCAAAAAGGGATTTTTATCCAGAAACAGCAGATGCTGTATGTCTTCCCTTTGTCATGGTTTGATTCCTTTAGTCCTCACCCAGTCTCAAGATACGTTTTTTCCCCCCTAAAGTACTGTTTGTCACTGTCTTCTTTTTTTTTTTTCATAGCGCTACCTTGTAAATTGGAAATTATTTTGTACCAGTTCCTAATATCACAACGTCACAAAATTGTTAATTTGATTTGTTTAGGAAGTTTAGGAAGGTAAGAAGTAAGGTAAGGAATGGAGGTGAAAAAAGGACGTAAATGTATTTTTCCTCCCCAAATTAAATAGGCCTCAGTTTTCTCCAATCCTCCTCTCCTCTCTTTAGGGTTAACTAAAGAAGTCAGCAACAAGGTAAGTAGGAGTCCTTGACCAGAACAGAAGGTGCTTGTCCTAATGGCTCCATTCTGATGCAAGAGAGGGGCAAGATGTGCAGGCCCTGTTCCCAGAGAACATGTTGCAAAGATGCACAGGTCCCTTCAGGGAGGAGGGGTGTGAGGGCTTCTGAGATCCTCTGAATTGGGTAGGTCTACTTTTCTTCTTGTTGCAATTTCATTCTTCCTCCTCAGTCTAATTCTCTAAACAGCTTATTTTTTTTTTATTCTTGGTTTAATTTTCCTATCATGTTCTCAAGAGCCAGTAAACTTCTGAGGCAGACAGAAAATGTAAACCAGATGTCTGCTGAAGGCCATAGGCAATAGCATACGGTAGACTCAGTCTTCTGCTGTAATTTCTTTTTTTTCTTTTTTGAAAATAGCTACAGATGAATAACCAACTCAAACGATAGCAACGGAAATGATGGAAAAGAGGATAGAATAGCATATTCAAATGCAACATCCTTCACTTCCTTTTAGTTGAAGAACTATTGCAGCTGGTTTTACTGTGAGATTTTTCCCCAAAGGAGAAAATAAATAAAAGTCAAAACCTCAGGTAAACTTTATTAGGATAGTTGGAAAAATTGCCTCAGGACAAAAAAACCCACAAAAAACAAAATATTGGAGACATGCTAAAATGTTATGGTAAAACATCTTGTGCCCATTGTAAGCTTGCCAAAATAGTTACACTCTTTTTAATATAAGCTTGTCAATTCCCAGGATCATATTATTTTCTTGTTGTTCTCACCAGAACCTGTAAATAAAAATGAAACATACTATGACTGCTAGATCTTTAGGAAGACATTTCCTTTCAAGAGTAATCCTTCAAAGTTTCCTCTAAAGTTGATGAACCAGGTTTGACTTGGCCGAGATCATAAGCTTCTCAAGTCTTTCGGAAACATCTAAGTGGTTAGTTACGAAACACAATAAGACTTTACTAACTCAGATTAATTTGGGAAAAGCTAACATGTTCAAATGATAAAGTATTCACTGAGTTTTAGTTTTGTTATTCAGACTGTACTTATGAGTAGTTACCACCATACCAAAGTGCTGCCAGATTTTACAAGGCCCATCTTTAGTTATGCAGTTATTTATTGAGTAAAGTTTGGGTTCTTCCTTTCTCAGATATTACTTTCTCTCAGGGAATAAAATCTGCAGTTCAGCCTGAGTAATGCAGATAGTCATCACTTTATACATTAGAAGATTAAAAAACAGAAGTGCATAATGACATGGCCTCCAGCCAAAAGGCTAATTTATTCCTACTCACTGATGGCCCTAGTATATTTCCAGTTGTACACTCTTGAATGCTAGTTACCTGGAGAACATACTTTGGATAAAGATGCTTATAAGAATATTCTCTGTCTCTCAGATGGGAAAGCTTTGCCAGGTATGCAGGTGAGGCCTCATACCACCCACCTCATTATTACACTAGTAGATTGGGAAGGAGCTATAAGCGAGATAACTTTAGAATTCCAAAAGGATGTGATAACCTTGAGAAGTAGTCTAAAGCTAAAAGTAAATTCTCGTAAGCAGGATTTATGTATATCAAGCATGATCACAAAGATTGAAACAAAAATAGAATTTCTTTTTAAGCATGTTAAAGTAAGCAACGTTATGTGTGCACAGCGCAAGGGCAAAAATGGAGACAATTTTCACATCTATTTCATGAAGTTAAAGTGACTATTGAAACCAAAGATCTTTCAGAATGAATGAAAAATAAACCTAATGAGGTTCCTCCAATCAATTAGCACAACATGTGAGCTATAATTGAGTTATAGAACAAATTATTACCAGTGTGAAGTATGTGTGATTACTTACAACCTAGAAGAGAAATCAGCACCACTAGCTCAGGTTATATCTGTCATTTTGCAGCTATCATAGTATAAGGATGTTTGATAACTGCATGTAGTATTCAGTTGAAAGAATTTCAAGCTGCCCACCCTAATCTGAGCCTCTCTGGTTAGTAAATCTTTCAACAGTGTTTCCCACAGAGGGCCTTTCAGTTTTACAAGAGGAGGCTTAAGACCCCAAGGAATACCATAATGTTCATCCCTGAGCATACATCAGATTTCCTTATTATCTACAAAACCATTTAAAGAAAAATTACATATGCCTATAAGAAAAGATGAGCTTGATCAAATTTTTAAAATGTGTTCTTGAACTAAAATACACATAAAAAAGAGCAATATTAATAAATATGCTCATAGAAGGATCAAAGGGAAACATGCTAATATCTTAAGAGAAATCTTGCCCTTTCAAAAAGGACCAAGCCAGGAAAAAAAGAACAAGACTTGACCAGCAGCAAGGGTCTTTGTGTTCTGGGATAGCCAGAAACAAACTCTATTCTGGAACACTTTTATAGCTAAATAAAAGTTTTTCAACCCTGATTCACATTATCTTTGCCCCATTACCCTAACTCCATTTTCCCCACTGTCACTGGCCAAAGTTCAATAATTTATTACCCTGAGAAGAATTTGGAACATGCAACTGAGGTCCATATTTGGAAAAGAAATTGCATGGGTAAGGGAGTCAAGAGAAAAGTAATAGAGAAAAAATTCTCGCCATTTTGGCTTCTACCTCAAGAAACCTCATGACATAACTTAGAATCCACAAGCCTACATATGAAGGTATAATTGGCTCTTCTCCAAAGCATTGTTTACTTTACCAAGCATGACCCAGAAAGATTATTGCCAAAGTGTTTAGTTCCAGAAAGTGGAAAATTTGTTAAAAGGGAATGAATTTAACATAAAAAGTATACAGCTCCCCCACCAGGAGAAATATTTTTATGAAGAAATGGAAAGCAGTACACATACACAGCAAATTCTTATTTAATCTGCCATGTGTCTCATAATCAAAGCATATTTGGCCATTTAAAAATACTACAGGCTTTCCTACTTTTAAAACATGTATTTTGCTTTATATTTCTCAAGATCCTTGGCATTACTTTCTTCTAATGTGATATACTTTGGGGTTCCTGAAGAATGTTATATAGAAGAACCACAGAATAGTGTTCTTGTCGTATGGACTTTTGTCTTTTTCTAATAATTTTCATCACCGTATTGGCCAAGTTGTCATCTCTCCCTTGCTATATGGGAAAGGGTCTAACAGACTCTGTAAGGGTCTTCTAGGACCACTTTCTCTATAATTAAATGCTCTGACCTACTGCATGCTCAGAAACCAGATAAATAAGCTTGAAACAAGAATAAATAAATACTAAGTTAGGATTTTTTTATTGGCAAAGGCCATAATATTGGGAAGCCTTTCCAAGCCTTACGTTTAGCTTCTTGACCATTTCCTGAGCAGTAGAATGTGCCACTTCAACAACTGTCATGTATGTGAGGTGTTGAGTGGTGTGCCTGTTTGTGGGTTGTGTTGTTACTCAAAACAAATTGGATACTTACAATAATTTTTAGTCTTAAACAAATTTAGCAGCAGATCTTTCCTCCCATGCTGCATATGTATTTCAGACTTCAAAGACCTTCTATCACCAAACTAAATTAAGACAGAACATGTGTAACAGGGATGAAGACAATGTTCTCACATCTTTAGAATAAATCAAGGTAAATGTTTGGCTTCAGGTCACATTCTGAATTAATGTGTTGGCAGTGCTGTGCAAGTCGAGGGCACAAACATATTCGCGTCACTTGTGTGCACTCATGCACAGACTGACTCTCAGAGGCACGTGTGACTTGTTATTCTAGCAACTAAATCCAGTTCCCTCTCCTAACTTGAGTTCACTCAAGATCGAGTGTCTTTACTTCTCACATCCTCCCTGTATGTCGTACGGATGATGCTTTGTTCCTGGATGGTATTATGAAAAGCAAAAGATCCCTGGGACTAACAAACAGATGATGCTCTCAAAGCATTTTGGCAAAATGGAGAAAGCAAAACAGAGCAGTGTTTTAGAAATAACAGATATCTATGGTTCCCTTGAAGAAACTTCAAAACTCACTCTAACAATCTATTTATTTTTACTTCATGCCTAGAAATGCCTCCTTTTCACATTTCTACTCCCTTCCTCCTTTTAAAAATTATATATATATAATTTTTATTTTAAATTTTAAAATTATATATATATATATATATATATATTTTTTTAACCACGAGAGCATCCGGCGCCTCTCTAGCCAATATTGAAAGTAATTTCAAGCAATGGGATGATTAGAGGCTGCATTGTTACTTTAGAGAAAAATGAAAAGCATTACCCTGGCCATTATCATCATGCCAAAAAGGGAGAAAACACACTTAAATAACTGCTGAGTTAAGCCATAATCTTCATTGCTTACACAGTTGCTGTCCAAGCAGAGATTCTCTCATCTACTTATCTTCAAATATATATTAAAAGCTTAGTTTCATTTTCATTTCTGAAAATTAGATCTAGTCAGAACTCATCTCAGAGCACAGAGTGAAGATATAATGCCTCTGACATGCTGAGCATTGGGTTGGGACAGATCTTCATCTATTCCAAACCACTGCTGAGTATCTCTGAGATGAGGAGACATTATCTCTACTAGTGAGAGGCTGTATTGCTGTTGAAGCTCCAAAATCCTTGGGAGCATTTAGCACTCACTCTGAGTTACCTATCCACATTTTAATATTACTGTAGATTTCAACTAGCCCCATGCTCTAAGAGATTTAATACCTGCGTGTAGACACTGACACACGCTTGAGACTTTTCACTCCTCCCCACTCTCCCATTTCTATCCCTTCACTCACTGGCTAATTTGACTAAGACTTAGAAACTAAATATGAGGGCTTAAATTTTAAGCCTGAATTGAGAAAATATCAAGTTTCCCTAATGCTCCATTCATTCATTAAACATTCATTAGTACAAAGCACACAGACTCAAAGAAATGGTGTAGAGATACTGTACCTTCTGCAGTAGAATGCAGAAGTAATTCAAAACTGGGATTGGCTTTGAGAAAGGTTTTAAAATAAGCGATTTGCTTTTGTAGCCTCCTCTTGACACCTCATTTCCTTATTACGTTTCTTTCTATTTACTCACTCTTTCTTCACCAGACCCTCTTAGGGAAACCCCATGTTTCACTTAAAGCTTTTGCCCGACATGTAATTTCTTTAGACTCGAATATTATGTGCAAAACTGACTGAAACTGCCTCTTCTCTTGCCTCCCATAGGCTCCTTCTTTCCCTTCCCACTTTTTTTCCCTTTCTCTCCCCTCCCTGTTTCTCTCCTTGGTGTCTTCCTATTTCTTTCACTGTATCTAATCCCTTTCTTTTTTTTATATCTTTATTAACAAAAGAGTATCAGCCCATAGTGGGAAAATAACAAAGATGTGGGGAAAGAAGGAAGGAAGGGAGAGGGAGCAGGAGGCAGAGAATCAGTTCAGACTCAGCCTAATCTCCCAGCCCAGAATGCCTAAGTACCTAGACCTTTCTTCCAATCCAGCTGCAGGGCATGGACAGTAGAAATAGAATCACATATTAGGAAAGTGAGACATAGTCTCTTCTTCTCCTCTTTTTGGTTCCAAGAAGATAGAAAACACAAGTCATGATCAGAGGACTGAGTTTATTTTGTCAGAATTTTCGAGCTGAAAGGGACCAGCTCTCATCAATCTGGGGCTAATTAGCCCTTTGGGTTTCCATTTATGTGTGATCATCATTCATCATATTCTCCAATTCTTTGAGTTCAGATCCCTCTACTGTGACTGCATATTTCCTTTTTCCATTTTGCAAAGAGCCATCTTTTTTTCCATAAGGCTGAAACCAGCCACACTCCAGCCATGCTGAGGCCCCCCTTCCGGTTTCTGCTCTCCGTGCCAGAACCCCATCAGTACACCCTGTGCCCCCAGTGAAGGCTCACCTGTACCGACTTTGCCTGACCGTGACTGAGTGGTCCCTTCAGCATCCAAGGCCTATCATTTTATTTTCTCCTTCTCTACTTGCCTTCTCTTGAAGTTGTTTTGTGTCAAGAAAGAAGCTGCTGATCATCTTAATGGACCTCATCGAACAGAGGAAATCACATAGCAAGTTCTAGCACCTCAAAAATAGAAATTATCCACTTTTGAGATAATATAGTTAATAATCACCACAGCTTCAATTAAGACCTCCACTGATTGAGGCATTTCTTTCTGCTTAATCATCTTTTCTTTGCCTTAGTCAGTTATTTCTGGCAGGAAACCCGAAGGCTGTTAAGCTGCTGCGTTTCCTTACTTCATTTCTAAGTAGTTCCACCTGGACTGGATTTGTGAAGATTCATAGCAAAAAAAGCCAAAATAATCTTGTCTCTCAACAAAATATTTGGACTCTAGAATGAACTGGATCTCTGAACAAAGCAGTAGAGAGGCTGACAGCATAAGCTCAAGAGTTGTAGGGGTGTATTCATTTTAATCTCTTCTAAGTCTCGTTACCAGAACCATCCTGGGAGCCAGTCCACTTGCACAGTATCAGTGCAACTTCAAACTGCCTCCACAGAATCTCATGTCACTCTGCTACATCAGGATAAAATAAAAGGCAAAACTGTCTCATCACTCAACCTCAAAGAAGAAAATCATTTACAAGAGAGATGGTCTTGACTGATCTATGAAATTACTGCAGCCTGTCATAAGTTTTTTCTCCCATAGCTAATAATTCTGGGCATTTATCAGTGATAATATTTTCATTGATTGCTAACGAAGAAGAGATTTAGTTTGTTAAATCTTTGTTGCTGTATTATAAAATGCTGCTTGAGGGTTTGAAGTGTTTCTTAAATCCTAAAATTAGAAATCACTCTGATTTGAAGGAAGAAAAGCTCTGTTTAGTTCAACAGTAATTTTTTTGTATTGAAATATATTTCCATTATTGTAGTAATAGAAACTTTAATATGAAGATTAATCAAAATAGATCTGAAGCCTCAAAATAGACCGTATAAGCAGAAGCTACTTACAACCACAATCTTCCATATCTCTGAACGACACAGAATTATTACAAGAGAAGAAACTAGGCTAAGATGGCTGACTGAAGCCATTCAAAACTGTTGGAATGAATATATATAGTGTTAGCTAGATATTTAAATAAATTCATATTAAAATATATCCATAACATCATGGCTAACCAAGAAATATTATCAATTGTGAATCAGAAATGTGGATGAATCTGTGAAAAATAAATTCAACGTTTTGAAAGAAATCAACAAAATTTCATTTACCATCTGAAGTTTTCAATCATTGCTAATAGTGCAATGTTATGCCCCTCAAAAACCTTAAAATACAGAAGTAACTAAAATACAAAAAAGCTTAAAATATAATAAGCATAATCCTAGAGGATATGGAAATGACAAAAAAAAAAAAAAAAACAAAACCTCAAAATCCAACATTTGATTGGCTCTTCTAGGGAAGAACATACACACATGTTATCTTTTCTAAAACATTCCTCATAGAATACATGGGTCTCTTTGTCTTGATCTGGTTTCCTATACCAAAAGGGAATATTGCCACAAACAAAAATCCCACATGGAAACAAAATATTTATGATAAAGCAAGCCACTCAGAACAGCCAGGCTCTCTGGGAAAAGCAGGAATGGAATAAAGGATGCCGATACGACTGATAACACAGGTACAATCTAGAGCCACAGACCATCCCAGCACAACTGCTCTGGGCTCTTCCCCCACAGCGGAATCTGAAGTGGGCAGAGCTCATCAAAATTCCACTTGTGCAAGCCCCTTCTGAGGCAGGTGGATATTAAAGGAGAAATTCATAGAGCAGTCTGGAAATCAACAAGCCGGGACTCCAGCGTTTTATATTAGGCCTCCTCGATTGGGCCTCCTTTTCCAGGCCTCCCTGGAGGAAATGGTTTTTTAGCTTTATAGGGCTTCTGTGTTACAGGAGACAGAAACCTTAAGATGTATGCACTACCAGAATGAGCTAGCAGCATATTCATTGATTTTAAGTCAGTGTGAGGGCGAAGGAATGGGATTCACAACTGAAGCAGCTGGAAGGGGCTGCCTGCTTTCTGACTGCCCAGGTTCCTTTGCTCCTGGGATTTTTACCAACCAGCTTACCTGAGAGAATCACAGGTGCAGCATTTCTCCCTACATCCCAGTTTGCAAAACAATAACCAAAGCTCATAGACAGGTCAGAGGGTTGTGAGCGGTATACGGGAAAGCCACACTTTGCATGTGTGATGGCTTTTCTCACAAAGTAGTTGCAGACACCTGAGATTTTTTAATTCAGTAAGTTAAAAATAAGAGATTACTGAAAGCATTTTTAAAATTCTGAAATGATACTAATATAGAGAATTGAAGGAGATACGTAATACTATATATATATACACTTTCTAAAATTGTACTACAGAAATAGCAAACAAGGGCAATCTTGTTCACAACAGTGATTGACTGAAAGCAATCCAAAAGTTGAGGGTACTCATTGGGGTTTCTTGTAGTCACAAGGTAAGTTTGGCCACAACAGAATGGACACAGAAGAGCCATGTTAGTTTTGCAGTTGTAGTAGCAGTTTTATGAAAAACTTGAGAATCCTTACTAATTATGAATATGCCTCAGTTTCTCTAACCATAAATTATATGACAAGTTCTCAAGATCAATCTGAGATGAACTGTAAGAAAAAAAATGGGAAAATGTCAATAAATGATGATAATGAAGTATTGGTAACTAAGCTAAGATCCTTAGGTAAAATCTCCAAGGAAAAACTATAACTCCTTCTTACCAGGTAAGAGTGAAATCCATTCACGTAATTGATATTTAATGGTGATTTTATTGTCTTAAATTATACCAGGAAATGTTACTGTTTTTAATTTAAGGTAAACATAAAAAAAGAATATTAATAATCAAGTTTAGAGACTGACTAAAGGGGGAAATTGAATAAAGTACAGAGGGATGAAAAGGTACACAGCTGAAGCCCAGGCGTAAGTTACTGAGATTTCACAAAATCCATATTCAAGTATTTTGACAAAAATAAAATCCATGAAGAAAATAAGAGACATTTTTCATGAAACAAAAAAGGCATGTAATTAGAAATGACAGAAACGACTGACAAAATAATCAAGCACAAAATGGAGAAGGAATAGAAGTTTGTAAGTTGGTGTAACTTGGTATATTAAAACTCAGTTACTGCCGAAGTCAGAAAGTCAAGATGAAGACAGTGATCTTGCACTGAAAATAAAACTCTCACAAAAGGAAATAAAGTGTTATTACTCATGTAAAGTGGGCTGCTACCAGCACCAGAAGGGTCTCAAGGTAGTATTCTAACACTGCTTTTTCTAGTTTCACCTTCCTGTAACCATTTAGTTCCACTTTAAAATCTCAATGATATATCATGACCATGAAAGTGGGAGGCTGTTTTCTGAGCGAGAAAAATCAACGCTTGTTCCCACTTGTTCCGTCTTGCAACTGTATTCCTCACTCGGGCCCCCAGTAGGGAGAAAACAGACAGGGCGCTGTGGCCATTCCAGTAGCAGTGTCTCTTTTCTCTATTGCATTTTCTTTCTCTCCTCCCTTCAAGAAGAAACACATTTTGTGCAAGGAAGGTCACCTGTCACCTCACCTTAGGCAGTCAGAGGATTCCACTTATCCAACTTTCAACCTCCCTCCCTCTCCGCTGTGCTGCAGGATGATGTGCTGTCTGCCCTCGCTACCCAGTAAATTTTACAAATGCTCTCTAGTCCGCAAACCATGTTCACCACGTTAGTAAGCACAACGCAATTCTTGTTAGGCCTCAGCTGAGGCTCCAAGCCCAAGGTTTGGCCTGATAACATTTTCTTTTAGAAAGATGTGAGGTAGGAAGAGAACAGAAGGCAATTATCACAGAAAAGTTGTCCTTGTGCTCTCCCAGGGACAAATTCACTTTCCTTTTACTGGCAGCTGCACTGATCCTGCCCACACACAGGGATGGGGCATTTGAGAACCCAAGGAACTGGCCAGCTAACCCATAAGGGCTTTGGTTTATTTGTCAGAGTCAGAGGATTTTACTGTCTTTTGAAAGAAGAAAGTACCCACAATCACGTTTAGTATCTTACTTTTACTATCGGGATAAAGACTGGCAGCTAAGATAAGGTATGAGGAAATGTTATGCCAAAGGGAAAAATCAGAAAGAAGATAGCAACACACTGCAATCTGTGAGCCCAGCTTACAGCTTTTCCTGTTTTCACTTAAATCCACTGCTGATTGCAGCAAAGGGGAGGAGCTTAAAGAGAGAGAGAAAGGATAATTAGTAAAGAAAACCTTATCTAAAGGTTTCCTGGTTTATTCAGAAAGATCTAGTTTTCAGGGCGAACACTTGGCTGTCAAGAATTGTGAAGAACATTCTCCCTGGTATCTGCTAAATGTACTGCTCTAAACATGACACAGATGAACTCCAGTGTATTTTTCTTTCCCTTAGAAGAGAGAATCCATTTTGAGTATCTCTATAAAATAACTCGAACAACTTATTTTCTACTGTGGCATGTGACATGGCTACACACGATGAAAGTGATTAAAATATTATTTACATCCAGCGGGATTCACATTTACATCTAGCTTTCGGCATCCATATTAGTAAACCTGAAAAATATTAAGGAAACTCTCGATCAGGAATGTCCTACAATGTTCAGAGATGCACAGAGAGACTAAGGAAACCTGAACAGAACAGCTTCAGTAGGTGATTTTGTGCTGTCGGCTCAGCCTATGATAAGCCCCTTCTTCTGAGAACTAACTCCATCCACCAGGGAAGGACTTCAGTAGCTGTGTTTAAAACACGTGACCGTGCAGCTCTCGCTACAGATGATGGTGGGCCGATCAGATTCTCTCTTCTCTGGGAATTTGTACAGAAGGGATGTAAACTGAAGAGAAGGGGACCAGTCAGTCATCTTCCTCTTGCCCTGTGCTTGGAGAAGGAGATAAACCAGATCTTGGGAAAGGAGAATAAAAAAGATGCAAAGACTAAAACAAATCCATGAAATGGAGAGAAGCAGAGGATACTACTAGGGTGCCTGAAAGCTTTCCATCTTCTCCTGCTGACAATCCTGCTTCCTTCATGCCCCACGGGGGTTGTTCCGGAGCACCCTCCCCATTAAACTTCCTGTGCCTAATTCTCCATCTCAAAGTCTGTTTCTGCTGATAATGAAAACACAGACTGACAGTCTTCCAGGTATTATTTCACCCACTATTCACTACAAAGCCGTATAGGTCAATGTCAAGAAGCTCTTCCAATTGGATATTATTATTACGCAGTCTATGCATTTCAAATTAAAAAGGTGTATTTCAAAAACACAATAACCTTCACCTCCTAGAACATTTCAGATCATTTCAGATTGTTCAAAATGTAAAGGGAGAGTGAACTGCATTTAAATTAAAAAAGTAACAAGAAACTTTACCTCATCTGAACTTAACTCCCTTTATTAGTTTAACCACATGTTGAAACACATATGAAACACGGCATCTGGTGAGGCTTTCCAAAAAACTAATCACCTATCTGTGAAAACATTCCATCAGAGGATACGGAGTTCCTGGCTTTATCTGAACGATAAAACATGAATTAAACAGCTTTGAGTTTTTAAGAGTGTAGAAAATCTCATATTTTCTTTGTTCTTCTCTTGGCAATTACAGACTTCCCTGAAATCCAAGAGCTTGGAGAATTAACATATTTTCAAGTCAACCCTTGAAAACATCCACTTATGTCTCAGTGACAGAAATATATTGTGGCAGAAAATTCTCCTCCTCTATCAAACACAGTTTGTGCAACCAAAGGGAAAAGTCTTTAGACTATATCAAAAACTCATGCAGTTAACCAAATTTAATATGTTCATGTTTAATTACTAACCAGGTATACTTTAATAAGACCTTAAATGGACTATGGTTATCAAAAATACTTTGTCTTTTTTGTAACTTCTTTCTCCTTGAGGGCTCAAAGAATTTTTAGCAGAATTAAAACATTTACAAAGCTTTTGAAACTGGCCTGCTTTCCTTCAGGGGCAAAATACCATTTTAATATGCAATTCTTTTATAACACTGATGTCTTTGATAAGTGACATCACAGTAGAAGCTAAGAATTCCATTTAAAATTATTATTTTCCCTCTCGCATTTCATGGGATATAGGAGTCTGATTAATATTTAGTCATCTTGAATGTGAGCATAATTCTATATAAACTAAAATATTGTCCACTTTAAATACATTTGCCCCTTATTATAACAGATCAGTGGCCAACATAGTTGTTTCCTATAGCAAGTGTGCAAAACAAAAGAATGCCCTAAGTTAGAATAATATTAAGGAAAATTTAATGTGGGCTGTTATCTCTATTCCCTATATCTGAAATTGGTTAAAACTAGGAATTTTAAGAAGAAAACTTGTAGGTTGTTCTGTCTTCTTCAAAAGCCATCTTATTATTTGGAAAGCACATTAGCCAATTTAGTACATTAATTGAAATGCTGATGCACTCTCAGCCTTTTGGCTAAAGCAGAGCAATCATTGGTAGTGAAAGCTTTATCACAGCTTTGCAGTTTCCTGGCCTTCAAGCCTGTATCTCTCTGGGTTTCTGAATGAGGTGCCGTTTTAATAGTTATGGGGGCTATTTAAACATCATGGCATCAACTGTGATCACTGCCTGCTAAGCTGCCCCATTCCCTCTCCTCCCGATCTGTAGAGTTCTTTGAGCTGCTGCTCTGGGTCCTTCCTTTAGTTGAGAAAAACACTGCTCTTGGCAAGATTTGGATTTCTCTAGCACCATTCTTACTGCTGTGTCCCTTTGCTATTTGAATTGCTTATCCCAAGGATAAATTTATGTGTCAGTCTTGCTGGGTCCTGGATCATAACGCAACCCGGACCTGGACTTGACAACAGACCAGAAGTTAATTACCATGATCAAGATAGAAAATAAAATGCCTCCACTTGTTCCTACACTGAGTAAACACTGGTCCTCACAACAGGATCTGATCCTTGTGTGATGAATCTTTTCACAAATGAGAGGTTTGTATATTGCAGATACATCTATCCGATGTGTCATCTCAAATAGAGATGTCTCTCGAGAGCTCCAAAGTCTGAACTTCTTCCACAGTGAACCAATGAGCCAATCTTTCATTTTATGCCATTTTAGATTTCTATAGGATTATAAAATAGCAGGTACTCATTATGCTTTTTCTTTCTCAAAGAACATCACACACTCACACAAGGTACATAAAGGCCAAAGGAAAAGAAATTTTATTTCTGCCTGTAAATAGCTTTGCTATATATATATATATACACACACACACACACACATATATATATTAAATTTTATTACAAATTCAACTTTTCCACTACTATTTCTTTAAAAGAAATCCCTTAAAATTCAGTTGTCATTGATCCTTGGTTCCTTTCTTACTGTCAGAAATGTTAAAATTCAATTTAATATGGAAATTTTCTTCCTGCCTTTCAGTGAAGTATCAAATTTGCAAACTTTCCAGATGTCTCACTGAATTCACCCACAGCCATTTCATGAATGTCTGAGCGCATACTGGTTCCACGGACGCCCTTGGAGAGAAACAGGAGAGCTCTCCCCACTGAGAGAGGGACGTCCTCTCCCCTGCCCATCCAGGGCACAGTGAGTGTATTCCGCCCGCTGCCCCTTCTATTCTTCTAGAACATCACATTTCATTCTATCTTGGCCTCTTTAGAGAAAAATGAAATGAGTA
Organism: Camelus bactrianus; assembly: GCF_048773025.1. Lineage (NCBI taxonomy): Eukaryota > Metazoa > Chordata > Mammalia > Artiodactyla > Camelidae > Camelus > Camelus bactrianus. The sequence continues at coordinate 101,907,415 of NC_133539.1, forward strand.
GAGAGACTATTATTTCTCATCAACCTCTTTGGAAAAGCAGACATTTAAAACTGTCTCACTGATGGAGAGCATTCCTTTACTTCTCCTGTCAGATTTGCTGTCTTTATACAAGTTTCCTGAGCGTGATGTGAAGCCCCGGAGGCTTGTGCTCAGATGGAACAGCTGCTTGTGGCGGAATGAGCCTCTTGCGCCTGACGGTTCTACCGTCGCTCCTGGGCAGAGGATTCGTGAGCGCAGCTTTCTGCATATCTGTGGGGTTAAGCCTTCCTCTGCCCAATAAAGCGTAATTCTGATAAAACCCGTTTATTCTAAAGTTCAACACTGTTTTTCAAATTCACAATCACCTTCCACACTTTTTTCATATATTTTAAAGAAAAAAAAAGTTTCTTGTACAAATGTTTGAGAAACACATATAAGTATAAAAATAAAAGTCACCAAGAGCTCCCAACCCAAAGTTGACCACTGTGATTCACAACCTTAGGTTAATCCTTCCAGAAATAAAATATAAATTAATACAATGCAAAAATAAAAACTTTTAATTTTATTTTTAAAATTGATATCACAGTTTTGAAAAATGCTTTTGATTATTTAATACATCTTTAGAGGGGAGGGTATAGCTCAAGTGGTAAAGTGCATGCTTAGCATGCATGCGGTCCTGGATTCAATCTCCAGTACCTCCTTTAAAAAAATAAACAAATAAAACTAATTACCTCCCCTCACCAAAAAAAAAAAAAAGAAAAAAAAAGTTTTTAAATTAAAAAAAAAAGATGATACATTAAAAAATATTTTTATGTTTGTCCATGGGTTTTTAGGGTCCATATCATGTTTCACTGTACAAATGTCTCTTAATTCCTTTAAACGTCCTCTTGCTTTGGGACATTTAGGTTTTCCTAAATCCTTTGCTATTACAGACAGAGCAGAGAGAACACTGCAGTTTGGAAGTTCCTGTTACATATGCCTTTATGATTTAAAGCATAAAGGATAAAGTTAGGCTTTACAATTTTAAAAATAATTTTTGCCAAATTGGTGATTAATGGCACTTTTAGTTCTGCTTGCTTGTACTCAGTACTGGGCATGTGAATCTTCAGAGAAAGAGAAGGAGGTTAAAAGGAGGCGGCAGAGGTGGAAGGAGGAAAGAGGACAGAGAGGAAACATCAGCCCCCCAGTGCTTTTTCTGTTCCACATTCTGCTAAAAGCTTTCAGCCCTTCCACACTGTCTCACTGCTGTAACTGTCTCAGGGTGCTGTAACAAAACCCCACAGACCGGAAGGCTTAAACAACAGAGACTCTTTTCCCACAGTTCTGAAAGCTGGAAAGTCAGACTGGGGTGCCGGCACGGTTGGTTTCTGGTGAGAACTGTCTTCCTGGCTTGCAGATGGCCACCTTCTCACTGTTTCCTCACATGGAAAAGGGTGAGGGATGGCTGGGGGAAGGGGGATTTCTGGTTTCTTTTTATAAAAACACTAATGTCATCATGATCACCCCCATAACCTCATCTAAATCTAAATCTAATTAACTCCCAAAGGCTCCACCTTCAAATACCATCACATTGGAGATTAGGTCTTCAAAGTATGAATCTTGGGAAAACACATTAAGTCCATAATACATATCTTCCATGCATTTATATATTCAAATAAACAAATATTGGTTTTTACAAAGAAATAGGAATAGGCTGTATATGTTCTTCCAAAATAAGGTTTTTTTTAAACTTAAAAATAGATCATGGACATATTTCCATGTCAGTCCTTGTAGATCAATCTCACTTTTTAAAAATAGCTCTAATGATATTCCATAGTATGGCATTTCCAAGATTTATTTAACCATTTTTTCTACTGATTGACATTTAGCTGCTTTCCATTTTTCTCCATTAAAAATAATCTTGCAGTTAGCATAAGTAGCCTAATGAGTATGTGGTAATATTTCTATAGGATAGATGGAGTCTTAGAAGAAAAATGAGGAGAGGGTGGGTAGGCAAAGGGCACATGCACTTAAGACACTCAGGGACACTGCCAAAGGGTCCGTCAGAGGGTTTTCCACTCTCACATTTTTCATTCTCACCCACAAGCCTTTCTATTCCCATCCTTATACTGTCAACCTTACATTTCAAACATTTATCCTATTATCTGACACATATTAAGTGCTCAAGAAATTGTATTTTTATGATGAAAAATTGATATTGACTGGGCATATATCTGGAAAAGATGAAACCTCTACTTTGAAAAGACACGTGCACCCCAAAGTTCATAGCAGCACTATTTACAGTAACAAAGATATGGAGGCAACCTAAATGTCTATCAACAGAAGAATGGATAAAGAAGATGCGCAATGGAACACCACTCAGCCATAAAAAAGAATGAAATAATGCCACCTGCAGAAACATGGATGGACCTAGAGATTATCATACTAAGTGAAGAAGTGAGACACAGAAAGACAAATATCATACGATATCACTTAAATGTGCAATCTAAAAAAAAAATGAAACAAATGAACTCATTTACAAAACAGAAACAGATTCACAGACACAGAAAACAAACTTACAGTTACCAAAGGGAAAAGAGGGAGAGGGATAAATTAGGAATTTCGGATTAACAGATACAACCTATTATATATAAAATAGATAAACAACAAGGACCTACTGTATAGCACAAGGAACTATGTTCAATATCTTACAATAATCTATAATGGAAAAATAATCTGAAAAAGAATATATGTGTATATATATGTGTAACTGAGTCACTTTGCTGTACACCTGAAACTAGCACAACATTGTAAATCAACTACACTCCAATAAAAAATTGATATAGAGATTCAGTTTATAATGCACCATGCTACTTAATATTTTGCTATATGATTAACCACAAAGGTCCTACTTAAATGACTTTCTATGCATGTGAGTTCTTATTAGAATATTATGTGACATCACACTAACTATTAAATAACATGCTGTAACTCTCACAATTCCCAGGGAACACTGGTAGAATGAGAAAGTCAAGGAGAGTTGGAGGTTACCAGTCAGGTCTCCACACTTCAGCACCAGCAACAAAGCACACAAGAACCTGAGTCCCTTCACATATTCCTCACATCTCCACAGCCAGGAGAGGCAATATACCAAATTAATTCTGAAAGCAAAAACTGAGTGTCACTGGGTGAATAAAACTGGGAAAAATTATTAGCACCAAGGAACATCTGCTGCCATCACAATGAAATGGTGGCACATAGACCATCTCAAAGTGACAACACGCACAACAATGAAACTAATGTACAGACAGAAGACCTGGTAACTACCTCCATGTACCTGTGCCCTCTTTAGCTGCTTGCCAGCATCTTTAGCCCAGATCTGTGATTCACTGGAATTGCTGCAAAAATTGCCAAAATAACCTCTGAGAAGCAGATGGTTATGAAGGCTTCTGTCCAGATGCCAGAACCCCATATGCTTGCCAATCTGTGTTTCCAGCATGCACCATTATACTTAAAATTATATTTTTCCTTTTTCTGCCATGTTCACTCTACCATCATTAACAAGATTCTAATGCTTTTCCAGAAAACAAGAAACATCACAGCCTGCTTGCCTTCTCTTTATAAAGAGAAACATAAAAAGCAAGTGTCAGACACCCCCAAACATTCAACCTATGCCACACCTCGACTACTTGGGACTCACATTAGTGGTCTTCATGGAGTCTTTTTTGTAATTTTTTTATTTCAACAGAGTCGTCGCCTCCCCTGGGCTCTCCAAGCACCACAGTACTGAGAGGGCTGCTCCCTAATTCTTTTCCAAGTCTACTAGCAAAGAAAAAAAAAAAAACAATAGTTTCTAGAAAGGAACTAGTCACAGAATTTTTATTACCCAGAACGAGGAGAGAGAATGGTAAGAAGCAAATTCTCTATTTTAGAATAATGGTTGGATTTCTCAAGACAGCAATGCTGGCTAATATACCCCACATACCATGACAGCCAAACTTCTGTCACCATCTCAGAGGTTAAGCTTTTAGATACCAAAACAAAGCACTTTGATCAGTACCCAAGGTTACATATCACAGGGAGAACTGAAATATTCCCCAAACCCAAGCTGACCCTTCGGAGAACTCAGAGATACCATTGTTCAGAGGTCAGTCTTTCCAACAACCAGCTTTTCTATTGAGTTGTTTACTTGCTCCTGGACCAGAACACCCACCCCCTCCAGGGTCTGGCACCATTGGATGTGGAAAATGTCCAAAATTTCACAAGTTGTCTATTTCTGCAACAGTCAATTTGGCATATTTACATGGTGTTCCAGTGCAGGGTGTTTGAAGCTACCAGTCATTGTAAACAGCATTCTCTCACATTCTCTAATGCTGTTTTCCCAGGAATCTGTGTGCCTTACCTGCAATATTGGAAAGGAAATACCCTTACACATTCAACCTTTCAACAAAGAAGGAACTTAAAGTCCTTTCAGTGAATATTTTGGAGTTGCAGAACAGTGTGTTGATTTTATTAGTAAAAGTCTGAAACAACACTGGGTTTTTTTGTTTGTTTGATGTAGGGAGGCATGATGTTTTTGAAAAACTTAGATTACATTGAAATATGTGACTCTGAGTCAGCAATTTAAAAGAAAGTATTATGACACTTTAATTACATTTTAATGATTAAACCTTGGAAGTGATGCTGATTTAAGTCAAAATAACTTTTGAAGGTGTTTTTCTTGCCTGCAGCTATCTGGAAACCTGACAGAAGGGAAACAGGAAAAGAGAGAGTAAAAAGAGAATGATGTTTTAACTAAGAAAAAAAAAAGTGAGTGGTGGGCTTGGGAGATTTTTTGTTGTTTATTTGAATTAGGATTGATAACCATGATGGAAAAATCTAGGCAGGCAACATCTGGACATGTGTCAGAATGCAGGATACTGTGTTTGCATTTGTTTTACAAAAAAAAAAAAAAATCAACACTAAGGATGAAAAATTAATGACAAAGACTGCAACACATAATTTCTGTCTGCATGTATGCCCTACCTCCCACTGCCACAGAATCTGTTTAGGTTCTGCTTGGACTTCTTAAGAGAGGAAGGAAGGAAGGAAAAGATAGAAAGAAAAAGGAAGGAAGGAACCGAAACTCAAGAAGATTAGATGGAAACACCAAAATCCTAGAACATTTTTTCTCAGCATTTCTTCTTCCCAAGGAGAGAGAGGAAAATTACATATAAATGATAAAAAAAAAAGTTTACTTTGAGAAGACAGCAATAATGAGTTAAAGGCAAAGCCTTCTTAAAACACTGCAATTAAATATATTGATCATTTACAAAAAATAACAAAGGGCTAAAATACGTTCAAGTATGGATGATCTAAAAGAAATTAAAATGGATAAATATTATGTTTCTGTTGGAGAATGATGTTTGATTTACAGTACTTTTTTTCATTGATTTTTCTATGGACTTCCTAATAATGTTTGTAATTTTTTTTCCCTAAACTTAAAGCTCCAATAAAACTAAAAATTTTGTGTTTTGCAAAGCACTTGCCCATGGCCCTGGGCCTTTGTACCTGCTATTTCTTCAGTGGAAGATAGGCATCCTCACAATCCCTGCCACATAGAAAACTAGCCAACAGTGAAGTTTCTTGCTCAGATGGAACGAAAGAGAATCCAGACACTGATCTAGGTGTGAGATAGCTTTTAATATTATAAAGGTGACAGTTCAACTCAGTGGGCTAATTATTTGGTTCATAACTAGTATTGGAAGCATTTGTTAATTATTCGGAAAATAAGTAAACTTAGACCCTTGCCTCATGCCTTATTCAAAACTAGATTCCAGAGGGTTAGCAGTGTGAAAATGGAAATCAAAACTATACAACTATTAGAGTATCATTTGGGAAAATAATTTTTATAAAAATCATTTACAACGTGGAAATTATGGAAATAAGCAAGTAACTAATAAACACATAAGATGATAACTTCAATAATGATTAAATAAATATAAATAAAAACATCTAGTTTATACTAATGATCATTTATCATAATGTATTATAAATATGTGAGGGAACGAAAAAAAGTCACTCAAATGTTGTGGGTGAAATTTTACATCGGCATAAGGATTTTAAAAGGCCATTAGACAAAAACTCCAAATTCCAAATGGGCATACTTGTCAACCCCAAAACTTTAGTTCTGAGGAATCTATCTCATAGATATACTTCTACTTGTGTACAAAGACACACATACACACACACATTGCAATATCATTTGTTATAGCAATAAAATGAAGACAGCAAAAGTCCATCAGCAGGAGATCGGTTAAATCAATTAGAATTCAGACATACAACAAAAAATCAGACCACTATTAAAATGAACAAAGTATATCTGTATTTACTGAGTTGGATAAGTGTTCATGATACACTTTTAAGTCAAAAAAGAATGTTTTAGAACCACATGCACTGAATGTTTTCTGATGAATTACACAGGAAGAAAAAAAATTAGCCCAAGTGCAAACTGGAATAAGGTAGAGAAATCTTTTCTTAAGAGTTCTAAGCCATCTTCGAACGCAGTGGCTCTTAACATGGGGTCCCTCAATATCAGCAGCAGTATTTCCTGGGAACTTACTGGAAACTCTGAGGGTGGGGCCCAGCAGCATGGATTGAATGAGCCTTCCAGGTGATTCAGATGACTACTAAAGTGGAGAACCACTCTTCTAACGGCTATGGTTTTGCAGGCTTTGATGAACTCAACTTGGGGTAAGTTGACTGTAACAACTCAAGGTCTTCTTTCATTGGACTTTTACATTTGGCAAATGGGACTTACTCAGTATCTAAAAGGGAATCACTTGGATGCACACATTTATTTTTAAATGGGTAAGTATTTGATATGAAACATGGTGATAGCAGAACATGTAATCTAACATTTTTGTCTGATTTATAAATACTTAAATTTGAAATCTTATAAAAGTCTGACAATTGACTCAATATCTTGTAATAAGCTATAATGGAAAAGAATCTAAAAAAGATATATATACATATAAATAACTGAATCACTTTGCTGCACACCTGAAACATTGTAAATCAATTATACTTCAATAAAAATGCTTATTTTTAAAAAAAATTAAAAAAAATTAAGTATGACAATTGAATTCATCGATGTATAGTTAACAAATCATCTCTTTTAAAAAATATATAGTCATTGGACCTCTCTCAGTATATTCCAATAGCCATATCTAAATGAAAACTGGACAGTATCTGTTCTCAAAAAGACAGTGATTTAATACATCTCTTCCTTGACTTCAACCCTACTTCTACCACTGTTTCTGTCATGGTAATTAGATGATTATCTTCCTTGATGTCCTCAAATTATTAACAGCCTTTTATGGAGCAAGCATTTAATTTATGATACAGATGAAAAGCCAGCACCTTCTTATTGCAGGTATGTTGAAGAATAATAGTTTTCTTCCTCCTGTCATATTGTACATTTTCAGTCTCCAGATTTTCTAAACCTTCAAGGAATTTTATATAAAACCATAGTATAAAGTCAGTGCTCTCATTCCTTCCTCAAATAATTCAAACAAGGTTAATCAGTAAGATGAAATGCATAATAATGTGCATGTAAATTATGAGTATTTGCTATTAGGTCTAACTGAGTTTGAAACCACAAATAACCTTCCCCCAGCAAAAAACAAGTCTTCCTCAGGCAACACAGTAGCCTTGATTATGGAAGAAACATTTCTTATTCTATTGGCCCCAAATACTTTAATAAAAACACTAATTATATTGTAACCTAACTGAAATGGGTCAGAAGTTCACATGATTGTATACAGAAGCGAGTAAAAGTAACAAATTGACAAAAAATTCTGTAATTACTAGATTGTCTAAAACACCATTCATTAATTTAATTATTGTATCTGATTTGTCTTAAATCCCCACATTAATACGTCTAAGATGAAGGCCAAGTAGTAGACCATTCTCATTGCTCTCTCTGTTTTAACTTGCTGTTTATTATGTCTCTTTAATTTAGTCTTTTAACACTACATATATAAAAGAAGCCATAAGTGTTACAAGCTCTGGGTTAAATTGTTCCTTTAATTCCTGTACATATATTATATGCCTTTAAAGATTCAATTAATCACAATTTTTATATTCAAAATTAAGTAATTTATCCATCATAATTAAAATTTTCTTTCAGCTAATCTCTCAATTTAAAATGTCAAACTAAAAGTAATATTCATCTTTAGGAAAAGATAACATATATTAAAATGTTCTGCATGACTGGGGATTACACAGAGACTTGAATTCCTCAAGCCCAAAAGGAATAAAAATGATATGCCATCAGATGAATATACATCTTATTTTTCTTGGCAGAGGGCGGGGAGGCAGTGAATAATTTAAAAATATTGTTTAATGTCTTTCTTATCAGCCTCAGTATGCCTCTGCCTCTTTCTTATTCAGCAATGCAGGTGCTGGGAATTAGAAGCAGTAAAAAGGAAAAAGCTGCCTTTGCAGCTTGTTTCTCCTCTTGGCTCCTCCTGGCCCCTGAGCCTGACATAAGTTGCAGTTGTCACCAGCAGCTCAGGTAGCAGACAGAAACCCCAGCCTGTTTTGAGACCTTGCCAAGAGCAGCAATTGTTCGGCACCAGCGGATGCAGGCGTGCGCCCGGCATTTCCATCGGAGCATTCTGAGTCCAAAGACAAACCTCTATTAATGGTGCATACTAATGATCTTTACATTTTAATTAGAAATGCTTGAGTTAAGATCACTGGCTGAAACCTTAATGAGCAAAGGAAGGCTTACCTCCTGTTCCTCTGCTTTTCGACTACAAGGAAACGCAATAAGCTCACCTGAATCAGGTCAGAGCAAGTATCAAGAAAACTCATTTGAAATCCGTGATTAGTCCAAGCTGGAAATATCAGATATTTCCACTTCAAAGCCAAGAAAACATGAAGTTAGCAAAAGGGATCATCCACAGAGGTCTCTCTGCTCTTTTTCTTTTTCCATTCACTCACATGCTTACATTTTTATTTGACTTTGCCATAGCCAATCCCTTCAATATGCAGAAACCAAAAGCCATATGCCTGTATCAGTGTCATAAGGCTCCATCCAATTTGAATATTTTCCTATGCAACTTGAAGGTTTTGTTTATTTTCTTTGCCTATAAGCACCATTATATTATTATACTAAATGAACTAAGATTTACTTCTTGATAACTGTAACACCCCAAAAAAAAAAGTAGATTTAATACTTTTGGAAAATATTTTGGAACATTTTCTTTAAACTGAAGACTAATGTGCTCCTTTTGAAAACAGAGACAAGATATGAATAATTTTAAGAGATGAGTTTATTGGGGAAAAAAAGTTCTACGAGGTTCTGCTTTCCTACCCACAATGACTCCTAATGCACCATTATCACCATGGAAGCTTTCAAACATTGCCACTTAATAAATTAAGTCCTCAAATATGGAGAAGAAAGTACCAAGTCTAGGCCCAGTTCCAGGGAATGGCTTTGAGCCTCTCCTCCAATGAAAACAGGGGAGAGGTGAGCAGTTTCTCTTAGCTATTCCACTTCCTACATATAATTTCAACCCAGATGTTGTCTCAATGTGCCTTCCTCAAATATGTGGAGCTGAAGTGAAGTTTCCAGACATCTGGTCCATGGTTCAATCAAGTGGTCTTCAGATAACATGGAAGCTTTCAAAGAAAAAGTAAGGAAATGATCATGCTAACAAGCATTTCAGAAACTTATGATGGGAAATGTGAAAAGATTTGATTTTCATAGGAATCTTGTCACATGTATCATCACCTTTTGAAAAGCTGTTGTAGGTCCTGTGAGAGTGTGGATCAATTCTTGTCTAGTCTTCAGTTAACAGAGTGTATTTTTGTCTCTGCTGATGAATTTTTTCACTTGTGATATGTTTTTCATAATTGTGACTTTAATATCTTCTATTGTAAGTATCATGCTGAGTTAATGCCCCTGTTTGAAAACTTGAATCAATGGCTCAAAATGGGTTCAATGATGCATGAAAGTAATAATGATGATAATAATAATTTCTATAACTCTGAAGGTCCTATAAATAAAAAGTGAATGGAACTCCACTGCAAATATAGATTATGAGTTTGTATATATTCGAATATGTGAATCTGCTGGCTTTCCATAAGCAGATAAAAAAGAGAGTGAATATCTGGAAATGGTTGTTTTGGAGGAACAGCAAAACTATTAGAATCCAGCCCAATTCTGTTTTCTATTTTGAAACTTTTTCCAAATAATGGCATAACACACAAAGCTTCATTTCTAAAGATAACAAAGTAACTTCTTATGGAAACAACTTGAGTTAACATAGTACAAACATTTACGGATGCTTTCATTATACAATTAATTTTGTTACCGGGCCAAAGAAGGACTAAAACCAGAGCGGTATGATTGACACTGGCCCTTCTCATAAGCCTAGAGCTTTCATTCTAATAGCACATTTAAGTCTCCCTGGCTTAAATATTTCTCCTTTAAATTTGAAGTTTTGTATTTAATATCATTGTGTCATCTACAGATAATGACAGTTGTCTCTTCCTTTCCAATGGTTCCTCTTTCTGTTTTCTTATCAAATTTATTGTTTGGTTTTAGTCCTCTATAGTGTCGAAGAGTTGTGGGAATAGCATCTCATTAGTGTCTCATTCCTGACTTTGAGAAGACTTCAAAAGTTACAGCATTTTCTGGAACACTGGCTGTGGATTGCTGATGGCTATCTGTTAGCACATTAAGGAGCTTCCCTTCTGTTTCTAGTGAAGAGTTTTTTAATATTAACTGGTAGTAGATTTTACTAATTGTTTTAGAAGGGCATCAATTAAGATGATTATATTGTATTTTCCCCCCTTCTAATCTGTTTCTACAGAGAACTGCATCAGATCTCCTGATGAAATCCCTGCTTAGTCATACTTTCAATCCTCTGCTGCAGTTTCCTTGCTGATAACTTACTTTGAATTTTTGCATCAATGTTTATAATCCGAATACTACTAGAAGTTTGCCCTTTTTGTATTAAAATCATACAGTTTAGGTATCACTCTAAAATTAGCCTTGGAAAATTAATTAGATAGCTTTCCACCTTTTTTAATCATCCAGAAGAATTTCTAAAACATGAGCATTAGCTATTCCTTTAAATTTCTATGAAACTTAGAGTAAACCATCTGGCACTAGTTCTTTGAGGAAGATTTTTGACTGCATTTCCCATTTCTTCTGTGCTATTGATGGTTTTGAAGTTTTCTACTTCTTTCTGAGTCATTGCTATTAATTTACATCTTCTTAGAAAAAAATAATTTTTTTTCTCCTAGAATTGCAAATTTATTGGTCCAAATCTGTACATACATAGCATTTTCTTCAAATTTGTTCAATTCCACAGCTCTAGTTAATAGCCCTATTTCTTCTTTTCTATTACTAAATTATTGCCTATGTCATTTTCCCCCCGGGCAGACTTAGCAAATGTTTATCAGTTTTGCCATATATTGCCTTTATTGATTAATAAGACTTTTATTCTCCCCCCCATATATATATATTTCAGCCTTTTTTTTTTTTTTTTTTTTTTTTTTTTTAGTCCTGATTCATGATTTAATTGGTGTGCTGGTCCGGGTCCCTTATTTCTGCTGCTCTCGGGCGCACTGCTCTGGGGTCAGGGTTTTCTGCTCGAAGGCGTGGATGTGCCGGAGCTCTTTCGCTAGCCACAGTGTTCACAAGCAGGTGTCTCTGAAGCAGCAGCTTCCCCTCGAACTTGGCGACGAGGCCACAAGGACTGGAAAGCTGGACGCACAGCGTCTGGGAGTCGTGCCCTCCACTTCCACGTGCTCTGCCTCCAGGTCAGGCTGCAGCTTCTCCTGGAGGTATTCGGCGCTGAGTTCCATTGCCACAGCCCAGCATGGGTGGCAGCCCAGCGCAGACGTATATTTCAGCTTTTATTGCATTAATTCCTTCTTCATATTTCATTAGTCATTCACTTATTCATCTAGTGTGTAAGAATTGGGGCATCATTTCAATTTGTCCCACTGATAATGGTATTCACTTTGATCACTTGATTAATGTGGGATCTAAATATCCTGTTTCTTATCAAGCTTTTAGTTTATTCATTTACTTAACTGTATCACCATAGACTCCTGGTTTTCTGTTTTGCCAATAGGTTGCAATCCATTCAAATATTTATTTTGATACTGAAATTGGACTTTGTTTCGTGGGAGCCCCTCCGAGAAGGCTTTGAATTCTTTCTTCTGCCACAAGATGACTCTGGCTTATTAAACTTCACCCACACCAGCCCTGAAAGCAGCATTTCTCAAAGGATCCCTGGATACTTTTTGTGGAGAAAAGTGGTTACAGAATCCTGCCAGTGGGCAGAGCAAGGGAATAGACGTGTGCACACACTTAACATTCACAGACACACGTGTACATCAATGTTTAGTGGGTTTACAAACACATTAACTGTATTTAATTCTGTAGTTACCTATCTTTATCAATTTATCCTAAAAGCCATGAATTCACACTAATACTGTCGAATCCAATCTACAGAGTCCATTCTAGTTTTCTCCCTTGCTATATTTGTAATACCATTTCCAACTATGAGAAACTGCTTCCCATTATCTTTAGGACATACATTCATTTGATTAGTTTCTCCATATATAGAGTCAATATCCCATTTCTGGATATTCCCCATTTAAAGATTCCAAAGCCATCACAGGCGTTCTCCTCTGCCTGCTTGGGCTCTGACTCCCCACGCCAGCTGTAACCCCTCCATGGCCACCCCCTCAACTTGTTCAGACTCAAACATGGTACACAAGACCACCCATCCCCAAGAATTTCTCTCTCACTCTGCTCAGGTTCAAACTAGCCATGCGGGGCCACCATCAGCTGTAGGTGCCCTTCTCTCCCTGCGAGACCTCTGACTGCCCACCCACTCTGGGCCTCCCTGGCTCCCCATTCCCAAAGACATGGACACCTTTATCAACCCCCATCTGAATTATTCATGGAGGAAAAGGATGTAGGAAGAGGGAAAAACTGTATTCTATTCTACATTGAGGTTTCCTAAGAATTATTTAAAAATCCAGGAAAACTTTTTATAAGGATAAATATTTATTTGTTCATATTGATCAGTCGACAAACATTTACTGAATACCTGCTATGTGCTCAGCTGAGGCAATATAAAAGAAGTATGAAAGGATTCCTGCCATGTAGCTACTTGAAATTAGATGGGCAACTCAACAAGGAATAGAATAATAAAAGTTCACTATATTTTTCCATAACAACAGAAACAGGAAAAGGAAAAATCTGTAACTATTAGACTCTCAAATTATCATAATGCATATTTTGCTTTGAGGTAACCTTCCCACACCTCGATATCTAATGCCTTTCCTTCCCATGCTGTTGAAGCTCACTTCGCACCAAACTTTTTATTAATGCTTCAGAACAACTGGTGGTAACGTTTTACTCTGTTAAGTTACTGGAGCAGACACTATTTATTATTTTGGTAGTGCTGTCATCAGAATTAAAGCATAACGATGAAAGTCACAGTGTAATGTAAAAAAAAAATCATCACTTAAGAAATGAAAAAAAAAGAAGAAAGAAATGTATTACAGAATAATTCTTAAAATGTGCTTGCTGTAGGTTGTTCTGACTCAGATATGCAATTTATATTTTAAACATCATTTTCATAAAAGTCTACATTTCATGTGAAAAATGTAAAGCATAAAGCGTGGTTCCATGTTCCGGCTGGGAGTGCGGAGGTTGTGACTGTGGAGCAGTGAAGTATCTATAGGAGGATTAAAAAGAGAACCCAAGGGGAGAGGAGAAGGCAAGGAGCCCACGGTGACAAGAGGAGACAGTGGTCCTGCTGGGAGGCCCTGGAGGAGCAGGAGGGAAAGGAAGTAGCTGCTGCCAATCACTACTGTCCCCACAACCATCATCATTTTTGATGTCAGAGGGAACTGGTATCATTCGTGTCTTATTCTACATGGGTTTTTAAAAAAGTGATTACCGTGGCTGAGAGTATAATGTCACAACTGAAGGTCACATACTGACTAACGTCCACAGCAAGAAATGACCACTATTATTAAAATCATTAATTATTGTCCCAGCTACTGCTCTTCTCAAGATAAATGTGCAGAAACAATTATGGAAGCAATTATTTATGCCTTTAAATTTCACAAGTATGTTTGGACTTCACTCTTCGGCTTTCTACAGCAGTGACTGAGACTCAGTACTTCCAAGTAATGTCACTTATGATCAAGGCACAGTCTTCATTAAGGTACAAAATATTTCCCTCCATAACCTAAGAGGAAATAAAAGCTCATTCCTGAATGTTCTGGATGTCCTTCCCTTCAATAGACAAAAGCTCCCTCATGGTCTTCACTTCCTGCAAATGTGCTTGGTCCTACATTCATTGAATGAGATCTTTGTGAACGCTGCCCAGGCCCTGGTTTTTCCTCTAAAACCGCTCTCCAGCAGTCAACCTCTGGGACCCTGCCTCTTTTGCCCAAATCATTCAGTCAAGGTAATACTGATCCAAGCTGGATGAATGAGATCCTTCCTTGGGTGAGGTTAGTGTTAGGACTCGGGGACTCCAGTCACAACCTGACAACACTGAATTTTTAAGGACATCTAAACATGGGGACTGGGAAGATGTGCCTCATGTTGGTATCTGTAGTCCTTGCATGAAGAATCAGAGAAAAGTGATTTATAAAGAGACTAGAAGATGAAGTAGGTGGGCTGAGAGAAATGGAGACGGTCCAGGGAGAAGTAGAGGAACTTCTGATATGACCTTTCCCTTCTGGGTCTACAGTTGGCCCCTCCATGTGGTAAAATTCCACTGGTTCCTTGTAAACATCCCCTACCTTCACCCGACCTTTTACTTAAATTGTTTAGAATTGGGCAGAGTTGAGGAAACCTTTTGTTCTATGAATGGTGTATCTGAGAGTGTTTGACAAGTTTTACCTCTGACTCTGTGACCGTTTGTTTTAACTGGTGGCAGTGTGTACACGGAAATACCTCTGACATTTTTATATACCTAGAGGTGGCTCCCAATGGATTACTGAACACCCAGATTAACAGACTCATTTCTTAAGGCCTCCTTTCCACCCAAATTCAATCATATCAGTCCTGGAGCAGGTGATCCAAGGAGCAAGAGCCCTAGATGGGGACGTTCTCTCAACAATTCAGAATATTTCCACTCAAGATACTTACTAGAGACCTTAATGTGTGTTTCCTGTTCAGGTCCTGAACAGCTCGCTCAACTGACCTTATTAATGCAATAGCATATGCTAATTAATCCATCTGGGCCCTCAAAGAATTGCTGTAACACCACCGGCTTAATTATATGAGACACGCTGCAAAGGCTTTTAATGTCCCCTTACAGTGAATGTACCAGGGATTGCCTTAATTAAGCTAAGCTTTCTAGCTTTCTTTTTCCCTGCCCACCTTTATTACTTGGCTCTTTTGTTTCATTTTGGTTTTCATGTTTCTCTGTTGTTGTTGTTTTGCCTAGTTTTTTTTTTTTTTCCTGTTTGTTTTGTTCTGTTTAGTTTTATTGTCTCTGTATCTTTTATGGTTAATGTACTTAAGTTACTCTCGAATAAAAGAATAAAAACAACAGTGAAGTCAACAATAAGAGGAGAAAATTATTTTCAGGTTCATCCACTTTGTTAATGTATCAGCCAGGGATATGGAGTTACCAGGAAATGGAACATCACTCAGAACAGAAGCTCATGGACTCTTTCCTACAAGGTTAACAATATCATGTGCTACACGCTTCTGGGCCTCTTTCAGGATCTTTTATTTATGTTTACAATTACTGAGCCTTGGCTCTTCATACAGGAAGCAGAAGTCAAGAAGAAAAACTTCTTTCACTTGAGGAATTCATAGTCAGTGGGGAAGACGGACATGGAGTCAGCTAATAAGAACATAAGAACAAAATAGGTTCTAGGAAGGCAGGCACATTTGTATGAAAAGAGAGGACAGAATTGGCCATGAAGGAAGAACAGATTGAGAAGAAACACAAGGTCATCGGGACATCCCAGATGAAAGGGACACCCTGAACAAATGGGCAGGTCCCTAAAGTTTCACCTTTTGTTTGTGAAACAGTCAAAAGCCAGTCAGGAATATCTTGATTTGTTAGAATTTGTTAGAAGCGTCAACTATTTGGAATCGGGAGTTCAGGTTTAATATACACAATATAATACACACTTCATACGGCTAAGATTTTGTCATGTCAAGTGCTGCTTAAATAAAAAATAATCTAAAGAGAAGGAATAAAGTGAAAAGAGTCGAGTTGGGATTGATGAGAACAGAAATGGAGACAGCACCCTGGAAGCCTAAGCACGGAAACTTCTTGTTATTGTTGTTGCTGGTGTTGGGAGCCCAACACGGACTCAGCCGTGAGCTGGACAGTTCCACGCTCTACCAACTGAGCTAGCCAGGTGCAGCCTGTTTTTGGAAAAACATCTATTGTATCCCTGTTGAATCTCCGCTTGAGATTAGATGTTTCCAAGATAACTGACCTCTCTGTGTGCCACATGATCCAGGTATGTCTATGCTGGCCTCACACTATGGTCCTCCACCTTTTGGGAGTCATCCACACCATGGACTTCCTTTGGTAGAGCAGAGCATGCATACATTTGCATAAGTGAGCATGGTGTGACCACATCTTTATTTTCACTCATATTTTATGGTAACTGCATAATTAAAGGATTGACATTTAATGGTATAAAATCATCCATTAATTTTATGTTTGAAACTTTCTGTATTTTATCAACTAGATATTAAAACATTTTTCCTATTACCTAGAAATGGTTCTTGATCTAACCTGAAACAAATTAACTCTAAAAGAATTTATAGTTTTTGCCCAAAAAGCCACTTCTCTCTTTTTCCTGGAGGATTTATATTTAGCAAAATACAGTTCTTCTTGTCAGTTTGTGACCATATGCTATAAAGAGACACATAACTAAAACTGTCAAAACTAAGCTACCGGCTGCACATTTGTGTGACAGGGAAAACCTAGGTTGATGCACTGTGATCACAAAAGCAACCCAATCAAAAGGGCCACAGGGCAGAGATCTGACACCCAAAGTTTGGCATCGTACACGGCAATTCTTACATGGCAAGACAAACGCATGACTTAAAGGGAGACTATGTGATGGTCTTAAATTTCAATTTTTCACATGCATTTATTTAAAGGATACCTTATAATCATGGATAAGGTAAGAAGTAGTCAGAACAGTGAGAAATGAGGAGAACAGAATCCCACCATCAAACTGGAAAGACTAGATAATAAATTCAGTGCAAAGGCATTTGCTTTCCAGTCATCTCTCACAGCACTCCAAGGCCTTCTCTCCCACCGCAGCCACAGACAGCAGAAGGAAAACAGGTTCACATTCAAGCAAGCTCCAGGAGTTCCCTGTCTGGTTCTTATCATTTATTTTGTTTTGGAAACTACAGTGAAACAGCAAACATCATCTTATCTACTGGAAATCAGCATCACTTTCCCCGCTTTTTAGCACCATCCCTTGTACAACTGCCTTTGATCTTCTCTCTTAATATTCTTCAGCGGGAGACTTCAGGGGAATTGATTACTCAAATGTTTGAAGGCAGATATGAAGAATTACCAGTTCTTACAGAGAATTCGTGTGGTGACACGTTTATGAGGACCCTTACGGAGAAGCACTCCTAGCCAGCCAAGCAGAGACTGGAACAAGATGAAAACATAACCTCATAACAAGGTCCGGTGAGGCCCACTGTTCTCCTGCCAGTGGGGCGGCCCCTCCTCCTGCAGGAGGAAGCAAACCCCTGGGGAGCGGGGATGCTTCTGGACTCCGTCTAGGGCCTGATGGCAGTGGGCCAGGGGAGGAAGGGCTCTGCCCACTGTCAGGTGTGCTGCCAGTGTCTCTAGGCTCCATGGGACTCCCCCGCCCAGGAATGCTCACCTCTGAGACTCTCCAGGCATGAATAAAAGAACATCCTACCCACAGTCTATTATTTCAAGGCCTGGGGCTTCTCCAAGGTTATCACTGGAGGCACCAGATGCTCGCTTAACCCGCTTAGCTCTGAGTTCTTCCCCATAGACAGTAAAGGAGCTGACTAGCAAACAGCACAGAGAACATTCCATACCTTGTAGTAACCTATAATGAAAGAGAACATGAGAAGGAATGTATGTCTGTACATGTGTGACTGGAGCATTGTGCTGTACACCAGGAAGTGACACAACATTGTAAACTGACTGTACTCCAATTTTATATATATATATATATATATATATATATATATATATATATATATATACATACACATACATATATATAAAAGCATTAAGTACATAATCACCACAGGGATGAGCCGACAGTCAGACCCCCAGCCACTCAACTAGTGGAAACAGCCTCCTACCTGTATTAAACAATAAGTGGTCTCTAAATGACAACAAAAGACTTATTCCCTTTCTCTATGGGAGGGGCATGGGAGGCTCTAATAAACACTGCCTTGACCAGAAGCTATTAATTTCACGTTGCACATAAAATTAAGGTTATTGAGCTAACAATTTAGATTATGTTTACTCTGAGCATCCCCATTCTGCCCTGACAAACCGAGGAGCACACAGGAGAAATGGCAAAGGTTGACTGAAGCAGAACCAACTGAGGGAGGAAGAAATAACTGAGGAGAGAGGAGACAGAATAAATATCCAAATTTAGGAGAAAGAGTGTAAGGTCCGAAACCGGACTTCCTGGGTTCAAATATGGCTCTGCTACTGACTACTTTGTGAATCGAATAAGCCACTTAACTTCTCAGTGCCTCAGTTTACTGAGCTATAAAGTGGGGATAATACTTTGTGAATCGAATAAGCCACTTAACTTCTCAGTGCCTCAGTTTACTGAGCTATAAAGTGGGGATAACAGTGGCACATGCCTCAGTGGGTTGTTTTGGATCATTTTAAATGACTGAGTTCCTGCAAAGCTCACAGAACTGTACTTGGCACAGAGGAGGCCCACAGAGCCTGCAATTGTTAGTTGTTGGTGAAGGTGGTATCAGAAAAGCACAGCAGTTAGGAGTGTTTGAGCAAAGGCTCTTACACGTCAGGATAGACCCAGCGGGGCTCAGGCTATTGGAGTCTATGACAAATAATAGACTTTAAAAGAAAAGTATCGAACTGGAAATAGCGTTTTGGGATCTTTTATGACCTGCTTTCTTCGCTTAATGTTTAGTGAACACTTTCCTATGAAATTAAACATAAAATTCATCCTACAGCCACATCTTTTATTTGCCAGTGTCTGATTATCACACATTTAAGTGTTTTCAAATTTTTATATTAATAGATAGAGAAGAAAATATCAATATTTCAAATAAACAAAAAATTAACCATTGCTATTTCCGTACACTAGTGGATATGGCTCTTTGTTTAGGAAGGTATCTAGAAAAGCCTTTTGGGGCATGAAGAATAACAATCCATTTCATGGTCTGAAGGAAGAGGAAATTACAAAGAGGAAAGTGAAAAGAATATATAGAGTGAAAGGAGTTTTGTTTTGTCCCTGGTTTGCTTGAGAAGAGTAGGTGAGGTTTGGGAATGGAGAGGCTCCTCAGGGGAGGAGAGGGTCCGGGGTTAGAAGGGCATGGCAGGTGCCAGGACTCTAAGGAGGACACACTAGCAAGGAATTTCCCAAGGCGTGGGATAATTTTCCAGTCGTGGTGAAATTTGGCACTGACATCGAAGCTGTTCCTGGTACCATGCTCTATCTACTTCCCTTTGGTTACCTCCAGACCTCAGTATCTCCAACAATACATTTATAGCAATGATAACACAGGGGAATGGAGGAGGATATATGTCTAGAGTGGAGAAAAGCAGGTCACCAAGAAAGGTCAACAGATATCATTTCTAGCCGTGAGATTTTAGGAATGTTACTAAACCACTTTGTTCATAATTAATCTGAAAATGGTGATAACCACTTATTTCACAGAGCTGCAATGTAAATTAAAATGCTTAGAAGATGACTGGTAATAGTGCATGTGCTCAATAAACGTTAACCATAAAAGTCTACCCCAGTGAATACCCTTATGCACATCCATGATTGAATGTCATGCCCTACAAAGTCACAGAAAGAATTTTTAATCAGAACAAAATCAGGTTTCAATTGTTCTGCGAGGAAGAAACTGGGATAAAGCAAGAATTCAAGCTAATACACAAACACTTAGAAGAGATATGAGATTAACTAAATATATTACAGGCATACCTAATTTTTTATGCTTTGCTTTATTGTGCTTTGCAGATACTGTGTTTTTTTTACAAATTGAAGGTCTTTGGCAACCCTGTGTCTATCAAGTCTATTGGTACCATTTTTCCAACAGCATTTGCTCATTTCATATCTCTGTGTCACATTTATGTAATTCTTGCAGTATTTTAAACTTTATTATTATATTTGTTATGGTAACCTGGGATCAGTAATCTTTAATGTTACTTTTGTAATTGTTTTGGGGTACCATGAACTGTGCCCATATAGGAGCAAGCTTCATTAATAAATGTGTGTGTTCTGACTGCTCCACTAACCAGCCATTCCCCCATCTCTCTCCCTCTTCTCAGGCCTCCCTATTCCCTGAGACACAATAATATTGAAATTACTCTACAGTGGCCTCTTAAGTTCAGGTGAAAGGAAGAGCTGCATGTCTCTCACTTTAAAGCAAAAGCCAGAGATGATTAAGCTTAATGAGGAAGATATGTCAGATATGCCAAGGCAGACTGAAAGTCAGGCTTTTTAAACCAAACAGCCAAGCTGTGAATGCAAAGGAAAAATTCTTGAAGGAAATTAGGACTAGTCCAGTGAACACATGAATTATAAGGAAGTAAAACAGATATTGCTGATATGGATAAAGTTGGAGTGGTCTAGATAGAAGATCAAACCAGCCACAATATTCCCTTAAGCCAAAGCCTAATCCAGAGCAAGCCCCTAACTCTCTTCAATTTTATGAAGGCTGAGAGAGGTAGGGAAGCTGTGGAAGAAAAATTTAAATCTAGCAGAGGTCGGTCCATGAAGTTCAAAGAAAGAAGTTACTTCCATATACACAAAAGGGATGTAGAAGCTGCAAGCAAGTCATCCAGAAGATCTAGCTCAGATAATGAATGAAGGTGGCTACACTGAACAACAGACTTTCAGTGTAGAAACAGTCTCATATTGGAAGAAGATGCCATCTAGGACTTCTAGAGAGGAGAAGTCAGTGCCTGGCTTTAATGCTTCAAAGAACTAAATGTCTGTTCTTAAGTGACTTAAAATTGAAGCCAATGTTCATTTACTACTCCAAAAATCCTAGGGCCCTTCAGAATTATGCTCAATCCACTCTGCCTGTGCTCTATAAATGGAACAACAAAGCCTGGATGACAGCACATCTGTTTACAATATGGTTTACTGAATATCTTAAGTGCACTGTTAAGACCTACAGATCAGGAAAATATGACTTTCAAAATATGACTGCTCATTGACAATGCACCTCGTCACCCAAGCACTCTGCTGGAGATGCACAATGAGACAAATGTTGTTTGCATGCCTAATAAAACAATCCATCCTGTAGCTCATGGATCAAGAAGTAATTTTGCCTTCCAAGCCTTATTATTTAAGAAATACATTTTTAAAGGTTCTAGCTGCCATTGATAGTGATCCTCTGAAGGGTCTGACCAAAGTCATTTGAAAACCTTCTGGAAATGATTCACCACTCTAGACACTATTAAAACATTCATGATTCATGGGAAGAGGTCAAAAAGCAACATGAGCAGGAGTTTGGAAGAAACTGAGTCCCCTCATGGATGACTTTGAGGGGTTCAAGACTTCATTTGGAGGAAGCAACTACAAATGTGATGGAAAAAGCAAGAGAACTAGAATGAGAAGTGGAGCCTGAAGATGGACTGGATTTCTGCTATTGCGTGATAAAACTTGAAAGGATGAAGCACCGCTACTCATGGATAAGCAAAGAAAGTGGCTTCTTGAGATGGAATCTACTCCAGGTGAAGATGCTGTGAAGTTTGTTAAAATAACAGTAAGGGATTTAGAATATTACATGTATTTATTTGACAAAGCAGGGTTTGAGAGGATTGACTCCAATTTTGAAAGAAGTTCCACTGTGAGTAAAATGCTACCAAACAGCATAGCATGCAACAGAGGAAACATTCCTGAAAGTGCAGGAATGTTCAGTGCAGCCAACTTCATTGTTGTCTCACTTTAAGAAATTGCTGAAGCCACTCCAACCTTCAGCAACCACCAGTCTGATCAGTCAGCAGCCATCAACACTGAGGAGAGACCCTCCAACCGCAAAAAGATCACAACTTCCTGAAGGCTTAGGTGATAGCATTTTTCAGCAATAAAGTATTTTTTTCATTAAGGTATGTACCTTGGTTTTTTTTTAAAACATATGCTATTGCACACTTAATAGACTACAGTCATGTAAACATAACTTTTATATGCACTGGGAAACCACAAAAATTCATGTGACTGGCTTCATTACAATATTCATTTTATTTCGGTGGTCTGGAATCAAACCTGCACAATCTCTGAGGTATGCCTGTATATAATCTTTCCAAATTCCTTTCTCTAAAGAAGTATTCATGTAAGATAAACATTGTGGAAATAAAGGATAGATTCCTACCAAAGACCGTTCACATTCTACTCATTTTGTGTCTGTATCCCTTGGTTACACAGGTTATTTTTGCAGAGAAGCAAAAATTACACAAAAGAAGACTCCTGGAATTGCTTGATCTAGATCTCATTTCAGTTGCTTTTAAAATGGAGTTTTTGCTATTAAGTATTAAGGGTGATATTGAATTATATACAACATATTCAATTTAATAAGGCAAGAAGTAGAGTACCTTTTAAAAGAAAGTTGGTTCAAAAGTAAATACATATATGCTTTGAAGAAAAAGTTTCACCTGTTCAGGAAATCTGGTTATCCAGAATAAGTCATCCCCTAAAAGTGCCAACTAACCTAAGAAGTTCTGATATACCACTCCTCTGACATTTCTGCATTTCACTCTACTTAAACATGAAACAACAACTTGTGAAAAGTTTTTTTTTTCAGCCATGTATTCCTTCACTGGCTACAAGTATACATTTATCCGCTCATCATGGGACCAACAAATACTTTTTGTGTAGCTACTGTGTGCCAGAGTATTGGGCACTAGGTAGGGATACGTTCTGATTTCAGAGTACTTTTGTTGAACTGAGCACGAGGCTACATATATATGCTGCCATCCTTTGTTATGCAAAGTGTGTCCCTTTTTGCTTGCCAGCCATCGTGAAGGAGGGCTTGGGAAGATTCCCACATCATATAGTGTAGACTAGGGAAAAGCCTACACCTGGGGACACGGATGAGGCAAGAGAAGGCAGAGGCCCTATCCTTTTGTCATCCAGCAGATGGGTGTGCCTGGACCCACCATCGGAGAAGGTTCCAGGTGAGGGTCCCTGCCACTATGTTGATCTCCCTTCTTATAAGGCAATCAGGAAAACAACCTTGTGTGTGTGTGTGTGTGTGTGTGTGTGTGTGTGTGTGTGTGTGTGTGTGTGTGTGTGTGTGTGTGTGTGTCTGAAAGAGAGAAACAGGATGGGGATGAGAGGAAAAAAGAAAGCTTGGCAGAAGTGAGAGTGTGGTAGTAATCAGAATACTGGGGAACCAGGCAGAGCAGGTTACGTTCTAGAAGTCTCTCGTCATCTGGGAAACCAATCGTCCAGCTCTCGATGCTCAAGGGAAGTTTGGTTCAAGCACCGCCCCTTCGTGCCAGAGCTTCTTCTGTCCCCAGTCCTGTGGGATGCTGAGTTTGGGTACAGTACCTTACATGGAAAGACGGAGGAGTCTTCTCCCATCTGGCTCATCTTCCAAGGAAACGAGAAACCCCAGGGTAATTTTCCAGACAATTTGAGGCTCTCCTGTGTGCCAGATTGTATGCCAGGTATTAAGAATATCAGAGTAAATAAACTGGATAAAAGTCCCTGCTGTTGTGTAACTAGCAGTCTAGTGGGAGATACAGACTACTACAAGTGAGGCTACCATATTAAGTATTATCTGAGCATAATATCAGCATTATCCAAGATGTGCAAGAGATAATTTTACACTTATTTTAATGCATAATAGAAAAATGTATCCAGTGGATCAAATTTTTAAAAATACCGTTTGAGATAAGGCCAAAGAAACAGTAAGTTAAAAAAAAAAAAAAAAAAAAAAGGAGGGGGAAGAGTTGCTTGCTAAATCTTGTTAAGCACATAGCAATACAGATAGAGCCTCATATGGCATGTGAATAACTAAAGTTTGGGAAACACCACTTCCAGCCACTGAATCTTCACAAAATCCTGTAAAGTAGGCACTAACATATATATTACTGTCAGAAACTGGACTCAGAAAATCTAGAACACCGTCCAGTCCCTCAGGACCTGAAGGATAGGCTGCCTGGCTCTGCTGCCCATACTCCCTCCGTGGTCGTGCACTGACATCAGGAATGCCAATGATCATCAAAAATTCTAATTTCTGTAGGATTTTCCCAAATGTTAAACCTGTACAGTCAACTCTCTCCCGCAGAGCAATCTGGAGTCACCATGCTGAGGATCATGAAAGGAGTCATAACTTACTTTTTCTCTCCAAGAATCAATAGCTCAGTGTTAGTAGCATTTACTCTGCCTGTGCATTCGCAGCCCAGGAACCTGAAGGCAGTTACATCAAAATTCAAGAAAATGTCTACTGATAATAGGTGGTCCCACGGAGAGGTTTTCCACCATAGGGAAAATGAAAGAGAAGAGGAATTAAATATGGACAGAGAGAAAACTGCTGAGCTGGCTTCCACAATGGAAGTCATTAACCAAGTTGAATTAGTAAACTCGTCCAAAGCCACATCTGCCCCATTAAAGCTTTAAAGGCCATATGCCAAAGTGAAAATTAAATAAAGCAACAAAAAGTCAGTGCCCAAATGAATTTGGTTTTATTTTTACTACACAGAGCGAGGCTCTGCACAATAAAGCAACCACAGAGAGACTTTGCCAAGTTGTGGTGGTTTCCCAGAATGCATTAAAAACTCAGGAAGTCTCTACCATCTCTACTAATGCTGTTTGCTACTGGATCATAAAAGGATTTCTATTCTGACTTTTAGGGAAAAATCCATTTAGTGAAAATTTCATCAAGTAATGGGAAATTTGCACATCAATTTTAGTACAGTCTGCTAGGAGTGGCCAAAAATTCTGTAGCAATAAAGGTTTCAAAATGCCTTGTTGTAATTAAAAAACCTTATTCCTGTGTTAATTGTGTCTTTTCCTTCCAATATTACTAAGTATTTTATCACATGCAAAAAAAAATCTTGGCTCTAAATTGAGTAAGGGACAAAGGATAGCTCCATGGAATTAGATTATACATTCAAATGCTGTTATGATTGCAAAGGACTTTTCCTATTCTGTTCATTGCTTGATCAGAAGAAAATTTAGCCCTAGATAAGTTTTATTATTGCCAGGTTGCTTCAAGTATTGAATTTTAAATTATTTCCTGGTATAAATATAACTTTGTATATCTTTATCAATTTTGGAGGATGATAAATCTGAATTACAGAATATTTGTTTTGCCTTGCTTTGCTTCTTTCTTTTTTTTTTTCTTTTAAGTTTGTGCAGTAACTCAAACCAGACCAAAAATATTCCTAACAACCTGTTTCAATGAATAAGAATAATGAAAGGGATCTCTAAATGGTACAACAAACATATTCTCAAGTGCCAAATATGGTTTGTTCACTGAATTGCAAAGACTTTTTTTTTTAAGCAAATTATCCTTCCCAATCCTTGTTTCATAATCAGTAGAAAAAATTGGTAGACTATTACAAAAATCTTCTGTTACAGACTTTTAGAAAAACTGGGTAAAATATAACAAGTGATAGTATTTTTTAATACACAGCATAACTTGGTGTAACAGTAGGGCAGAATATCAGGTGCTAAACCTCAAGAGAGTTCTGAAAACCCCACTGTGTGTATTTAAAATAACACTGAAAGCGCCCAGGGAGGGAACATCAGTACTATTAATCTAGGGACATGGATTTTAAGGTTAATCTAGGGACTGAGCAGTAGCAGTGGAACCATAGTACGTGAGATCCCAACAAAAAGTCATAATACTTGAATAGCTGCCCACTCTGAATTGGTGGCTCCCTGGAGTATGGGGGTAAAAATTCTCAAATGCCTATGGAGGGCTGTGCTCACAAAGACTAATGGACAAAACCAACCTTGCTAAAACTTAGTTTGCAAACAAAGTTAACATAACACATGGGAAAAAAAAATGTATCCAAGCAAGAGTCAGGAGACATTAAAAATAATATTTAATCCCATAGAATTTTATGCAATAGAACAATATCTCAATTTCTAGGCAAGCTGAAGTCTTATTTCTTATGAGAGCAGTAGGAAAAGCTGGATGATAACAGGTATGCTATGTTTGGAAATATTATTAAAGGACTACAGATCAATGAAATCCAGGAGGATCTGGATTTTGAAGACAGTAGAAACATGAGGAAATGAGCTGACATTTTGCAGCTGCTTTTTTCCCAGGCTCAGTTGCTGATTTGGGGAAATGGGCAAAAGGCCAAGAATTAAGATTTTTAGGGCGCATGCTTAGCATGCATGAGGTCCTTGGGTCAATCCCTAGTACCTTCATTTAAAAAAAAAGTGTGAGAAAAATTTAAAAATAGTAATAGATACAGATTTTACTTGGACAGAAAAATCCTTCTAGGACTAGAAAAACCATCAGAGATTTTAGTAGTCTAAAAAGATGAAGAGATAAAATTGGAGACTTGATGATTCTTGTAGTCCCCCAATCGTGTGAACAAAGGAATAAGCCTTCGGCTGGAATGGTAAACAAGTTATAAAAGGCTGCAGACTCAGAGGTGAGAAGGCTGGTTAGCCAATGACAGGTAAGATCCCCAGAGGAGGGCAACCTAAGACAGGCACAGCCCCTGAGTCAGAAAGAATGTCATCAAGCAGCTATTTTCCTATATGTTCTGCCCTGATAAGATGTAAGGCTCACTGGCTCCATGATGAGCGTAATCTATCAAAAATATCAAAGGATCTTAAGATCCTGACCTTAAAACAATCTGTGCGTCTAGGGAGTCATAAAATGTCATACCATAGTTAAACACTTTCCATATTGTTCTCTTTTGCTTTATAAGCCTGTGTAGTTTAATAAACTTTTAGAGTAGCCATCACCTCTCTCCGCATACAGTGTGTGTGTGTGTACGTTGATATTGCGGCGCCAACAATTCTCTAATTGGAGACTTGATGGTGCTCTCTTCTAGAGGTTTGTCAAATCATGAAGTTGCACAAGAGAGGAGGTTAAGGGTCTGCCGAGGAGGAAGCTCAGAAAGACAGAGCAGAATTTTCTGGAAGCCCGTTGGTCCAAGGACACAAGGACTGGAGTTCAAGAATAACCAGGGAGAGGAGACCCAGGGCATATGATAGCCTCCCAGTTGAATGCTCTGGAAGGCTATGACCTAGAGTAGAGAAGAATGAGAGGTAGACTGAGCTCTACCAACATTGCAACCAAATTTTGAATTGGCTTAATTTCTGATTGGATTAATGAACTCAGCCCCAGCCCTACCTGATTTGCAGAACAAAGAGTAAATCTCCATGAAGAAATATAGTATCAACTGGATCTACAAGGTAATATACACAATCCGGCATTCCATCAATGATAATTTGACTTTCCTAGTTTTTAGAGGCTGCCCACATTCCTTGGTTTGTGGCCCCACTCTATCTTCAAGACCAGCGACCACATCACTCTCACATTTGCTCCTGCCTTCTCTCACTCTTCTGCCTCCCTCTTCTACCTTCTAAGAACCTTTGTGATTATTGAGGCCACCCAGATAATCCAAACTAATCTTCCTATTTCAAAATCCTTAATTTAATCACATCTACAAAGTTCCTCTTGCAATGTATGGGAATATATTTACGAATCTTGGGATTAGGACATGGACATTTCAGGGAGATCATTAGTCTGCCTACCACAAGAGTAACATTAAAAATTCAAATAACAGTGAGATCTATTACACAGCAGATTAGAAAGCATATACTTGTCTGTTGACAAGTATGAGTAAGAATGTAATGTAAAGGGAACTTTTACACACTACTGGTGAACACGTAGAACTTTACAGTTACTTTGGAGACTATTTTGACAATGTCATTTCTTGGTGTCTACTCTAGAGAAGACATCACATGTGCACAAGGAGTCAAGTTCAAAAGTATTTATTTCAGCTCTGTTAGTAGTTGTAAAAAAGAGAAATAATCTGATTCTTAGCAGGAGAAAGAGAAGTAATTATGGTTTATGTATGTAATGGAATCCTATACATTAGACAGGTATCTTGGTAAGACATTTGCTCTTGATTTTCAGTATTGGTGAAAGGAGAATCTTAAGGGGCTTCTACATGGTTCATTGAATCATACTATCTGTCAATCAAAGATTCAGAAGAGCACTATGGAAGTTCTACCATTTGCTAAGTATATTTATAACAATTACGTACATAGAATTTGGAAAATAGCCCAGATAATGGTTTGAGGATACCAAGAAGCTACTCATGAAGTTGAACTGGGTCAAAATCCCTTTCAATGATCCACACAAGCCTCTATTCTGACTGATGGACAAAAGTGATGCTCTGGGACCCAAGGATTTTTCTGTTCAAATCCATTTCCAACAACGCCTGAAAGATCTGATCACTTGTCTTTTCCCATTATATAGTGACTCAGGTCAACGGGCACATAGAGACTTAGGAGGTTTTCTGTACATGTTTGTGACATTTACACCCGCTTCTTCCTCAAGAAAGGCTTCCCTCTTTTCAGGGGCTCTAAATCTTGTGAAAAGACTATGGTTTAAGACTTGGGTGAAAAGCACCAGACTCTTTTTTTTTTTTTTTTTTTCCTCAGTTATAAAAATCCAAGTAGAATCCTTTTTGATTAGGTCGACTTTTCATCTTTTTTAGGCCTAGGAATCAATAACCAATTATCCACCTCCATGGATCACTGTGAGTCAAACCACTCTAATGAACACGCCTATCCCTTTACCTATAGTCATGTCTATCCCTATAGTCATGGCCATGCCTCTGGCATTTAATGGCTTGAGTCTACCACTCCAGGATGCTGTCTTTGCATCTGAAAAGAAGCATCCTATTTCAATGGTAGTGTCTCCTACCAGTGTCCCAGGTTAACAGAGAGTGCTTTTCAAAGATGATGGGGCTGCTGTTACCAATGCATTTTTTCCCAATAATTATGCCTTTTAGGGAGTCTTTTTCAGAGCCCTCTTGAGAAACACAGGTTGTGGGAGGGGGGCATAAATCAATGTGTCATATGTGAGCAATCCATTTCAATTCATATCTCCCTAAGTCTCTAGGGTCCTTCCTAAAGCCCTAACTGCTGCATAAGAGACCAGGCAAAGCTGTGAATTTCACTGCAAAATAGTGGCAACTGCAGGGGCAAAATTTGAATTTGGTTTTTATGTATCTCAGCCCTATGCCACAACTGATAAAAATTTTTAGCAAAGAAACTCTATGGCTTTCTTTCTCTCTCTTGAAACAGGAACTTCAGATTTTGAACTTGTAATTCTTTTTTAAGTTGTCAAATGCCATTACAATCAAACACTATATATTCCTTGAATTCCCCATGTCTCTGCATACGGTTCACTGGCTGTGGGCCTGGTTCCCTCAAAGACTCACCTTCTGTGACTACTTCACTGCAGGTGACCACAAGTGAAAATCAGAGGGCTGTTTCACACTGCCTGCCAAGAGCTTTTCATATTGGCTAGGGTTCAGAGTCCTCAGCTTGAATCAGAGCAGATAACGAATCCTAGATACTTCCTTTTGCCTGAGGTTTTGTTTTCTAATATGGCTTCTGGAGTCAGCATCTGTATCAGTCGGGTTATCTGTTGCAAGCAAAATAAGCTAATTTTAATAGTTTAAGGAGAAAATGAGCTTGTTGTAAAGATATGGCAGCTGATGAAATTTTGAGAGAGATGGAGGAACAGGTTAAAGATTAAGATTCCAGAATTAATGCCCGCAACCATATCACAGAACTGGCCCCAGGAGGAAACAGTCACTGCTACCAGTATTGAGCTCTTGAGACTAGAGTTGATAGGACTGTGAGCGATAAGACTTAATTTGCATCTGATACTGAAGAAAATTTTGTGCCAGGAATTCAGTCCTAGAGGCAATTCACCCCTGAGAGGCAAAAGCTTAAGTACTGTACCAACTAGTATGGCTAACAAAATGAATTCTTCACGGAGCCTCCTTTCTTCCATCGCTCACTTCTGAACCACAATCTGGCACCAAGGTTAACTGGATTTACCTAGGTCACATACTTGTGCCTTAAGTGCAAGAAAGGCTGACAAAATAAATTCTCTGGTCTCTACTTTGAGGATGTGAAGCACATAAGAAGGAAATTCTCCAAACACAGGAAAGATTCAAAAATGCTAGATAATCAAAAAACATAACAGATATATACTCTTATTATTAATCTGTGAATAATTTTTGTCTTAAGTATGTTGGATACAAGTTGCATGGAGTCTTCTTTCTATGGTCTTATTTTGGGGTTTTTTGGTATTTATGTCTTTTGTTTTCTTGCTTTCTCTTTTTTAGTATTGTTGTATTACTCAAGTTTTCTTTACATTTTTTGTCAAGTAGTTTAAATGTTCTGCTTTCAGTATTTACCATTCAATTAAATTTTAAAAACTGAGCTATTATTCTTCTACTACAGTCAAAGAAAACAGCTCTCTCATCAGCAGGATAAGAAATTTAACCTGTATTTCTTTCTATCCACACTGACCTCATAGTTTTCATTAAAATAATTAACATCTGGAATTTTTATATCCAGGATATTTTATTTGTTCTTATTTTATCCTCTCTTTTAAAATAATTTTGACACATTATCTCATAACTATGTTAATTTTTTTCAAAACTTAAATTTTCCATATAATTCAGATATTTATTTGGTTCCATTTATTAAGTAGTTAGTGAAAGCTTTCCAGCAATTTTTTTCCAGGAAGTCTGTTTGGGTTGTCTACTTTCTCAATCACTGCCTGTCTAAAATTTCTCTCTAAAGCATTTATTTAAGAAATATAAATTCATAGGTTATAGGACACTTTGGTGGCAATTATCTCCTTAAAACTTTGAAGAAACTATTCCAATGTTTCTTGCATTTAATGTTATGGAGAATTTAATGACACTGTGTATGTGTGTGTGTGTGTCTGTGGGTGTGTGTGTGTCTGTGGGTGTGTGTGTTTCTTAACTCCTTGTTAGGTAACCTGCTTTAGTTTAGTAAGGTTAAGAAGGAGGGAGTTTTGCCACCTGCAAAAAATGTGTGCAGATTTCCTTCTGGTTCCGAAAATTCAACTTTTACCAAGATATATTCTAGAAGTGTAATTTTTGTTAATTTTGCCTGCAATTAAAGTCTGGAAGTTTGACAACATTCTCTGTCAATGAGGCTATGGGGAAATAGGCTCTCTCATATATTGCTCATATAAATATGTAATGCATAACTTCTATAACAGGTAATTCATTAACATCTAACAAAATTATTTATGCATTACCTTCTGAACAGCAATGCTGTTTCTAAAAATTTTCCCCAAAAAACCCTGGCAAAAGTATAAAATCATTTGTGTGGAGTTATTCATTGCAAGATTATTACCTTGTAAAAATTCAAATGTCCTTCAACAGAGCTAGTTAAATAAAGTAGGGATATACCCACAAAGTAGAGTGCTATGCAACTCGAAAATAGAGTAAGGGATATCTGAGGATGCTAATATGGAGTAACATCCAAAAAAATTCAGCTAGGTTAAAAACAGAAAGAAAAAAAAAGCAAGGGGGAAAAATGCATACAGAATGCTATCATTCAGCCAAAAAAGGAAGGGTATGAGCATAAATATTTATCTCTGGTCTTAAAAAGTAAACAATAGAAAAATAAGCCATAAAGTAAAAGGAGTGATTTCCTTTAAAAGGAGAAAAGTAATATTAAAATCTATATTTCTTTGGATAGATCTTGCTTTTTACATTTTGCATAATTATAAAAAAATATTTTAAAGCAATCTCTGAAAATTAAAATAAAAATTGGGGAGTAAACTTAATGTGTGTTAAGTTGATGGCACACAGACTGTTCCAAATGACTTTTTAAAAAATAGTAATTTGACAGTATATCCCTAGTAGGACATAACCCAAGAAGTAAAGGAAATTTAAAAACTAATTTTTTAGTAATAATATTGTAAGCGAGGTGTTGGCTATTATTAGTCTGAATTTGCTATGGGTTTAGTTTAGGACAAAAAAGTATAAATGTGATATTCTTATTCTTTAATTCTCCCATGTTAGTTAGAACCAGGATTCTCAGCATGTGTAGAGAAGATACAAATACAAAGCTGAAATGGTTAAGTAAAACCTCTGTAACCTTGGATTTGAATTGAAAGTACCAATGCAAATTTGCAATGACTTTTCCTTAAAAAAAAAAGTATTTCCTAACTCTGAGTGCTAAAAAGCTAAGAGAGAATGACCAACTCATTTATAACAAACACTCTTAGTACCTAGATTATGGTCACCACATACTATTTATCATTAAAAGAGACTGAGGCTCCTTGGAGAAATGTCTGATTCTAGGTCTACAGCAGAAATTTTACAAATTAAGCTCAGTGTACTGTGTCATACCACACAGCAAGGGAACTCTCTAAGACTGCTAGGGTCATTGTCAAAAATACACAGAAGGCAACTTAAATAGGCTTACTCTGGTCAAAGACAGAAATTTTCAGCATTAATAAAAAATTAAAGTGGTTTAAAATTCATTATAAATACTTCAATATAGGTCTGTACAATATAAAAAATAAGCATATATGATATTAGTGAAAGAACTCATAATTTTTAAAACTAGTAAAAGAGGGAAAGAATCTTACACCTCTTCTGCCTTTCCTATACAACCATGCAACGGGGTAATCAGATAATAATGAAAGGGACTTGTTCTAGAGAAGTATTCTAGCTGGTAACTAAGGAATGAATGATAGAATTAGAATACTGCTGTTTTTCAAACCATAATGAGTCTAGGTATTGATCATCAACGGCTTCTAATATCACAAAAAGACAAAAACCCATGAAGTAGATTTACAAAAGAAAAAGAAAAAAAAATCAACCTTTTCTGGTCAAGCTTCTAAGTCCATATACTAACTCTAAGGAAATACAGAGGTTATAGGATCCTTTTATTCAACACATCAGGGGGCAATTTGCAAATCTCAGACTGGAAAACTTCAAGATTTAAAAAAAAAAAATAAAAAACACTCTTTAATAACAAATAATTGTAAAAACAAGAAACAAACAAAAAAAGAGATGGAGGGGAAACCTGTAAGTAGGCACTTAAGACACCTATCAACCAATTCTTATCTAAGGACCTTATGTGGACCTTGATTCAATCAAATGATAAATATTTATTTGTTTGTTTATTTATTTATATTATAACATGTACAAGACATTAAGAAATTCAAACAATAGACTCAATGCTTGATAATATTAAGGAGATATTATCAATTCAATTTTTTAAGAATGATAATGGTTAGGGTTTTTTTTTAAATTATCTGTTTTAGAAATAAGAACTGAAATATTTACAGAGGAAATTATATGGTGTCTAGAATTTACTTCCAAATAATTGAGGAGGAAGAATTTAATCTGTGTATAGATGAAACAAGATTGGCCAAAGGCTAATGACTATAGCTGGGTGATGGGTATACGGGGGTTCATTAACCTATTCTGTCTACTTTTGTATAGGTTTGCAATCTTCCATAATACACTGTTGAAAAGAGTGTTTACTACTTAATAAGTCCTATAATTCTGGAGATACAAATGTGTGTGTGAGCTCAACTAATTTATTATGTGTTTCATTTTTTTTTCCTATTCTCCCTTCATCATAGTTCTTGACTTTTGGAATTCCTGTTTCATACATTGTGGATCGACTGGATCTGTATTTATAGCCTTTGTGCTTTCTCTTATTATGTTCTTTTCTTTTTTTTTTTTTCTCTGATTGTGTTGTGCTTTCGTTTAAAACTATTACAAGATTAAATTATGTTGTTTTTCAATAGCCAAACTTTATTCACTACTTTTATGGAATATTTTATTTGTTATTGCATTTGTCATCTCCAAAACAACCAATTTTCTCAGTCTCATTGAGAATATTATTTTATTAAATCATTTGATAATATTTTCATTAAATTATATATTTCAGGAAATATTAAATAATTCCATTAAATGATCATCGTGTCTCATATATTTGCATACCTTTTATCTTTAGATTATTCATTTTTAACAGATAAGAAACCTGGGGTTTATAAAGCTTTAGTAACATCACAAAGACCCAGCCTGGACTTGGCTGGGCTCATTTGGAAGGTACTGTTAATCTTGGCTGGGCTTGCTCAAGGGTCTGGAGCTTGGATGGAGGCTGGCTGATCTAAGTGGGCTTATCTAGGTGGTTCTACTTTTGTTCCATGGGTCTTTCCTTCTTCCGGGGCCAAAGGGCCAGCCCATATGTGGTCATTTCATGATGATGGTAAAAATACAAGGAGACAGGCAGAAACATGCAAAGACTCTTAGGGCCTATGCTGGGAACTGGCACACCATCAATTCTTAAAGTCATATGGCAAAAAGCAAGGAAACAAATCCTGATCCTTCAGTGGGAAGAATATCTAAGTCATAGAACAAAAGGGATGAATTTGGGGAAGCTGATAAACAATCACTCATGAGAGTTCTCTGTAAATCAAATGACCGAGTTTTAAATCTGAACAAGAGCTTGTGCCCCTAACCACTATGCAACAACGGAATTTCTCAAGTTTTCTACTGATTTCTTATTGGAAGATACAAACATTGATGTCAGTGATTGATATGCTTGTTGGAATCTCTTCAATCTTTTCATGTGCCTGTGATTTTTTTTCCTGCTTTTCTCAAATAGAAGGATGAGGGGCATGTATTTTTATACAGTATTGGGAACTGGGATGGTCTGTTAGATTTTATGCCTGTGTCCCTTTCATTTTTCACATCAACTATTAGAGACATTCCAATATATCTCATTGGATTATAAGAATTAAATGCAACACCTGGAAATACCAGGCACATAGTAGCAACTTAATAATAATGCCCCTGTATCTCCTGAGAGTCCTTCACCTGCATGTAAACATGTACAACACTTTCAGTGCTCCTCAAATTTTCAACAACACTGCCTTCTGTTCACATTTCCTACTTTCTCAGGTCTTAATGATTTCTCAGTATGGTTTGCTCCAGGCTCCATCGCTTAGCCACCTTGAGAAACTGAGCTCTCAAACAACACCACTAATCCAATTTTCTTCAATTTCCATTCATTCCTCAGACAGCTAACACTCCATACAACTGCATTTCCCGAGGTCACCAATATCCTCCATGTTGCCAAGTCAATGAGCACATTTCTTTCCTCATACTACTCACATTCTTAGCGGTATTTTACGTAGCTGATCACTTATACCTTCCAGAAACACTCTTCTCGCTTGACACATGATACCATACTCTTTGAGACTTTTTTCCCCTTACATCTCTGGCCATTCAATCTTACTTTCTTTCATGATTTCTTCTCCTCTACCCAATCTTTAAATACAAGAGTTCCCCAAGGCTCACACCACCTGGAATCATTTCTAATTTTTGTAATGTATTTTCCTTATTAGATGATTTCATGCTTTCCAATGGCTTTAGACAACTTCCAGATGCTGAAAACTCTCAAATTCATATCTGGGTCTAAGCCTCTCCTTCAAACACCATGTTCCTACCTGATATTCCTACTTGAATATGTCCACGGACAAAGTCTTAACTTCTGCTATTGACTTCCTTGTTTAATTCTCATAGCCATTCCTTGAAGACGCAACCTAAATTAACTCTCCCAATAACACTATTTCACATCACTTCGTTTTACTACATGACCAACACCACACACAGACACACACACAGACACAGACATACACACACACACACACACACACACACACACAAACGCACACATATATCTGAAATAATCTTTTTTTCCCACTTATTTGATGCTTGTTTATTTTCTATCTGACCATTAGGGGAAGCTTCACGAGAGCAGAAACTTTGCCTGTCTTGCTTACTGCTTTCTTTAATACCGAAAATACTGCCAAACACGTAGTAATAACTAAGTAGTTTTTGAATGAAGGAATGAATGTTGTATTACTTTGGCTGATTTTCTGAAAAATAAGCTGAAATATACTAAAAAGTTTATCAATTATTAATAATAATTGCTCACTTACTTATGCTGCTTTATGTTTTGCAAATATTTTCATTTAAAATGTCTCATTTAATGATCGTAGCAACCCTGGGAGCAGGGATTATTATTCTCTTTATAAAAGTGAAGAATCTTGTGACTGAGAGGGCTCACACAGGTGTGAAGCTAAGTTTTCATTCCAAATTTTCTGATTCCAAGTTCACTGATATTTCTATCATACAATAATATTTATGATTTTTCCTAAGTAATTATATTTTTTCCATTTTTAAAAGAAAAAAGTTATAAAAGGCATACATTCAGATTCCATATTCATTCATGTACATAGAAACCATAAAGTCAATGGAGTTTTTTCTATTGCTGTATTTTTTAATTCCTCAATAATGAAGGATGTATTTAGATTACTATACCCAGGGACTGACTGACAGCATCATCTTTCACCTGGAAATTTTTTTGTAATGATTCAAAGAGAAAATTTCATGAATCAATATGACTGGATTTAAATAACAACAATCGCAGTCATAACAATCATAATAATATCCATGCTTCTGTGTGGTACAGTGTACTTTTGTGATACCTGCCCTTTTGATTTTCACACAGACTATAATGTAAGATTCCCAAGAGCCTTTTAAAAAAAATCATTTTAGGTATTTTTGAAAACCTACTTTAATATGACTATGTAAATAGCCCAGTAATATACTTTCAAAATTGACTTCTTAATGTCTCCATATACCTAAACTCAGTATTGTCTTTAAACCTTCCACAGAATTTTCTATCCCTTAACTCATTCATTGATACTTGCCTTTTCAACCAAATAGCCCCCTGATAGTCTTCTTGAATGTAATCTGTACCTTCTAATATGTCCAATATCATTGCCCACTGCAAGAGAAGTTGCTGTCTGCAGCCTCCTATTCATTTCTTGCTATTTACATTTCATTGTTTTTCCATAATCC
Organism: Camelus bactrianus; assembly: GCF_048773025.1. NCBI lineage: Eukaryota > Metazoa > Chordata > Mammalia > Artiodactyla > Camelidae > Camelus > Camelus bactrianus. The sequence continues at coordinate 101,944,557 of NC_133539.1, forward strand.
TTAAACAAAACATACCATTCAGCATCTTATATGCTCATCTGAACTCTCCACACCTTTTGTCTCGATGTTGATAAGTAATTGCAAGCAACAGAAATACTCTAGCTAACTTAAGCAAAAAAGTTATTGGGAGTCTCACAACACAGTTTGAAGGTAGGAGGTCTAGGGTGGGAATTGTTTAGGGAACAAGCTTGGTTGAAACAGGGACAGTCTAGTCAGTACACTGCCACCAGGATAAAATCTACTTCCAAACACGCCAGTTGTCTTATCTCATTGATCAAGATTTAAGAGAGCATCCGACTCACGTATCTTGGGTGATGTGCTGCTCCTTGGTTAAGGGAGGATATATCACTCATATGTGGAATCTAAAAAAAGAAAAATGAAGACAGTTATGAACTCATCTACAAAAACAGATAGGCTCACAGACATAGTAAACAATCTTATGGTTACTGAGGGGAAAGGGGGTGGGAAGAGATAAATTGGGAGTTTGAGATTTACAAATATTTTGCAAATATTAAGTACTATATATAAAAATGGAGGGAAACAAATTTCTTCTGTATACCATAGGGAACTATATTCAATATCTTGTAGTAACCTATAATGAAAAAGAATATGAAAACGAATATATGTATGTATATGTATGACTGAAATATGCTGTACACCAGAAATTGACACATTGCAAACCGACTATACTTCAATTTAAAAAAAAAGCATACCTACAAGACTATATTCAACAGAGAAGAGGTAATTATTCAAGAGGGAATAGGAGTTCTGGGTTTTTGTTTTTTCTTAAAAAAGGAAATCATGCTATATTGACAGTCAAAAACAAATTCCACTACAGTCTACTTCTGTGACTATACAATAGCCATACATTTTCATATGTACCTTTTCAACAATATCTCTAAATTATCTATCCCCTTAAAGAAACAGCCAAAATTCTTCCAGATCAAAATTCACAGTTTCTGGCATCATTCTTTTCCTCATGTAGTTCCTTCATGACATCACCTCAATATTCTGCAGCCAAGAAACCAAATGGAAAATTTTAATTACCATATAACCCCCTTTATAAAATAGTGGGGTAATGGAAGGAAAATGAGAATATATATTGATTTAAAGTATAAAGATGGGTGTATAACACAAAAAGAAGAAAATAATGGTAAAGGTTAACACCATTATTTCTGCTACTGGTCATGAGGCTGTTTTATACTTCCTTCCTCTACTACCTATTTCAGGTTCTCATGGCCTTTAGCCAGTATTCCAGCTAGTAGAGGTTACTTGTTCTGTAATGTAATCCAAACGTGTAGTCTGAGAGATCTAAGTGATTGGTGGTCTTGTATATATAGGATTGTAATAGTCTTACTTTAACTGTTACTTCTAGTCATACCAAAACAAGTTGGTACCCCAAATAGTTGCCCAAGTTCCTACCATTTTTCTCTCTGCCCCCGTTGTACAACAGAAACCCTATTTCCCCTTGATAAACAGGTCCAATCACCTCAATTAATGTCATAACCCTGTTTTTCACAGTTTTCCCAGTTACATGACAAAGGCAAAATTACTACACAGTAGTCCAGACTTCCAAAGCTATGGTCCCTAGTGGGAACAATCCCCAAATGGAAACAAAGCTAAACCTTGAATGGCTATATAAAGTCAGAAAACAAACATCAGCCCTCTCCACTTATGTTCCTTGATTACTGAATCCATATTTTCTGATGTTGAGGGAACTCCACATTTCATAAGATAATGTGTGTCAAATGGAATCATAACTGAACCTCCCGTTTTATGACTACAGTGAAACTTCTTTACCTTTACCTTTGGTCAGAAGTAATAAAATAAGGGCAAGGTTTAAGGAATTTCACTAGTAAACAGAGTCATGATGTGAATAGAAAACAAGTGCAAATTCAGAAAAGGTATCTATCCTAGTGGGGAAAAACTGCAATCAGTTTCAAGGGTAATCAACTTTCTACTGTGTGGTTGGATGGTCACAGAGGTATGAAATCAAATTAAAGCCCCAGGTTAGTAGCTGCTCTCTTGCAAATTGGACTCTCAGTGGTAACAGCCAGGTCAGCCTTGGTGAGAAGTAAATGCTCTTGAGTCCTAGGATGGTCTCCGTGTTCATCCTACCAACAGGACCACTTTCTTTATGAGCTCAGTGAATGGACATTAGGATGGCAGTGGTAAATGGTGACTGAAAATCAGTGTGCACATCCTATCCACCTGATTTTTTAAGGACTTCCTTTGTAGTGGAGACATAGATGAGCACTTGGGGACTCAGTTTGAGAGATTCATCTACATTTTCCTTCCAGAAATTCTTGTCACTACTTCTCCAATTATACTCCTAATTTCCCAAACATGAGACCAAAACATTAGCTATTGCCCATTAATTTACATGAATCTCCACCTTATGACTGCCATCATGCCTCCCAGTCAAAGTGGAGTACTACTGACACTGGTTGCATCTAGAAGAACTGGTATGCTGGGCTGGTTACTTCTGGGAAAAGAGGGTTGTCAGGCAGACACAGGGGTGGAGGGGTTGTGCTGGGCATTTGTTGAGCTTTTCTTCTCTTCACTGTCTAAATCTCCTTTCCAACTTCACTCCAAAAATCTCCCTAAGAAACAATTATTTTGAATAACTATTTTGGATAAATTTTAAAACAAAAGAGCAAGAAAGATGTGGCAACAGAATTGCAATTTCCTATCTTCCCCTCTAGTTTTTTATAGTAGGAGAGTAAATGGGAATTGTATGGAGAAGCTCAAAACCAGGAATAAAGAGCTCAACAATCATTTTCTGTCATTTACTCAGAAACTTCAGTATAGTAATTGGCAGTTAGACCACATCTACTTTACAAAAACAATCTTAAATTAGACAAAATCAGTAGAACGTAACTCTTAAAAGTCTGAGGAATCTCAACAACCAAATTCCAAAATAACTCCCTTTCTGCAGTTTGTTGTGGATTCTATACTTGTCCACTATTTTGCGTATATACAATATGTTATTCTTTATTATTTTAATTGCTTTCTCCGAGATTTGGGGAGAGAAAATGTTGGAAATTGAATAGTTCTCATAATTTTCTTATATTTCTAGAAATTTATGCAGAAATTTTATTCTTCTTTGACATTTCAAATTAATTATATTTTTAATTTTCCAAGAACACTGCTATGTTACCATGAATTTTAGTGAGAACCTTAGTGAACTTTGGGTTCTAGTTTCAAGAGCACACTGGAGACAGTAATTTTTTTGGAAAAATGTGTGACTGAACTGCTATAAAATATGCATTGTGTTATAAATCATGATCACCAGTGGAAGTGTATTATTAATCCTGCATAAAAGATGCAGTAGTTATTATTACTACTGTGCATTCAGTCCTCTGTCTAGGAATGTAGCTGAAATTCCCAAGTTATAGGTCAGGTTAATCTTTCAGCCTAATGAGCAGATTTTTGTATCAATTATTTTTATATTTATCTTCATATCTTATAATTATGGATTACTAATTTTCTTCTGGCATTAAGCCATCTGCCTCAAAGTTAGTTTTACATTCTAAAAGTCTTCTCAGTGACTGTCTTTATTACAGATTGTTGGAACTGCTAGAAAGGAATTACATTTTTACTGCTTTTCCCTTGAATATTTGACCTGTTTCTAGGAAGGCAAACTATTTTCAAACTTTTGGTGATTCTGATCTCTTCTTTCATTATGAAATAGCTTTGTGCAATAAAAATGGGGAAATTTTTTCATTCGGTGACATTTTACCCTGAAAAAAATTCAGCATCCATGAGCATCTGATTTTGTACATGAAAACTGATAATTAAAGAATTTCAAACAGGATCAAATTAGTAAAAGGCTAGACTTCAGCTCTCTTTTTAAATTAAGATTTAACTTCCATTTTTACGAAAGTGATAGAGGTTCACAGTTTCAAAACAAAGAATATGCTAGACTTAAAATGAAAAACTGCCGTCTTCCATACCATGTCTTCCCACTCCCAATTCTCCTTGCCAACTACTGATTCTCACTTGTAAGAAGCCACCACTTTCATCTCTCTTAGCTTTTTCTTAGGTTATCTACAGCCATATTTTAAAATAACAGGACTATACTGCTGTCACTTAGTTAATTCTTACGTGGAAGAGGAAGAATGTGTCATTCTTTGCACACAAGCACACACACATACATAAACTCTTCCCTCAGCCCATCCTTCATATATAGTGAAATCACATTTTTGGATTAAATTAGTACTCAGTGTTCAAATTATTATGATCAGCCACATTTAGTTTACAGTTTATCTTCCAAGTATGCTATTATTACATTTTCTTTCTTGTACAAACTTGTGCTTCCCTGCAACTATACTTGCCTTATATTTTACATTTGCTTTAAAATGTATGTATACCTGACACCAATTCATCCCAAGTATTCCAACTTCTTCTAAATATATATATCCAAAGTTCTACCAATATTATTTATTCATTAGACTATCCCTACTAAATCCCTCATCTACCTACTTCAAACTGCATTGCTTGAGCTACAGATATCACCCTAAAATTTGCTTAAACGAGTTTCTCTGTGGATTCCCTTCAGCTTTTCTTTTTAGTGGCTTTTTGGGAAGGGTGTTTGAGTGGTAAAATGTTCAAGATTTTACATGTCTGAAAGTACCATTATTCTACATTCATAATTGCTTTTCAGTGTGGCTGGGCAACAAATTATAATTTTGAGGGCATTACTCAGTTGTCTTCTAGTTCAGGTGTTGACTAATTTTTTTCTATACAAAACCAAATATTAAATTTATTGGCTTTGTAGAGTGTAAGACCTTTGTTGAAACTACTTAACTCTGCTATTGTAGCTCTAAGCAGCCATAGAAAATTTATAAATGTCTGTGTTCCAGGAAAAATTTATTTACAAAAGCAGACCATAATTTGCACTCCCTGTTCTAGGTTTTAGCACTACTTAATGCCATGTGATTTCTAGTTCATTTATATATAACTTTTAACTTTCTTTATAGAATCTTTTAGTTTTAAAGGCTGTTCACTTTGGCCTTGACATTTGAAATATCCAGATGATATACTTTGTTGGGCACATGAGATTTCTTGCTGGAAACTAGATGAGCTTTTCAAACTGAAGAATCTGGGCAAGGTTCATTTATAGTGATAATTTCCTTCCATCTCCTTTCTTTATTCTCTCCTCTGGAACTCATATTGGTTGAATGTCATAACTACTGGATTCATTTTTTAATTTGTCACCATTATTTTCATTATACTTTCTGGAAGATATTTTAGAATTTAACTCCAGTCTGTCTTTTTGACTTTTCATTTATGTTACCTTTCTTTTTTTAAATTTGTAAGAGATCTTTCTTACTATCTGATTCCTTTATAGTCCCTTGTTCTTATTTTATGAATACAACCTCCACTAGGATTTTAACGTGTGTGTGTGTGTCTTAGTTCATTCAGGCTGCTATGACAAAATACCATAGACTGAGTGGCTTATACACAACAGAAATTTATTTCTCACAGTTCTGGAGCCTGTAAAATCCAAGATCAAGGCACCAGCAGATTTGATGTCTGGTCAGACCTCCTTCTGGTTTGTAGGGGGCTGTCTCCTCTCTGTGTCTTCACATGGTGGAAGACGTCTCTGAGTTCTTTTATAAGGGCACTAATCCCATTCATGAGGGCTCCACCCTCATGAGCTGATTACCTCCCAAAGTCCTCACTTCCACATACTACTACACTGGGGATTAGGTTTTAACATGTGTTGGGGGAGGGCACAAATACTCAGTCTATAGCAGCCTGTGTGTGTGTGTGTGTGTGTGTGCGCCTGTTATCTGTATTGCCTCCTTTTCTTCTGACTTTATTCCTCCTCCTCCTTCCCTCCATCTCTCTCTTATAGAGGCTTCCTTGAAAGTTAGACGATTTTTGTCTATCTCTTCACATTTAAGAACAAGGCACTAAACTGATGATTGGAAGCTCCATAGGCATGAGTAATTTTGACAGCTGGTCGTGCTTTATCACAGTATGATCAAATTAAACCCAGAAGTTTCATTGAGGACCCCTAATTCAGCATATAGGACTTTTTTCTTTGGCTAGTCAGTTTCCCAGAAAGCAATTTTCCAATCTTTTGACTGGGGAACTCATCTAGCTAAGAGCATTCTGGGAACCAGGGAGGGAAAGTATGGTGTAAGGATCTCACAGTCCAGTAGGAAGTCTTTCACTTAATTCCTGTGGTTGCAGTGTGCCCCACCACAGCCACCCTGGGTGTGTTCAGTATTCCTCCAATCAGACTTTGTCTGACTCAACATCTATAATAAGAAAATTTTACTCAGTCTTCTTCATGGGCTGGAGAAGGGTGACCATGTGCGCTCAGGAAGGTGATCTGGTGGTCTGATACTTTCAAGACTTTCATTTGATCTTCCTTTTCCCATCCAGTCCTATATCTTGTGCCTTGAGGTACCTGATACTACCAACTCTTTACCTTCCCAGGCATCCACAGGGCAAACTAGCTTGGTTCTTCTTGACTTTCCAATCAGCAGGCTTAGATTTGAGATTTCTGTAGTCTGATAATTCATTTACCACTCATACATCAGCTTTCCAGCATTTAAAATATTGGTTTTTTAGTCAATCATAATCTTCTCTTTTATTCTTTATGTTTTTTCTTTGTATGCTTTTTAATATTTTTTAATTCCTTTGGTATCATTTTAATAGGATTTCAGGAAGGAACAGACATAAATTAATGTGTTTAATCTAACATGTTTCATTTAGTTGTATCTCCAATTTTAGGAAACTCATACCAACGCCAGCTATTTAAAAATTCCATAGGGAGCTCTGGAGCTGGGATGGTCTTACAAGGTTCTCTTGAGTTGGGGTGATGGAGGTGGGCTTTTATAAATCATCCTTCAGTGACTGGATGCTGGATGCGCCAGGGAAGGGACACATCCTTGAGTGAAGCAGCTGAGGGCAATTCCAGGAAGAAGTTTAGAGCTGAGGCCTGCCAACTCAGGTACTGGGAATCTGGGCTACAAAGCATAGTGTCTGATGCATATGGCTTTTAGCAAACTTGGATTTGAACAGCTGGACCAATAAATAAAGTTGAAATTTCAAAAAAAAATTCAAGTGATTTACTTAGTAAGGATAACTGACACTTCTGAGACAGGCAGGGCTATAAATTCTTTAATTGTAGAAACTATGTATAAGTCATTTCTGACTGCAGGATTGGTTCATAGCTTCTCTACACTTAATAGTTGTTTATTAAATAAAATTGATAATTAGCTTCTATTCAAAATTTACTGCTAATATTAACATTATCTTTTTCAGTAGCTAAATATAAAACATTTTTTCCTAATAAAAAATTCAGCATGTGGCAGTCAATGAAAAGAGTGTAACAAATAGAACAGTTTGACCCATGTGATACATATTGAAATGGAAAGGTCACAATATATCACCATGATCATAAGTGGAAGTACATGTTGTCCTCAACTACCACAACCATGTCAATTTGCTCCTTGACAAAAATTGTTGTTTACACTTAGGGAAGTAATGTAATGACCAAGAATGTCCTAGGTATAATTTTAAGTCAATAACTGGATTATTTTTTTATCTCTAGTAAAAGCTAGGAATGGAAAGAGCTGGGGTTAATGATCCTGAAAAAAAGTGTTATTTAGAATTCAGGAGTAGATTTCTCTAAGCCATTACCCCATACGGAAATAACACTGGACAAAAGATGTCTCTGCTTTCAACTACCTGTCATCTATTGGCCAGTTTATTACCTCTGGATAGTGAAGCATCACAGATCCCTCTGGGCATATCCAGCTCATTTACATAGGCCAGTTGTCCACTCAACGGTCTTATGTTAAACTAGCAAATAGCTAGAAGAAAATGAATTCCTTTCAATACACATAGTTCAGAGTCATATTTTTCTCATGTTGATGGCTTGGAGAGAGTGCTGCTTTTCAATTTTGTACTAGATGCCTAAGCTTATGCTGTGTCAATCAAATCACATTATATCTAGTTACAGAGCAGGTCAGCACAAACGGTCGTGTTCAAAGAAGTCTCTGACTTCCTGCCAAGTTGTTTGGCACCACTCATGTCGTCATCAATTTGAATTACTTGTAGATCATTTCAGGAGATATTAAGATAATTATTGGCTGTTTTCATAAGGGTAGGAAGCCAGAAAAGCACTCACTGAACCTCTGCATTTATCTATAAATTGAGAAACAGACACTTTATAGCTTAAAAAAATATAATTCATGTCATGCTAATGCATGCACCATTTCAGTTTATATTCTATTATTCTACTCTTAAATTATAAAATATATTGGGGTAATTTATCCAGTTGATATTAGCATGCATGCAGCCTTGTTGTATCTAAGATAGTTTCTCTCAGTGCTTTGCCGAATTCTTCCACTAGAGTTATTAGTGAATAAAGGCACCTGGTCATGCTACATCCATGAAACAATTGAAATTGGGCTTCAAAATTTACCTTTTTAAAATAAATAGGCATATAACAACTGATATTACAAAAATACTCTCCAAGTATATGGTATTATTTTGCAAAACTTCATTCAAAGGCTGGTTGCCCGAAATGACCTTTCACATAGGAACGATACAATTATGGATCCCCACAACCTGGTTATGATTCAACACTGTAACAATAATAATGTCATATTTACAATATTGGTGCTGTGAAGAAAGTCATATACACTTGAGGAAGCTCTAAGAACACATCTCCTAGTATGATGTTCTAGCAGGAAAAAAAAAAATCAAACTTTATACCTTCTTAATTGACTTCTCAAGATGCCAGCAATAGGAATGAGAATAAATTATCTTAGTTATCTCCAGAAAATCAAACTTAAAGAGAAAAAGAGTGGAGATTAGCTCCTGGTAAAGGTGATTTGTATCCCTAAGTCAGGAACTTTTATGTGAGAAATGGAAATGGTACCTAACTAGCAAATTCCCCTGTCAACATCAACACTTATTCCACAGCTTCCCTCTCTACCCCTTTGAAATTTATCTTCCCATCCCTTCTCTTCTAATGACTTATTCCAGTTTATCAAGGAGAGATCATATGATGGTTAAAAGCACAGGCTAGAGTCAGACCATCTGGGCTGAAAACATGACTCCATGTTGGAAGGCAATTCTCCATAGGTCTCTCGCATTTCTGCACATACTTTCAGCAAAGGCACTGACAGCCTTTATTCTGGAATATTTTTTTCAAAGCTGTTTTTATAGTGAACAACCTTGGACAACAGAGATAGCCCAGGTGTGTCTAGAGCAGAGGGGCTATTTATTTGTTACTCAGTAAAACAATGTCTCCACCCAGGGCAATTGTTAGACATGTCTACATGCAATCCATTAAAGACTGGGATTTCCTAAATTTGGGATTCCTCAGCTGTGATGCAAAGCCACAGCATCCACCTAGGTCTGCCTCAATGTTATCTCCTTGGGACTTGAGGGGCAAGGGTAACCAACAGGAACATGACACTCATGCTACCTGCCATGTCTTTTGTCTTTGATCCAGAAGGCTTGTGTCTTTTGCAGGCATCCGTGAAACTGTGAGAGGCTAACATGCTAGCTTACAGGTCAGGTAAAATCTCAGCTTGACACTGCCACTTGGTATGCGTGTGACCTTGGAAATGAAACTTTGGTTTTCATGTTTTAAAAAGTGAGGTTAACAATTGCCTTCACCTTACAGGATTGTTAGATGTTTAAATAAGACAATGCTCAAGAAATATTTAGCCTAGTTCCTGGAACTGTAAATGCTCACCAGTAAGTTAACTGTCATTGTTTTTTATGTTTTGTGTTCTTCCCAACATATTTGGCTTAAAATTGCTTTTTACTCTTTTTATATGCACAGTTCATCTTTTTGGAAGTACTGTACATATTCATTTTTTCTCTTGTTTTAGCCACGTATTTGTATAGAAATGGAAGGGTAAAACATTCAATAAAATACAATAAAACCTTGGAATTGTATATCTAGGCACCATCCAGAGATTTGCAGAGAAGAGAAAAGGAGCTTACTGCTTTTGCTTTCACAGCTCAAAGCTGAGGGTTTCGCTCTAGAGATGTAGCACAGATAATATGCTGTCTAATTGAGAAAATTCCCAAACACATAAAATCAGAGCACCTGACTGTGGGGCCCCCGGCATTAATGGTGTCTCCATATTCTCTCAGGTGACACTAATGTTCAGCTTGGTTGAAAACTACTGTTCTGGTCAAAAGGATTTGTCTTTTTTCTTCTAAGGTGAGGGCTGAGTCTGAACTGAAAGCATCTGGAGAGCTTTAAAACTACATGTGGATGCCTGTGCCCCACCCCAAAGTTCTGATTTAACTGAATGTGAGATGTCGGCCTCACAATATTTAAAAACTCCCCAGGTGATTTCAATCTACAGCCAACGTTCTAAGAAAAAAGAGCAGCAAGGTGGTAAAGACTTCTCTTTGAAAGTATTTCAAATGGGGCGGGCAAGGGATATAATAAAATCATGAATAACTGAAGGGACGAGTCCATCCTTCCTCATGCTTCAAAGTTTGTAGCACCCAAAATCAAGTTGGAGACTCTCAAAATCAGTCCAAGTCAACCAGCTTTGCTCTCAAGGTGGCCAAGGTGGTCCTGTAATTCTTTCCCAACACAACAACTAAATTGTGGCACATTGTAAAGTAAGCATTGTATATTTCGACGTTGATGATTCAAATAGTTTCTGTAGCCAAATATGCTGTAGACATTAGTCAGACGGGTTGTGTAGACAAGTCTGTAGTTGATCCTTGTGATCTGGGAAGGTTATGTTTGTTCTGAATGAAGGCATCTTTGTTTTTTACATCAGCATGGTTCACTTGTATATTTGTAAAATGTGATACTATCTAGGGTAGGAAGGTCAAAGCATGATTGTTACTGAATTATCTGCAAAATAAACAGTTTCATCTAAAAAAGCCATTTTTAGACCACCCATAGACAAGGATTTTACAGGGATCCTTCAAGTTAAATATGAATAAACATACAACCATGGTCTAAAAGCAAATGCTGTTTGCAAATTAGGAACTTGTGAAAACAATTTAGAAAAAAATATTACTTAAGAATTTGATTGGTAAACAACTTCACAATTCTCTCCCCCAAAATGAAAATATAAGGATCAAAACAAGTTAATCAATATTTCACTTTCCCTATTCATGGCATTCAATGGGATAAGTTGTTAATATCTGAACAGTTTCTTCTTCTTTATATGTTATGCACTATAATAACATCACTATTTCATCTTCATGCACACAACAGCCCTATTGGGTGGTGGTATTATTGAGGGTCAAGGAGGTTAAACTGCCTGGAGTAGTTCAACCACTATGTGGGAAGAAAGGTAGGCGTGGACCTCATCAGTCTCATGTAGAAATCTCACTCTTTCCCATTACATCACTTGGCATTAACAATGGACTCAGCACACAAGGGCACCTAATGAAGGTGCTATGGACTGAATTATGTTCCCACAAAATTCATGTTTTGAAGCTCCTAACCCCCAGTGAGACTGCTTTTGGAGATTGGGACCTTAAGGAGATAATTAAGGCTAAACAACATCATAAAGGTGAGGTCCTAATGTGATTAAGACTGAGGTCATAAGAAGAAGAGACACCAGAGTTCCCCTTCTCTGTGAGCTCACAAAGAGGCTATCTGAGGACCCAGGGAGAAGGTGGCCTCTACAAGCCCGGAAGAGGGCCCGCTCCAGATACCAACTTTGTTGGCCTTGATCTTGGACTTCCAGCCTCCAGAACTTTGAGAAAGTAAATTTCTATCCTTTAAACCACCTGGTCTAGGACATTCTGTTATGGCATCAAGAGCACACCAATACAGAAAGAAATGCTTCTTTAATTCATTTATAATCTCGCTCTATATGCCTGGAATCAGGAACCACTGAATAGTAAAGAAGTGTCTGGACCAGGAGTTAGAAGATCTCATACCTTCCCCTCAGCATACCAGCCAATGAATGTGGGCATGCCAAAAATTATTTGAGCCCCTGTTTATTCATTTGTAAAATTGAGATTTATCTGCTCAGCCTACCCCTCCAAGTTACTGTGAAGATGGAAGTTCTGATGCTTTATAAATTATAAAAACTAAGCAACCATAAGGAAATATCATCAATAAAATTCCAAGTACATGTGACAGGTGCCCAGAAAATACCACTTTCCTTCAAGCGAGTGTGGAAAATATTTATAGTATGAAGGCACTGAATAGATTCTATGCTCGGAATAGATTTCAAATGGCCTGTCCTGATGTGTGAAATTTAAATTTCTCTGGCACGTGATTATTCCTTGGATAGAACCCAGGAGACCTCTTAGGGTTCCTGGATGGAGCAGCTGCAAGTGTGCGGTTACAGCCTCTCATTATACACCACTAGCTTTTATATTCCCTTATCGGTCTTCCTTTAAAGGTGTTTCTCCTCTACCTGTAGCACATCTTGGGTTTTCTTCCTCAGTACCTGGGAATCTACATCTTCATCCCAGGTCAATCACACTCTAACTATGGATACTTAACCATATTTCACCTCAGTGGCTATAACGTCTTCATCTAAAAAATGAACCTGTTGGGCTACGCTTAGGCTTGCCAGATAAAATACAGGAAGCCCTGTTAAATTTGATTTTCAGATGAACAAAATTATTTTTTAGTATAAGTATGCTCTGTATTTTTATTTGTTAAATTTCACAACCCTGGCTGACTAACTTCTCAGGTCCTACATGGTATCACTTCAGATTATATAAACAGTAGCAATAGCTGTAAGTTTATTCTGTGCCAGGCATCTTTGTCTTTAACATGTATTATCTAACTTAATCCTCTACAAAGCCCTATAATATAATGGGAATTAGAGGGAGCACAGTCCACAAGACCACCCTTGCTGCTGACACCAATCAAAATTTCAGAATCCTTAAGACAACTTTTAGTTTCAGTAATTCACTAGAAGGACTCGCAGAACTCACTGAGAGCTGTTTGAGTCACAGTCACAGTTTATTACAAGCTTAAAAATACCGATTAAAATCAGCTAAAGGAAGAGGTGCCTAGAACAGAGTCCAGGAGGGTCCGATACCAACTTCCAGGAGTCCTCTCCTGTGGAGTCATGGGCAGTGTTAACTCCTCCTGGAGATGATGCGTGACTGTAGTCACAGAGCATTGCCAACCAGGAGGGCTCACCTGAACTCTGGAGTCTTTACTGGGGCTCCATCACGACTGCCCACATAGCCAGCATCAGTGTCCAGTCCCTTCATACGTCAAGCTAATATAGAATTCAGCAACCCCACCATAAATCACTACATTAGACTTTCTGCTGTGGCACAAAGCCCCCAGGTAAACAAAGACACTCTTATCAGGCAGGACATTCCAAGGGCCTCCAGATAAGCTCAAGAGGGCAAAGGCCAGACCTCTTTAGGTAAAGTTAAGTTCTTTGCTACACTGATAGAAATTAGTAGTAGCTCTCATTTTAAAGATGGAAAAACGGAGGTGTGGGGTCAAATGACTCCCCTATGGTCATATAAATAGCAGCAGGGATGGAAGTCAAAGTCAGAGTCTATGCTTTTAGACACTGAACTATGCTGTATTTGATTCACAGAAAGATCCAGAGCAACTCCTAATAACTGGTCCATCTTCCAGCTCCTGCTACTTTCAAATCAAGCCATCAAGTCCTTTTAAACCAAGTCTGATCCAAGTCAGGTTGTATCCAATAAAAAACTGGTTTCAGTTTCCTGATTAAGAAACAGCCAAAGGTGATTTTTGTTTTTGGCTGAAAAGATACAGCACCCCAACTTTTTCAAATAACGCCACAAAGGATGCACACCCCCTATGCCGGGCAGTGCACCAGTGGCGTCACTGCACCTAAGTAAACCTTAGTCATGAAGGGTGGGTGCCCCTTCACTCTGTAACTTCTGAGTGGCCAACCTGCAGCTCTTGTTCAGATTCTCAGTCTCTCTCTCCCTCACTCCCTCCCTCCATCTCTCCTGCCCTCTCACTGAGGCTGGTGGTCCTCACTGCTAGGTGTTTGTTGGTTTTCTCTTTTATTCTTTGACTTCAGGTCTCTTGGGTGAGTACAACAGGGTCTCCAGCTTGTGCTCAAGGGAAAAACAGGCAAGGCCAGCTTTGTTTTGAAGTTCCTTTGGCCTATTTAGCATTAACTTAAAAAAAAAAAAGAATTCCTCAGGGTTCAACTGAATTATTGAAACTACTTCAATTCAAAGGCCAAAGCCATTGCTAACTCTATTTGTGCTGCCGCTGTATTCTTATTTTTCTTTTTGTTTATCTCAAATGGGAATTTGTGAGGAGAAAAATGAGTCTAGATTTAAGAAATCGTATATATTTTGCCAAAATAATATCATTATTAAAACCTAATACTTACCACTTACATTTACTGTGCTACCAAAAGAGTAGAGAAAACTGAGGATCAGAGAAGTTATGTGAGGAGGCCAGCATCACACATTAAGTCAGCATCCAAGTCAGAACTAGAACAAGGGTTTCTTGATTTAGAATTCAACAAAGGCTATGCCACCTCCTCTACAGAGAGAGAGTCTTTGCTCTAGATAGAAGGTCAAGCAAAAGATAACAAAAGGGGGTGAGCTGGCACTCAAACATGTGAAGTAACTAAAGCTTAATAGTTCAGGAAAGATTTTCTGCAGAAGAGGATTTTAAGGGTTTTTTGCTATTGTTTATCTACATTTTACCTTTGTCTTTAGACAACACATTAATAAAACAGTCTCCAAAAGGAGTGTTTTGTAGTTTGGATTAAATTTTTTGTTTGCTTTTATTAGGTTTTGTGTATGTGTGTGTGTGTGAGGTGTGTTAAAGGGGTAAGAGGTGTGAAATTCGGTGGTGGGAGTTAAGAGAACGAAGAGACGACTTTGTTCTTTCTGCTTTTAAAGTCTCACAACATACTTCCACATAAGGGTAATTTTAACAAACGCTAAAACACAGGTGCACCGAGGACAGCAAATAATTAGTCTCGGATGTCACCAATCAGTCCAGATGCTGGCCACAGGACATGAGTTTAGAGAAATGAGATACTGGGTGGACACTGGCAGAATGTCAATGCTATACAACTCATAAGTTCTACTTTTTATTGAGCACTCCTATGGACTGAATGTTTGTGTCCCCCTACCCTCTCACTCCCCAAAATAATTCATATGTTGAAATCCTAATCCTCCATGTTAGGAGGTTAGGCCCTTGGGAGGTGATTAGGTCATAAGGGTGAGACTCCCATGAATGGGATTAGTGCCCTTTTAAAAGGGATCCGAGAGAGCACTGGGCCCTTCCAACATTTGAGGACACAATAAGATGGCCAATCATGAACCATGAAGTGAGCTCTCAGCAGACACCGAATTGTCCAGCACCTTAACCTTGGACTTCCTAGCCTCCAGAAATGTAAGAAATAAATGTTTGTTATTTAAGCCACTCAGTCTATGGGATTATTGTTGTAACAGCCCAAAGAGACTAATCAAGAATTTATTCTGAATCAGTCACTATTTTACAAACACGTTATAGGACTTAATCCTCCCAACATTTCATTTCACAGATGAAAAAACTGAGTCCAAGAAAGGTTAACTGCCCAGTATTTTACAGCTAGCAATTGGCAAACTTTGAATTTGTACCTAGTTTATACAACTTCAAAACTCACAATATTAATCATATAACCTTGCCCCATAATAAGGTGACATAATGAGACGTACTGGACATCAATAAGGACATTATTGTTTGGATGATTTGGCTTGGTTTGTTTTTGATTTAGTTGGATTTAGTTTGGTTTTAAGCCAACAGTCCCAAAAGAGAACTTGAGGAATCATCATTTTTGGCTTAAACTACTTTATTTGTTTTGCCGCAAAGCAAAGATGTTTCAGCATATTTAATTTGTCAACAGAAATTCTATAGATAAAATTTCAGGTAATAAAAAGTTTAAATATTTAAAGAAACTATAATTCGCAGCTGTAAAGTATTTCTCATCTTTAAAGAGTTTACTAGCAGTCAGCCTATTAATTTTCTTAGACCTCTGCCATTATTCTCACAGGTGGTTGATGAATAAACTCCACAGTGAAGATGGTCATGGGAGAGCTATGTGTCATGGGAAAAACCATCCCCAAATCAAAATAAATCCTTGTGCAACTAACTCTTTGCAAAGGTCATGTAGAGTGGAAACGGCACATTGGTCTTCCTTCTGCACTGAGTCCAACCAGACTGAGACGCATGGGGAGGTTAACAAGCAAGTTAATGTAGCAGTTCCCCTATAGGTGTTGGGGAGATCCACTACTCAGGAAGTCATCATTCCAACGTGAGTAAATATGAGGGATAAACACCACCAAAACAAAATGCATTACTGAAAGCAGGAATTAACATTAAAACTGAATATGGAAACAGGTCAAACAATTGCTAAGGAAGAAACAATCTGAGTATGAAGAGGCTATTTGGTAGAAGAGCAAATCCATGTTTTACAGTTAGACTTATGCATAGCCAATGCCTGGTATTCCTCCACTATGCGGAAGCCACTACAGAAAAAACAGTGCTGAGAGTCAGCAGTAGTTCAAAGAAAATAACCTGGAGATGAGACAATGTTATTAATTACACTTTGGTAACAATCCAGTAAGTGTGCTGGTAAAAATCTAAGCCAAGTGATGAATGAATCTGACTTTCTTTTCTAAATGTTAGCACAGACAATCCTTTACCTGCAATCCAAGAATTAAAAGAGAATATAGGTACACCATCATCTATGTGGGTCTAAGTCAGAGATCCGGGCCTTTGAGTTGGGCAGTGGGGAATAAAATAAGTAGCAACCAAAAGTAAAAGATCACAAAGGACTGGACATACACAGGGGTTATCAGCGATCACTCATCTAACATCCACGTTTGGGTATTAGGTTGAGCTGTAGTGCATATCCAAAGTCCCAGGTTCACAAATTATAGGTGTGCCAGTTCTCACAGATGCACAGTGTTCACACATAAAATCACCTAATGAGGCTGTTCACCGTAATCTGGGCTCCACTCCAAGACCTACTACCCAAGAGTGACTAGACCACGTTCCACGATGAATCAAGGTTCATTCCAGAGAACATCTGTTAGCGCTGGTATTTCTATGGCTGCTGAGTGAATCTAGACTATTTCCTTTTAATTACAATTTAAATAAGACCAGCCTCTTATGAAGCAAGTGCACTTTGTATGGCTTCTTTAAGCAAATGGGCCACCTACAATTTTTTTCAAAGGTTTTCCAAATCAGAGTCCAATCTAGTAATCAGTAGAAAATCAGTCCAGATAAGGATAATTGTGGTGAGGTTTCATCAAATAAATAGCAGTGGTTAAAATTCTATGCCAATTTGCTGCTGGTATTTGCATGTGACAAATAAGTAGATTCAGAGATTCAGGGTTGAAGATAAGTGAGCCTCTTCATTAAAGGACAGAAATCACATCAACCAAATTCCCCAGAGATTGCCTCCAGCTGCTCTAGCAACCCCAAACCAATCAAAAAGAAAGTTTAGCTGGTCCTAGTCCCATCTGGACTCAAAGACTGAAGCCATGGAACAGAAGTAAACATACTATAGAATGGAGATCCCTAGAGTCAGAGTAATTTATTTTAGAAACGGCTGATTGGTTTTGAAAAGGTGACTAAATTTACCATTTGTTCACTTCATATCAAGATGTTTAGGAGAAAAATTTACTTTAAAATGTGTCTGGTGCTGTGTTTTTTAAGGTTGTATGTGTGTGCTGTTTTGCTTTGTCTTAAAATACTAGTTTCACAACGTGTGTGGTATGAATCTTATGTAATCAAGAATGGCTTGAAGGCTGCAGAGGTGGCTGACATTAAAGCTGTCATTTAAACAGCACCAACCAACTGGGAGAGAAGGTGCCTTGGAAAAAGCCAGAGCAGAGCATTAGTAGTGGACATTAGCAGCTGTGTTACTGAGAGTGGAGGCAGGCCAGGAAAGAGGAGAGGGGCTGAATACAGACATTCCAGTGGATCAGAGAGGCCTAGATTCAAAATTACCCCACGTTAGCAATGTAGAAGTTCCTTAAATTTGGGCAGTTATATATACAAAAGTCAGTGATTTCATTTTAATTTTTAAAATGACATAAAATTAGTAATTTAAAAATTAAACAATATTACATCCTGAAATTTAAACTATAACTTCTGCTAAATGTCTGTATTAAATATCTGGAGGGGATTTTACTTTTATATATTATTTATTTTACTGTAATAAATTTCTTTTTATTCAGCTCACCCTTCCCCCTTCCTAACAGAATCTTTAGGCAATTAATATCATCAACCTGGAGTTAATTCCTCACATCTTCTATTATAGATTATATTTATAAAATATAAAACAGCACTTTACAGAAATGTAGATAAAATGAAAGATTTTTTCTCTCAGTTAAAAAAACTTTATCATTTTTTTCTATTTTAAAAGCAATTGTAAAGTAGAAAAAGAAGAATAAAATTTCCACGATGGCATGTTCTAAAACAACCATGCTAATATTTTATAAATTTTTTTGAATTATTTCTCCATAGATTTAGGTTATTTTCTAACCTTATTATATATACATATATACACACACATAATTTTAAAGCCATATTATGTTTACCTGTAGCTGTCAATAAAATTAAGAATGAGTTTTAAAGATACTTGTAAATATCTGTGTAATAGTCTACTGAATGGATGTATCATGGATGTGGCAGAATATTGTACTCTTAGTACCAGTACCCACATGCTTTTCTTCATTCCCAGAAGCCCTTGCAGTTAGATTAGCTATATTCTGGTCAACAGACTGTAGATGAGAATGATGTATGTCACTCCTAAACTGTCCCCCAAATCTTCCATGTAATCCCTTTGCTCTCCCTTCCTTCTTCTCTCAACTGGATACAGAGAAACAAGCTGAAGACTAAGGAATCCAAGAAGTCGGAAAGAATCTGCATTGTTGAATGACTACATAAAAGGCCATTTACCAAAAACCTGATTAGACTGTGACATGAGCAAGAATTAGAACTTTATTTTTTTATGTCATGAAGGAGGTATGTGTTACATCATCAAGCTTACCGTCATTAATGCATAACTTACCCTAAAATTTTATCTTCTAGACATATTGGTTAAGTGGCTGTCATGGATGGGCACTGCTCAGATCTACAAGAGGAACCGTAGCAGGAGACATAGCTAACTGACAGCCCCAAGTATTGTTCCCTGGGCTCTTCCCTGGTGTTCATACCAAGGCCAGGCTTCTCCTGGACTCCTCCAGGCCAATGACCGAGCACACAGTGGGTACTAGAGCCAGGATATTCCTACACAAAGCAAGAACCCTATAGCCTTTGTTCAAGGATTCCTTCCCCATCAATATACTGAGACTCTCTAAGAACTACGCTACTGTCTAAAGGCTCTTCCAACTCCCGTTCTCCCTTCTTTATCTTTCACAGGAGTTTCATCCAATAAATCTCTTACATATATAATCTCATCCTCACATTCTCCTCCTGTAGGATCCAAACCAATATAGGTTATTTCAATTTTTTCTCTATTATATGTAAAATTGATATGAAAATATTTATGCATATTTTCTGAATTTCGGATAAAATTCTTAAATGAGATTCTTCAGGAGGCAAAATGAACATTTTTAGAACTCTTGGCACATATTGCCAAATTGTGTGCCAAATTGTCACAATTTACTCTAATACTAATAACAAATGGAAATGCTTACATTACCACATACTCAGCAAAATTAAATATTATAGTTTTTTAAAAAAATAATAAAAGCTTTTTGCTCATTCAAAGGGCAAAAATCATCATTCATAGCTGTTTTGTTACGTACTTTTTCAAACCTAGTGAATGTGAACATAATTCTGGGTATTTATATACAAATAGCATTTTGTCTTGTGTGAGAATTCTATTTGTGTACTTTGCCCATTTACCTGTTGTAGGTTCTACCATTTTTTCTATCTGTGACATTTATTTTTATTCACTAAAGTCCCTAGTTCTTCTTTAATTTCTTTTAAAAAACTAATTTGAAACAGAAATAGAATAACTAAGCAGACAATGTTTCCTTGTAAGTACATCAATGTTACATGTAGCTAATGATAAAATATGAGCTGTTTTTAAATAACACTCTTCCAATGTGTTATGAGCTCCTCTTTTACCAGAATGTCAACATTTATTCTTTGGCATATTTTAAATGTTAACAATGAAATATTTTTTGAATTACCTATTATAGAAAAAACAGAAATCTCTGCTAAAGATACTAAATAAAGAAAATGTCATAGTTCTTAAATAAATTTTGGGTTTTTTCTTCCCCCGATACAGTACTGTTGACTGTCCTTTACCCATCTTCCGTGTCTCCAAGGAATAAAATCAGTTGTGATTATTCTTTAATTGTATCTTCAAAGCCAAAAAAAAAAAAAAATCACAAGGAAAAAGACTCAAACTATATACAGAATCTCTATAGGACAACTGAAATCACACACACACACACACTTATACGCACACTTACACACACACTTACACACAAAGTCCTAGTGTTGGCATGCAAAAATAAAGAAAATAATGTTACAAACACTTTTTTACCCACCACCAAGCTTAAGAAAAAAAAAAAAACAGTGCATATTGTATCAAAGCCCCTTTTATAATCTCAATCTCTTTCTGCTTCAAACTCCCAAAGATAGCCACTATTATGAATTTAATGTTTATCAATTTTAAACTTGTCTTTACACTTTCACTATATATGTGTCATACATCAATACAAATATACATTGGTTTGCATTATCTATATTTATGTAAATTGTATCATATCTACATCCTTCTGCAGCTTGTTTCTTTACCTCAAAGATAGATTTTTAAGATTTATTTATCTTGGCAAGTGTAACGCTGGTTCATTTTAATTGCTAGAGAGAACCATCCTCTTCCAGGTAGTGTCTGTGGCTGAGTACTACTGCACCACCTGGGAGTCTGTTAGAAATGCAGATTCTCCAGACCCACCCCAGACCCACAGAATCAAAATCTGTATTTAATTTAACAAGATTCCTACGTGATTTAAGTTCACCCTAAAGTTTGAGAAATGTTGGCATTAAATTCCACTGTATTAGAACTTCACATTTTATATATTCTCTGCTAATGGATATTTAGACTTTCTAAATTTTTAATATGCTAATTTGATATTTTGCTTATTTTATTTTTCTGTTTTTAAGAAAACTTTCCCATCAACAAAACAACAATGGTTTCATGCCTCCATTTAGGCATGTAAATAACCTACTGAGGGAGTAGTTCTTTATCACAGAACTAGGACGACTTGTAACATGTATAATTTGCTCAACAGCCCACAGTGTGCAAGATAGATCACATTCCTTAGTCACACTAAACTGCCTAAAAACCCTGCATCTGTTGACCAAGGCCAACAAGATTTTTAGTATCAATTTTTTTCATGGTTTCCTCACCTTCACATCCATTTTTCTAGAACTTTAATCTGCAAAGATAAGAATGAGGCATTAGGTTATCAGTCTACCAGGTCAATAATGGAGATGCTCCCTGACCAAGCCTATGAATTTCTTTCAAAGGCTTGTGGCTGCAATAAACCCACAGACTTTTGCTCAATGAATCTTTGACAAAGGAGGCAAGAATATATAATGGAGAAAAGACAGTCTCTTCATCAAGTGGTGTTGGGAAAACTGGACAGCTGCATGTAAAAAAAAATGTCTGGTCTGTGGCTCCACCCCCTCTGTACCGAGCTTCACCAGGGACCACTTCACTGAGTCCAGCGGCCATCCCCCAGTGCTCAGGGGAGGCATTTACTTCAGGGTCCTGACACCTCCAGGTGCCCTCATTGGGCCACCTGCAACCCTTTGTTTTCCTTCTCAGTGTTTGAGGTATCAACCTCTCAGGTAGAGCAATTACCCATCGAGAATACCAAGTACCACCAGAGTTCTCTCCTGCTCTTTAGGTCAAGTCCATTATGTCTAAAACTCTTTCTTTTTTTCACAAAAATCTGTTACTCCTCCTTTGGGAATAAGGAGAGCTCAAACTTTGGGAAGAAGCCCAATTTAAGTCCTCTTGTTTCTAAAGAAACAACATACAACACAGAAAAATAATACCAGATGCCAATTAATTTCTCATCACTTGCTGAATTATAAGCTTAACATTTGCTAAAGTTAGAGGATCTAATTCAGGGTCAGGGTAAACCAATCAAGTTCTCTTTAGGACTGATCATCCTTAGCACTCAGTCACTACATTTCTTTAAACTCATCTCCTCCACCTTAACACCTTTCCTTTGATAAATTAAGAATTCAGCCCAAAAGAATAGAAATGTTTACAAAAGCTTAACGAAGGTCCCAAGGTCCCAAGCTTAACCAAGGTCCCAAGGAAGTGATGAAGCCAGAGTTCCTCTGGAAAACATCAGTTAGGAAATGCTCTCAGAAGTTCCATGCAGCATGAGTCCAGTAGGATTCGCCCTTCCTGGGACCATCATGGGGATTCACTCAAAATGCTGCCTTAGCAATGAAGCTGCAGTCATAAAACCAGTCCCTACTACTAATTATAAAATATATTTAAAGAAACAGAACTTGGTAGAAACGAATCAGAGAAATTGGTAGGATCGACAGATAGTGTGAAGGTAGAGTCTGGAAATAAGTCAGCAATCATTAAACACTTGCTAAAGTGAACACAGTTGATGGTAAGGGTGGAAAAATTCCACGAGTCTTGCCTACCTAGGCAACTCAATTCAGCAAACATGTCCACTGTGCACTAGGTGCTAAGTGCTTCATACTTCATCTCATTCAATCTATAAAATCATCCTGTAGGATAATATGATCATTGTCATACATATAAAGAAGCTAACTCTTGCATTAAAAAAAAAAAAAAAGATTATATACTTGGCAAGTAACAGAACTGAATTTGCTCCAGGTGGGACTTTTGGTTGCAGATTCAGCTCTCCTGCCTGTATACTTCACTAAATTGCCAATAAAAATACCAGGCAGCTAAAGACCTCTAGACTTACCAGCCCCGAAGAAGTCATATTAACAGTAATCATCCAGATCATCCCATCTTTTCTGCTCAGGTTGGATTTCACCCACCTGAAAAGAAGCTACAGTATTTCTAGCAGACATGCTTTGGAAAATGCCTGCTTCTACCTGGACACAAATTCTTCCTTCTGCCAGATATCTGCTGGATACTGTCAGGTCAGAAGGGCACCACTATTTCTCATCAGATAGTCACTGGGCACTTTCAACCATGGTCACAGTTGGGACACCAGAAAACTCAAGATTCCAGACTTGGACTTTATTCTATCATGTTATAGCAAAGAATCAATCTCTCTTTCTTTCTCTCCTCTCTCCAACCTATTAGAGAAATACCTAAATAAGGCTATTAATATTTCCTACACAGGCTTCATAATGAACTCACTCATCATGTTTATTGACATCTTCATTCCTGCCCCTGGTCACCACAGTACTTGGGTACCAGCTGAATGAAGGCTCGGAAAGATCTAAAGGACCAGTTAGTCATTCTCAAACTCATCTCACCTATATGATATTCACTAGTCAGGCTTCTTGAACCCAGATTCTTCCACATCAAGGATCCCCATGTAAAGAGGCTTCTGGAATCCCACTGCCCAGTTTGCTTTGCATGTGTCAGTCCCACTTGGACCCAGCCCCAGGCAAGCCCTGCAAGGAGAATAAACAGCTTCTTGTTGAGCTCCTGTCCTGAGTCCTGAGTCAAGTGTTATTTATATTATTTATTCTTCTTATAAACCTGCAGGTAGCTAGTATTATCTTCATTTTCAAACAAGGAAACAGACTCAGAAACTTTAAACTGTCTGAAACTGTACAGATCCAAAGTAAATTATCATTATTTTACCTTAGGTCCTTCTGATTCTGAAACCTATTATTATAGGTTTATGCCCTCCCAAAATTCACATGTTGAATCCCTAACGCCCAATGTGACTATATCTGGAGATAGGGTCTTTCAGAGATAATTAAGGTTAAATGAGGTCATAAGGGTGGGGCCCTAATTCAAAAGGACTGTGGCTTTAGAAGAACAGGAAGGGATATCTCCCTCTCCTTCTTTCTGTTTCTCCTTCTCTTTCTCTGTTTCTCTTTCTGTCTGTCTGTCTCTGTCTTTCTCTCCTCCCTCCACATCTCCACCACCACCACCACCCCCACCACCATGTGAAGCCCAGTGAGAAGGCAGTCACCTGCAAGCCAAGAAGAGAACTCTTACCAGGAACCAAATTGACCAACACCATAATCTTGGATTTTCCAACCTCCAGGAATGTAAAATATAAATTTCTGTTGTTTAAGCCACCCGGACTGTGACAGTTTGTTAGGGCAGCCTGAGATGACTAAGACACACATGCTGTTTCCTCTTTGTCTATCTCATGTGTTTCCCTCAAGTAGCTTCCTGGCCATTTAATTCTTCCCACAAATGCCAATTTACACTTCTGTGCCCTATGCTATGCATGGGAAATATAACGATGAGGAAAAAACACACATGGCCCCACCCTCATGGAGCTTACAGTCTAGTGGGAGAGATAAACAGGAATTAAACCACCATATACACGTACAATCATATGATTACTGATACCGAGCTTCCTGGCCCCCAAGTCCATCAGATGGCATGTCTATATAAGTCCAAAGGCAATTTGTGAACACAACTCAAGATTTATTTTTCCTAGAGATTTCTCCATCCCTAGGTTAATAAATAAATACATATTAGTATTCATTAAAGAGGGGCTGGATTTGCCCAGCCCCACTGCTCGATTCATCCAAGGCTCAGCTAGGGTAATCTGGATCCTGCAATGCAGCAATTAGTCTCAAAATGAAAATTACTCTGGGAGAGGTAGTACATAACTGTACTGTCCCACTAAGGAATAAAATCTGAAAGCAGACATCCTCGAGAGAAATTTTGCCAACAAGGTATGTGCAAATGTTTCTTACGGTATCATTTTACCTCAGTCCTGTCCCGGAGGAGAACTATGACTTCAGAAACTCAGGATGAGTTTAAAATCTCACTAAAGTAATTTTATTTCCATTTTATAAGTCTTATGTACATTTCAGATAGTTTCAACTGCCTTGGGAAAAAATATTAGAAATGAAGTTTGGAGCATTTCCTTTGAAGGAAAACTCTATGCTGCTAGACTGGGAAAAGGTTACTTGCGGCAGAATGATTAGGAGAATTTTAAGATAATTGCTGCTCTGTGCTCCAGTTTAGAATTTGAGGTTGCGATTTGAAAGGGCAGAGTTGGCAGAAACTTTGTGACATCTTAATAAATGATAAGAGAGCAGTTCCACCATATTTCAGAGAGCCTTATTTTTCAGAACCAGCGAGAGTCTCTCTCAAGGGCACCTCATGCCTTTAGCTGCCACAGACTGAGCAAGTAACCCCATTTCTGAGACACCTGCAACAGAAGGAAGTGGCTGCTGGTTCAAGACCCCAGAGCCTTCAAGGGAGAAGAATCGAGAATGTGATTGGGAAGGTCATCGAGGCTTGGCTGAGGCCAGCGTCACCTGCACGGCAGGGCCTATGGGTTGGTGCGCTGATCCTTCTCTTCCACGTGGGCCATTATTCTGTTTTCTGAGGGAGGCTGGAGATGCAGTTGGAAGGAATACGGCTCAGGGCACTGAAGCTGTCTTTTTCGGACATGGGAGAACAACACACCCAGAGATGTGATGGAGGAAGGGGTGGCTTCCTTGTAACTGGGGGCAGACGATGGCACGCCTGGTACGGCGCTGATTCTCACAGTGAGTCAGCGTGTGCTGGCAGTTTCTGAGTACACAGATCCATGTTCCATAGCACATCAGAAACAAGCTTCAGTAGGGAATAAGGGCATGGCCGGTGAGCAGAGGACTCATTAAAATAGCATAACCTACAAATTCAGTCACATCATGCTCCTGCATAAAATCCTTCAGTGGCCTCCTGATGTCCACAGTATAAAAGCTAAGCTCCTCATCATGGCACACTTCTATCTAAATAGCCTTCTAACCACTGTTGCTACTTCCTAGACTTGGTGATTCAGGATGCCTACCCTCCCCCCGACCCACAGCTTTTGTCTTTCGTCTTTCAAGTCTTGTCTCCAGGGTAATACAGTCCTCCCTGTCTGAGGGGATTCTTCCTCTACCAGGCAGAGCATCTCCACCCCCACCCTCCATCCCTCCATGACAGCACTTCTGATCCCTTTGTATGGTCATTGTTTGCCTTGTCACAAGACTGTAAGGTCCCTGAGAACATGATCCATGCTGTTGCCTTCTTTCTAACTTACTAGCTGGGTGACTTTGGGCAAATCACTGAACCACTCTGTACCTCTGTTTTCCTGCAAGAAGGTGGCTACTTATGTCATATTTCCTTGTACTTTGAAAAATAAGGTAGATAATGTCCAGCCTGGTGACGCTGATTCTAAAGAGGCGCTACATGAAACTGACAACAGACAAGTGACAATTCAGAAGTCAGGACTCAAAACTAAAGTGAATCAGGAAAACTAAAGCTCTGAGATCCTTGTAAAGGTTGGGGAGGACCACAGGGTTGGGGTTCAAGGTAATCTGATTAAATCTTGAATAAGGTTGTCCCAAGAGACTGAAAGATTTAAGGTTATCCATCCAAACAATAGGTATGCACCTGTATTTCCTAATATCACACTATTGCTTCTGTCCTGATGGTCTCTGTTCTCCAGCTTTGCCCCAGGAATTGGCTCTAACTTCTCTTTTGCCTGTGTCCACTGATGTCAGTAATGGTTTAAAAAAAAAAAAAAAAGAGAGAGAGACACTGGCCAGGCTTTCATAAACTCCACCGAACAAATGCAGGTAACTCAGCACTAATTCATTCAGACAGCAATGTCTATAGAGTACACCCCAGGCACTGGGTCTACCCCATGCTTCAGGTAGACAGAGGAAAGGGGTCATTCCTCAGGTTGCATACTTTGGCCTAGAAATATTCCAGGACTAGAGACAATGAATCCCAGCCTCCCCAGCTCTTGTAATAAATACCTCTATACCTTGATCTAGCACAATCCTTATAGAAGTGGATATCCTATTCTAAGGTGGTTGCACTGGTATTTCCAAATCCATGAAGTTGATTTCACTTCAGCAGTTGCAGTAATAATCCTCAGATGGATTATTGTTACTTTGATCTTATAATTTCTGAAGCATCCTTAGGCGGTCAGTCATCCAGTCAGAATATTAACCCTTGGTATCTCTGGATGAGACGGATATTGGTAATGCCATTGTTCATCCAGCCACATAAAAATAACATCATAATTGAGGATGAGCTCAGTTCCACTTTCTTATTGGCCATCCATGACCTAAACTATTATGGCACAACCTCCTTGCAATCTGTAAAGGACAGCTATAGATCTAACAACACCATAACACATTCTTCACTATATGATATTTCTTTTTCTAGGACAGAATGGAGACGGTTAAGGAAAGTCTCCCAACATTAATCCATCAATCACACAGCAGGGCTTTGATGAAAGACTTAGCACTTCTGTTGCCCCAGGTCCTCTGAACATGGGGTTTTTTGGCTTTCTTGAATAAAACTCACATGTTCCTTAAGCTCCACAAAAATTAAGTCCGTTTGGGATGGCATCTAAGGTAAAAAAGAAGTTTTTCTCCTGAGATGATATTTTAAAATCAATAATGATTCTTGACCACTTTCTTGGTCAGTTTAGAAATTTGATGTTTTCTCAAGATTTGAAGGTCAGTTACCTTTTCCAGATTATGAGGTATTGCTTCTCGCTAATATTTTCAGGTAAATAATACATGACAATATCACATATATATGGTTAACATTTTCTAAAATAATGTTTTAGAAATAGAAAAGATGGTTTCATGGGTGGATAGTTTATGTTGAAGGCTTGTAACAGTGTGAATCTTGAAGCTTGAAGGCAGGTGAGGTCAAAGTCTATCACCTGGAAAAAGTGGCAGACAGGTGGGAGGTTTCAGAGTGGAGAATTTACTTTCATGAGTCCAGCTTTGTCTAGAATTAGTATCGTTAGCTTTCCAGGTTTAGACTCCATTCTGCCAGCAGCACCTCCTTCTGTCAGCATTGGGGGAGGGGGAGATTTACATGAGCTAAGTTCACACTATCATTAAATCAGACAGTACTATTTCTCTCTTGCATAAAATAACTCCAAAGTTGAGAACCAGGGCTGATATAGTGGTTGCACTATCAACATGGACCCAAACTTTCTCTCTGCTCCACTATTCTTACCCCTGACTTCCATCATTAGGGTTGCCACATTATTCAAGATGTCCAGGATGTCCACATTCCAGGAAGAAGTAAGGAAGAAAAGGAAGAGAGCAAAAAAGGGGCATGATAATTGTTGGTCTTCTTTTTAAGGACCATTTGGAAGATCCATCTAAAAGATTGCTTACATGTCATGAATAACTGAAAAGGAGGCCTGGATATTTAATTTTTTACTGATTCCACATGGAATAAAATTGGGGTTCAGTTAATAAGGTAGAAATGGAGAAGGAAGATTATTTGGTGACGAACATCTTTTCCACAAATGCATGAATCAGAGTATCAAGTTATTAATTTACAGCAAGAAACATTACTTTGTTATATTAAGGAATGGGAAGAATTGGGATGGAAAGTCAAGCCATTAAATAGGAGCTGGTAACAGGTATGCAGATAGAAATTGCCAGAAATTGACTCCCATCAAAACAGGTGGCCAGGGTTAGAGGAACAAGACAGAGCAGAAGTCAAAGCCAATAAATAAAGCAAGACAAACAGTGGAAGGAATGTCAGTGTCACAGTACAGCAAGGAAGCAGAAGCAAGAAAACCAAACCAGATCAAAACTCAGAGAATGCAAAGGGAACACATTTGCATAGTTAAAAGTAATTCTGCTATTACAGAGTTTTTCAGTCACGGTGCTATTGACATTTTAGATTGAATCATTCTTTCTTGTAGGGAGCTATCTTGCATGGCAGCCTCCCTAGCCTCCACTCACCAGATGCCAGTCACGACAATCAAAAATGTTTCCAGATACTGCCTAACGTCTCCTGACCTGAGGAGAGCCACCTCGCTCCCTGATGGGTACCACTGTGCTAGCAGATTTGTTGCTGTTCCAACAGTTTTTGTAGTTCCAACTCTTAGAGTGCATTAAAGGCAATGAGTTACTGCTTACATTTCATGCATCTTATCTCAGGAGATGTGACTCTCAAAAGCATTGATGGTGTCATCAAGGAGTTGGAGGTGACCTAAGAGATCTATCACTAGGGAAGGGATCAATAAAGTGGTGTGGATGCACTCTAGAATCTTAGGCAGCAGTTAGAAGCAAAGAACTGGATGGATGTGCAGTAACATGAGTATTACTTTAAAACACAGTGTTCAGATTTTTAAAATTAAGAGAGAGCTATAAAGTAGTGTGTACAGACATTTAAAATATAGATAAGTCACAGAAGAATCTGTAGATTTTACAAGGATACAGATCTACTGAAGGACATATATCAAACATACTAGACTGAATGCCTATGCAGGGAACAGGATCAGGACTGAAGATAATCAGAGAAAAATAAAATTAAATTAAGATGAAGCCTTATATAATACAATGAATTAACATGCCATGAACTGAAGAGTATAATTAACTCTCAGCACTTGCTGTCCAAAAGGAAAGAAAGAAAATATGAAACTGGATATCTCAAATTCACATTTTCGCTAGATGGTTAACATTCTCACGGTGGAGGCCTTCCTGGCACTGAGCAAGCTCACTGTTTGTGGATAAGTCATGCAGCATCTTGCTGATAACTTCCTAATTACGCTACAACTCCTAGGTCTTAAATTATGTGAATAATTGAGAAATACTGATAGGAGGTGAGTTGAACTTCCACAAGACTAACTGAGATCTATTTTGATCATTTTAAGCAATCAAGCTATTTTGTCCCATTTTTCATGTAGAATCTACATTCTTCCTTCCTGAACTAGACACAGAATATTGGTATGTCACTCTTTGGTCTGATATAGCAATCATTGCCACTAAACTCACTCTCAGATTATGGGCAGTGTCCATGACTCAAATTGTTGGCCAGCATTAGCTCCTCTCAGCTTCGTAGGTGACAGTGGAGATGATGTTTCAGCCGCAGGCTCAGGTGCTGAAGCTTCTCCTCCATTTGTTATCCTCAAGTGACGCTGTCCTGCTCCTTTTCTGGGCCATTCATTACAAATGGCCAAAGGCATTGTTACAGGGCTTCATCATGAACTCAACATGCAATATAAACAAATGAAAAGATCTTTGAGAATTTCAGTGCTAACACAGAGGTATAATTTTGCAAGGGTGACATTAACACCCACATCAGGCTTTGATGGTCCTACAGTAATTCAAACCTCTGAATGGTAGCTGGTTGTGGCAGACAAGGAGATGCACCACCCAGATGCCTTCAAGAAAGGACTCCTGCCCAGTTGCAAAGACTGTGATTAGCAGATTGCCTCCAGCTTTTATCTCCTTCAGGATCTCCCTTAAACATTACCCTCTAGGTCTCACTCTAGCCAGGAAAGCCACCAGTCAATGATTAAGCAAGGCAGTGAGGCTTTGCCATTTCTGCCTGGTGTGAGACTTCTCTGACAGGCAATCTTTGCTCAAAAACTCTGAGTTAGCAGAGTTTTCTCAGTTCTGCATAGTTATCTGACACCTGCCCAACCCTATTTTCTCTCCTTTTATTTCTACAAGTGTTATCCCATCCCCCACCAAACACACACACACACACACACACACACACACACACACACACACAAACCTTTAAGACTTCTAACTCCATCTCAGATCTGCTTCCTGGAGAATCCTATTTGTGACACCAGTGGTGCCAATGAAAAGTGTTATTTACATATTTTCATATTCCTGGGGAACTTGGTCAGACTCTAGAAGAGAAATCTGCAAAAATTCTAAAATCATATAAAAATGTGTGTGTACCTAATGTGATTTTTTCTAAAGGGACCTTAGCTTTTGAAAAGATTCTTAAAAGGTGACTGTCACATAGAATGATGATTGTGAACCCTCCCCAAATCCATCCTTCCCTTCATTTTTAGCTGAGAACAGAAATGTCAGAATAAAAACAATTATCCACCTTTCCTTACAGCAAAGTATCAACAGATGACCATGTTAGTAAAGAAAGAGAGATTATCTCCACCCTCTTCACATCAACATGATGGCCAGGGATTGACCAGCCATCTTGGAATAGGAGATGGAAGTCAACTGTTGAAGATGACAGGAAAATAAATTAGAAGCCTACATTCTCAATGACCATGGAGATGACATTCCAGTTACAGACTGCTTAGATTTGTAGGAAGGAAAAAAAAACCTTGTTTAAGCCTTGTTTGTTTGGAGATTTCCATCACTTCTAGCTGAATTTAATCCTAACCAATCCAGAGCCCATGACATTAAAAAGATTTTAAAAAGCAAAACAAAAACAAAACAAAAAAACCTATGCAGTAATTCCTTAATCTGTAAACTTCTTGAGGTCAGAACTATGTCTTACTGCACTGAACTGTACTGTACAACACTATACCTGACACTTAGTTGAAATACAATACGTTTGGTAAATGTCTGAGCTCTACATATTTTGGGGAGCTGCCTGTTCTGCTCAAGTCTTCCCATTTAATTTGCTTCCAAATTGGATGAAAGTCTCTCAGGCTATAAATCCCAGGAGGCGGGCTTTTGTCACCAAACTGTTGAATACGTCCCAAGATATCTATGTTAACCTCAGAATCTGATCTGGTTCCAATATTATTTCGGGGTTGATTTCAACTGCATACAATTACCCAGCTTTTTAAAATGGAATTTCCCTTTTATAACAGAAAAGATGCTCCCTTTATTGAATTGCTATGAAACAACTAAGCAGATGACAAGCATTCTGTCCCAAGATAGGGCTTTGGCTGGGAAGTTACCACACAGTAATGAATGTACACCCGTTCTCTACACTGGCCAAATCATAGCAGCCTAGGCCTTCAGAAGAGCTTAAACAAGGATATTGAAAGCTGATATTTCATGACAATCACAATGAAGAACATTTCAAAGTTTCTTCTAAGTTTTGGAATTCACCCACTATTTATTCTCAGTCTATTTCCCCCCATCCCACTAAATACCAACTTCAGGTTGCATCTGAGGTTTGAAATCTCCCCACTTTTCTACTGTCGAATCCACATATGTCATTAAGATAAAACAAGCTCAGTCTGAACCAAGAGTCTCTGGCTAGTTTTCTATCTTATGGGGAAAATCTGAAATTTGAGTAAAGCAATCATTTCAGGAAAGGCTTTGGAAATGAACACTTTTCCTTTTATGGCAAACTGTTCCAGTCATTTCTCTGTTCTCTGGCAAGTCTAAACAACAATTTAACCACTTTTGTATTTTGTTCAAATCTTGGATAAGAAAAGTTATTCAAGGACAGAGATCTAACACTGGAAGTTCCAGTGCTTTCCCCAGAATGAATTACAACCCCTGCAAGATGCAGAAAGAAAGTTATAACCCCTGATGTCTTAACTTCCTTCCACGCCACCCTGGTCACCACAAAAGCCTCTCAAGGCTGGCAAGCTGTGTCAGCAAAACCATGCAGATTTCTGCCTGTGCTGACTCTGCCTGAGGATTCTATCAGGGCACCTGTCCCGGCCCTTGTCAGTTGTGTCATGTTTGGCTGTGGTACATCCTGTGCTGACACAGACTTGAAGATGTGTCAGCCATGGCAGTGTTGGCTTCTTGGAGCCTCACATGGTGCTTGTGACCAGGCTGAGGAAGCCTTGCACTTCAGTAATCATTTTAAAGAGAGGGAGAGAAAATTACACAGAATTCCTGAAGTAGTCCACACCCTTGGAGAAGCAGCGTGGAATCAGGCTGGCTGGACTTGAATCTCGGCTCTGTCATTATTCACAGCATGAGCCTCAATAAGTGACTGGCTTCTCCATGCCTTACTCTCCTTATCCATAAAGTGAAGATCCTAAGAATCAACTCTTAGGTCTGTGATGAAGACCAAAGGAGCTAAAATTTTTAAAGCAGTGGGAACAATGCCTGGCACATGGTAAGAATTACATAAATGTTTGTGAAATATATTTTTGTTTGAGTTTCACCCATTAGAAGATGATTCCAACTCCTAGTTTCTTACCATAGAAATGAGCCTTTTAAATTCTTGTATGGCTTCTCACAAGATTTTAGTCCTGTTTTTAATTCCTGAAATTAAATCCATCTCACATAAACAGTATCCAGCTTAACTCATTTCAGCTGATTCCTACAGTACCATCAATGAACAAGGCACTGTGCAGTGCAGAGCACGGCATGGCAGGTAAGCCACACTGCCTGTCCTCAAGGCATCATAACCTAATAGAAGGAATAAGAGGCTGTGTGATCTTAATCAAGTCACTTAATCTCTCCGAGCTTGGTTACACATGTCCCCGTCTATAACTAATTAATCTCAGAGGTATCTTCCAGCTTCAACAATTTATAAATCAAATAACTTAAAATAAAAGGCTGAAAGCAATGAACCACAGGTGAAATGCAAAGTGTCATGAGGGCTCACAGGGGGAAGATTATTTGTTAGTGCTTCTCCAGGTTTAGTTATAATGTACATACTAAATTGTCTCAACTGAATTGTTGTTCCTTCTCTACTAATTCAAATTGTTTAAGGCATGTGATTAGGGTCGGGGAAGTATTCTTTAGTATAAATCAGTACAATTTAAATTATGAGATTTTATCAGATTTTAATTACAGAGCTTTCAAATATGGAGTTTATCAAGCAGAAGTCCTTTTTTTAACAGGAAAAGGGAATGCTTTGCACCTGACCTAAGTCAGACAGCTCTCCGTCTTGGGGAATCCAAACTGCCCTGACTCTGGCTCCCACCCGCCAGCTTAAACAAGAGCTCTGGCTTAAGACAAACTCCCTGTCTGGGGTGCACCCAGGAGGAGACTTCTTGGAGTCTCACATGTGCTCGACCACCAGCCTGCTCACCACTGTCCAAGATGCTCCCTTGACACTGCTGTTAATCTGCTCAGCTTTGCTCCTTGGAATGGCTGCTGTGCTTAACAGGATACAGCAGTCTCCCCATCCTCAGCTGGGACCAGTGCCTTTAAGGCATTATGTTCACTGTGATGCTAATGACAGTTTCATCAAATACCCAGGCTACCTTTTGTTACTTCCAGCTGGAGGCCCCCTCCCTGGAGGTCCCCTCCCTGGAAGTCCCTCAGATGCCACAGTCCCGCACAGGTGCATGCCTGGGTCTCCCGGGTGTCAATCTGTCTGTTCATTACAGTACAATGGGAGGAAATCAGCGCTCCCATTCACACTGAAAGCTACTGGAATGGTCCCAAAAAGCAATGTGTCTTGGGTCCAAAAAATGTAACAAATTTTGCTAAAATAGCACTTTAGGGTTTTAGTTACACATTGTTCTTCCTCCCAAGAACCTAAGCGTGCTCTCAGTGGTTAGGTGACAATCACAACCCTGCACTAGCTAGGTGTGCCCTTCCGGTGTGAAAGGCCTCACTAGCAAGCCCGGCTGGCCATGGCTGCTTCTTGCTTTAGTATGAGATCTCCCTGGGGAGGCCCTTCCCACTGCACACAGGACATTCACTAGTTCCCCCACATGCCTTGAGGTTTCTTAAACTTGGCAGTCAACATAGATGAAGACCTTTCCCAGGCATCTCCTCAGTCCTCAAGAAAATAGGCTTGTAAAACTATTGCTCAAGCTTTGAGAAGAATGGTTTGATATAGGACAAATCTTCAGGTAAACCTTCAGAGAGGTGGCTGGCCAAAATTGGGAAGAAAAAAAAGTGTCAAGGAAAGAGGCAGCTTGCTAGTTATTCCTCCAAAATCCATTCTCTCCTTTTCCCAAATGATTAGAGTTTAGCTGGGCATGAGGTTGCCCAGCCAGGACTACACTGCCCAGGCTCCCTTGCTTCCAGGAGGCACCACGTGGTTGAATTTCCTCCAACTGTTTATGAGTAAAAGTGAGATGGGCAACACTTGTACCATTTGCTTAAAATGAAATCTATACTTCCTCTCTCCCCCTCTCCCCACTGACAGTAACCAAGCTTCAACCAAGGGAAAATAAAGCAGAGACACAAAGATACAGGAAGGAAGAGAGGGAGGGAGGGAAAGGAAAGGAAGGAAAGGAGGGAGGGGCAAGGATGGGGGGAAGAGTGCTTTCTTAAGCTCTGTGTTTGCAGACTGAGATGAATACCTACCACAATTCCTTGTTAAGAGACTGCACTATATATTTGAAAGTTACTAAGAGAGTAGATCTTAAATATTCTTACCACACACACACACACATACATGTAATGACCTGAGGTGGTGGAGCTGTTAACCATACTGTGGTAATCATTTTGCAATATATATGTGTATCAAATCATTACGTTATATACCTCAAACTTACACAATGGTGTATGTCAATTATATCTCAATAAAACTGGAGGGGGAAAAAAGAGACAACAGTGAAGTCACACGACCCCTAGATCAACAACATAAGTATAAGAACGTCCCTTAAGATAAGAAAACCGCTTTCCCTGTAAAACGAATATTTATGCCATTGGTTTTGAAACTTCAGTGTAAGTGTGAATCACCTGAGGAGGTTGTTAACATAGAGTCGAAGCTTCCATCCCCTGAGATTTTGGTGGAGTTCCTAGTGGAGGTCCACGGCTCTCGGCAGCCATGGCTGCACCATCAAACACCCAAATATGTTTTCAGTGGCTGCACTAACTCACAATGAAGTAGAAGCAAAGAGCTAAGGAGATCTTGAGAACAGCAGAAATCCACAAAATGCCTCAGGAAAGAAGATCATTTATATCCTCCAACCCAAACTTTACTTCTAAGATGCTCTTTTGAGAAAATAACATTTCCTACATTTTCTTGTAAAAAGCATTTTCTACACGGTATGAATTACTATTTCCCTTTTCTTATTATTTGCCTGTTTACAGTGCTTCTTATGATAAATACTACAAAGAAACTTCATTGAATCATCTCTCCAAACTGTTCTACACTCCTAAATATAGAAGCCTAAATTAATGAGGTTCCTACCACCCTCTGCCTCAATGACCTTATCATTCATGGAAAATAAAACAGTGTGGTGTTAAAAACCTTCTTATCTTAGTCTGTATTAGAATCAGAGACTTGGAAAATCATAAACTTCCTGTCTGACCACTTATTTTTGCACAACTGGTTTATAACTTATTAATAAGATATGCTGCCGAGTCAGTACTTGCTTCAACATCTGAAGTTCATGGTAGAGTGGATTTAAACCATCATCTATCCAAGGCAGTCCTGCAAGTTGCCTGGACCAGAGTTTCTCAAAGTATACTACCTCGACCAGCAGTAGCCACATCAGCATCACCTGGAAATTTGTTAGAAATGCAAATTAAGCCCCAGCCCAAACTACTAGCGGTCTTCCAGGTAATTCTGTTGCTCACTAGAGTTTGACAGCCACCACCCTAGACTTCTCTCTCTTTTCTGCCTTTTCTGAACAATAAGCATAGCCCATCACTGTATCTCCCTGTTTTTCCTGCCAGCCCCATTCCTTCCCATACCCCAGTCCAATTCCTTATTATAGTTCACTCATGCTATGGAAGAAGCCTTTGTATGGTTTCCTTGACTTTAATTTTGCTCCCTTCTGCATCCAGCCTTCACAAAGCATCAAGACTTACCCTTCCAAATGCTAATTTGCCCATGAATTTTCCTAACTAAAATTCTTCAAATGCCTGCAGGATAAAACACAAACACCCTAACTTGTTGTCATAGAAGCTCTTTATTATCTGGCCCTCCTTCAAGGCTGTATCCTTGATAAGCAGCGCCCTCCCTACCCCACCCCCGTCTCCCATTTTAATATCTCTTGGCCTTTGAATATACTGTTCCCTGTGCCTGGAATAAATTACTTAAACCAGAAACATTGATATATAAAATAATATTATTCTTATCTAGTCACTACAGCAGAATTTTTTCTTAATCTTCCCAGCGACTGCCCTCATCTTATGCACAGAGTGCAGCAAAGGCAAAATCCTGTTTATTCATATAGACTCAGTAAAGTCTCGATTCCTCTGAGCAGCTTCCAGTGACCACCTGTAGCAGATTCAGTTGCTCTGTCCTTTGTGCTCCAATGCACTCTGTAAAAGAGCTATTTGAAGGCCCCTCATGGACTACTGCAATTTATGAATACGATGTTCTTTCTATGGGGAACAGGGATTGTGTTTCGTTCCATTCTGGCATCTCAGTAACTCCAGCACCTAGCACAGTATGTGGTCCAAAGACACTAAATGATGTTGCTGATCGGTAAAAACAACAAGTGAAAAAGGAGTAAATAAATATCAAACAATATGTGGTATGGAAAATAACTTGGGATTTGAAGTCCTTTGCAACTTGGATTTCTATTTTCTGCTACATTCCTTTCCACGTTGCAAACTAGTGGCCAGAAACAAAATATTTTCCAAGACCATGTCTTATTTGGTCAGCACATTTTTAAAAAATTTAAATTATTTTAGTTGAGGCATGTACCCCCTCTCCAGTATCCAGTCCCCTCCAACCATTTTTGTCTTGCTTCCACTAGACTCACACATTTATGCTACCATCTGGGCTCATGAAGGCAAGTGAGCCAGCCACCAGCCTTATCTGCTTTTCTGGACCCTGATTCTTGGCTCTGGTTTCTCAGACATAGCTCTTGCACTCCATCCTAGCTGCTGCCCAAGTACTCCGCTCCACCTCCCGCTGGCATCCTTAGATGTATATGTATACTTTCCAGAAATCTCAGCATCTCTCTCTGGCATTCACCTTGGGCCTCTCAGACTGAGTTTTAAATCCACTGTTTCTCTAGTTTGCCTTCTCATGGTCCCAGTTCCGGGTTCTCTTAGCCTCCAAAGCAGGTAAGATAATTTTTAGGGCACAAACACCAGCTCTGACATGCAAACTCGGTGACCTTGGAAGCTTCAGTTTCTTTATCTGTAAATGGGAAATCATGCCTTCCTTGTAGGTTTGTTGGAAGAATTAAGTGAGAAAGAATAAGTTAAAACATATTGTGTATTTCTTGCAAACTAAGAGATCCTCATTCAATTTTCTCTTCTGCAAGTTAGTTAAGGCAACACAGCTCCGATAGCATAATCAAAGAGGTATTTATTAGTGAACTGCTGTGTTCACTGTGTTCACTGTGTTAGTCTGTTAAAGTACATTTGTCAGTGAATCCTTACCAAACAGTAACTATAAACTGTGAGTTAAGTATTTTTCCTAATTTACATAAAAGGAAATTGAAGCTCAGAAAAGTTAAAATATTTGCCCATCATAATAAATGTTGGATATCAGTAAGGAATGCTTTTGGCTACAAGCAATGAAAGTATTTTTTAAAATCACATTGCAAGGAATCAGAAAGCTGATAACCTCAGAGCTAGGTCAGTGATTCAACCAGATGGGCCACTAGATTGGGTCCTGGTATCTTCTTGTCCTTCCCTTTCTTGGTCAGAAGATAACCACAACCATCCATTTACAGATGCAATACAGGAAGAAACAGGGTGATGGTAAAAAGAAAATGACTTCTTCCTCATGCTGTTCTGTCTTTTTTTTTTTTTAGGAAAAGGTTTCCTAGAAATTCCCTGAGGACTTCCCCTTAGAGCTCAGTGGACCGAACTGGGTCATACAACTTTGTTGGAAAGGAAGCTGAGGAAGCTAGCATCTTACTGTTTCAAGCTCTCTCTGGGAAGTTGGGGAGAAGAAAGCAGGCTGGGAAAAGCCACTGGGTGAGCCAGACACAGGTCTGCCACAGGAAGATTGGGAGAACTGGGGTTTAATACAAGCCTGTTTGGCTTCAAAGGCTTTATCCCTTTCATTATATTATATCTCCTGTTATATGAATGTAAACTATTTTATAGGAATTTAATGTATTAGTAAAAAAACAAATCCAGACTGTTTCTATTTCCATTCTGAATTCTTTCAAAAGTATAAAGTCTGATTTCTGTCTTTAGTGACCTATGATAAAAATGGCCTGTTATAAGTAAATCATTGTCCCTTTATGGAATAGAGATATTAGCTCTCTTGAAAATATGTTTTCCCTTGGATATCAAAAATATGAGTGATGTTATAAAGCAAGAGTCATCAAATTAGCAACAGATTTCAGATGTATTTAAGTTGGAGGAGGATGGATTATATGCTTTTAAAAGATCCATTTTATATTTTTGATCATAAATTCATGTAACCTAGGTAACATGTTTCCACTACATCTTTCAACCAAATATGTCTTCAGCATTTTCCAATTTCAAGCCAGAATCTTATTTCAAAGGATTTTTGTGTTTGTTTGAAGACTAGAGTTGCATTTCAATTTATTTTAGCAATCCACTGATATCTAACAAGATGTTAATATATAGAATACTAGGATATTTCAATCAAAAATTTTAAAGATAGATATTTACTTATTAAATCAATTTCACTGTTGAAATGCAATTCAAAGCCAAGTTTTATTTCAAAGTTAAAATTGCCACTGAGTTTTGCAAGAAATAACTGTGTTTGCTTTCTTAAAGGCAAAAAGAAATGAATGTTTGTTTATCTAACAATTAATAAGGAGGTTAGATTAATTATTTTAGGGTGTAAGAGAACAACCCCCTCTTTTAGTCTAAAAAATCACCATGATTAACTATGCCAGTTGTCAATGACAGAATAGTTTCTCTGGTTTAATATTTCCCATTTGATTTATGAAATCACCTCTCTGTTATGAGTATAAAAGGAAGGGGTGGATTATAAATACTCTGCTCAGATTTGTCATCTAAAAACAAGACATTCATAAAAGAATGTAAAGCAATATTATCTGCAGGGATGCTAAAAGCTTTCCCAGTAAAAGAAAAAAAAAAAAAGCTTCAAACATCTGATAGAAACAGTCTATACTAGAGATGGTTACAAAATACTACGTGAATGCTAAGTACCATTATTGATCTCAGAACTGCCTGATAAGCGATACTAGTTTAAGGCTGCATTCATTAAAACTGCATTCGGCTCGTTGCAACAGAAAACTACCTAAGGGTAGCTTCACTCTGTAAGATTATGTTGCCTCACACAACAAGAAGTTGAGAAAAGGCAGGCTAGGACAGGGATGGCACTAAAGTGCTGGCATCAGGGGCCCAGCTCCCCAAGTCATAACATGCAGGCTTTCATCCTCTTGGTCACAAGGTAGCAGCTTTTGCCGCCAGGTAGTCTCATGCCAAGTGGGATGAGGAAGAAAAGGAGGTGTGACGTCTGGCCAGTAATCATAGAAACACCATTGTGAAATTTTACAACATAATTTTAAGACAATCTGATTCTAGTCCCCTAATTTTTAAGTGAAAAAAACTAAAATGCTGTGTGAGAACAAATAGCTTTTCCTAGGTGACCCAGCTAGTTATATTTAGAACAAGAATAAGACCTCTGAGTCCTTGGGCTCATGTCATTTCTACTGTACCCAGCATTGGTTGACTGTTGGGTGGGCTTCCTTTAAAATGCCAACAGTGAAGGCCACTGAGGACCACTCCATATCTTGAAGGAGAAGGGCAAGGACAAGGTGGGGTCCCTGATTCATAAGAACCTTTATAGTATGGATAACAGACCAGTGGGACATTCTCCTCTAAAACCTCACCCTTCTCTATCATCCACAGAGTCAGCTCTTGGC
Source organism: Camelus bactrianus (assembly GCF_048773025.1). Lineage (NCBI taxonomy): Eukaryota > Metazoa > Chordata > Mammalia > Artiodactyla > Camelidae > Camelus > Camelus bactrianus. Next base: position 101,985,063 of record NC_133539.1, read on the forward strand.
TCCTTGGTATTAAAGGGCCAGAGTATAAAGAAATCTGGAAGAAAGTTTTGGTCACAATTATGATGGCCAAGGTGGTGAAGGTGGCAGAGGTTGGATGGGGAAGGGAGTGGGAGGTGAGGGATTGGTGTGGAGGAAAGAGGATCTAATCAAAGTTATTAAAATGCAGAAGGTCTGAGTATCTACTTTTCTCAGCTTTGTGCACCACATCAAAGCACAGAGACAAATGCAAAGGTCTTATTTGATATCTTCTTACTACACAAACAGAAGAGTGCTCATAATTATCATTGAAATGATATAGACGGCCTAATACTTTAACCACTACGAAGCAGATTAAGTAGTTCTGGCTTGATTGAGATGAGTACTGAATTATTGTTATCAAAATAATTGGGTCATTCAATTCAATAGGATGACTATCCTCTAAAAGTGTAGCTATGTAGTCAGACTTCTACTTGAGGAAGCTGAAACCCATCCTGCTATGTGTGACAGCAGATGGCCTCAGCATGCCTTCATGCTTGGTCAGATGTCATTAATCTATGACCAAAGGAGCAGGTGGCAACCAGAGACCGCACCATTTCCTTCAGAAGTCACCCGAGCTACAGAAAAGTATAAATTGTTGCAACATGTTAGACTCTCCATACCGCTTGTTTTCTTTAATAATTGTACTTTTTGAAGCAAATGGAAATGAGGAACTGACATTTTATCTCCATTTTCCCGGTGCCTATGAAAGACTCCACAGAATATTTAAGTGAGTAATCACTCACTCAAATACTCACTGGACAAAAGTAATTCTAAAATAGGACATTAACTCCACATTTAAAGAAAAATTCATTAAGCCTGAGTAGTTCATTGCCATGAAATGCATTTGATTATATTTTCGAGGATGAATAGGCGTTTCCTCAGAATAAAGCATTCAACCAAACATTTTACAGATTAACATGCACGAGGAGTGTAACTTATTCTAAGCCAAAGACTATTTCCTTCGTGGTTCACCTCTGTGCAGCCCTAGGGTATCACCCTGGGGTCTGTCAGATCAACACCGCCATGAGTCTTCCTGGAGGAAGGGTCCCAACAGGCCTTATCAGTCCACATGGGTGTGTTTCTGTAAAGAAGTTAAAACACTAGCATTGCAAATTGAAATCTTAAATTTATTAGCTACCGTTATTAAAATGCCATGGTCTTATGCTATTCAGCATCACCCAAAGAGCTTTTCTTTCATATTATTATTTGTATTACGGAAAGCCATTTAAAAATGAAATCCCATTTCAATTTATCTTTGTGTTTAGATTGTTGGTCTAGCTTTAAAAAATGAAGCAAAAAAAAATCCCTCTACAAATGAAAATTGCCTTCTTGTGTTCTGAACCAATTTAATCTAAATTGTTAACTCTGCAGAAGGTACATTCTGAAGAGAGAAATCTCATCCCCAGGGCTAGAGGGGTAACAGGCTTATCTTACTTATGCATCTGGTGCCCTAATTCATGAGACTCGGAAACTCTGGACTTACCGCTCACACCCGGCAGAGCCTCCCTTTTATTCAATAAATTCTGCAGTGGCAAAGCAGTAAGATAATCAGCTCAACCCAGTGGAGTGTCCAAGATAATACAGAGCTACAACATAAACCTTTAGGAACTGGAAAGGAGCAGATGTTGGAGACCATGGGAAACCACCTGGAGTTGAAGTTTGGGAGGTAGGAAGACGGGGACTTGGAGAGACCACACCTTTATTTCACCCAGCTTGCAAAGGGAAAATATAGCCTTCCAAAGCAAACAGCTCTGAATCTTATGTGTGAAATGCTTTTTTCCCTATGTGCACGACAACCGAAATTTTTTTCGGTTTATTGGTATGTTTATTTGAATGCTTTAGACTCACCTCTGTAAAAATAAACATGTGGTTGTTAAACTTTTATATTTGGACCAAAATACTGAATGGTCTCTTAGATGAATCCACCCAAGATTTGTTTCTCTGTTATGTGTCAACAGAAAGCACCCACATCAATGCCCTAGCTCACTTCTTTTCCTCTCCCCACACAGAGCAGCATTATATCTGGAATTCAGAAACCAGGACCCGACAGGAGTTTGAAACAGTGTCAACACTTCTCCAGTCTGCAGGGAACTGGTTCCTTGTCACTCTTGCTCTTTAAGCTTAACTCATGAAACAGGCAGTTGGAAAACACAGTTTAACCAGATAGCAGTAAAAGATTTCATCATAATTTGTTTCCTAATTTCTGTTGGGTTGAAGGAGGACACATAGAAGTCATTGTTAAAAGTTTTCCCAAACCTTGGTTTTGAATGAAGCGTCTCAGGCAAGTTTGCTCCTGCCTGAATGTTTCATAGCCCTTGTGAAACTTTTGTCCAAGTAAAGCTGCTGGACAGGTTCACATGTAAGAAGTCTTGGTTAACTCTGCTCTTAGCAGTAATTGAAGCACCTACCAAAAATAATTTACAGCCACAGAAAGTGCACGTGAAGGTGAAAAATTGCAATATTTCTGCCACCTGTAGGCAAGCTAAACAACTTATCACTTTAACTAATTCAACAAAACTCCTAAATTGAACTCTGAAGCAGTTTAGGTATTAAGTAAGGAGATATTTGATCTGCTTTAGCTACCAGGGTGAGGGCTTTTTTCCCATTTTTACTTAAGGCTGTGTACATTCACCCATGAATTCAGGATAGTCAGGACTACAGGATGTGGTCTGGAATCATGTCTGTCCTCTTCCTGGCCTGTCAGGCAGCTTATAAGAAAGGTGACCTCAGCAGAGAACAAGGAGCTTGAGCAGACACCAGAGGGTCCAGTGTATCCAGGAGAGCGGATCATGTTCACTGGATAACGTAAGATCAGTGAGGCTGTAAATACAATGGGACGTGGTTGCTGAAACTTAGGATTGTTAAAGCATCTGCCACGTACTGGTTTTGTAATCTTGGACATATTTTTAAGCTCTCTTTTACAGTTTATCCTCATCTGTGAAATATGGACAACAATACCTCCCGAGATGGCTGTCAGGAATAAACAAGCTGATACACAAAGTACTCAGCACAGTGTCTGGTTCACAGAGGGTGCTTTACAAATCTTAACTTTCCATGAAATTAGATAGCCCTCCCTCCTGATAGTAGGCTGAAAATCAAACCCTCTGAAAGGTATCCATATCCTAATAATGCCTGGGACCTGTATATAAAAAGTATTTGCTAAAAAGAGTCTTTGAAAATGTGATTAAATTAAAGATTTAGCGATGAGAAGATTTTCCTAGATTATCTGAGTGGCTCTTAAATCCAATCACAAGTGTCCTTATAAGAGAGAGGCAGAAGGAAACTATATACTCAGAGGAGAAGGCCTCAATGGCCGTGGAAGCAGAAACGGGAGTGATGTGGCCACAAGCCAAGGAAAGCTGGCCGTCCCCAGTGCAGCAAGAGGCAAGGAGGGACTCTTCCCTAGACCTTCTGGAGGGACACAGTCCCACTGACACCTAGATTTTGGCCTCCAGAACTGTGAGAGAGTAAATTTCTGTTGTTTGAAAACACTAAGTTTGTGGCAATTTGTTATAGATGTTATAAGAAATGAATACCTTCCCTAACTACTTCAATGTTGTAGACTATGGTACCAGACAATGGTCACGCTGCTTTCAAGGCCACCAGCAAGTCCTTTCACTGTCCACAAAGACGACCATCTTGTGCACTGTGGTTGGTGCATCCAAGTACAAAGTGTCTGTTTTCCCTTTAATTGAAACTTTTTACCTCAAAATAAAGAGAAAATCCTGGGTAGTCTGTGATATACTACACCATGGACTGTGCTGGTTAGGAAGCATTTCTGCAAACCATACAACTGGGTTCCAGCCGAAAGCCCAGCATTTGTTTGCTCCCAAGCCCCTCATCACTAGGGCAGCCCCAGTAGTGCTCCAGAGCCTCTGGCTGGATGAGGCAGGACCAGTCACAGGGAGAAGAATGTATATTTTCTCCTAAAAGGTAGTTCCATAGTCATCAAAACAATTCATGGAGATGATTTTAGGCAGTACAGCAGATGGTCTTCAGTGGTACTTGAACACAGAGTTAAACAGTCTTACTGCCTTTTAAATTCTTCAATCCTATGCATATCAAGGAGAAAATCTAACGGTATTTATATTGATTATGACCTGTTTGTGGCAAAGATTTCTTTTTTTTAACCATTTATGATAATCATACAAATGTTCCTTCTTAAACAAATGCATTTAAGTAAATGTGGTGAATCAATTTAAACCAAAGTCTCAAATAAATAACACTATGGGTGGTCACAGTGAAGATAAGTCCTTCAATGCTTACAGTTTGGGACACACAACCTTAAAAAGACAGGAACCTCTATAAAGTCCATGAAGGACCACATCCAACCCCAAAGCTTCCCAGACCATAAGCCAGTTAACCTCAACACCTTTCACCCAAGGTCTGTCTAATCCCCAAACTGGTCTCCAGTAGTTCCACTAGATTCTGCCTGAGAATCCCAAAGTGTGATCGAGCTCTTCCTTTCACCTGGGAAGCACCCTGGGCGTTCACAACATCCTGCTGAGTCAGGATCCAGCTGATCTGAACTGCACTGTCCACCCACTCCCTGGACCATCTCCATAACAGTCAAGAGAGTCTTTTTCAGGGACAAATATATGCAATTCTTAATTTACGCAATTGTCCCATATCATCTTCCTATTCCCTATCCTTCTAGAAATAGAAAGGTAATCGGCTCCAACATTAGCCATCAGAATAAATTGTGTGGCTGAAGGGACTTGCGTTCTAATGGTCATTTTAAGAGAAAAATGCAGTTCAGTAATCTTAAATAATACAGGAGTCATATAATTACAGTAATTTTTACATAGAAAACAAAACAAAAACACTTAAGATAATTTGGGTTGAGTCATACTTCACTCCGGTTAGCGGAAAATTATAATAATACATCTCAGGTTTATTTTTCCCCCATGGATGATGAGAAAACTGCACTCCAGTACCACAATACACAGAAAAGGGAAATCACTTGTTTTGGGGGTACTGACATTACACTCCGATGTGTAGGAGAAATGGTGTTTTCTTAACTCACCTATAACTGATTCAGCTTCCCTCCTGAGCCCCACCCACAGGACAGAAGAGAAAATAAATAGATTTTTTTTCAATAGAGTAATCCCAGGCCAAACCCATCACTGAACCATCAGCTTAGGTCACACAGTCTTGCTTTGATAAAGGCTGTTCTTTACCCTTCTCTCTTCCTTCCTCAAGTTGGCTCCTTATTTGTGCCCCTTGTGCAACTCCTCATTGCTAAGGCTTCTAGCACCTGCTATTGAATAGCAAAGATCAGTTCATCACTTATCTCCCTCTTCATTCATCAGCATTCCACAGGCTTCTCTGGTTGGCTCTTGTTGGTGTTCGGGGCATCCTGAGGTTGGCCCAGGCAGTTCTGCATTACGGGCCCTGGTTTTAGGACCACTTCACTCTGAACAATGATCGTCACCCAGAGTTTGACACCAGATTGCCTGTCTTCAAATCACCGCTCACTATCTGGGAGTTTGGACAAGCTATTTAATATCTTTGTGCTTGCGTTTCCACATTTATAAAACGGGGTGGGGAGTAATAAGGATAGTATCTACCTCTCAGTGTTGTTTTGTGAGGATGAATTACTAAAGAGAAAACACTTTGAGCAGTATCTGACACATACAAGTGCTACATAAGTGCTTATCACCATTGTTGTCATTGCTCTAGGGAGATGTCCAGGCAGACAGCTTACTTCCATCTCCCACAGGAGCATGTGTGGACCTCTAGATTCTATTCAGATTATATACCTGACTAAGGCAGCTCAGAGATTTAACCCAGGTGGTCTTCTCAGGCCATGGGGCATTCTCAGTTCTGACCAGCTCCAGGTCAGCAGGAGAGCAAGCTGTGAGGCAGACTTCTCCTAGAATCCCAAAATAAATCAAGGGGAAACTCTGCCCACGTCATTCCCTTGGTTTGCCTAAGCACCATGCCCAGGCCAAAGCCAAAGAAAGGAGCGGGGGTTCAGTCTCAGCGCATCTCCCTCACCTCTCACCCGACTCCTCCTCCCACTATCCTGAAATTGCTATCAGGAGCTTTTCTTTTGCTTTTCCTTCCCGTCTTCCTTCCCTTGCATCATTCCTTCCTCTTCCAGACTCTAGCTTTGTTGGTTAGGACACAATGATGGACAGAGCGGAGGAGAACTTACCAACAAAGTGACTTACATTAGGAAGCTTTCGAAAATACCAAATGTATGACACTAGCTTATAATCTAAAAAACAGCAAGAACCATCTTCACATACTCAGTGATAGAAGGAACAAAGTAAAAACAGTTGTACTGAGTTCAGGGCTAGCATTCAGAGAAGTAGCAGAGCATGCTTCAGCTCATGGAAGTGCTTTCCTGAAGAGAAACCTCCCACACCAATGATATTTGGAGGAGGAGGAAACATTTTAACTAGAAATAAAGTGTTGATTCCAGGTAATTATAAACTAAGTTTTTTTTTTTGGGGTGGGGGGACCAGCCATAAGATGGATCTTTCAAAACTATAATGCACAAAACAGGAAACACAGCACCTTAATGAGAAACAACCTGGAGTCAGAGTTCCTTACAGATACTTTCTGCAGAAAATGCCAATTTCTAGAGTCCATAATGAGTAAGGGTTTTTTTGTTGTTGTTTTTTCAGTGTGATGCCAAAAAAAAAAAAAAAAAAAAAAAAAAAGCCTACGAAAGGAGAATCACTTGTCTCGTTGCAGAGGCCTCCTATGATCTATGAAGACATACACAGAGGTTCAAGATCTGCCTGTTCAACACTCTGCCAATACCATGAAGCAAAGCCTGAAGTTCTGATACAAGGGAAGTGCTTTGGGACTTCCCCAGGTTATTCCTACTAAGGTATAAAAACAGAGAATATGCCATAGAATACATAACTCTAGAAATACAGACATCTCCAAATCACCATGAGAATCACTTATCACACGCTGCAGTGTCTCCTAATGAGCAGATGACTGCTGATGGCTTCAGGTATAAACCGTCTCCTCTATTAATATTGCAGCCACAAGCGCATTATTTTATTTTCAGAGGCTCTATGTGTGTGTCCAGGCACACGATGAAAAAGTTAAACAGGCTCAGAGTCAGAAAGAAAACTTTGGTAATTCTAATTGTGTTGCCCATTTCTATCTGTAAGGTAGGTCATTCATTAGCTTCAATTTTATGAAAGTGGCAGGCCTAACTCATTAAAGCCATTGGTGTTTTTTAAATGGAAATGGTTCATAACAATTTAACAGAAGAAAAAAAGCCCTGGAGGCATGCAGAAGTTTCTTCATTAAAAGAATTTAACCCTGAATTTGTAGCGCTGTGATTTAATGAGCAATGGTAATGCTTGCCCAAAATATACAAGATCAAAAAAAGTACCATATGGCTTGATTATATGCAGTAATTGGGGTAGAATTGGGAAGCAATGAAATCATAGCATTTTAGATCTGGAAGAGCTGTAACAGATCATTTCATCTAATATGTCTAGTTTCTTCTTCCCAACCACCCCCATTCCTCTCTCCCTACACACATTTTACAGATGAGGCAACCGAGTACCAGAAAAATTAAATTCCTTTCTCTATATTACATATTTATTAGAACTGGAAATCAACATTCCTATTTTAAAGTACAGAAAAAAGCAAAAGAAATTCTAGTGTAAATGACAATCTAGAGAAAAAGACTGCATTATGTAAGATAAAGAGGTGTTATCTCCTAAACATATAAATAATTTTCTACTAATCAATAAAAAAGTTAAACAGCCCAAAGAGAAAATTTTGAAAGGAAATTGATAGACAATTTAAAAAAGAATCCATAGGAATTCTTGATAAATGTTCAACCTTAATAAAATGCAATTTGAAACAATAAAATTCCATGTTCATCTATCTATTGACAAAGATTGTTTAAAAGGTTAACATTCAGTATTGTTAAGGGTTAAGGAAAGGGGTCCTTTTATATGCTTGTCATGAAAACAGTACATAGTTTCTGAACAGCAATATGTCACATAAGCCTTAAGAATATTTATGTCGTTTGACCTACTAACTCAATTTCTAACCATTTATTCTAAGGAATTAGGTAGATATGTATACCAATAATTATGTAAAAGGATGTTTATTGCAGTGTTGTACGAGTGAAGAGTTGGAATCTATCTGAAAGTCCAATAATAGGGATTGAGTAAATACATTTTTGTACATTACTCAGTTGATTACTAGCCAGTGATCATGTCATATGACAAAGCAAATTTAGTGTCACAAAAAAGCTTATAAAAATACTAGGTTATAGAAGAAAGGTACAGTGTGATTTAATAAATTGATCTATCAATAAAGAATTAAATATATGGAAAATAAATACCAAAATGTATGGCAGTTGCACTGAGTGATTTTTTTCTTTATTCTTGATAATTTTTCAATGAGCATGTGTTAACTAAAAATAAAACCTAAACAACAAAGCATCTATTAAGATAAATCTGACTTGTTTGTCAACATGGAGGTAGAATTTTATAATCTCACGAGAACTCTTCCAAGGATATTTTATAGTTCAAAAACTGAGCCACACTCTGATGAATTCTGCTTCAGTGAGAATAAGACAAATGATAACATACACAAACAAAACCTAACAAGGAATATTTTAATACTGCATTTAACCTTCTGGAGGTGTGGAAAGTGGGGAGAAAGACCAAGTGTTCTTTCAAATCTTTTTTTTATTCAGGTAACATTAGTTTATAACATTAGGTAAGTTTCATGTGCATTATATTTCTTCTTATATTTTGTACATTTCTACATTATATTTCTACTTCTGTATACAGTACAGTGTGCTCACCATAAAAATTTATTTCCATTTTGACCATACAGTTGACTCCCTTTACCTATTTCATTCTCCCACTCCTTACCTTCTGGTCACCACTACTCTGTTCTCTGTATTGATGTGTTTGTTTTTGTTTGATTTAGTTTATTCATTCTTTTTGGTTTTGTTTGTTTGTTTTGTATATTCCACATATGAGTGAAATCATATGATATTTGTCTTTCTCCAGATTAATTTCATTTATATATTTCATATAAATACATTATATATATATATATATATACACACACACATACACACCACATCTTTATCCATTCATCCATCAATGGGTACTTATATTGTTTTATCCTTTATTTTGTTAATATAGTCTATCATGTTGATTGATTTGCAGATGTTGAGCCATGCTTGCATCCCTAGAATAAATCCCACTTGATCTTTTTAATGTACAGTTCAAAACTGAGCCTTCAGAAAACCACACTCTCTCTGTTGAATTCTGCTTCATTGAGAATAAGACAAACAATCACACAGACACATACACACACAAAGTATAACAGGGAATGATTTTAATAATACTTCACTTAACCTTTTAAAGATGTAATGAACGGGGAGAAGGATCCAGTGTACTTCTAAAGCTTAAGCATCATTTTGTAATTTCCATTGCTGAAAACAGAGTCATTGGTTTAATGCCTTTAGCACTTGATTAATTAGTAATCAGGACAGAGTTAGATAGTTTTTCTGCTTCAGAGCTGGTAATTATCATTCCTGACACAGAATTCAACTTTTGGTAGGCAGCAGGCACACTGCTGTCACCATTATACTATGCTCCGTGCTCCAAATTTATTTCAAGGTTCTGTTTGGAAAAAAAAAAAAAAAAGAACTCTTGTAAGGATTTTACTCAAAGTAGCCACTTACTGGAGTCATTTTTTTTTCTTTCATTGGATCTCTGTATTCATAGGTGATATAATTGACCACTTGATGAAAGCAAAGACTTTGTGGAACACAAGTAGATAGCTCAAGGGTATATTAAATATTTTTAAAACTCATGTCATAGTTGTTAAAAAGTGGGGGCTTTTCAGAGACTAAGAGGCTATTGTATCTTGAGAAAGCTCCCTAAAGTAGCATGGAAAAATTAGAAAAGCTGACTTTCTCCTTTTTAATTTTGAGCATTGTGCCTGCAATCAAACATGTGTCCAAAACTTTCTAAAGCCATAGTTTAGCCCCTATTAATTAAAAATTCTTTAGGGAAAATGTCTGTAATAATTCAATTGCCGCACATATTTGGAATGCAAGTAACCAAATTACCAATTGTAAGTCCATTTTTCCACTCTCAATGTTAGATGCTGAAGAAGGAAAAAAAAAAGGTAAGACAACCATAACAAAGAACACATTAAAATTCCTCTCAATGAAATAATGGTCACAGCTGATAAACATTCGTGATATGATGAATAAACACACAAACAAGAAAATAAACAGACAAATACAGTGCACTCTAGGAATATCATATGGCATGGGTGGTCCTATCTGTGGTGAACCTCTACAGTGAGGTGTCATTCTGCCATTCTAGTTACCTTTTATGCTCCACTGACATTTGCTGTTTCCTAATTAGAATCCTAAATTATGGGGAGCCAGTCTTAAGAGGCATTTCTTTTTTAAGTAGTGTTGTTACTGAGTCCAGGCTTGTACTTCTCACCATATAACAGGGCAACAAATTGAGAGATGGAGTGTTGGGGCAACGAATAGCAACTCTATCCAGAAAGCCAGCAGACTGAGAAGATGGCAGAACAGTGTCCCATAGAACCATCTTAGCCAAGTTAGAATTCAGGCTTCCTTTATACTAAAAGAGGAGGAGGTGTGGCTGATTATCGCAAACTTCCTGGTGCTGGCCGGCTCAGGAAGGGGATGTGATAATCCTCTGCTCTTGAACCTGTCCGCATAGGACTGGTCACAATGGTTCTATAAACCTTCAACAGAACAAATATTATTTTCTGTTCTGCAACTTTTTATCTCTATAACAAGAAAAGTGTTATACCTTTAAAGGTCAAGCCTAGGAGGCATAGCCTTGAGAAAGGGCTATTACATATATTTCAGGCAATAGGTAGCATTCCTTCACAAAGGTGCAGAACCAGCATGACTAAGCACAGGCCAGAGAGCACAAAAGTTAGAGCTAAAGGAATAGATCCACTGTGGAGTCGGGTTTGTTCTTCTCTGTTACAGTGTAAGCAATGTAGGATTCTATGATCCAAAATTTCCTTTACAAGAATTTAAATCCATAGACCCTGGAGATGACCATTTCCCATTTCTTTCAGATGCTGGTGCTCTTGACGGAAAGAGGAAAGTATGTGCGACGCAGAAGCGATGTCCTGATTCTCAGAAACATAAGAACAAGTTCCAGGTAAGAGCTGCAGGGTGGTGTAGCAGTTGTTACCTGCCAGGGTTCCTGGACTCCTTAATCAATAGAAATTGATAACAGGCCAGATGAGAAATTCAGACGAGGCTTTACTGGGACTTGTGCTACAGCATGAGAGAGCAAAAATAAGTAACAAGTCCCCTTGCTTGCTCCCTGAGTGGGGGCAAGCTGGTCCCTTAAATGGGATGAGGGTGGGGGCAGATCCATGGGTCAGGCCTGAGGTGTGGCTTAGGTGGCTGGCCTACCCCCTTAGTGGTGCTGTGTGCAGGGATCATGCACAGGTTTTGCTCCTGACACCTCAGAAGTGTCAGGTGGGATTTCAGGTTTTTTTGTATCTTATTCATATTTTACCCTAACTGTGTATGTACACATTTATTTTTAGTCCTTATAGTTTCTTTGTATTCTGTTACTCTATGTTCGTCCAGGTGCATGCACTGTAGCAGAGTCCCAGGTTCCAGGTTCGAGGTCCCAGCCTGTCCCACAGTTACACTGCAGGAGCCAGACAGTGGTAGCAACTTTGTGCCTTTGTGTAGGTGCATTAAACAAACAGGATACGATAAATAGGTTGTCTTGGAATCTGACATGATATTAGTAAGGATTACCCTTGAAAATGCTGAGAAAATTGTTAAAAAGAGTTGTTGGCAGTCAAGTCATTGTGGAAATTAAGGTATAGAGACATACCAAAGTAATCAGCATAGTTTGCCAAGTATATCCAGCTCTCAGTGTTCCAGGAACTTCCAGGGGTCCCTATGAGTGGAGCCAATGAGTCATAAACTCAAATGAAGTATGTCATTTTCAGATCACAGCATTTAACGGCCAAGGGGAGACACTCGAGTGTTCTTTTTTCCTTCTGGCATGGTGGCCAGCCACATTCAAAACGGGCGGCTACTCTCTCAACTTGAGTCCCTAAAGAGTTACAATGAATCCAACCCCCTTTAGACCCACAAGATACATTATTGAATGAGAAATAAATTTGGTTATTTGAGGCCACAGACATTTGGATTTGTTTGTTACCTCAGCATAACCCAATATTCTGACTGATAACATATGTGACTTCCAAGTGACATATGTATCACTTGTCATATTATCCTTAGGCTATTTAGTTTTTACTAATCTTTCAAGAACTTAGATATAAATCATAAAATTCATAAAAAAACCCACAAAGGCCATAAAAATCCTAGAAGAGTTAGAAGTTAGATGTAAAAAGGACAGCAAAACAGCCTTGAACTAGTGTATCTCAGGGAAAAGAAATGTTGGAGGGAAGGAGTGAATCAAGAACTACAAGCATAAACCTAATAAATAAAAATTTCCTTATGTTTGCTACAGTTCTTCAAGCAAAGTAAAAATAACTGATAGACTAAATTCTTTTCATAAACATTTGGAAATAATTTCCCTGTTTTTGATACACTGTCCTATACATAAAATGCACCATTACATTATTCTCACACTACTGTCATTTTCCCCTGTGAATTAGCAATCAAGAAGATCATTCTCTCATTCTATAGATAAAATAAACACACTGCCAACTAATTAATATTTCATCCTAAACCAACTCACTTCTCAAAAAAACATGAGATTAAAAAAGATAAGAATATGGAGGATATAAATTTCCATAAAACATTGAATTCTTTGTCACTTATTAATAACAAAAATTCTTTATTGATTTTGAGAAATAAAATTTGTGCAACTTAAATTGTGTGTCTTCAACATGAGTATAGACTAACTATGATATCTATGTAATCCCCACTCCCCATTTCATGAGTGAAGAATGGGAGGCTCAGAATCACCATGAAGCCAACTACAATGCATTTAGGAGTCCATTTTTTAGTATTATTCAAAGTTGCTAAATATTTGATACTCATTTTGTCATTCAATAAATATTTAATGAGACCCTACCATGTATCAGACATTGGGCTAGGTGAGCAAGACACACTCTAATGGTAAAGGCAACCATCAGCAAGTAATTAAAAAACAGAATGGAAGTCCTAGACTTGAAACACAGGAAGGGCGCAGCTGTGAGGGCACACACGGGGCCATGGAACATGGGGCTAGGGGGTCTGGGGAAGACTGTTAGTGCTGCACGTCTAAAATGAGACCAGACTAAAGGTGGCTGAGGGCAAGAACTTTTTAGGAAGAGAGCAAATAAACAAAACAAGCCTTTAAAAAAAGAACCTGAAGCAAGAGAGAACATGGGCCTTCGGTCAGTAGATTGGTGTCCTCAAAAGCAAGTGGAAAATGGTCAGAGATGAAATCAAAGAGGTAAATTTGATAAGATTCAGGTCTCAAAGCTCCTTTTGAACCACATAAAGGGATATGTATTTTTGGTTAAAAACCAGAAAGCCATTAAAGGAATTTAAACAGTGATTGCTGTGATGGAATTTGAGCATTAGCAAGGTCATTCTGGCCATAGTCTAGAAAATGAGGATTGGACAGGACAAGCTTGGAAGCAGAGTGGCTGGTTGGGAAGCATTTTAAATAATCCCATTTAGGTAAGTGTCCTTCAAACTAGGATAGGGGGAGCCAGGTAGAGAAAACTGAACAGTCTGAGAGAAAGACAATAGAATCAAGAGAAGGTCCACAGGTCAGAAGATGGGAAGAATAGCCCAGAACACTCCCCGAAAGGCTCTGGGTTCCCTTGCCTGGCTTGGGAGCCTGGCTTCATCATTTACTACTGGGTGACCTTGAGGACCTTTCCCAATCTCTTCTGCAATAGTTTCCTCAAGTAACAAATAGAGATAAAAGTAGTTACCTTACTGGTTGTTTTGAGGTTAGCAGTCCCATTAAGGCCTAACACACAGTTATCTCTCAATAAACATTAGCTGTTAGTTTGCAAAGGAAATCAAGCAGGATTAGGACAGAAAATACCCATTAACTTATTGACTTTGGGGAAAATAACTCTGTCATTGGAGGGCAAAGACCAAAGTCACCTTGCAGTGATCTAAGGAAAAGGAGAGATAAAGAAGGAGAGATGGCAAATGTGGGTAAGTTTTGGATGAAGGAGGGATAAGAGGCAAAATGGGAGGGAAATTTGAGGCCAAAGGAGGACATCTGAAACAAAATTTTTAAGGTGATATCTCTGTACAGTTAAGTGCTGATAGGAAATAGACGACAGAGAGCATGACACTAACGTTTCAGGAGAGAAAGGGCACGTGTGACGCTACAAGTCCCACAGGAAGGAGAGGGAACGTGGGATACAGAGCACAGCTGGAGGAATAAGCACAGAGGAAAGAGATGAGCTGTGCTTTCAGATTCGGAGAGTCCTTGATGCAAACAGTTTCTGTGTGTCCAATCAACAGAATATTTTTGTTCATTCTTATCATAGAAAAGAAAACACTAAGACACATGGCACATAAGACTTAAGTTAAAGCAATCACATAACTGTGCAAAGTGAATGAAGCAGGATGGTAGTTTCTTTCTAGCTCTTTGTTGTCGGATTGTACCCTAGTCCTCTGCATGTCACTGACAGAGCCGCATTAGGCCACTGTTCAAAGAGTCCTTGCGAGGTCAACAGTGATGGACTATTGAGCAACCAGGAAGATTCAGCAGTAATTTAGCAAATGATGCTAGACCAAGAAATAAATGTACATATATCCAGAAATCAAACTCAGAGAGCAAGGATTAATAATATAAAGATAACAAAGTATTTAGATACAGTGAAAGGCTAGGATAAGAACCAAGGTTGATTCTTGCATGAAATATTTATCTGTATGGAATATTTAAACTTCTATATTTTCTCAAAAACATATTTTCCCAGGTTCCATTACAAAGCCAAAGCTCTTAGTAGGCCTGGGCTCACAATGCCTTCCAGGGTCAGCATTCTATCTGGGAAGGTATTAATTAAAACTCAGGCATGGTCACTTGCAAGGCTGTTGGCAACGTGGCAACGAAAGAGGTTCTGCTATGCAACTGATTTTCAAGGCAACAGGAAACGTATGTCAAACCTCATACCCTTGTGCATGACTATTTCTGACTCCTCTATAAGGCAAAGTGTTAGAAACTACTGGAATAAGTTAAATTTATATTTTGCAGAATTGTTTCTAATGGATCACACTCTGAAATATGAGGAAAATGTAAAAACATCCTTTAAAATATAATAACAGTACAAAATTAGTAACTGCTTGAATTTTAAAAGATCAAAGAGATATCTCATTAGCATAACAGAGGCATTATAGGTAATGTTTTCTAAATATTAAGCACTTACAACTGTAAAAAAATTTGGAAGTCAAGTTAATGACATGCTTGCTGAAATATTTAGGAGTGAAATGTACTAACATTGGCAACTTCTTTCGAAATGCATCAAAAAGTAAGATGCTTTGATGGATGGATAGAATGATGAATAAATGAGATATGTGATAAAGCAGACACAGAAAATGTAGCAAAATATTAATGGTAGAATCAACGTGATGGATATATGATTGCTAACTTCACAATTTTTTAACTTTTCTGCATGTTTTAAAATTTCATGCTAAGATGTTGTAAAAAGTACTTATAAGTAATCATTTCACTAAGGTCTTGATTTCATCAGCTAGCATCCTCTCAAAGCCCTTGTTTCATCAGTTACCAACTTTTTACTCTGTCTTGTACAACTTCCTCATTTTTTTCCCTACTAGCTCTTTCGTCCTTTCAATACTGAATAGATTGTGTGTGTGTGTGTGTGTGTGTGTGTGTGTGCATGTGTGTGTGCTGTAAAAACAGAAATGTCTTAAAGAAGATTTTAGTTTCAATTATTTTTAGAAAAGGAAGGTTTGGACTACTCATAATTTGCAAGTTACAAAGACCTAACTCAATCTGACTCAAGAAAAATGGAGAATTACACACTTTATTCAAGTCTTCCCACAGAGTTGGGGAATCCAGAAGGTTCAGGCAATGCTGGATCCAGCAGCTCAAATTATGCTGTCAACAATCTATTTTTTTCAATCTCTCTGCCTTTCTTTTACTATGTTAGTGTCTTTTCAGCCACTGTAAGATTATTTGAGAAGCAGTTGTGTGAGGGGTTGGATCATAGTATTGTCTGACTTGTTCATTGTGAAAACTTCTCCTATTCTGAAAATTATCACCCTTAAATCTGTGTCTCCTTCTAGCTATCACCTTATCACTTGCCACACCTTTTGAAAGCTCTGTCTATACTCATTTCCCTTCTTCCTCACCTCAAAACCCCTTGTTGGTTTTCTGCCATCTGGATTCTGCTGCTACAGCTTCACTGAAACTACTTTTACAAAAGTAAACAATGACTTCCATATTGAGGAAGACGTTGGGAACTTCCATTCTCTCATGGTCCTCTGTGCAGCATTTAACTCTACTGACCATGTACTTTTTTTCTTACTTTGGATTCTTTCAGTCATGGACCCTGAGACAAGAACGTGGGTTCAAGGAGTCAATCTGAAAGGTGATCTCAAGAAACACAATTGAAGTAGAAAAAAAGTGAGTCATGGAATACAGAAATGCTAATAGAAAGGCATTAATTTTAAAAAGGCCCTCATCAGTTTTGTTTTCAGCTGGACTGTGACAATAGTCCCTTCATGGGTCACCTTGCCTGAGTTTTGCTTTTCTAAATCCATCCCAACATGCATTCAGGGAAACAGACACAAAGTGGATGCCCTTCCCTTTTCAGGTTTACAGATCCCTACCAGATACTATCCAGCTACCTAGCACTCAGCACTAGGTCTCTGACCACTTAACCCTTATTTGTCTTTCTTGTCACTTCTGGCTCTGGTCTCCTTTAGTGTTGGACTTACAGCTACTGTGGTGCTTGCAACAGGACAGGCTCCTTCACACCCTCTTGTCTTTGCCTCTGCCTAGAGCACATGTCCCATTCTCAGTGCCTAAAATGCCTTCCGCATCCTTCACAACAGGATAGGGCAGTCTTCCTCCATGGCCCACTGCATCTTGAGCAAACCTTTACCCTGGCACCATTAAATGCTATCATATCAATACAGTCTGTTCCCTTTTTCTGTCTCCCATACTTGACCATAAGAACTTCAAGGGTAAAGGCCATTTATTATTCTGTAGGCACTTAATAAATACTGAACTGAACTGTAAACATACTAATAGTGCCATTAAGACATCTCTCAATTTAAGCATATAAAATTGTTTATAATTTATTTCGGGACATGAAGTTACAAGCAGTATTTACTGCAGGAGGGAGGAGGAACACAGCAAGGAGGTTTGTTTTCCTCTGAGTACTAGTATGTCGGAGCTAGCCAGATGCCTGCGGCACACACTGTTGGAACTGGTGAGCGGGGGAGGTCAATAATCCCACCCTGTGCTCCTTGGCACTCTCCTCGGTGAATGTGCTAGGGTTTCCAAGATCTGGAATGGGCTTCAGCCTGTAGGCTAAAGATTTGCTTTTATTAATAGGTAACATGAATTTAAGCAGCCGTTTCTCTTATCTACTTTAACTAGATGTAAACTTCTACCACAAAAATGAGTGACTTTATCCTACTCCTTGAGATTCTCAGAGTAGTCTGTTCATAGAGAACTTTTTGTCAATATCATCATTCACTCATTCAACTAATATTTTGTTGTGTTTTAATTTAATTAACTTTTGAAAAAATATAACATCCCATGGTATGAATATTAAATGGTAAAAAGAATAATATAAGTCAGTTTTATCTAAAACATCATTTGGCAATGATGGAAATGTTTTATTTCTATGTTATCCAATATGGTAGCCACTATCCATATGTGGCTATTAAGCCTTCAAATGTGGCTAGCACAACTAAGGAACTAAATATTTTATTATATTTTAATTAAGTTAAATTAAATAGCCACATGTGACTAGGGGGCAACTTGTAAATGCAAGATAGACAGTAAGACTTCTTTTTCCCTTTATTTCCCCTCAAGCACCAAGTTCCCCTCCTCAAAGGAATCCACTATTTTCAGATTCCTGAACATATTTCCAGTGATACTCTATCTATTTACAAATACAGACAGGCATTACTATGCACAAAGAGCAGCACAGAAAGTTACACAAACCACTTTGAATTCTGGTTTTTCCCTTCAGAGAGTTTGCCAATATTTCCACATTAGAAAATAGGATTGCTGCGCGTAGGAATATTGCATAGTATTATTCCTTCTCGGGTGTGTGCCATAACAAGTCCTCTATTCATGGCCATTTTGCTTGCTTGAATATTTTCCTGTGAAGACACTTTAGAATAAATGTTTCACAAGTCCCCAAGACCATCTACATAATCCATGATTCACTAGAAGGGCTCTTGGGTCTCAGAATACAGTTGTTCTCACAGCTAGGGGTTATCATGGCTAAAAGATACCTAGCAAGATCAGCAAGGGAAAAAACGCACAAGCAGAGTCTGGAGAAATCCATGCATAGGCTTCCCAGGTTGTCTTCCTCCTGCAAGGGGACACACACACAGAGTGCACACCTTCCTTCCGCAGCAAAAAGTATAGTAATATGTGTGTGATGTCTCTGCCCAGGGAACCCATTAGAGACTCGGTACCAAGGTTTTCACTGGGGATTGGTTACACAGGTCCCCCATGTCTAGCCATGATCAAAATTCTAAGTTTCTGGAAGGAAATCAGTTCATCAATGTCCCAAGTGAGTGCAACAGCCTTATCACTTAGAAACATTTTCAAATCAGGGCAGGTAACTATTTACCAGCCAGATTCCCGGATGCCAACCAAAGGCCACCCTGTAAGCCCTTTTAAGATAGCAGCCTCAGACTTGCTATGTTAATTAGTGTCTGCACAATGAATATCTTTTCATGAACCTGACTTTTCACATGTGCAAGTGTACCTGCTGGATAAATACTTAGACATAGGAAAGCTGCATCAAAGAGCATGAACGTTTCCAATCTGAATAGATATTGTTGAATTGTACCAATTTACATTTGCACCTGCAGTATATGAAAGTAATTCCCTAAATCCCCACAAACATGGTGAAACAAATATTTTTTAATATTTACTATGTACAAGGCAATGTTCTAGGCACTGGGCATAGAGCGTTAACCAAAGCAGAGGGTTCCTGCTTATAGTTTATACAAAGAAAGTCAGGAATGAATAAGTAAATGAGTAAATGAACAAAACAACCTCAAATAATGATAAGTAATATGAGGAAAGTAGAATTAGATCACATAATATATAGGGACAAAGGGGACTGCTTTAGATTCAGTAGTCAAGGAAGTTCTCTCTGATCAAACGCTCTTTGAGATGAGAACTGAATTACAAGGAGACAACTATGCTAAGACTGGAGGCAGAGCTCTACCAGATAAACTTAAGGGAACAGTTCATAGGCCTCAAGACAAAAACAGAAGGAAGGTCACTATGGCCAGAACACAGTGCTGGACCAAGGTGGAGAATAGCTCAAGTTCAAGTCAGAGAAGACAGCAGGGGCTTTCTAGGTCAATGCAAGGAGTTTCAGTTTCATTCTGAGGGCTGTTGGGGAAGGCAGCCTCATGTATGTAGTCTTCAACCCCTTCTTGGCCACATAAGAATGGGCCATGAACCTTGAACCCTTCCTTAACCCAAGCCAAAAGAGTTGTCACAACCTCACAGCCCCCAATAGGCTTATCACCTTACGTGGGAATATTTTTCCCTGTTTCAGACTCAGTTGTGTCCTGCATTGTTCTGCTTACCAGTGTGGGTATATGGCAGGTGGTCAGCCCCACTACTGTATCTGTCCCCTGCAGGAAGAGGACAGGGTCCTTCTGCTGCAGCACAAGAAGGTTGTATGTGGGCCAATTGCGGGCTTCTAGACAGAAGCAGCTGGCCACAGGAGTATGACACTCACCACTGAAGCTGATCTTGATCTGTCTTTTCTCTATGTGAATAAAGAGTTCTATCCAGTGCTGAATGGTGTCATGTCTTCCTTGGAAATTCCAGTGCCAAGATGCAGTGGGCAGAAGATGCCACTTGCTCAACAAGTGCAATGTGAAACTTTTGGAGGACTTTAGGAGGAGACAAAAGTGATCAGTGGGTAACCGTGTAGAGAATGGACTTGAGAAAAATATGAGAAAAAGCAGAAAACTTTGGAAGTTATAAGGCATTCCAGGTGAGAGACAATGGCGATGAAACTACAGTAGGGGCAGTAGGGATGGAAGACGTGAAGCCAACAAGACCTGCTGAGAGTTTGGATGTGTGTATACCAGGCACTGAAATCAACGTAATCTCTGTCCCTGTGTTAAAGGATCCTGGGTCCAGGCATAATTTCTCTTCCCCATGTTAAATAGCAATGAGAACAAGCATAAAATAACTCAGCTAATTGCTTGAGGATACTTACTCTTAAAGACAAGACTTCAGAACCAACTAAATAGCTTACTTATCAAGACTAACAGCTTTGATGCTATAGCCTTGACATAGCTATCTACCCAAAATTATTACGTGATAAACTCCGTCTAATCTCAGCCAGTTTCTTGCTTTATAAGACCCATCTTAAAAATTACTCAGCCCAGGACCTAAAACCCTGTAAATATCCTCCCTGGCTTCCCCTTTGGAGACACTGCTAAGATTATCAAGGCGGTTTTCTCCTTTACTGCAGATTCTAATAAACTTGGCAAGATTGATCAACAGGTTTTTCATGTTATCTTCTAGTGCTGAAGGTCCAGAATGAGTTGGGGAAAGGGGGGAAAAAGCAGAGAGAGTCTTATGGAAGATTACTATCCTATCTCTATTACTGTAAAGTTTTTAGAATCGTAGTACGAGATGTTGGTAGAATGAGTCCTAGATTAAAATTTTCAAAATGCTTAGTCTATGGCAAACTCACAAACTTAAACCTCTCAGTGCCTCAAGCTCTTTTTCGACTAAATAATGTAAAAGTAAAAAATTAAACTCTGGTCCACCTTCAAAAATATGAAATAATTTATGTAAAACACTGAGTAGCTGGAGGGGAAAACTGATCTTTATGAAGTAAAGGAACTGTACTATTTTCTGATTCGAGTGGAACTTATAGCTCACATTGAACCATGTATCCCTTTGAAGTACAAGATGAGATTTTCTGATTCCTCAGGAAATGCCTTGAAACCAATTATGTTTTATATGAATTTAGATTCTATCAAAATAGGTGACAGAACTAGCATCTGGGTGTTAATTTTCCTTCAAATAGTAGGAAATAGATAACGATCCCAGAGCCAGCAGGGTCTTAAAAATAGACATAATCCTAAATTACACAGAAGAATGGTAAGGAGTGCAAACATTGGCAGAAAACCATAGAGCACTTTATTCAGGTTATGCAAATTTTATTTCAAAATATTAATTTTTTCAAAAAACACCCATGCTTGCTATCATAGACATATTAAAGTTTTGCTGACTTTGAAATGCAAAGATATCTTTGTTCAAAAGGAGAGGAAATAGCTACACTTCTCTCTGGTTTGAATTTTTTTTTTTCAGTATTTCTCATCAACTATTTGTAATTTGCTTATACATTGCATGGACCAGGTGCTACCCAAACCAGTATAAACCTTTTCAATGAAAGCACAATGGTTATTCAGAAAATGAGGGCCTATAAGCAGTGTGTTGTGGTATATCATCTTGCAAAATCTAAATATAGTGCCAGGTCAACTCCTGTAGGTCACTGAATAGAACTGCCGGCAAATCCAGACAATTACTTTTTTGTATTTTTCCCCTTGAACATTTCCACCACCTGTCTTCATGTCTGACCTCTCCAGTCATTTCAAAGCAGTTCACAAAAGGAAGAAGGAAAAAAACCTGGCAAGCCCATATGCCAAACTAAATCATATCCAAGAGACCAAATGCCTTCTGAATCCAAGAAATGGCTATTTATAGACCTGTAATTAGTGATTAAACCCCCAGGGAGCATTTTGTTTTCCTTTTAACCTTAAATTCTTCTCAGCTTCTATGTATTCTCATTCTAAATGCAGTGCTACACAGCTCTGCCATTTATTAAGAAACAACCTAGTAATTATTGTGGGAAGTGTGCTCTCCACAGTATGTCTAGTTTGCCCCATATTTTTAGTGGCCAATTATTCTTTAAGATAAGATCAGAGCCTAAATTTCCATGGTCAACCATCAGAAAACTCAGCAAGGTAAAAATTAGGAGATACATTAAAAGTGAAAAGCAATTTTTCATTAGTAGCCATATTTCTGATAATTTAAGCTGAAATAGTGATATGTAAGAAATGGATGTTCAAGTAGGAAAAAGAGAGCGGAGCTCACTACATTACTATTTAATAACTGAGAAGTGAGTAATGTTAGATTAGAAGTATGCTTATCTATTATTACTTGTTCTGAATATTTAACTACCTGAAGGACTATATATTTGCTTAATTAAAATTTGCCCAATGTAAACAGACACTTCACTTCTAGCATTGAAAAATCAAGATGAGCAAACAAAAAATTGATTAAAGATCCCAGGCAAAGAATTCCAAAAAAACTTACGCAGATACTCTGTCCTCAAGGAGGGGGAGGGGAGCATAAAGTCACACTGCTTAAGTATGGGATGCACCTAGTGACTTGTTCCAAAGAGCGCAGGATGGAAAGGGGGAACGAGAGAGTGACTTTAAATAGAGAAACTTGACAAGCACCATCTCAGCCAGGTGACCAATGTTAGTATCAAGTGATAACTCACGCTGACTGTAAGTTACCCTCAATACTTTGTGATGAGAATGGCACTTCACTCCTGGATATTACTCCCCCAAGCGCACAATCCAGTCTAATCATGAGAAAAACGCCAAATTCCACTAGAGGGGAGGCCTGCAAAACACCTGACCAGTATCCCTCAAATCCATTAAGGTCATTGAAGACAATGAAAGTCCGAAAACCTGTCAACCAAGAGGACTCTAAAGAGACATGACAACTAAGTGTCATGAGGTATCTTGGATGGAATCCTGGAACAGATAAAGGACAAGAAGTAAAAACTAAGGAAATCGGAACAAAGCACGGACTTTGGCTAATAATAAATCAATATTGGTTCATTAATTAATGAAGGTACCATAGTAATATGTTAATAATAGGGAAATCTATAGGGTATGAAGGTACTCTCTGAACTACTTTCTCAATTTTTCTGTAAATCTAAAAATGTTGTAAAAGATAAAGTATATTTTAAATAATAATAATAATAATACACATGAGCACATCTAGTACCAAGATCTTGGTTTCTGGCACCAAAGGCTCCTTGAAGAAATGGCTGATTTTTGGACTGGGGCAGGGAATAAAATCTCAAGCATCCGAGAGTAAGAAAGCACTCCAAAAAAAAAAATCTACTATGATAAGTATATGCCAGAAAGATAGAAGAATCAACTAAAAGAGCTCCTAATGGCCAAAGCTGGAAAAAAATGAATGATTTAGCTTTTGCCACTAATACAAGGGGGAAGGAAAATAATACTGATTGCAGGCTGCTTATGAGCCAGGCACTGTGTTAAATGCTGAGCATTCACGCCACATTTAATCCAAGGAACCACTCTGTGAAGTAGAGTGATTATCTCAGCTTCACAAATGAGGAAATTGCAGGTCAACACATTTAGTTACTTTGCCCAAGGTCACACAGGTCTCAAGGATAAAACCAGGTTTTGAATCCTGGGGTGGCCTAGCTCCTGAGTCCACTCTTTTTTTCACTATCCAATGCTGCCTCTAATTCAGATTCAGTCTTCATCTGGTCATGAAGCTTAATCCTAACTTATGTTTCTTGTGAATATCCATAAAAGAGTTTAAAAAATTGGATGGGAGAGAGACGGCTTATATTAGAATTTATTATGATTATTTCTTTAGTGACTATGATGAACAAATTCACATACACACACACACACAAACACAATGCTGCAAAGCTGAGGAAATGATAAAGATATCCATTCTGAGCACTGTTCTTAGAACTTTAATTTGCATCCCAGCAGTGGCATCTAATACTTAGTCTGCCCCTTAAAGAGCCCAGTGTTTCTGCTTCATTTCTGCTTACTTAGCCTCCAGGAGAACTAGTTTCTACTACAAATTGATGAGTAAACAGCTGATAGAGTCTCAGCGTGACCTCATCAGAGGAAAGAAACCAGCATACTTGGTAAGGCTGCTCCCATCAAGCTGTCACCCTGGAAAGGCCAAAAGGGACCTAGTTAAACAGAGCATCACCAGGGAATGGCTTGATGCATGGAAAAAGCACAACGCAGCATAGCACACATACTGCCCATGTGCAGGTTGCATCACTCTCCACACAGCTCCACTTCCATCTTCACTCCCTGACCCCACCAGCCACATGATGGGCTGCTCGGTTACCCTGTCACGCAAAGCCTCAATATCCAGACACTGATGCAGTGACTGGTCACTACTGTGTTAAATCAGTACATTGGTTTTGTTGAAGTTTATTTCTTCTTTCTGGATAAGTAACTCACACTGGTTGTTTTGGACTGTAGGAGTTTTATTTACATATTTTCTTCCTTCAGCCTCTTTACTTAGTGGTCGATTCCAACAACACTTTCAAATTCTGACTTGAACATTGTCTCAGGAATTGTGTAGCCTGGAAAGTTAAATCCTAGACAATAATCAGGTCTATGAAGTATCTCATAATATATTTTTCTGACTTTATGAATGCATCCTTTCCGATCCCTTTTTTCTTCCAAATCATATTCTCTCATTATTGAATTAGTCACTTTTATGTGCAGGTCATTTTCATTACGCTTTTGTAGACAAACTTTTTAAATCTTGTTAGAATCCAACGATGTTATTTTCTTTTCTTTGCATATACAAGCCCTAAATCATTGAAGGATACACTAAGAGGTTGAAAACCATCTGGCACCAATAAAGGTAGAAATAATTTTATTACACTGAGAAGGCATCTGAGATCTTCCAAATTGGACTTCTAGACTCTGGGAAAGTTTTATGAGGCCACAGCTCAGATCCAAAAGGTTTGATGTACAGTAAACGAACTCGAGTTTCTCTGTCAAAGAAAGAAACTGCCATTCAGGATGATTTGTTGGGGCTAGGGGGAGGGGGATAGTATTAACTTTATTTAGTTAATCTAATCTTTATTAGATCACTAATCTTTCTGTAAATAAATTACGAAACAATTTTAAATATTTTTGTTTCTTATAGACAAAAACGGATGGCTAACTTCCAAATAAAATGCATATTTTGCCTGCCTTAGAGAACCTAACAACAATATGAGTGACAGAATTTTAAGCAGAATTTGAAAAATATTATTTCTAATATTTTCCCACAGTTAACAGTCTGGGGACATTTTCTCTTATTAGATAACCAAGAAGCTAACCCTGCATAACATTCTGGCAATTTGCTTCTCTGGACAAGGGTGGGAAAAGCAAGTATTCAAACTCTGGGAAAAGCCATGTCTAAGGAAACCCCCATGTTTACCCTTCTTTGAGGAAACTGCGTGAGTGCAGAGTTCTTCACGTATAAGCAGGCGCCATGCAGACAGAGCTTTCAGAGAAGGGGTGTCAAAAGCCCCTCCTCAGGGAATGCCTGAGGTAGTCACTTGCTTATTAGACTTCTCTGGTAATTAGATGTCTGTGTAACTGCCCAAAGCCATGTGTTACCAGGAAGAATGAAATCCCTGGGAATTTATCCCCTGGATTTAACGTCTGGCAGACAGAAATGACCAGAAAGAGAGAGGGGGTTGAGGAAAGGGCAGAACCAGTTGTAGAAAGAATGGGACAAAGATTCTCTCACCTAAAAAAAAATTAAAAATCGAAATTTAGAACCCAGTGTTCCTAATTAAATTTGGATTATTGAAAAGACATGCCCTTTCCCCTCACAAACTGTTTTAGAAAGTATTAAGCATAATGCTAAAGAAGAGATTTGGGGGTCCAAACCATTGAACAAACAGCACCCTTTTTAATACGAGCCTGGCTCCCAGTACTGAAAAACCTGGGAAATGTACACACTGGGTCTAACCATAGTTAATACTGGATTTTATACAAATGAGGGCAGAATAAATAGCCAAACTGCACCATAGATATAATTGTATATTTGAATCTCATATAAGAGATCTTCTATAAGCTCTTAGAGAACCCATCTAGAAGGATTAAAAAAAAAAAAGATTAAGATTTGGTCCTTTTTCATCAAGGAGTGTGTTGTCTGGTAGGGTAATAAAGAAAGCACATTTTATTATTAAAGCAGTAATATGGACTCAGGGAAGGATGGAGCCGCCCATGTCATTAGGACTAAGAGCAGGTGTTTTATTGATGAAGCATATTTGAAATAAGCTATGGAGGAGAAAGAGCACTGAGTTTTGATAGGTGGAGACAGGGAGTCCAGGCAAAGGGGCAATGGTTAAAAATTAATAATAATAATGATAATGATAATGATGATAATAATAATAATAATAATAATAATAATAATAATAATAATAATAATAATAATAATAATAATAATAGTGAGTTTTGGATACACGGAATTGGCAATTTGTTTAGAGCAATGTTATCAAAGTGTGGTTCCTGGACCCACTTCAGCATTGTATGGAAACTTGTTAAAAATGTAAATTCTTCCAAGGAAGATATTCAAATGGCCAACAAATACTGAAAAGATGCTCAATATCACTAATTATTAGGGAAATGCAAATAAAAACTACAATGAAATATCGCCTCACACCTGTTAGACTGGCTATGATGAAAAAGACAAAAGATAACAAGTGTTGGCAAGTTGGTGGAGATAAAAGAATCCTTGTGCAGTGCTGGTGGGAATATAAATTGGTGCAGTCACTATGAAAACAGTGTGCAGGTTCCTCAAAAAATTAAAACTAGAACTGCCATGTGATCTAACAGTTCCACTTCTGGGTATATAGCCAAAGGAAATGAAATCACTATCTCAAAAACATATCTGCACCCCATATTAATTGCAGCATTATTTACAATAGCCAAGACATGGAAACAACCTAAGTGTCCATCAATGGATGAACAGATAAAGCAAACATGGTGTATATGTTAACAGTGGAATATTATTCAGCCATAAAATAAAAGGAAATCCTGCCATTTGTGACAACATGGATGGATTTTGAGATTTTATGCTAAGAGAAATAAATTAGAGAAAGACAGATATTTCATGATCTCACTTATATGTGGAATCTAAAAAAATCAAACTCATAGAAACAAAAAATAGACTGGTGGTTTCCAGAGGCCAGAGGGAGGGGGGAAGGATCATTTAGTCTTCTCCAGTAATGGTTTCTATTCCTGTTTTCTTATTTTAACTCTCCTGTTTCATAAACATGTTACTTTTATAGGGAAATTCAGATTCTTTTTTGAGGTAGCTGGAATCAAACGCATATAAAATATCATAAATATTTCTAATTTGGAAACAACAAATGGAAAGCTGATTATTTCATAGCCGATTGCATTGTAATTAAGGGATATAAGTACTCAGAGACTAAAAAATTTTAGCTATTTTTAAAATAACTTAATGTATGGACTGTAAAAATACGTATTGATATGAGTCAAAAGTATTGATACTCTGACATTCAGTGTCTAATTGCAGTAATTTACCCACATTTTCTGGGATGGAAATCAATAAAACATTGCTTGCACCCTCAGCTAGCAAGTTGATACTAAAAGAATATACCAACTACATAGACAGTGTGTTATAGTTAGAGAGAGGAGGGCAATGTGAAGTAGGGGTTAAGAGTTTCAGCTATGAGCTTGAAGGGGCTCTCACTGATCTCACCTGGGACATTTTAGGATCTAAATAAATAATAATAGTGATGGAAATTAAATAATACAGAAATCCATGAGTTCAAAGCTACAATGGGGAGGGTATAGCTCAAGTGGTAGAGTGCATGTTCAGCACACAAGAGGTCCTGGGTTCAATCCCCAGTACTTCCTTCAAGCAGAAATCAATGAATAAACCTAATTACCTCCCCCTCATAAAAAAACAAAACAATACAAAAAAAAAAAGCTACAAAAATGAATTTTAAAATTAATTAATTAATTAAAAGTTTGATAAGAAAGAATACTTCAGAGTCTTAAATAATCTTTGCAAAAACTACTTACTAATTTGCAGAAGAAAAGAATAATTTTATGGTGGAGAAACCTGGAAGACACCACCTTAATCAAGTGATCAAAGTGAAGATCATCAGACGAGACAATTCAAAATCACGCACCACTTGATAGTATGCACTGAGAAGAATACAGTACCATATCTGAGAGAGCCCCATCAAAGATGCCTGAATCTCATCATTAAAAAAAAAAAAAAAGACAAGTTTAAATTGAGGAGTGGTCTACAAAATAACTGACCTGCCATTCTTCAAACCTTAAAGTCATGAAACCCAAAGAAAGACTGAGAAACTGTTCCAGACTGAAAGAGACGAAGAGACATGACAACTAGGTGGACCACATGAGTCTGAAGTGGATCCTTTTGCCATAACTGCATTATTGGGACGACTGAAGAACCTGAATGGGATCTCAGCATTAAGTGTCAACAATACGTCGATGTTAACTTCCTGAATTTGATGGCTGTATTAAGGCTATATGTGAGAATGTTCTTGACTGTGGTATTTATATACTAAGATGTTTGGAGGTGATGAAGTGTCAGGTTGGCAACTCACCCCTGAAGAGTCCTGCAAAAACAAAGTTCTTTTACTGTACTTGGATCTTTTTGGTAAGTTTGAGCATTTTCCCAAATACAAATTACTAATAAAAATATAAAACAAAAAGTTTTGGGCTTGGAAAGAACTGCACTGCTTGCCAGTGCTTGAAATCCAGTGTAAGATCACAAACTCAGTGTATAGTTCCAGATTTTTGGTTATGCCAGCCAGCCGGCAGCGGAAGAGGGTTCCAGTTGGGGAGTGGAGCAGAGCACCCAACAGCAATTTTCAGTCTTACCCAACAAGGCAAAGTGCCTGGAGGGTGAAGAGTCAGTCCCAGGGCAGGTCAAGGAGGAATCAGAGCTCTGCCCCTGTTCAGCAATGATTCCTGGAGTTTAAGGAAAACTTAGGTGTAGGAGCAAAACAGAAGCCCAGCTAGCCCAACAAGATAGAGAACCAGACACAAAGTAATGTTCAGAAGAGGAACACAAATGATGAGCCTCCGAGTCCCAGAGCATACCTTCATCTCTCTCCCTCTATTCATTCAATAGCAAAAAACTAGGGGAGAAACTTAAATGTCCACAAATGGGTGACTGGGTAAATAAATTGTAATACAGCTATACAATGAAATATTTCCCAACTAGAGTTGACCTTTCACTAACACAGGTTTAAACTGCATGGGTGCACTTACACGAGGATGTTTTTCAATAGTAAATACTGTAGTACTATGCAATCCACGGATGCAGAACCTCAGATATGGAGGACCAGCTATAAGTTATACTTGAATTTTCAACTGCACAGAGTCTCAGGACCCCTAACCGTGGCATTGTTCAAGGGTCAACTGTATTTAAAAGATATGGCTTATGTATGTGTTCCAACTGTAAATCCACAAGAGCAGGCAATTTGTCTGCTCTAGTGTTTGCTACTCTATCCCTGGAACCTGAAAAGTGTGGCACGTAGCAGCTGTTCAATAACTATTTGGTGAATATAGAAAGGAATGAATATTAATTAAAAATAAAAACAGGTTGCAAAATGGTATGAATAGTCCAATCTCATCTAAGATTTACCTGGATGGCTCAGTCCTCTAGTGTTTATCCTTTTCCTTTAAATACTCAAACCTAATAATTCTAGCACTAATTATTTAACATTTTTGGTGGGGAGGAAACATTTCTAAAGGAGAAAAGGCTTACAGTCTCCTAGAGGTTGCCTGCGACTTCTCATTTCAATTTCCCGCTTGTTTTTTTCTCAGCTCTCACCCCAGACCTCTCTGGCCTCTTCCCCCGACCCCTTGGCCACCAGCATGGACTGTCTTTTATTTCTTCTATCACCATTTATCAAAGGCTGTTTCATGCAGTACATTTTAACTGAAGATCTGTGAACAGTAGAGGGTCATTTCAGCTTAGTACAGAGAACAATGTAAAAACGAACATTACATATCACTAACACTCCTGAACTCACAGGGCATCCTTTGACGAGGAACCTTCTTTCCCATGCCTGTGGGCTTCCTACTCCCCAGCACCCCATGAGTCCGCCTCACTAGCTCATTACCACCTGGACCTACCCTCACACCTTTCATTCTCCCACATCCAAGGCTTTCTCCATTATATACCCCACACTCACTCTCATGCAGCTCTGGAAATAGTGAAAATGACGATTGCTTTACTAGACCCAGTAATTTTGGTCCCTTTTTGGTCTCAGGCTCTCTATCCAGCTGAGCCCTGAGTCTTTCCTTTTCCTTTTCACAGTCACTAAACACACCTATTTTTTTGTTGTTGTTATTGTTTTCTCCCACCAACATGCAGGTACCTCCCCCAAACAATTTTCACCCTCCTGGATCAATGTGCTCAAAGTGAAGGCTATTTTGGAACTAGAAAATGTTCCAGCCTCACTATGCATAGATATAATCAGGAAGAATATACACCAAAACATCAACAGTGGTTGTATCAGGCAGATGGGATAACAGAGGTTGAAATCAAAAATACCTACAGAGCTAGGTAGGCAACAAAACCAAGGAAACCAAGCTGATGTAAGAAATATTTCTTCTAAAGAAGCAAAAACATAAAAAAATAATTTTTTTTTTAAAATTAAAAAAAAAAAAGATGCAAAAACATTTGTGGGAGCATTCCTTTGCCAGATAGATCCCTGTTTTACTTTCAAAAAATGTGAATACTGGTATAATGTATTCAGGTTACCTCAATGCACAGAAGTTTCCCTAAAATTAATGCATACATGCTTGCTTCAAATTTTCATAATTAAGAACAGCCCACCCAAATCCTTAATTAGAGCCCAGAAGAGCCATATCTGGAGATTTTTATCAGACATCTGAGATTCAGGTATATATGTAAACTCCTCTGATTGTTAGCTTATGGTTCATTTAAATGAAAATATTAAAATGACAAATCACCCAATTGAAAAATTGGCAATAGACATTTCTCCAAAGAAGACATAAAAATGGCCATGAACATATGAAAATGTATCATTAACCATCAGGCAAAAACAAATTGAAACTGCAATGGGATTTCACTTTACACACACAAGGATGGCTAGAATCAAAAAGTCAGATAATAAATGGTGAGGATGTAAAGAAATTGAAACCCGTACACACTGCTGGTGAAAATGTAAAATAGTGCTTTGGAAATAGTCTGGCAGTTTCTAAAATGCTTTAACATAGAGTTACCCCATGATCCAGCAATTGCCCTCCTATGTATACACGCAAGAGAAAAGAAAACAAAAATCCACACAGAAACTCACAAACAAATGTTTACAATAGCCAAAAAGTAGAAACTCCCCAAATATCTATTAAAAAATAAAAAATGTGTTATATCTATACAGTGGAATACAACTTGACAGTGAAAAGGAATGAAGTGCTGATATATGATACAATATAGAGGAACTTTGAAAACATTATACTAAGAGAAAGAAGTCAGTCGCACCACATATTGTATGATTCCACTTATACAAAATGTCCAGAACAGGCAAATCTATAAAAACAAAAAGCAAATTAATGGTTGCCAGGGGTTAGGGGTTTGGGGGAAAATAGGAGGTGACTACTTCTTTCTGAAGTAATGAAAATGTCCTAAAATTGATTGTGGTGATGGCTTCATGACTGTGTGAATATACTAAAAGTCACTGAATTGTACATTATAAATGGGTGAATTGTATGGTATATGAACTATATCTCAACAAAATTGTTTTTAAAAAGTACCAAGGAGGCAAAAAATACACAGGCAGGCCTGATGTCACCTTCAGACCCTCCAGTGTGGGATTTTGCTTTATATTTCCTTACTTATTGAATGTTTCACAATGAGTATTGTATCAGTGAGCTCTCACTGCCATGACAAAATACCATAGCAATAGTGGCTGAAAGGACAGAAATTTACCTCCCATCCTCTGGAGGCTGGAAAGGCCAGATCAAGGTGATGTAGATACCATTGTGCACCCTCTTCTCTTGGCTGGTAGGTAGCCACCATTCTCTGTGTGCTTATGTGACCTCTTCTTTGTATAAGTGAGAGGAGAGAGAGCAAGGAAGTTCCCTGGTGTCTCTTCTTATAAGGACACTAATACCATCTTAAGGCCCCACCCTCACAACTTCATCTAACCCTTATTACTCACCAAAGGCCCCATCTCTAAATACTATCTCACTAGGGGTTAGGGCTTCAGCATGTGAATTTTGGGAGAACACAAACATTCAGTCCATACCAAGCATGATTAATTACTCTGTAATTTTTAGAGCTCTGCTTTACTTTTATTATTGAAGTATACAGTCAGTTACAATGTGTCAATTTCTGGTGTACAACACAATGTCCCAATCATGCATATATATACATATATTTGTTTTCATATTCTTTTTCATTAAAGGTTATTACAACATATTGAATATAGTTCCCTGTTAGAGCTCTGCTTTTTTTAAAAAAATATTTTTAATCAAAATAATAAAACCTCCACTGCCTATAGTCTGGTTTTATCTTAAGACTGGAAGTCAGCTTCTTGAGGATGGGGACTGGTGAATCCAGCTGTCTGACATAGAACTGGCACTCAAAAATATTTGCCAAAAGAGGGGAGGGAGTGGGAGAGGGAGGTAGGAGAGAGCTAACAAACAGGGGCCTAGGCTGAACCTGCAGGTGGAGGATAAGAATATAGACCTACAGGACCTACAGGGCTGCAGAGGCAAAGAGTCAGGCATCTGAGACCTTCATCCTTTAATTTCACCCTCTTCATTCATTCATTGCCTGTGCCCAACCCGTTTCAAAGACAGGCAGGGAGCTGAGATGTAAGTGATTCACCGCTGTGGGTAATCCCTGTGCTCCACCTTAAGCAATTTCAAATGACACGGATGTAGGGGTGTCTACACATCAGCGTGGATCAGTTCACTGAATCAAGGTCAACCAGCAGAGAGCCAGAACAAGCATCTGTGAAATGAGACAGGTGTCCTGCACACTGCGGGGCACTTTCCGTGGACCCTGATGGCTCACATGGCAGCAGGGAGTGGAGTCCAGGGTGAGAGGGGTTACTGAGAGCAGCCAGGGGATTTTGATGAGACTGGGTCGTTTATGCCTGTAACATGTGCAACTTGTCTGTCAAGAGACTCAGGAGTTTCACAGTATTGCCATGAGAGGAGGATGCGCTGCTGACCACATTCCAGTTTTGCTCCTTCAGTGATTTCAACCTTTCCCCAGCAAGCCCCATAGCCTCACTTCCTTCCCTTCCCTCACTCTCCATCTTGTTCCCAGAATTAACTTTCAAATATCTGATCTGACACCTCTTACTTCACAATAGGGTCTAAAGTCATAGCTAATGTACTTCTCCTATCAAATCACACAAGCAAAGAACTCAGCTTTTGGGGAGAACTTTCCAAGAAGCAAATAAATCAGTACTATGTTTCACTGTGGCACCTCAAAAGACATAATAATGCCTTATATGTGCATAGTCCTTTACACATGACAAGCACTTGTACATCTTTACCTCATCTGATCTTTTTGAGTCTTACAGGTGCTATCCTCTGGAGGCTGAAGCTCCGAGAAGGGAGGTGACACAAAATATTCAAGACTGGATGGAGTATTCACACTGTGCATACACTTCTCTTGGTGTGTAGGTGTGTGAGCCCACTTCATTGCAGGCAACAACCCTGGCAGGGAGGTACAGTTACCACCCACTGAGGGAATGGGGTACCCAGAGGCACCCATGGCTTAGTCAGGATCTCACAAGCACACAAAGAAGTGGTAGGAAAGTGGGGATGTGAACCCAGCCTGGCCAGCTCCTGAGGACACAGGCTTGTCCTCTGCGCTCCTTTGCCTCCCTCTGCGTGAGCCAGACGCCACTGTCGATTCCAGGACTTCTGTACCACCTGTTAGTCCAGATCATTACTACTGTTAGGGATGGCACTGAACTGGTGGGAGTGTTTGAATTTTAATAAAGTTAGAAGATTTATAATCTTGTCTTTCTGAACTTTCAGATCCTAAAATTAAGTGTGTGCATACACACACACACTTTACTTGTGTGAACTGATGAGGTTTTTTTTTTGATAACTGAAAAAAAAATCATACTAATTACTTTTTGGGTAAAAGGGTGTTGTGTGTCTTCCCAACTCCCCTCAAATAGGGCTTGTGAAAGACATGAAGGAGATGGAGCCTGAATAGGGTGGCTGTGCAGGTGGTTGGAGAGGGCAGAGGGGCAGGGTGTCTGAGAAAGTAACTAGATATGTTCATTTTGCTTCTATTACTATGTGTTTAACTCTGGTAGCTATAAAAATGTCCTTTTTGAGGACATTTTCCTCAAGGAGCTTGCACTGTCCAAGAGACAAGCCCTATGGTTACAAAATAATTAGAGAACACCACTAACACAAGTGCAAGTGTGTGGTATTGACAAGTCTCATCCTGGGCATGAGGACCTAAGGCCAAGTACAGCTCTGTAGATGTACATGGACCGCCTGTAAGGATCCTTTTCTACATGCCAGTGTGTGTGTGTGTAGGGCAGGGAAGATATCTGATTGTATTATGATGATTATACTTTTAATCTCTGTTAATTGAGAATGTAGATAGATAGATAGATAGATAGATAGATAGGTAGATAATAGATAGGTAGGTAGATAGATATGAATTCAAGAACACCTCAGAATAAGAATCCTGCATGATTTAAGAAAAAAAAAGCAAAATGAGGCAGGAAAGATGGGAGATTGTGGAATTTAGGATAGACAAAGAGGAACTAGTGAAATGTAGACTGAAAAAAACAGCATGAGATATTCAAAGCAGAGGGAACACAGAGCTAAGGCCCAGATGAAAACATCAATCTTGAATAGGGGGGGTGGGGAGGGGTGTAGGGAGTCATGTCACTTTTGAACTCTACATTTATCATGCGCTTCTCTTTTCATAATCTACTATAGTCATGCAAGAATCTACTTAGAATGAAATTGTTCCCCATAATTTCATGGCCAAAGGTATCAAGTTATTCAAATTGCTATTTTTCCCATTGCGGTATTTCTCGCTCACTTAGGTAATTCATAGTAGAGACATATGGACCAGGTCAGACCATCTTTTAACACATTCTTTACATTCTTACTGGTAGAGAAATTCTAAAGTGAAAACTATAAAATACCACATACTGATTTCAATAACTACTCAAAGCCAAGAATATGTATACATCTGAGATTCTTTTCAGCAAGACCTAATTAAATGAATCTTGCCATGTCTGGAGTGTTTAGCCCTTTGGAGGAGCACAAAAGCTTTACTCCACTGATACCTGGTGACCTGCCCATCTATTACTTGATTGTCCTAAGAAGTACCAGTGATTATTTGTGATTTTCCAAAGAACATGAAACAATAGTAGAAGGGATGATTCTTAGAGCACAGGGCAAACATTTCAGCTATATAGCTTGACATCTGGGATTACATACAGACAACATTCAGTTTCCTATAACCTCAGGCTTACAATACTTTACATCCTAAAAGGTCTTCTATTGCTTCCCAGCTTCAAGACAAAGAGTCCAGAAGAGAAAAAGAGATCTTAGATTCTTTCTGGTGTCCCAAGTGATCCAGATAAATGAAGGCTGAGCTATAGGTGGAGGAAGTATGTTGTTTCACAAAAGAAAGCAGAATGGGGAGAGAAGGAGGATGTATCAATCAGCTACTGTTACAGCAATGCAGCATAACAAAGTACCCCAAAACTCAGGAGATTACAACATAAGTATTGATTTTTCTTATGCACAGGTCTTTAGCTTTGCAGGCATGACTGCCCCAGGCTGTGGGTTGGTCCCAGAATGCACTATGGGACCAGATATATTCTAGATGGCTTTCAACTTCCTTGGGCAAGTGACTGCCTGAACCAGATTCTTCCTGATGCTCAGCAACTGGGGTCATTACAACAAACCAAGAATCTAATGTGAGAAAAACCTGGAACTTCTTAAGAATCTCTTGAGACACACAAAAAACGAAAAAAATACCATCGATGACCTGGGAAGCATGGTTCTCTCCAAACAGCCTTTCTGACCTCACACCATTTCTCCTCTCTCCTATGTACACTTTCTGATGAGCTTCTGAATTTTCTCTACTCCTTAAAGTCTACTGATACTTGGCTAAACTCATAATCCCCCCAAATCTGGATACTAAAGAAAAGAAGCAAAGAAAGGGAAGGGCCACATTTGATAACAAACTGCAGACCTTACTTTGAAAACTACTTATTCCCTCTGAGTCTTGGACCTTACAAAATGGGACTTGTTTGTAGCCTAAAAGCAGTAAAGCAACTGGAAGGAGGGGAATTGAGTTGAGTCTTGAGTGCTCTGCTGAAAGAAATGCTAGAAGGAAGCAAATTTAGCAACATCTTCTCCTTAAATAAAAGTCACCATGAAGAGAGTTTCTAAAGGCCAAAATAAATCTGTTAATAGATACTTAATGGGGCAACTGCCCTGAGAAACAGAGTTCACTTCGTAGCTGAATTTATTCTCTCTGGGGGTGGGTGTCAGGGTATGGAGAGAGGTCAGGTACCTGAATGAAGAAGGTCAGGAATGATTTAGAGGATGCAGTTTTTCTTGGAATAGGCACAGGCACTGCTAGAAACTCCATTCCCATCCCTTTCTATCTTTTGAGTTCCATCTTTTCTCCACACTTGGTGCAAATGAGTGGAGAGGGGGTCAGAGAGAGTAAGCTGGCAAAGCCCACTCAGGGGTGCTGGGTGCACCGGGGTCCACTTGGGTCATGACACATGCATACAGCCTTCTACAGAACAATGTCACTTGTCAAACAAACAAGCTGCTATCAGCCTCCTCCTACACCTGCTTTACCTCAAGTGATGAGTAGCAGAGAGTGGCGGTGAAGCTGCCCAGTCCTTGCCACTTCTGCTTGTGCTGTTGAGTTCTGGAGATGCTGTTATTCCACTGGCCTTCAGGCTCAGGGCAAATGCCTGCACCTGCAGGGACAGCACATTGTTGTGTTAATTAGCAGGGTCTTGCCAACTGCTTGAGGAAGAAGAGGTTCCCAGGACTGGAAATCAACCTGGTAGGAGGCCCATGGTGGGCAGGACACCCAGCTCTCTTTTACAGAGCAGTCAAAGTGAGCCAGGAAGGAGTAGCTTCAGGTGTTGGGGGAAATGACGGTGCCAGCTCCCAATCTTGTGGCCACTGAAGCTGGAACCTGGTCCCCTGCTAAGGTGGGCAAAAATATGTCCCAATCTTCTGGGACCACCTTGCAGGATGTGGAACAGGGACAGACACACAAGTCCAGAGAGAAAATGAGTGAAAGTAGGATCACAAAACTGCCCTCTGGAAGGTTTCTGTGCTGTGTGCGTTTCCTTGGTTTGCTTTTCTTGCATTCTCCCTCAGCACTGACTAAAGTAATTGCGTCTTTTCACGCCAGCTGATCTCAGTGGTGGAACTTTCCAGACAAAAATGGGCTTCCCCAACCCAAAGCGGTATGTGATGGCAGTGGTCACTACAGGAGATAGTGCCTCGAGGTGACAGAATTGAAGCTGCTTAGTCCAGGTGGTTTTCTCCATCAGGAAACAGGCAGATTTTAATTCTAAGGGTGGTATTTCCCTCTCACAAGGGATGTCATGTTATTTGTTGTGTAGGGAGTGGGAGAAAGTCCCCTTGGTGGCCAAGAATGTGGTTTCTGAAATTAGATCTAGGACTCAACTTGGTCCCACCACTTACAGCTTGAATAAGTTTCTTCATCACCTAAACCAGTTTTCTCATCTATAGCACGGAGATAATAATTGTAACTTATGAGGTTGTTGTAAGGATTAAATAAATGTAAAGCTTTTGGCACAAGGCCTGGAAGAACTGAATACATATTTATCATCACTATTACCATCATTATTATCATTACTCCTTATTCTTTCTGGAAATTTGGGGAACAGAGGTGATACTCTTTAAAAATGTAGGATGGAAGGAGTTGCTAACTCCCCCATCTCTCTCTCCTACTTCTGTCTCTCCATCATATGTGGACTGCTGACTCTAAATAATTGATAAGGGTCACACTTTCTGGGATGGGAGAGAACAGTCAGTGGACGCTAGTGAAGCTCTTTTGTGAGGCAAGTTGGCTCCTGAAATACGCAGGAAAGAGAGAAAATGCTCCTCATTAGTATTACAGAAATCAAACACCCCTCATGTTTCCTGGTGCAGATCAAGGTTTTACTAGTAATTAAATTCTCAAGAAAAACAAAAACAAAAATGAGAAGCAAATATCTGCTTCACCAACAGTACAGTTTACCTTTGGAGGACAAGCTTCCCGTACTAGGCATACAGTTTAAGAGTCCATGATTCATGGCTCATAAAGAGGGACTATCAAAAGGAAAAGTTAAACTGGAGAGGCTACACCCCCCACCCATGAGACTGAAGCCTCTCCTCCCCTGTACTCACTACAGCAAGACACACTAAATAAAAGAAAAGAGAAATGATCTAAGGAGCCAGATTTTCTACTTTGAGAAGGGGTATATTTAGATAAGGAGAAAAGAACAGAGCTTTCCCTTTGAGACCCAATGGAAAGTCCAAAAGAACTGGACTAGTTTTCCAGTAAAGAAAATCACTTATATCTCCCCACTCTGGAGTGCTAATTTGGGTGAGACTAAAGATACCAAGTGGAGATGAGAAGGATGGGGGCTTGCTTGGTCCTATCTCCCTCCAAGCACAGCTGAGAGGCAGCAACAAAAAATCAAATGAACTGCATTTTGAATTCCAGATGGAGATCAATTGTCTGGGTTAATGAGGCCAGGAAATTCAGGAAAGTCAGGACAGACTCAGTGGGTCAGAGAAAAACTGGAGGTGAGGGGTAGGAGAAGGCAGATATAAAAAGTGAGGAGAGCTGAGATAAAATAGTAACCATTGAAGAAACTGAATTACTGAGCAAAAGTTTCCCTCACCAGAAGACACCAGGCTTAGACTATTATATGGGCAGTTCTACCAAAACTTCAAGTAACTGATAATATCAGTCTTACAGAAAGTGCCTCAGTGATCAGAAAAAGTGAAGAAGCTACTTAACTCATTTTGGATCGCCAGTATAACCTAGATATCACAACTGGATAGTAATAGTACAATCAATACAAGAAGATTTATATCTGTCTCACTTATGATCATAGATTTGAAAATATTAAGTAAATAATAGTATATAAAATTCTGTAGCATGTTATAAAACATGTATGAGAAAGGTTATCCGAGAATTAAAGTTTCAGGTGTTTTTCAAAAGAAAAAATATATTTTTTTAAAAAATCAAAAGAGAGCTTACAGTTTTGACAACCTGGCCAAAAATTCCATTCCATAATACCAAGATCCAGGTAATGTTTAAAGTGCATTTAAATAGGACCTTAAAACCACTTGCCTACTGCTTCAGTCACCATGATCTTATCCCAGCCAACAGGAAGGAGAAACAAGGAAAGAAGGGTGTGACACCCTCCTTTAAAGATAATTCCTCAAAACCTCACTGAGCACATTCATTTAAATACATTTCACCTGAACTTAATGAAATGTCCACTCCCAGTTCAAGTGCAGCTGGGAAATACGGTCTTTGTTCCAGGCAACCCTGTTTCCAGTTAAGGCAGCAGATCCCCTCCTAAAATAAATAAGTGGATAGACATTAGATAGAGAGAGAGAAAGAGAGAGAGAAAGAGAGAAAGAAAGAGAGAAAGAAAGAAAGAAAGGAAGGAAGGAAAGAAGGAAGGAAGGAAGGAAGGAAGGAAGAAAGAAAACAGAATTTTTTAGATAGAAAGTGGACAGTAACACAATAGTAGTAACCCATTAAGATGTAATAAAAAAAGTTCCTACTGAGAATAATTATAGTGCATGGTAAGATACATAGGAATAAATCTACAGAAACTGAAAACTAAAACCCAAAAAAGTGGAAAAAGATAAAGAAAATCATTATAGATTATTAAAGAATATAACAGAAAACTTGAATAAGAAGAGAGATATAGAATATTCATGGATAAAAAGACCCAACAGCACGAAGACTTTATTCTTACCAAATTAATCAATAAATTCAAAGCAATTACAATAAAAATCTGAGCTGGGATTTTAATAAAATTGTTAACTGAATCACAAAATTCACATGGGAGAACAAGAGGTCACAAATTAGTTTTGAAGAGGAATTAAATGGCAAGAATCACCCTACCAGATATTAGATAATGATTAAGTTGGAAAAGAGTAGAAAAACAGACAAATGTAACAGAACAGAGAGTCAGAAAAAGATTCAAGTACGCACTGAAACTTGATATCTGACAGTGGGGACTGCATACATATCAGTGGGTGCATAAGTCAGGGTTCTCCAGAAAAACAGAACCAATAACATGTGTGTTTGTCTGTATCTGTATCTACCTATATATTTATCTATCTATCCATCTCTATAGTGAGAGAGAGAAGAAGAAAAAGAAAGTGGAGGGGTGAAGAAAGAGATTGATTTGTTTCTAAAAATTGGCTCACACAGTTGTACAGGCTGATAAGTCCAGTCTTCAGGGTTGGCCAAG
Organism: Camelus bactrianus; assembly: GCF_048773025.1. Lineage (NCBI taxonomy): Eukaryota > Metazoa > Chordata > Mammalia > Artiodactyla > Camelidae > Camelus > Camelus bactrianus. The sequence continues at coordinate 102,025,638 of NC_133539.1, forward strand.
GTGTTGGAGAGCCAGGGAAGAGTTGATGCTGCAGTCTGAGTCTGAAGTCATCTGCCAGCAGAATCTCTATTAGAGAGGTCAGCGTTTTGCTAATGGCTTCAGTGGACTGGAAGAGGCCTACTTACATTATGGGGGGTAATCTGCTTTACTCAAATTCTATTGTTTAAATGTTAATCTTAGATTGAAAAATACCTTTACAGGAATATTTAGAATACTGTTTCACCAAATATCTCCGTACTGTGGCCTAGCCAAGTTGACATAAAATTAACCACTGCAGCGGAGTAAGAGAGAGCTATTCTAAATGTGATGCTGGGACAAATAATTATCCACATGAAAAAAATCAGATTCCACTCACTTCACTCCAAATATTAATTCTATATGAATTAAAGACTTCAATGTAAAGCAGTAAAACTTTCAGTTAGAAAAAAATAGAATATTTTTGTTGCTTTAGGGTAGAAAACACAACACACAACACACATCAAACGCATACTATTATGGCAAATTAATAAATTCAGTTACCTAAAAGTGAAAACTGTTCTTTCAAAAAAGGAACCAGAATCAAAGTTCCAAGACAAAATAGACTGGAAAAAATATTTGTAATAAAATAAATAGCAAAGGCCTAGGATGTGTATTTAAAGAATCTCTTCAAATTGGTAAGAAAAAGACAGCCAAATAGAAAAGTAGGCAAAGGATATCAACAAGGAATTCACAGAAGAGGAAACATTAAGTGGCTAATAAAAATGTAATAATTGTTCAATCTCTAGTAATCAGGAAAATAAAATTTAAGACAATGTTATGCTGTTTCCTATCCATTGCATTAGAAAAAGCAAAAATAACCTAATAATTCCATTTTTGTGATAACAAAAATGATGCAACCACATCAAAGAAAACTTGGTAGTTTTTAGTGAAAGTTGAAGATGCACATGCACTTCAAACCAGCATTTCCATTCTTGGCTGACTCCCTAGAGAAACGCTCCTACCTATGAACACGAAATATAAGAAAGAACAAACATAGCAGCATTTTTCTAATTGTGAAAATTAGAACCAAGCTCCTACCAATCAAGGAGATTGAATTCCTAACATATGATACATTCAATATGCATTCAATAGTTTATTACATAATGCTAAAATGAATGACGTCTAGATCCCATATAAGTTAACATGTTATTAAAATAGATAAATCTTAGAAATAAAGTGTATAATCTGATACTATTTACACAAACTTTGAACACATGCAACAACACATTAAATGTTAATTATGTATTTGTGTGTGGAGGCAGCATACACATGCATAAATAAATGGAATAAAGTATAAAAATGTGAATGATAATAGTAAACACCAAATTCATGGCAGAGATCACTCCTTAAAAATGAGGGAGGGGAATGGGTTCTAGCAGTGTTACAAGAAGTGTTTCAACTGTATTTGTGACATTTTGTTTCAAGAATAATACGAAGCAAGAAGAGCATAATGTTGGAATTTGGTAGAGCAATGTGATGGGTACACAGGTGTTCTTTATGTTGCTTACTACTTTGTTATCATTTAAATATTTCAAAATAAAAAATGCTAATAATTTACTAGTAATCTGTAATTTTTAAACTGTATCTGTCACAAAAAGGCCAGAATTTGTTTCAAAACCACAATTTATTGGACAGAGTACCATAAATATAAAATGGTTTCCTGACTTGTGAAATAGCTTCCTTTTAACAAACTCTGAACAGTATTTTTAATTTCCACTAAGTATTAATTCTTTTTCACACCACATACTTGTGGATTCTAAAGAAATGCTTCAGTTGATGTGAATTTAAAGACCTGTCAGTGGATGATAATATTAAATTATTAAAGGAAGAGATAAATACCCAAAGTGTTCAGCCAACTGGAAGGAAAAATATAGCTAGCTCTTTTAACAAAAATTCATAAAATGTATTTGTTTCAAATGTGTACACATTAACTACTCTGATTGGCATGACATGTAACAAAACCTTGTTAATGCAGTATTATCCACAGGGGATATGTTTCAAGACCCTTAGCGGATGCCTGAAACTACTAGTGTAAAACCCCACATATACTATATTTTTTCCTATACATACATAACTATGATGAAATTTAATTTATAAATTTGGCACAGTAAGAGATAAACAACAACAATAATAAGACAATTATAACAATGTATCGTAATAAAAGTTACGTGAATACTCCCCTTTTCCGAAGTAACTTATTATACAAATTTAATGCCTCTTCCATCTTAACTAAGCACTTATCATCAGTGCACTGAAGCCACAACTTTTGCAGTGTGAGGCACAACAGCAAAGCTAGCAGAAATTTCTTTTTCCTTCTTCACAGTTTCATGGACAGAAGATTTGTTCTTACCATAGATCTTAGCAATCTCAACATATGATTTTTTTCTTTCCTTAATAGGTTGGGAACTTTCATCTTTTCATTTGAAAAAATCATTTAACAGTTTCTCTTTGGCATATCTGATGCCAGCATCACTCCTCTTTGGGGCCATTATCAGGTAAAGGAAGGGTGACTTGAACACAAGCACTGAGAAACTACAGCAGTCCCTGTGGTAACCCAGACAGCTACGAAGTGACTCAGCAGTGGGAAACCCTGGACAAAGGGATGGTTCCCATCCCAGGTGGGATGGAGCAGGATGGTGCAAGATTCATCACTCTACTCAGAATGACACACAATTTGAAACCTATGAATTGCTTATTTCTGGAATTTTCCGTTTAATATTTTCAACCTGCAGTTGATTCGGGTTAACTGAAACCACAGCAAGTGAAACCAGGGATAAGGGGAGACTGCTGTCTTCCCCAGTCAAATTCTATGTGCTAGAATTAAAGAGATGCCACGTTCCACTTTAAAGTATTTGAAATAATACAGTGATGCAGTAAAGGAAGACTCAATAAAACTTATCTCTTGCCCCTCTTCATTTCTTGCATGGAGCTTAAATTTTAACCTGCATATACTAAGTATATATTAACTTGTGTGAAAACCATCAGGCAGGGCGTCTTGGACAGTGGAAGAACCATAGCCTGAGGAGTGAGAAAGACTTGGATTCTCTGTCACTCTCTCAAATGGGCCATAGCCTGAAGCACATTGACAGAAGCACTGAGAAAAAAAAATCATGGCGTTTCAATTTATACACTCATTTTTCTTGAGCCATGTTCTGCTCTCTGCAAGACCATATGTGATACTATTTTTAGTGTGGCCCTAAACACGGAGGGAGCCACTCAGCTTTTCCTTCAAGAGAGAACCTGCCTCAAGAAGTGCAGGCGGCTGACAGCACCCAGGAGCAGCACCTTGTCAATTTACCACAGTATTCACCCCCAGTCAATGACTGAGTTCAGAGGGCGTGCTAGGATGCAGCAGTTTCTGCCCAACGTGGACCTTCTCCACACGCCATCTTCGTACTGAGCTTCTGGTTGGTCTGGACAAGAGTTTCTTGAAGCTGCACCACAGTCTAGGGCTCTTCCAACCCAATCCTCCCTTCTTCCCACTCTTAAGTCATAGAAGACCGTCCCTGCCTCCCCCTGCTCCCTTTTCCCTTTATCCTTCATAGATGTAGCCCCCAATAAATGCCCTGTACTTCCTACTGTCTTAGCTTCTGCTTCCTGGGGGACCTGTACTGAAACAAGGGGAAATAAACATTTTTGTTCAGAAGGAATTTTTAACCTGGAATATAATATAAATTAATTATATTACTAGGGAAATATGTAAATTTTAAAAGCACATTATGATCAGTCTACTGCGAGGCAAATAATTATAGCCTACAACTCCCCAAAAAGCTAATAAAATTCAATAACTTAGTAGACTTATTCCTTAGAGTCCTTTTGTTCTCCTAGGATGTCCTGCGGCAAACAGGACAGAGGTGGGCAGTGATTCAGATAAAAAAAAAATACAAGTTTTAATTATTGGCTCCTCCTATGGCTAGCAAAAGCAGCAGCTGCAGTTACTCTGACCAACACTACCTGACACTACTGAAATCCTCTCCTTTTTGAAGAATTACGGAGTGTGACTGACTCCTTGCTTTTCATCCCTGGGACACTGCTCTGGAGATTTACTGATGGCTACTTGAGTTGATACAAGTACAAATAAGTAAGCTGTAAAAGTGTTTGGGGAAAATATGACAGAATATCCAATATATTTATTCTGCAAACACTGTGGGCAAGGCTCAGTGTTAGCACTATTGGAGAGTCATAAATATGAAACAAATATAAATATTTCCCTAAGGAGCTTAGACGGTAGTCAGGAAACTCAAGATTATTTAGGTATTTCCATTTCTGAAGTCATACTTGCAAATTTAGAAATATTTAAAAAGCAGAGGAAAGCAGGGAGAAGAAAAATACATTTAAAAAATAAAGATTAGGAGCTCAAGTGGTAGAGTGCGTGTTTAGCATGCATGAGGTCTTAGGTTCAATCCCCAGTACCTCCATTAAAATAAACAATCAAACCAACCAAATTACCACTCCCCCCCCCCAAAAAAAACCACAAATAATAAAAAAAAATTAAAAAATAAAAAATAAAGATTAAATACTAGGTATCAATTTATTAAAGAGGTAAAGATAAATTGCTTTGGGAGTTCAGAATAAGGAATACTACTTTCAGCTGAGTTGAGAGCAGAGAAAGGGGGTAACATGTAAAATTTCACAGAGAAGATGGAATTGGAAATAAGAGAGACAGGATTTGGACTTCAAGCACAGACATAAGCCATGCCCCACAAAGAGAAGGAAGTAACAACATGAGGTGAACACAGCAGCAAGGACACGCAGAGGCCAAGGGAGGCAAGGACAGTAATTCAGGCTTGTTGGCACAAAGGATAAATCAAGAGATATAGTAAAAAATGGGGTAGGAGAGGTAAATTGAGGCTCAGTTTGGAGGGTCTCAAGTGCTGCACAGAAGGTTCATATTTTATATCATACATCCAACTGACAGAACAGGAGGATGATGAGACAAAATAAGACAGGTGTGCTCTTTTACAGTAAGTGAACACCAAATGAAAATATCAGAATCATCTTTGACTTCAATGTCACAAAGAAGCAAAACTTTTCCACACATTTTGAAAAGTCATTACCATAAGGAACAAGTGACTTAGCCTGCTTGAAGTATGATCATGGTAAAGAATTTTGCATTTCATTTAACTTTTTAAATATGTATTTCTACACCTGATTTTATCCTAAGGGGGGAAAAGGCTTTCCAATATCCTTCTCATGAAAATGATAAGATTTTAATATCTGGTATCTACATGTAGAGAACACAATGTATTCAAAATGTCACTTAGCTTGGAATAGGAGATTTAAGTAGCAGGTTGTATCAGAAAGCTTAAGCTGCACGTGATAGAAAACCCCAACTCAACTAGCTTAAAAGTAAGTAAGAATTACTGCATTGTACAACTAGAAATCCAAGGCAGAAAGTCTCCATCATTGGTTAACTCAGCAGTTCAACAACATCTCCCAGAACCCCAGCAATTTCCATCTCTCTGCTCTGCCGTCCTCAGAACGCCCCTCTCTTCAGGTTAGCCCCTCATGGTGACAAGGTGGCTGCCTTAGTTCTAGGTTTCAAATCTCAATTGGTAATGCATAGCTGAAAAAAGGAGGCTGTCAGCCCTGTGTGTGGAGCCAGGGAACATTTACCTGAAGCCCTTCAACAGACTTCCCCTCTCACTTCATTGGCTAGTTTCCAACAAGGTTTACACGCTGCTTCTTAAGGCTGAGACCAATCAGGATTAGTTCTGGGTCAATGCATTAGGGGTAAAATCCTAGAAATGTAGGATCAGCCACCAAGGAAGAGTGAAAGGCCTTGGTAAACAACCATGCCCACTGTATAGTCTACCACTACACTGCTGTATGATGGGGTGTGGTTTGTAACATCTCTGAGCCACAAGGTCCTCATTTGGAAAATAAGAAATTTCTTAAGTTCCACATGACACTTTTCAACATACTGTTCATTGTTCTGCATGAAAATGTATTTTTCTCTTCAAATTTTTCTTCCCTTTGTTGTATTCCTTGTTTTTATTTAGGAACTTGGTGGTTTAATGCTACAAAGGCATTTCAGATAAAACTGAAATGAACAGAAAACAAACTTGCAAAAATAAAAATTGCAGTTCATACAGAAAAGGGCTATATATATATAAAGGAAGTTATATAAAAGAAGGAAGTCTCCTTCAAATTGGAAAGAAAAAAATCAAATTAAAAAAACTGGTAAAGTTCATAAAGAAACACATCCTGAAAGAAGAAATACTAATGATTCTTAAGTATATGAAGATGGCACAGAGAGCAATTCACATTAAAAATACACTGTGATACTACTTTTTACCCATTAGACCAGAAAAGATCCAAAAGTTTGGTAATGCTCTCTATGGGCAAAACCTCCAGAAAGCAGGCCCCATGTGTACCTGCTATGGAAATGGAGCTGGGGAGACCCCTGTGGAGGGTAAGGAGCTGGCAGCTCTCCACATCACAAATGCACATGCCTTCTGAGACAGCAAAGTCAATTTTAAGATATTATCTTATAAATGTATCCCTGGTAACAAGATAATTCACTGCACAGTTATTTTTTTTAATAAAATACTGGAAATATCTGTCAATAGAAGATTGGTTTAAAAAAATAGGTATACTGCATACACACAGAGAAATAGCATACCTGAGGAAAAGCAAAGAAAAAAGAAAAACTGAGGTGCTGATATATATACTGATGTGAAAATATCTCAAAGAAGCACAGTCCAAAAGAATGAACACAGTATGATAACATTTGCTCAAGAAAAGCAGTTTACAATGTTTGCTCGAATTCACCTTAACATTTCACGAACAGCTTAGAAACTAATTATCCTGACTCCCAGTGTGGAAGAAAACTTGACAACTGGGAGACAGAGTTGGGAGAAACATTTTTTTCACTGTGAATTTGTTAATTTTTTAGAGTATTTAACCATATGGATGCATTGCTTATTCAAAATTAAATAAAACACTTGTAAATTGTTATGATAGATGCCTCATAAAACTAAAAAGTTTGCTTCAATATTTATCTCACAAAATGTAGCAGTAATTATCATAAGCTGGAAAAAATTCCCACAATATACAATTCTATCCAGGGAAAAGCACATATAAAAAAAAATTTAAAAGAATACATAAGCAGATCATTTGACTTAAAAACAGTCTTTACTTATTACTTATTGACTTTTCCTAAAAATGAAGCACACGGGGTGGTTGATGTTGGTTTACATCATCAGTGTAACAACAGTGCAACAGTGTGCAGCTGGAACCTGATTATGTCTAGAGATGCAAACTTTGGTATCCTGCACTCAGCGGCTGGGGCACCAGTGCAGTCTACGCACGAGGAGCCTCTTCACGGCAGGAGAGGTGCCAATATATTTTCTTATTTCCTGGTTTATCTGTGATGAACCAGCAAAACATGACTAGACTCAAGATAAAGATCAACTCTCAGTTTTGCCTGATTCACTATGGAGACTGGATTTTCTTAAAGATGAGAATTGGCACCACAACTTAAGCTAGTGTACATATTTATTTTGAACACAGGGCCATAAGAAACTTCCCTGATTTTTTAAAGCCATAGGAAGCTATTTGGGGAAACTATAATAATGGGAGGATTGTCCAGAAGAGTCCAGTCAGCCACTGCCAGAAATGAAACTCCTCTCCTTGGATTTCTGATTGCATCTCAGCACTATAAAACTTTTATTTCATATCCTCCTATATATCCTTCGTATCCAGTTTACAAATAAATTCATTTGTAAATTGTCTACATGTGCTTCTTTAGTAATAAATTATATATAAAACCTACACAAGAAATAGCAATATTTTTAAAGATCAAGAGGTAAATAAACATTTATAAAAGTTTTAAAACTTTCTTCTCACATTCCAACATCATGCACTGCTTGTGGTATACACACCCTAACATGGAACATCAAATTAAATAATTCAGTAATTTTGTCATAATTTGCATACTATTAGAATGTTTTTTGTGAATATAATTGTAATGAATATCTGTCTCTAAACAGATAGATGACTTATACATAAAAAAAAAGATTTCACGATCCTGAACTACACAGGAGGCTGTGTTCTACATACTTGGAATGAAATAATGATTAAGAACTCTTTCTCCTTGTCCTTAAGGAGCATTAGAACTTGGTAGGGATATTGCAATCTATGCTTTTATGTAAAATCTATATTACCAGTAAGTGATAACTATCGTATACTCAAATGATTTGCAGTTTCGAGGGCAGACAAAAAGGCATTTCAACAGGAATCTTCAAGAAAGACATGACTGAAGAGGCTAGGTTACAGCTTGGCTTTGAGTCATAAGAAGCTTTTCAACAAATGGAGATGGGTGTGGGCACGTCATGATGGCTGCGATGCCATTCTACATGGGGAGAAAGGCAGGAGCAACATGGTAGAATGGTGAGGGGTGTTCAAAGGACAAGGAGAGGTAAGCTGGAAGTGTGAAGTGGGAGTCAGATTGGGGAGGACCTTGAATTGCTGGCTAAGGATTTGGGCGTTTACTTAACACTTAGTTAGAGAGCTCTGAGGAAGATGTGATGGAATTGAAAGAATTCCAAAATAAGAGTTAGATAGCCTGGTTCTAGTGCTACTTATAGTTATTTGACTTCAAGAAAATTAGTCTCTCTAAGCCTCATTTCCTTTCCTAGATGAAAGCTTCTTTCATCACTGATATTCTAAATTATAGAATATAATTTATTATTATAAAGTCCTTATAGGACTTTTGAGCTTGCCTTGGCTTGAGCTGGAATCTGATTAAAAGTATATTCTAATAATCCAGAGTAGGGTAATGATGGTCTACCCTAGGGAGGTGGCAATGGAGGAAGGCAGTGGTTCCCACAACACAGAACAAGCACTGCCCTGCTACAGGCTTTATTTAAGAAATTGTCCAAATGAGAATGGGAAGGAGGAAAGAATATGAATGACATTGCCAAGATCGTACCTTGGGGCATGGTGAGTAACTGGCAACAGGGACAGGAAGAAGATTCAAAAATTGTCCACCTGCATTACCAAGAGAACTTCAGCACCATTATCACAGAGACTGGGAAAATATTCTAGAAGAAGGAGGTGAGGATAGTTTACTTATTGAGTTTAAGTAGGTAGAAGATTTTCCAGGTCAAAATGTCCGGCAAGGAGCTGTTACCTCGACATTAAAATTACGGATTTGAGCATCATCATCCCTCAAAAAGAAAATTCAAGATCAGAATTATAAATAAGTGCTTTCAAAGAGTTTATAAAGACAGGGAAATGCTCAGGAATAAAAAAAGCAATACATACATTTGGTTGCAATGTATGTAATTATATATTCATAGATAAAAGGTAAAAACAAAATAATTAAAATATAATCATTCAGTCTATATTATGAACATATGAGCGAACTTTATCCTTTATGCTTTTGCCTTCCAGTATTCTATAACCTACATTACTCTTATAAACAGAAAAGAAAAACAGTAAGAAAAGAAAAGAAAAGAAAAGAAAAGAAAAGAAAAGAAAAGAAAAGAAAAGAAATGCAAAAATAAAAAGGATGATCAAAAAGTTTCTATTAAACTTTAATAAATGTTTTTATAGTAAGTCATAAATGTCTCTGGAAAAAGAGGTCTGTTTCAGAAGTGCTCACACTGACTAAAAATCACACTTCATAGAAATCCAATGGGACGCACTACAAGAATCAATTTTCTCAAGACTGCATAGTTCCAGTTATAAACAATGAGCTATTTATTCTCCCATTCCTGGTAGAGTCGAACACATTGTATCTGTCTTCTTCCATAACAAGTTTCTGTATACTTAAAAGAGAAGGGAAAATACATCTGGACATGGAGAAAACCTCCGAGGAAGAAAAAATAACACTAAGTGTCAAGAGAGAAAACTTGAGTTTCAAAAGTACAGGTCTGCCCCATTAAATTAACTCCATCACCAAGTAATAAAACTGAGACTTCAATTTTAATTTTATGCTTGGCAGCATCTTGTCTCTTAACCCCTGACAAAAAGCTGTATCAAACATAGGAGGAGTCTTAAGCTGAAAAAGAAACACTTTTATTAAATCTAGAATTAAGCAACCTCGTTTGTTAGGTCACATGTAACTGGAGTATAAAAAACAAAGTAAATACACTGGCTTTGTCTACTCAGAAATTCTTATTTATGTAATATTATAATTAGGCTAGAGCAGAATATAATACACAATGAACGAGATACAAGATTCTAGGGTTATTCTGAAGTTGGTTAGTATTTTTCCTTCCTAGCTATTTGGAAGGAAGCTGCATAGGTTATACCAACTGGCCTGAGACATTTATTTCTCCTAATGAGAACTCTCCCAGGGCCACTTGGATATAGATTAAAAACAAAACTGACCCATGGGATGTCATGAATAAAGAGAACAGACAGTGACAGAACAAAGGAGAGGCCATTCCTTATGTAACATTTAGGTGGGAGGTAACTCAGATGCTAGGTGCTCATCTATAATTTCTTAGCCCAACGGGAGTGATCACTGGGTCAGTCTAGGTGGCTGACTCCACACCTGGAGCACCAAAAAGTGATGTCCAGCTTAATACTAACCGAGCCTAGAACAATTCTCCAAGAACTATAGCTGCACCATAATTGACTTTCTAATATTGTCTGCTTGTGATCTCCCTTGAGTTTTGGAAAACAACGTAACATATTGAAAGGAACACGTGTGTTTTGAAACTAGAGAGACTTAGATTTAAATCCCAGTGCCACCATGTTACACTTGTCATGTGACCTTAGATGAGTCATTTAACCATTTGGAACCTGAGTTTTTGCATCTGTAAAAAAGGGGGGAGAATATTCTACCACAGAGGATAATCATAAGAATTAAGTGAGATAACATACAAAATATTGTAACTGTATCAGCTCAATGCTAATATAGCAAATTGCCTTGTCACAGAAAACTGTTGTATTCTCCAGAGAAGCAGAACCAATAAGAGACAGATGATACATACATACATACATAGACATATATATGGAAAGAGAGATTATGAAAGCTGAGAAATCCCAAGATCTGAAGCAAGCAAGGTGGAGACTCAGATAATATAGTCCCAGTCCAAAAGCCTACAGACGTCAGACCCAAAAAGAGCCAATGTTTCACTTTGAGTCCAAAGACAGGAAAAGGCTGATATTCTAGCTCAAGCAGTCAGGAAAGAAGAGATCTATCTTACTTGCCAGGTCTCAGCCTTCTTCTTTGATTCAGGCTTTCAACTGACTGGATGAGGCCCACCTACATTGGGAGAACAATCTCCTTCACTCAGTGCAATGATTCAAATATCATCCAGAAACACCCTCACCCACACACAGACACCCAGAATAATGTTTGACCAAATATCTGGGCACCTCATGGCCCTGTCAAGTTGACACAAGAAGTTAATCATCACTACAAAATCTTAGTGGTTTACAAGGAGCGTTCATTCTCCTTAGATCAATAGCTACCGTACCAGGCATGATCTCACAGCAGTGGCAGACACACATGAGAACATGCCCATTTCATGCACAAGCACATTTAAACATTTGTTCACATCATGTCTGCCAACATCTGATTAACTAAAGCAAGCCACATGGCAAGCACAACTTTAGTAGAGCATGGAAATACACCCACCTCCGGTAGAAAAAACCGCAAAGCCATAGAACAAAGGGCCTGGATATAGAGATGGCAAACATTGGGGGGAAACAGTACAATTTACTGTGGTAACCCAGTGCCTGGCACATGTTAGATACTCAACAAATTTTATTTGTGTGCCTTTCCAAATCCCTCCACCCCAGTTCCACTTGCTGTTTTACAAGAATTTTCCCATCCCTCTTTGCAGTGCTCTACGTTGAATACTAAAATAATATTTTAAAGAATTAAGATAACACCATTAATAAGAAAATGCTCTTTCACTCTATGGAGAGTTTCATGTACCAGGAAAGATGCTTTTTCACCTGACTCACAATACCTGTTAGTTCATTGCCCTGAGTGGTTTTACAATCAATTAAGAATGTACAATGTGTGTAAGTAATTTACAGCCTATTCTTCAGTGTGCCCTACTTTACACTTGCCTGTGTTGAATTTCACCTGCTGTTATTTTGCTCAATTAACTATGTTTGTTCCACAATTATCTAATCTATTTAGTATGTTCTGGGAGTCTTTAAAGCTCCTTTCCCATCTCTGCCCTGACTAAATAATTTATCATCTGGTATGTTAACTGTCTGGCCATTCAGCCCAGCTTGGTAGAAATTTCTTTAAAAGTATAAACATTTCAACTCTCAGTGTAGAAGGTATGGATGTTGTACAATTAATTTCTTTTCATGCTGTGACCTGCCTTTTTCTCTTCCTTGTTTTACTAATCTCTCAACTTGCTTTTAAATCCATAACCGAATTTTACATCTCAACACAATGCTACCAGTTGCTGTACGTACTTCTTTATGGAACAAATATGAAGATCTTATCAAGATGTCAACAGTCAGTTAGTAACTTGAGGCAACATGAAAATTACTCATAAAGAATGAAGGGTTCAGGTGGAATTTTAAACTGTAGAGGCCAATGTTTAACAGTAAGATAGGTATTTAACCATTAAGTTGTCTTATTTCAAGAGAACACTAATAGGTATTGCCCCTTCTAGGATCTATCAGGCACTGTGTGGATGTGCTCAGACACTTTATTTCACTTTAATTCTCACCACAACCTTACCACATTGGTACTGTTATCTCTACTTTAAGGATGAAAAAACTGAGTTAACCACCGTTTAAAGGACTTGACCAGGGTTACTGGCAAATATGTGAAAATCCTAATGGTTGATTCCAAAGTCCCATCTTTTCTCTAAATCTCACTAATAGCTCTTTCTCATTCCTTTGTCTGTGACTCTTAGTGATAAACAAAAGTTCTCACCATTCCATAACTATATTGGAAATTAAGTAGTACTTTTCAAAAAGAAATGGAAGCAATAGGAAAAAAAAATACCACTTTTTTTTTCAAACTATACTCTTCCCTTAAAAATGTATCTAATATGACCTACTATGGGAATATTCCCCCTCTCTATTTGAAAATCAATCCTTTATAATATTTAAATCAGTTCATGAAAATTATCTTCCCCAACACCAGTCTCCAAATTCACTAAGCTTATTTAAGATTCTCACTGTAAAGTATCTCCAAACATTTTCGGTCACACATTCCTATTAGTAAAAATTTTTGCATATCCATCATCTCTAAAGTAAGTATATTGATTTACACATCATTTACGTGGGCAACTTTGATCCATATGGTATAAAGCTGATGTTTTACTTATTTTTAGGAAACAAATAAAATTAGTTTTGATAGCTCTTCTTCCACCTCAGTGTGGGAGGAAAGGAAGTTAGAGACCAGTGCTGAATTATAAGCTCCTTGCAGTCCTTAACAGTGTCTTATTTTCCTCTGACTCTTTAAGACTTGACATAGACCTGGACCATGCCAGGCATGGAATTGAGGCTTGTAAGATGAACAATGAATAACGGAGCTGACATTTTAGGAAAAGATCAGAGCCAAGCCTTTGTTGTACTTCTCTAACTTCAGAAAAATATTTTGTCAAGGACCCATCAGACCTTACATTCTTTTCTCAAATAATATAAATTTTCTCACGAAATGAATCTGTCTTGCGGCCGCAACACTCAAATCCCCACTCTAAGATGGAGTGGTTCCCAGGAAAGGGCATTGGCGTGAGACTTTCAGATTTGAGTTCTGGCTCTGTCACTGGCTCAACTTCACACCCTTGCACAAATCACTCAAACCTCTGAGTCTCTTTTTTTATCAAGGATTAGAAAAGATTAGAATAGAGAATTATGAATAATGCTGCAGCTATACCCACCTAAATAAGAGGATGCTTATAATACTTTTCCTAAAAATAAAAGTTATATTGTGTATATTCAGCGACTTATATAAACACCTTGAAAAATAGTTACTTGAACCAGTCTTATACTGAGAAAAAAAATCCAAAAGTTGTTCTTTCTTCTTTATATTCAAATAAGCAAGTGATGCCCAGGGGTGAGTAAGGATGCGGCTTGGTCTGATGTTCTGCTACAGCTAAACACAGTAAGTGTTGTAAGAGACACTACCCTCCAGCAACTCCCACATAAACCCAATGTCTATAACGTCTCAACTCTGTTTCCCTAGGAAGCCTATCTTTTTGGTAGAATCTCTAAGGAGAGATGAAGACAATCAAATTAAGACTAATGAGTCTGCAGTTAAGAGCCAAATCACAAACTTACTTGTGATGGTCTATCTTTGTTCAGGGGATGCTTGCAACTTGATTAAATTACAAAAATACTGTTATAGAAAAAGACAAAGGAGGGTGGGGGTCAGGGGAGGAGAGACTCTAAGAACAGCTAAAAATCTCCATTTTCGAAGAAACAATATTAATTTATACAGTTAAATATATCATATAAGTTGTTCTGCCAGACATACATTGTATCCAAAAATTGCCTCTTGGAGTTTTGTCAGACTCTGATGTTTCAAAGACCATACTAATGTGAAAGACTGAAATAAGTTATACTGAACAAATGGAAAATTCTGCCATTAGACGGCAATTTTCTGTCAGAGATCTGCCCCTTATCTTTTGAATTAGATCTAGATGCCTTCCTGGAAATAAGCATTCTTATCAGAGACTGAAGTGGTCCCAATACAAAAGAGAAAGTTTAAATACTCTAGAGTTTCACAAGGCAATCCTCTGACTATTCCAGTGAATAAAGTGAATTTGGAAAGTTTTTTCTTTGTTTAAATGCCACTTCACAGGAACCATTCTATAGCTTTTCCTCTCATTCTAAAGTGTTTCCCACCAAGGATGTAAGACTCAGCTCAAGAAGTGCCCAAAGCCAGCTTTTGAGCCCCTACTAACAGCCAAGTGCTTTTAGGATGCCATTTGAGCATGGATAAGACAAAAATTATCCCCTTTTTATAGCTGAGTAAATTGAGGCTCGAAAAAGTTAAATAGCCTGCCCAAATCCAGACAGCTAGCCAATGGCCAAGGTCTGTTTACCCCAAAGCTCACTATCTTGCACTAGCGTGTGAACAACCTGCTGATATGCTGACCGTTCCAGTCTCGTTTTCACCTCAACAGTGACAAAATAAAATAGAATCTCTCCAGACACTTCTGTTCTCTCTTACAAGATGAATCCTTACTCTTGATTTGACTTTTTTTGTGGGCATTTTCTTATTATTTAAAATTGAACACTTAACTTTTTTTTCCTCTAAAAACAAAGCCACAATTCCTTAATTAATAGTGCACACACGTTAAGTTTAAAGCTAGGAAAAGTGAGTTACTCAAATGTATAAAGAAACCCACTCTAGTAGTAACTTTCTACTTAGGAACCTACAGTGTTTTCATATCTATCATCTCACTCCTTACAGCATCTTTCTAGAAAATCTAATTACCACATTTCATGATTAGTTATAGGGTCCAAACACTGCTATTTCTAAACTAGCTTATCCAAAGGACCTGCAGGAGGAGAGAAAAATTTATCTCATTGTACTAGCCTCAGCATAGGTTTTTCCTAAGTAAAAACAGAACTGAAGGATAGCAGATGTTCTAGCAGAATATACTTCTAACCCACAACTATAGCCCAGTGGCTTTTCACAAAGTGTTTCTTTCCATTCTCACACTGCTGCCTGATCACTCCTTTCCCTCAAAGAAATTTTGGACAGATTTTAGAATCATGATCCAGTGAATTTCTACATCATTCTTACAGCTTATAATGTGTACACACCTGTGCACACATGCCTATTTATTTACTTACTTGTTTATTTATTAGAAAAGCTACAACAATATGTCTTTCCTTACTAAAGCCTGGTGATTATGCAAGCCCAGGCAAGAAGAATTTGTGTCATTTTCACTGGGGTTCCACAAGCTTTGACATTCTCACAATTTTATTTTCTTAAAAACTAGTGAGTAACTAGTTTTCTGTAACAGTTATACAGAATAAAAAAAGTATTGCTATCCACGCCTTTAAACATAACTAGACTAGTAATTAGACTCTGAATTTGATAATGAAATTATCCTCAGGAGGTTTCACAGATACTCATCTCATTCAACATGTCCTTAGCCAGCTCAAGCATAAATTTTCATGGCATTTAATAGATATTCATTGCAACAAGGGAAAAGGGATAGAAAGAGATACCTTCAAAGTCTCAAAAATAAAATAACACTAAGATCTACCCAAAATGCCAGTTGTCGCCCCACTGTTACGGCTCAAAATTACCTGGAATAAGAGGCCTTGTTATGGTGTCCAAAGGTCCCCATTTACTACCCCAAAGCCTGGTTAACTACACCTTTGTACAGGTTATCATATGAGTAAATAATAGATTTCCACCACTCGTCATTCTATCTTGTTATCATGCAGAAGATCACATCAATGCAAATTGCGCACACTGATAGCAACTCAGCAAGTAATGTTTGCTGTCACTATGAAACACATATTCCATCCATTCGCCAAAAAGCTGTCCCTGTGATTAAAAAGGATTCTTAGAGAAAGGAATGTAATCCAAATTGGAAATGAGAACCATCATTGAGTTGCCAACTTTTCTCTTAGATGAGAAAGATAGTTCAGATGGATCTTTATTTCTTGTTTTCCAAACACCTACCAAATAGGACAGCAGGAGAAGCTGCACAGAGGCCTCACAAGAGGGTACAAAACTTCCCTAATTTGTATTTATCATTGTGATTATCACCAATGAGTTCACCAGCAATATACAACTCCTCTCTGAATATAACAAGCTGTGCTGGGCAGAGCCCTGTCCATTTTCCTAAGACATGTATTAGTTAGTTTGCTAGAGCTGCCTAACAAAGTACTACAGATAATGTGGCTTACACAGCAGAAATGTGTTGTCTCATAGTTATGGAGGCTAGAAATCTAAAATCAAGGTGTCAGCAGGGTTGGTTCCATCTGAGGGCTGTGAGGGAAGTATCTGTTCCAGGCCCCTTTCCTTGGCTTGTAGATGGCTGTATTCTCCCTCTGTCTCTTCACATTTTCCTACCTCTATGTGCATCTCCATGTCCAAGTTTCCCCTTTTTATAAGGACACCAGTCATGTTGGGTTAGGGCCCACCCTACTGACCTCGTTTTCATTTGATTATCTCTATAAAGATTCTATCTCCACATAAGGTCACATGCTGGGGGTTAGTACTTCAAACTATGAATCTGGAGTAGATACAATTCAACCAAGACATTACTACCTAAATATCACATACAGTTTAGGAGAACTGTGCCACATTTTATCAGTAAGTTACTTGGATCATCACCAAATTTTAATAAGAGGCTGGTGCAGATACAGGAGATCCAAATAGCAGAAGCGCCCAAATTCTGCCCTCAAAAGCAAACCAATCTAATTGAAAAATTGGACACAAACACAAAATAACAATATGGTGTGCTTGTGATGAATAGTAAGATAGAATTTTACAAACTGAATTACATCCTTCCATTTCCTCCCTTCCTCCCTTCCTCCCTTCCTCCCTTCCTCCCTCCCTTCCTCCCTCCCTTCCTCCCTTCTTCCCTTTCTCCCTTTTTCTCTCTCTCCCTCCCTTCCTCCCTTCTTCCCTTTCTCTCTCTCTCCCTCCCTTCCTTCCTTCCTTTCTTCCTTTCTTTCTTTCTTTTTACATTTTGGATCCTCTCATCTTTATTTTTTTCAACCCCCAGAGGCTCTTCACAGTCTCTGGTCCCCTCTCCAGGCTGGTTCAAGCCCTTTCCCAGAGCACCACCTTGGATCATATAGTTGCTCAATACACTTCCATTTCCTTTAGATTTTCATTGTACATTCACCAGTGCAACCAAACTTGACTTGTCTGAGCAACCACAGCAGGAATCGCAGCCATCACTTAATCAGAATGAGTAGAGGCCAAATACAAACAGAAAAAACACCTGGAAATTGCTTTTAGGTGTAATAGGCCAGCATCAGAGCTCAATGTACAATAATGTATTGACAGAACCTTTCTGTCTGGTTTACTTGCTCTGGATGCCAGTTTCTATACTTGTGCTAGCAAGTAGCACAACTGCCGGCTGTTATTCGGGTCACTTTATTTGGTTTTCCCAACACTGAGACGTGTATTGTAAGTCTATAAATGAGGACAATGAAGCTCAGGACCCCTTAGTTGACGTGGGCAAGGTTATACCATAACTTGGCACTAAAAGTAGGTCTAGATCTTGGGTTCTTTCTGCTCTCCCCACTACTCTGCTTCTCATAAAGTGGGCAAGGACTGCAAACCTTTGCGTGGGTAGGTTTGTTTCGTGCAGTTTGTCAGCTAATCCGCACCTGACCCAGGCAGCTGCTTCGTAAATGTGTTTTGTGGGCCACGAGGCCTATCAGTGTAGGGTTGTGAGTGAATCAATAAAAAGAACTCAAAATGAATGTTCTACCAATTCTGGGTCAAGAGCTATCTACCTACCTTCTTACATGAAAAATGGGTTTTTATTAATATTATAGACAGACAACTTTAAAAAAAGCCAAACAAACAAACAAACAAAAAGACATTCTTTGGAACTACTTCTGTTCCCACAGTCTTGATACTGTGTTTACAGATCTGTTACTACAGTTTCATGCACTCCCATGGCATGTTCCTACTTGTATCATTCTTGTTCCTACTGACTATAAGGAGTAGACAGAGAATCACTGCAGCTGTGGAGGAGAGAGAGAAATACAATAGAACAGTCATTGGAGTAATTGAGCTTACACAGTGGTGATTCTCAAACCAAGGAGTCCTGTCCCTAAGGAGACCTCAGAGTCACGTGGCATGATAGATTATGTCCCAGGAAGATGACAATGACCCCTCACATCCCCATGCTCTTTCACTAATATAATTGTGCCCTCTTCTCATTAAGAGATGGGTGTCTATTCCCCCCCCCCCCCCCCACTTAAAGTTGGGCTGGCCCTCTGACTTATTTTGACTTTGATGCTTTTTCATTTTTTGGATTTATGTCTTAGGAGAACTTACAACCTCTGTTTTTTCCTTCTTGGAAGCCAAACACCACGTAAAGAAGCTGGGGTGAATGATGAATTACCGTGTGGACAGGGAATGTTCCCAGGCTCCAAAGCATCCTCAGCAAGTCCCCAGACATAATGGTGTGGGTAAAGCCAGCTTGGACCTCTCACCCAGCCGGGCTGCCAGCTGAATGCAGCAACCTGAGTGAGCCCAGAGAAGACTAGTAGAAGAACCACTGTGCCAACCCACACAATCTTGAGAAATTAAATGGTTGTTGTGTGAAACCACTCAATTTGAGGTTGGTTTGTTACAGAAATAAATACTGGAAACACCTAAAGCTTTTCTGAAGTAATCATGCATTCTTATCTTCCCCCCTTGGACTCTGATGCACTACTTATCCTCCCAGGAACTTTAGATTTATCTGATAGAATCAATAATATGACCTTTCCTTGCACTCCATTTGTTCAACTGAGGATAATTAGCCATGGTACAAACCAGCTTGTGGTTAAATGCTATAATTTAGGGACACAAGAATTTTGTACTTCATCGGAAGTACATCCACCCTTGTCAAAAAAATTGAGAATTTCTGCTTTATAGAACCATTGAAAATGATTCCCATTCAACAACAACAAAAAATAAACAACCTGATTTTTAAAATAGGCAAAAGACTTGAATAGACATTTCTCCAAAGAACATATATAAATGGCCAACAAGCACATGAAAAGATGCGTAACATCACTAATCATTAGGGAAATGCACATTAAAGCCATCATGAAATACCACCTCATACCCATTAAGATGGCTACTATCAAAATCCAAACAGAAAATAACAAGTGTTGACAGGATGTGGAAAAACTGGAACACTTGTGTATAGTTAGTTGGTGGGAATGTAAAATGATGTAACCACTGTGGAAAACAATATGGTAGTTCCTCAAAAAATTAAATACAGAAGTTCCATATGCTCCAGCAATTCTACTCCTGGGTATATATCCAGAAAAAAAAAATAAAAACACTGATTTGAACAGATAGCTGCCTCCACAACATTCACAGCAGCACTGTTTGCAATAGCCAAGGTACGGAAGCAACCCAAGTGCCCATCAACAGATGAATGGATAAAGAAGATGTGATGTGTGTATGTGTATATATATATATATAAAGAATGTGCTCCGTATATTGAGATCAGTCTATTCTCAATCACATTGGAGAAATGAGGTCTAGATTAAACTGAAGAATGAATAAAAGATCAATCTCTGCCCTAAATGAGCTCAAAGTTTGAGAAGGAATTGCTCTGGTGACTGTCCAACATAATAGGTGTGGAAATAGTGACATGTACAGAAAGCCATGGGAATACAAAGAAGGGAGCTGACCCAGGGAATCAAAGAAGGCCTAAGAGATGATAGCTGGGTTTTATTTTTAACAATCATGTTAAGCCATTAAGAAAATGCAACTTAAAACTTTGAGACACGACTTCACACCCACTAGAATGGCTAATAAAAAAGAAAGATAATACAAGTGTTGGTGAAGAAATAGAGAAACTGGGATGCTTGTACACTGCTGGTGGGAATTTTAAATGATGCAGAGGTTTTAGAAACAGTTTGGCAGTTCCTCAAAAAGTTAAGCATAGAGTTACCACATGACACAGTAATATCACTTGTATGTATACAACAAAGAGAAGTGAAAACACAAGTCCACACGAAAACCTGTATACAAATGTTAATAATAGCCCCAAAATGATAACAACCCAAATGCCCCTCAACAGATGAATGGATAAATAAAATGTGATGTCCATACAATGGGATATTATTGGATAATAAAATGAAGTACTGATACATACTATAATACGGATGAACCTTGAAAATATGCAAAGTGAAAAAGGTAAATCACAAAATGCCGCATACTGAATGATTCTGTTTATATGAAATGCGCATA
This sequence comes from Camelus bactrianus, assembly GCF_048773025.1. Taxonomy (NCBI): domain Eukaryota; kingdom Metazoa; phylum Chordata; class Mammalia; order Artiodactyla; family Camelidae; genus Camelus; species Camelus bactrianus. The sequence goes on from NC_133539.1 coordinate 102,046,504, forward strand.
ACAGGCAAATCTATAGAGACAGAAAGTAGGTTAGTGGTTGCCAAGAACTGGTGAGAGGAAAAATGGAGAAATATTGCTAGTGGATATGATGTTTCCTTTTGGAGTGATGAAAGTTTTCTAAAATCGATTATGGATATATTAAAGGCTACTGAATTGAACACTTTAAATAGGTAGATTTTATGAAATGTGAATTATATCTCAACATAGATATACAAAAGCTTTGAAGGGAATATGACAAAATCCTAGTATTTCTTAATCCTTCTAGGGGTGTGGGAGTAAGTTTAAGTGCATGAGAGGACAGCACGGAAAGGGAACTCCAGGATAGAGAAGAACGTGGTCCAAGGCATGGATGTATTAAACGCCACGAGCTGAGATTGGAAAGGGGTTTGCATCTTTGGAATTTGCATCAAAATCTGAGTCTGTCCTGAAGGTAACTGAGAATAATGAATTAATTATAACAAAGAGAGTGGGTCATGTTTTAGGAATATATGTGGCCATGTAGAGTGAACTGCTGAGGTAGTTAGTGACTGGAGACAAGAGAGACCAGTTGGCTGTAATCATCTGCATGAGAACTGTCAAGGACCTGACACACTGTGATAGTAGTGGAGATGAACAAGAAGGAAAATATTTGAAAGCTAATTACAAAAAATTGAAGACTTAAAAAGTCACTTACTATGCTAAGATTTTTAGGTTGGGAGATAAGGTAGATGCTGATACCAGTTTTAACTTTTATAGTAAAACCCAGCAACTTTGGGAGGCAGTGTCCATTAAAATGCATCAGTAGGACCTCCTGCTGCAGGGGCATAAGGACTGAAGGCTCAGGTGCTCTGAATCCACCACTGTGTCAGCACCAAGGCCACACTTCCCCAGGCTGCTCTCAGCCAACGACTGGTGTGGTAGGACTACTAAGGCAGGTCCCTTCCTGCAAAATGTGGCCCTCTTCTGGGAGACAAATTTGACTCCAGGACTTCTTGCTAAATTCTTAGAACCACACTGCAGCGTGAGGCTCCACCTACCAGTCCTCTTTCCTTCCCTCTCTCCTTCACCAAGGCCAGTCCCCCGTGGGTCTTACAGCTCTCTCAGCCTCTTCCAGCTCCCTCCCACTTTTCCCCTACACGTTGCCATAAACTGAATGTTTATGCCCCCACATCCATATGTTGAAATACTAACCCCAAATGTGATGGTATTAGAAGGCAAGACCTTTGTGGGTAGGAGTGTCTAAACCACTCTGGCTCCATTTGTCAGCTCCATCTAAGACCCACAGTCCTACGCTCTCTCCTCGCGGTGTAACTGAGCTTTAGCCTACTCACAAGGAATGTGCCCAAGCCAGATAAGTTTCCCATCAACTTTTACCCTTGCCTTCATCTGATATGAAAACTGGAAGAGTGCCTTTTTCTGATACAGGAGGTTAATGGTCATTGAGTCCGTTGAGGGGAAAGAAAAAAAGCCTGGGTCCAGTTGGTGCAGACAAGCTTTTCACTCGGTAGTCAGATTCTGTTTAGCTTTGGCCCCTTTCAGCCACACTGTATGCCCTTCAGTGGTCAGAAGGCAGATGCGAATGCCTCTGGATCTTCTGCCTGCCCACCTGATCCTTCCTACTTGTATGTAACTTACCCACAACTTCATAGTTGCACTTAATGGAGTTGCACACTTAGTCTTTTGGTCTCAAAATTCCTTCTCCATCTCCCAACAGCATGATTAGATCATGAGGGCGGAGCCTTCATGAATGGGATTAGTGCTGTTGTAAAAGAAAACCCCAGGGACCTCCATCACTCCTCCCACCATGTGACAATACAGTGAAAAGACAGCCATCCACAACCCTTACCAGGAGAGGCTCCTTACCAGAACCCAACCACGCTGGCCACCTGACCTCAGACTTCCAGCCCTCAGAACTCTAATAAACCCTGCTTCTCATGTCTGTAGTATTCTCACACTGACTAAGACAGAAATTGGCACTGAGAAGTGGGGGTGCTCCTGAAACAAATACCTGAAAATGTGGAAGCAGCTTCAGAACAGGGTAACAGGGAGAATCTGGAAGAGCTCTGAGGTGCATGCTAGAAAGAGCTTTCATTGTCGCAAGCAGGCTGTTGAGAGCAATGGTGCCGGGAGCTCACAAAGGAGAGGTGAGCTGCAGGGGAGCCTCAGTCTTCCTGGAGATCACCTACTAACCAGGAACAGGGTGTTGGCAGTAAGGTGGACAGTCAAGGCTATCCAAATGAGGTGTCAGACAGAAGTGAGGGATATGTTATTGGACAATGGATAAAATGCAATCCTTGTTATAAAATGGCAAAGAACTTGGCTGAATTGTGGAAGGTAGGACTTGTGAGAGATGAAATCAGATATTTAGTCGAAGTGATTTCTAAGCAAAGTGTTGAAGGCACAGTTTGGCTCCCCTGACTGCTTATAGTAAAATGTGATGAAGGAGAAATGACTAAAAAACAGAATTGTTAAGCAAAAAGAAACTAAATCTTAGAGATTTGGTAAACTCTCAGGTGTTTGGATATTGCAAAACAAGAGAGCGTGTTAGGCAGCTGACTAGGGTGCAGTCAAGTGACCATTTGATAAAGAGATTAGTCTTAGTATGAACCATGGACCTAGTCTGTCTCAATAGAAACCAGGTACTATTCTCCAAGTCAGTGGAAGAATGACCTCAAAGATAATTCAGAGAGCATCAGAGCTGCAGGTCTACCACAAGCCCAAAGTGCAAGGGTGGTGGGGGGCAGTGATGCATGAAGGGCCAAGTGGTTTCAAAGTCAAAAGACTGATGCCTGGGGGTCCCGATGCAGCACAAGCTGCTTTGGCTGCCCCTCTGGAGAGCACAGGCAGCAAATCTGGGCAGCCTCCACATGGGCCTCAGGAATATGGTTGCCTCCACCTGGATTTCAAAGACTCTCTAGCAGAGCCTCTGGCACAGGACCCCAAGCTGCGAGAGCCCCAGGGTCTGGACAGGGAGCTGCTGGAGGGCCTGCCTACTGAGCCTGGGGTGGCATTGCCGCCATAGTGGGCCTCAAGGATTGAGCCGATGAGAAATATTCACAAACTTTTAAGGTCTCATGGAGTTTGCCACGGAGTTTAGACTGACTTGGAATCAGTCGCCCCGCTCTTTTTTCCTGTTTCTTCCTCTTGGAATGGAAATGTCTGTCCTATGCCAGCTCCATCATTATAGTTTGCTTTACTTTAGGTTTTATTTTGTTTTTTAATTTTTCCCCCAATGGAGGCACTGGGGATTGAACCCAGAATCTTGCACACGTCAAGCACGTGCCCTACCACTGAGCTATACCCACCATCCCCCAACCATTGTATTTTGGAAGCACATAACTTGCTTGGTTTCACAGACTCACAGCTGGGTAATTGGCTTTTCAGGTTGAGTTGTAAATTTGAGTCTCACCCGTATCTGATTTAGATGATATTCAGACGAGACTTTGAACTTTATACTTTAGTTGATGCTGGACCAGGGCTGTTGAGATGGAATGAATGTATTTTCCATGGACATGAATTTTGGGGGGCCAGCAGTGGAATGCTACAGATGAAATAGTTATGTAGCTCCAAAATTCATATGTAGAAATCTTAACCCCACAATGTGATGACGTATTAGGAAGTAGGGGCCTTTGAAAGATGATTAGGTCATAAGGGCAAAGCTCTCACGAATGGGATCAGTGGTCTTATACAAGAGAACCCAGAGAGTTCCCTTTGCCTCCACAGTGATTTGAGGACAGTGAGAAGTAAGTCATCTATGAGCCAGGAAGTGGGCCTTCACCAGATACCAACTCTGTCAGCACTCTGATATAAACTTCCCAGCCTCCAGAACTGAGAAATAAATTTCTGTTGTTTATAATTCACCTAGTCTATGGTATTCTGTTATGGCAGCTCAAAGGGGCTAAAACACAGGTGATTCCTTCAAAAAATTTCTTGCAATCTAATCCCATCTTGGTATCTGCTTCTCAGAAGATCCAAAATAATAAATGGGGGAAAAGAGGTGAAAATAACACTCCTTATTCCTTTAGCCTAGTTTCCTTTTTTAATTAAAATTAAATATTAATGCAACAAACATTTTTGAGCACCTATACATACAATGATCTACAGAGAAACAAATCAAATACCATGAAAAATTTCTTGGTTTTAGTTGTTTCCAAGGTTCTATGGTTTTGTTTTACATATTAATGACCTGGCCTTGGTTCAGTACACTTTTTATATTATAGAGAAATACTGATTATCATATAAAAAAAATTGTATAATATTAAGGGAACAAAAACAAAGTTAAAACTTTAAGGTTGCCCCAACTATTTTAAATGTATTTATGTACAAAGAGAGAGAAAAGACAAAAAACAAACAAACAAACAAACAAACAAACAAAAAAAAACCAAAAAAAAAAACCAGTTCCCAAAGGTCTGAAAGGTAGAAATTATGAATTACAGGTTAGAATTATGAGTTATTTTCCTTGTTTACTCTTTTCTTTATATAGTTTTAAATTATCCAAAATTTCTTCAATAAACGTTTTGGTAATGAGCAAGATTTCTATGTCTTGAGGTTACCTAAAGAAAGAACTAAATTGGTTGAGGCAGATAAGAAAATGCTATTTTCTAGTTTCAGAGACCTTGGCTAGACTCTTTTAGTGTGTTGCCATGGAAATTAAAATAAAAATAAAAATTGCTATAATTTTTTTTATATCTAGAAAGATCCATACATAGTGTTGAATCTCCTAGATTATCAGAATCATCCCTCTCTGCAGTTTGATGCAGATGTTTTCATGTCTTGTTAAAACCAGGTTTGAGAGCTCACCCCTACGAACTATGCTAAAAACTCTGAGAAACTACTCTTTTAAATACAAAAATAAATACCCTCCAATGCTCATTAACACTGAAAGGATTTAAATTCAACATAATTCTCAAAAGAAAATGTAGGGACAGCAATGTCTGTGCCTGAGGTGCATTTCAGTTCCCTTTCCACCATACCCTCACTGTTTTTTCTTCTTGGTATGTTTAATACAAACTCTTCTCTTCACCCTGGCTCCTTTTTTTTTTTTTTTGCCCACAGCTAGAAAGTCTGAAGTGGCACAAGCCTGTACCTTAAAGATAAAAAGGAAAGGACATTACACTTTTATCCTTGGGAGATTTCATTTTGCTTGCTCCATTATGTCTACAGAAAGCTAGTCTTTCAATATTTGTGCCATTCAATTTCTCAACCAGAATCCAGTCAAGAATCCAGTCAAGAACAAAATATAACTCTTGCGAACACCCTGAACAACCATTCAAATAGAACTCCAGATTGAAAGACCTACCAGATATAGAAAAATGAAGATTACCATTCAAGAAGTTTGGAGCACAAAAAGTCATCAAAGTATAAGAAACAATAGCATTATTAGAAATACGGAATCATTTTCCTTTCTTTAAGAAGACAAATCTCATTGCTTAAAAGACTACACAGTATCAGTTTGAAATACAGAGTTCTGACCAAAATCTCCTGCTTTAATCTCTTGCTATAACAGACTGAGCCAAGATTGGTGCGTCCAGGCAACTATCAGAGAATGATAGTTGATGAGAGCCATTCAATTTTGTGAGAATGCTGAGAAGGGAAATAAGTTTGAAAAATACAGAGTCTATTTTGGAGGAAACAGAGTAATTTTTTATGCATTGCTATGAATTTGACTAGTGTTCCCAATCTCAAATTAGTGTGTTAAAAAAAAAAAGCAAATGTTTTAATTACATAAAACCAACAGGACTTGAAATATAAGCAATCTCATTTCACAATATAGAGCAACAATGGCAAAAATAAAGTAGTTCACTATTATGAGGTTCTATATTACTTACTTACATGTAATGTAACAATAGTAGGCTGAGAATTAAAGAAAGTCAAATTCTAATCTCAGATTCACCCTCTACTAAGCTGTACTAATTAGAGCAAGCAAACTGAACTTTCTTATCTGTTTCCTCATCTACAAAATGGGTTGAGTAATACCTGCTCTGTCATCCTCAAGGAATTACTTGAGATTTGAACATGAAAATGGCATAAAAGTGCTTTAAACATCATGAAGCATTACTCAGATTAAAAATGATTATTACTTCCAGCTACAGCAAATTATTAATGTATAGCACATGGGAAAGATGGCAAAGTGAATTCCTACTTCATTAGCAATGTTAGACAGAATGCTCTTTCTCTCTCTCTCTCTCTCTCTCTCACACACACACACACACACACCATTCCTTATCAAAGCCAGCTCTGAAGAGCAACTTGGGTGATAAAAGGAAGAATAATATTTAAGAGCAAATTAAAGATATTCTTTAACTCATTAAAGAAAAATTCTGTGTTTTATGTTCTTAGCATTTAGTATTATTTAAGTAGGTAAAATATTCCTTTCTTATTAAATATGCATAAGTGAGAAAAAGTAATAAGATTAAAACTCTACCTCATACCACTCACCAAAATAAAATCTACATGATAAAAGAACAGACTTTTTTAAAAATTTAAACCAACCAGAAAAAAATAGGTGCTCAATCTCTTACATGAAGAGGAAAACTTTCTAAGCATAAGAGCCAAAGTAAAAATCATAAAATAAATTATGGATAAAATTTAATAATAAAAAACTTCATGTATATCAAAATAATATCATAAAAAAATTAAAAGGCAAATGACAAACTGGGGAACTATCTATGTTAGCAATGGATTGATATTCTTAACATATAAAGAACTCAAAATCAATTAATATAAAGTAAATATTACAATAAAAAATTTTAAATAATAAGAAAAAAAAACAACCCAATCCAAAAATGGGCAGAAGATCTAAACAAGTAATTCTCAAATGAAGACATACAAATGATCAATAGGCACATGAAAAAATACTCAGTATCACTAATTATCAAAGAAATGCAAATAAAAACTATGATGAGGTATCACCTCACACCAGTCAGAATGGCCATCATTCAAAAGTCCACAAATGACAAATGCTGGAGAGGATGTGGAGAAAAGGGAACCCTCCTACACTGCTGGTGGGAATGCAGTTTGGTGCAGCCACTATGGAAAACAGTATGGAGATTCCTCAAAAGACTAGGAATAGACTTACCATATGACCCAGGAATCCTGCTCCTGCACGTATATCCAGAAGGAACCCTACTTCAAAACGACACCTGCACCCCAATGTTCATAGCAGCACTATTTACAATAGCCAAGACATGGAAATGGCCTAAATGTCCATCAACAGATGACTGGATAAAGAAGATGTGGTATATTTATACAATGGAATACTGTTCAGCCATAAAAAATGAAAACATAACGCCATTTGCAGCAACATGGATGTTCTTGGAGAATGTCACTCTAAGTGAAGTAAGCCAGAAAGAGAAAGAAAAATACCATATGAGATCGCTCATATGTGGAGTCTAAAAAAAAAAAAAAAGAACATAAATACAAAACAGAAATAGTTTCATAGACATAGAATACAAACTTGTGGTTGCCAAGGGGTGGGGGTGGGAAGGGATAGACTGGGATTTCAAAATTTGTAGATACTGACATGCATATGCACAATAGAGCAACAAGATTATACTGTATAGCACAGGGAAATATATACAAGATCTTGTGGTAGCTCACAGTGAAAAAAAATGTGACAATGAATATATGTATGTTCATGTATAACTGAAAAATTGTGCTCTACACTGGAATTTGACACAACATTGTAAAATGACTTTAACTCAATAAAAAAAGTTAAGAAATTTGATATGACAGTTCACAAAAGAATAAATATAGTCAATAAACATTCTTTAAGGTCAATTTTCACCACAACAAAAGCTGTTAATTAAAATAAAGCATAATCATTTTTCTCCCAGCAACTTGAAGGTTTCAGGAAGACCCATACAACTATAAATGGCTGAGGAGAATTTAATTTGTTATAGCATTTCTGAAAGGTCATTTGGTCATATAAATTATTTCACTTGTTTAAGATAAATTTGCTGAATGCCAATAAAAGTCAGATACTCTAACACAGACTAGAGAAAGAACAAGACATGTGAAATTCCCCTTATAATCTGGTGAGGGAAACTGGCATTAAATTGTTGTACAAATAGCTATAGTAATGTAGTCACATGTGAGGTGATGACTGGAAGAAGGAAATGCACTTGAGATCTGTTTTGGATATAGAATTCACAGACCTTGATGTGAGGTATTCGCTATCAAGAACAGGTTCTAGCATGAGCAAGTGATCAACTACGCAACTGGGTAGATGGTGGCTCTTTCACAGGCTGGGAGGGGGAAAAGGAGAGCAGGTCCAAAGACGTTAGGTTTGACATGCCTGGGAGACATCCAAAGACGTGAGGAAACAGGTCAGAAAAAAGATCTGCATGGAAAATATAAACTAGTGGATTGTCAACATGGGGTTTACTATATTTAAGCCATGAGAGTAGAGAAGATAGGCAAAGGAAAGTGAACAGAGGGAGAAAGGGATGTTGCTGTTGAAACTGCTGAATTACGGAGAAAAAAGAATGTGGGTGCAACACTTCTGAGACATCAGGTAAATACAAGAATGAAAAGTATCCTTGGGATTTTGCAGCCTGGAGATCACTGGAATTTTAGTGAAACAGTTTCAATCACTCTATTTCTAGGAATTTACTCTAATGAAAAAATTAGAGGAGCACAGAAAACATTAAATAAAAAGGTATCACAGAATTCTATACAATAGAAAAATGCAGAAAATAATCTAAATGACTGAAAATAATTGGTTAATGTTTCTTCTATAAATAGAATGCTATTAAGTCATTCAAAATGTTTTCAGGATAAAATGTTAATTTTTAAAAAGCAGAATACAAAAATATACAGCATGATTTTAAATTTTGTAAAAAAAAATCACAAATATAGAATACCACATAAAGTATATTTAAAGACAATATATTAAATCCATCTCTGTGTAAAGTTATGGATGATTTCTATCATGTTCTAAAAAGTCTTCTCAACATTTCTACTATGACTGTGTATAACTTTAATAGAGAAGAAACTATAAATTACTTGCATATTTTAATAAGAGGTTGCCTAGACACCTCTGAGCACCCAAGAGTTTTTAGTGATATTAAAACCATTTTTCACAATTCAAATATGTTTAAAATGATGTGTCTGAACAATTCAAGTTTCTTTATTTTTATAAAGTTGGAAAATATTGATCCAAAATTTTTTTATGTCAAAAATCCAGAAATAGCAAAATTAAAACTATCAAATCAATAAATAATACTTAGTAAGCTTATTGTGCACATAATAACAATTTGCAAACTGGAAACTTTCCAAATTCCAAGATTGATATGAAGCTCAGGGGCATGAAGTTATAGGATGGCTTATAAAGTGAAAATGAGAAAGTTGTTACCTTTTACAGTGATTGGTTATTACAGTGAAGGTTTTCAGACAGCAGAGTATTGGTTAAAAGTGATTATCTCATACCATTTTAAGGAATCTGACTTGTTGCTTTTAAGATTGTCAGAAGCATTTACAAGAAATAACCTAAGTTAAGTTTCACTTATGTTCATGAGACAAGGTAAATTTAGTTTTGCTTACATGGCTTAAATGGTTTTGTCTGCTCAGGGAATTCTCAAGTCCAGTCTCCACTTTGTATCTACCACATAAAATAAATTTAGGTTACAGGGAAGAGACGGGAGAGAAAATATGACCCATGACACAATCAAGGAGGAATACTAGAAAATAATTTCCAAAGTTTCTTACAAGTACTAAACCCTAGGCTCAGGAAAGCAAGCCCCTTGCAAGAAGAGTTGCAAAGAGAGATGGTGTAGCCTCACTTCTAAAGCCAAGATACCTGCAACTCTATTTTCTCACCTAATTCTGCTGCTGAAACTTCTAACTAGATGAAAAAGAGATCCAAAACTCCCACCCAAAACTTAAATTTCCAGATCACTTTCTTTCTAAAGTGGTATAAATGAAACTAAAAACAACCACAGAAAGAAAAGGACAATAATTGATCTAGACTCTTGGTTTCAAAACTCAACGATCAAATCCATTTCCCATCAAAATGACACTTGGGGAGGAGGTTTAGAGATTTAGATAATAGCTTCCAGCTAAAAAACAAAAAAGCAATGGAGTGGATTTTGAATGGGTCATTGAGTTTCTGGCCTGGAGCAAGTCACTCCACTTAAAAAAAAAAAAAAAAGTCTGTTTCTCACAATGCTACCATGCTTTTGAAATCAAAATAGAAAATTTGTAATAAAAGACAATACCTACTAGCAAAAAATCAAAACTCTCTAGCACTACTTAGTATAACAGAAACATCTTGTTTCTATGTCAATCTATCTTAACCTAAGGTTAGCCTTTTTTTAATCTGCTTTACTTGCTTCAAAAGAAATTCTGCATTGAAACAAAGAACTTAAAATAATTCACATTATAAGTTCATCTTTAATAACGTTCATCATAAAGACTAACAAGGAAAATCAGCTTTTTAATGGAAAGCAGACATTAGCACAACCAAGTTTGTAATGTGCGAATATCTTGCTTGGTCATCTTACTGCCTCCCTTATTAAAAGCCTGTCAGCTTTTACTTATACTTGACTTTCTGCCTCAACTCTTAAGAGATATTAAATATCTACCTTCCATTTTGACAGACTTTAATTTTGCTAAATGCCACTTCCAACTTTTAGAGTTTCGGAAGTTTTCATTAAAGTGGAGTGTTAGCAGAGCTTTGTTCAAATAATTTATTCAGCATCTCCTTTTATAACTATGCGCTCAGTTTCCAATAGGCCTCTAAATTACATCTGCAATGTATGATAACCTTTTCAACAGACAAAATTGCTTATTTTCTACATAATGGTTAATTTCAACCATAGTCATGCAAGGACTTCTCTGATTTTAGGAGACTATGCCAACTTATTAAATCCAAAAGAATTTTTTCTTCTTATTCAAGAGCTGATACATATTTTATACTTTGGTTTGACATCAAAGAGGTAGAATATTTAATTTATTATTTCATTTTACTTGCTCCCTAAACCTAGACTAGGCTCAAATGCAGACCAACAGGATTTCTAAACACAAATGCCTGCCAATGTCAAGAAAGTTGAGCATCTACGAGAAAAGCAGAACTGCACTGCACTGTGAGAGGCTATGACCTGTTCAAAGCAGACACCTGCCACTCAGCAACAGCCCACTTTTGCTAGGAGAGAATATAGACCAGATGAAACCAGAGCTTTAGATCCACCAAAAAGGGCCAGAAATTGGGATTTATAAATCCATTAGCAACTAGTGTTAAAAAAAAAAAAAAAAGAACTCTGAGAATTAAATCAAGCCAACAAAAAATGTTGCAGCCCACATCCACCACCATTTTGTTACTTCTGATGTAGGAAATCCCCGCATGAAGTGAAATTCCCTCTGTACCTGCTCCTTTAAAGGTTTAAGTTATACTGTTTAAATGTGATTATACTATCTGAAAGGAAAAAAAAAATAGCAGTTATCATACTGCCTTAGTTCATAAAATCAGAAAGAATTAATCTAAAACTAACAGAAATGAAACCCAAAACAGCTAGATTTTGATGACGGAAATGAAGGGGAGAGCCTGGTTGAGAAAGCTGCAATGAACTATGGCACGGGAAAACCCAGATGTAGATGAAGCAATGGTCGGGGATCTGTTTATGCAAATGGAGCCTGTGACCTGCGCTGAGGCGGCTTTGACGACCTAGAGGCTCTGCAAGAGTCCCTGGTATTCGGGACGAGGCTGCAAAGTGTCATTGATTTCTAAAAGTTGGAGGAGGCCAGCTCTGTTTTAAACAAGTATTGTCGACTGGCAACTTAGTGTAATAAGTCCCTAATCAATTAAACTACTAAGTACCGTATAGGGGGAAAGTTGCTAACTTTTTTTTCAATCCACTATGTTAAAATTAAGTATTATGCAAAGCACTCGAACATTTAAGAACCATATTATTAAACCATCACCAAGTCTTGGCAACCAGGACACAACAAGGAATCAAAACAAAAGGGTAATTATGATAGTACAGCAGCTGGTATTTTTTTGCAGCCAATTTGTTGAGAGGTGCTGGGTAGCAAACTGTAAAGTTCTCATAGGATTGAAAAGAGAGCCAAATAGTGAGGTATGTGCACTGCCAGGTTCTAAATTATATATCCCAAGTACCACAAAGCCAAAACATCTCACATTTCCATTACCTCTATTCTGACCACTTTAACTCTTTTGTTTCTTCTGACAAAGTACAATATTCTCATGACTCTTCATTATGACACTTACCATAAACTGGCTGGTGCTGTTTAATTGTCTTCACTTAAACACTGGAGGACAGGGAAAGGTTATTTTATTATCACTAACACATCTAGCAGGGTCCCTGGTAGAGAATACCGGCTCCATAAACTGACATGAATCCGACTGGTGGTGGTGCTTCCCTAATGCATCCTGGCAGCTCCCTTTTCTTCAGCTATTCCCCAGGGAACATCTGCTCTACCTTCTTATCTGGCTCTGCTGCCAGCCTTATCGAGAACGGTCTCAGCTCTCCCAACAGAATCTGTCATCCAGAAACTGTTTACCAAGTTTGCTTTTCGTAATACCCTTAAGCAGGCTCTAACCCGTGTCTTGGTATTGAGAATGGTCTCTTAAAAACTAGTTTCCCTTCACATTTTAAAAATTATTCCTGATACAAAATTCTCCCAATCTCTTATAAAACCTAGTAACTATGAAAACTGTCCTAATGTACTCAATAATTCCTAAAGCTTTATGATGATAAAGACTTGAGCTCTGTCACATTTACCTCCTAATTTTCTAGTATTGCAAATTCCTGCCTCTTCAGAACTATTACTTATTTAACTCTCTCTTGGGACATGATTTGGTCCTTAACAGGTATGGACTCTTCTTTCTGGTAGTTCAAAGACACCTTCATCCTTATAGCAATAGACAAGGTTTAATTTCCTTTCTCTCTGCTAAAATACCTGCTAAGATAAATGACATTGCTGAAAAGTGAATCCGATTCAATTCTCCACTGAACATGCCCTTGATAAAAGAAGACCAGCACTTCTTAAACCCCGGTGCGCATATGAATTACTAGGAGATCTGGTTAAATGCCTGTTCTGGATCTTGTATTTCTAAACCCTACCAGATGCTGCTGTTGCTGGTCCACACAGACCATACTCTGAGTACTGAGGATCCAGACAAGGTACCTTTTGAACTCTTCCCCCGATGCTTTTTCAGTTTTCCTTTTCTCCAAAGCACCCACCCAATTGCTGTCCCTACCCTTGGCCACACTGCAGTAACCTGCCCAAGCCTGCTTCCCATGAACTGGCCCACCTCAGTGCCCCATTACTCTTTCATGATTCCCATAGGGACTTGCCCTCGGCAGGCTGCAACACTGCAACAGAAAGCTAGTTGACTGACTCACATGAAATATTAATAGCTGCTTTTTGAGCCATGCTTTATTTTACAACTCTCTACTTGATTCATAGGCAGTGAGAGGAACATTCTAGAGCAAGGGTGGGGGCTTTCTCTGGACTTCTAAAATCCCAACCCATTGATGCTGCCTAAATTCACCTGTGTGGGCTGATTCATTTATGCTCTTGAATGTTATCACTATACTAGAAATTTCCATTATTAGGCACCTCTCAAGTTCACCTGCCTAGAGTGACTCTGATTCTCCTAATTTTCTCCTAACCCCCAGGTTGAGATGCTGTGACAGCCTTACTCGGGAACCGAGACTGTTAAAAATGTTGAAGTGCTTCTGAAATCCTACCAGACTTGGCAATATTACAGGGATGAATCAGGCACAGAAGTATGTTCAACTTTCAGCTGAAATGAGAATGTCTTTATCTAAATTCCATTAAACCTGGCATCTTTCAGAGAGTTCTCCGACAGGAACAAAACTCAAACACAGTGTCTGCAGGCCTGCCAAGTTCCCCTTATCTGAATAACCCTCAATTTAGGACTGGCCTATACCACTGACTTTAGGAAATTACCTGTCACTCCATTTTTGCTTCTTGTGTAATTTAGGTTTTGTTATAGTCAAGTTCAAGTATCATTTACAATATAACATTAAGATTCCTTTACGGTCATTATTTTAACCTCTATAAGCATGCATGCCCATAGATGAGAAAGAAAAGAGATTTTAAAGTTGAAAATTTAAAAATATTGCATGATCAATGGCTCCTGTACCAATGTAGAAGAATAACCAGTCCCCAATTTTAGATGTATTTGTCCCTGAGAAATGTTTTTAAGCAGAGTGGAAGGCTGGGTGCCCTGTAAGCTATTGAATGTGCCCTGTCTCTTTCATAGATTAACCATCAATAGAAACAGAAAGGACAAGTCAAGTCAACAAGAGGTGACCCATATCATTAGGCAAAGGAAAAATAAGAGGATTAGCATGGGAATCAGAGAAAGGAGAATATTTGTCTAGGATTTCCTCCTTAACCCACTAGCATGATTCTGATTACAGCTCCTATATTTGCTTCTTTAAACAAAGATTACCCTAATTATCCTAACGATTTTTTCAACAATTACTTAGAAAAGCACTGCCTCGCTTTCCCAATTAGGCAGACAAAAATTGGATCTGATTTTACAGTACTGACAGAATGAACTCAGCCACAACCTAGGGTCAGCAGAGCAAAGTATTGACAGGCACAGACGGAGAGCCTCCTCTCCTGAACTCCTAAAGGCACATGATGTGTTTTCTAGCATTTCTGATTTTGGAACTCACCCTTACCCTCTTGAGTACCAAAAAAGTTGCCCCTAAAAATCTGAAAGGGCATATACTGGGCAAACAGAGCAATGTGAAGGTCTTTCTATAACTTTGAATATGTCTAAAGCTGAACAGCCTTAAAAGCTGCTATGGTCAGTCTCACAAAATCCCCATCACCTATGTGACTTTGATTTATCAAGGAAACTCCCAGCTAACTTTTAGGCTCTGGCTTGGAAGGAATAAGCAGGACACCATTAGTTATGGAGCACACAAAGCAAGCATGTGCTGGGAAGTTATATAAATCCAACCAACTCTTCAGTTCCAGATTTAGAGATAGAGTCCTGGGATGGCCTCTAAGCCTCCCACCAGCAGCCCTGATGGGCAATGAAAAAAAGTGGCGCTAATGCAAGTTGTAAATCTACTGTGATGGATTCCTCAGTGACGACCTTGGAGGCTGGAGAGAGAGCTCTGTGACAGAGGGTCCTGGAAGCCTGCAGCCTTGGTGATTGCGTAGCAGCTGGGAAACAGAATCACAGAGTCAGGAGCAGCCTCTGACAAGCACGAGTTGTCTGTAGGTGCCCTCCATCATCCTTAATAAGTGCCTGTGAGGTGTCTGTCATGCTCAGGGTCTGGTCAGACAGAAAGAAAGATTGTACAGCAAGGTCCTTTCCCTGTTATGCTCTTGTTTACTTTATCTGTAAACACCACTCAACCTCTTGGCCCCCAGGAAATCCTCAGAGAGCATCTGTTGAAAAGGCACATAGCCCAGAACTGAGAATGGGAACATTTCAATAGACTAAAGGACAGGAGCCAACAGAGCCACTTACGACTTAAAACAAAACAAAACAAAAAAACTGGAAGAAAGAACTGTAGACAGAGGTTGACTTAGTGAGTTTGGAAACTAATCAAGCTACCATCCGTACTACCTGGATTTTAAAGACCTGGCATATTCTGAAATTGCCTTCTCTTAATTATATAATGCCCAAAGTTTTCCATTCTGAAAATTATCAATTCATGAAATAAAAGCTGTCCTATATGCAGTAAGTGAAAACATGTATTTCTCCTTTATTCTTGCACTAACATGAAATCTGGTCTCTTCTGTTTAAAAACACACCAAAATGCAGCTTTAGAAATATTAATAAAAGTGTATTACTTTATATCACTTCATCAGAAAGTGGGCCTAGGATAAAATGACAGAAATATTCTGTACTTCTCACTCAGCAAAGGCCATTAGACACCCGAGGCAAGCAATTATTTGCCAAACTAAACTATTAAACTATTTTCTGACTCAGAATCAATTGTCAACAGTATAATGCAAATACTTTAGAAAGCTTGATTACATAAAACTAGATCACAAATGGGAAATTCAAATAATTTGTTTAATAAATGTAATAAATATGTATGTTGATCAACAAAATATTAGAGATGGATTAGGATTTTTTTTAAGTATTTCCACTGCAAAATAGAAAAATAGCTGTTGCTATTATAGAGTATTTTGCAGTTCAGTGTCCTCTATCTGAGTAAAGTAGAACATTACCCCAGAATAGTGGAAAGTCCTGACCTAGAAGAGGTAAAGTCAAGAGTTGACAAACTTTTTCTGTTAGAAGTCAGATAGTAAATATTTTACACTTTGCAGGAAACAGTCTCTGTTGCAACTACGCAACTCTGCAACTATAGCATAAAAGCAGCCAGAGACCATACAGTGAAGAATGAACATGGCAGGGAGCCAATAAAACTTTATTAACTAAAACAAGTGACAGACCTGATTTGACCCAAGGACCATAGTTTGCTAACACCTGAGTAAAGCCAAACCCCACTATAAAAATCAGATCCAACAATGTTGTCAAATTTTACCTAATTTTAGTATCTGGTCTATTCCACCATTTTCTAATTGTACTAAACCATGTTTTCACAAATATGCAGGAAATAAAAAATCCTGATTAAGTATACAATCAGGTATGACAGTTTTTCAATGAATAAGTATTCATTAAACTAGAATGTGTCACATAATATTGTGCTATTAGATTACATAGAAAATTGCATGAAAAGCAAGTAATATTCTCCTAAAACATCATAATCAAAGCACCTTTCAGGATCTTACAGCAGTGCTGATATGTAAGTATAAACAACCTTCATTATATAATATTGTTAAAATATAATTTCAAAAGGACTCTCAAGCAAATATATACACGTTAAAGATTTTATTTAACTTATTACTTAATGAGAGAACAGTTAAGATGCCAAAAGTGGTTCAACGGTTCAAAGAACATTTGAAATGGTAATATGTAGGCAATTTAACAAGAAAATATTAGGATAAGTTTATTGGGTTAGATTTAAAACTGGTTAATTGACCAACAACTGAGGTTATCTGTTTAACTGGACAGAAATTATTTGCATATTACCTGACATACATCCACAAGTTAACCTTTGTCCCACAGAGTTGTAAATGGCCCAGTTAATAGAAGCCCAGCATTACAATGAAAGAAGATCTAGTAATCTCTTTTACCTATTTCCAAGTCTCAAATGATTTTTCTGACAGTATTGGAGATTAGCCTATATTTGTTCTGCATGTATGAAGCATCTCGAAATGTATTAAATAAACTCTATGTGTTACCTTATTGTTCTATTTTTTTGTTTTCCCATAAAAGTAGAGGATAGAATTCGGAAATAGGTGAGCTTCTCTGCATCATAGCACACAAAAAATAATGACAATGTATAGCCTTCTCCCAAGTCGTCCTGCACTAAGCCCTTGGTTGTGAGGACCGCATTCCCGTGTCCTTCGGCTTTACTGTTCCAAGAGTCTGTATTCACGCAGCCAACAGTGGACAGCTGAATGGATGATGGTATATTAGCACCAAGGGATAACTGCAGCTGTTGCCATCATGTTGGAGAAACACTTCTTGGCATGAAAATATTTTCATAATTAATTCATAAGTGAAAAAATTCAGCTATTTGATAGTGTGCATAGGCACTTCTGTGCGTACATTTCCCTGGTCTTCTGCATTACTTTTATAGTTTTGAAAGTTTAGGATTCTCTCCTTATTTCTTAAATGTAGTCTCTGCATAATGACTTTT
This sequence comes from Camelus bactrianus, assembly GCF_048773025.1. Taxonomy (NCBI): domain Eukaryota; kingdom Metazoa; phylum Chordata; class Mammalia; order Artiodactyla; family Camelidae; genus Camelus; species Camelus bactrianus. The sequence goes on from NC_133539.1 coordinate 102,064,212, forward strand.
TCCAAGGAGTACAGTATGTAAAGGGGGGGAAATAATTTTATAGTGAAGAAACCTGACAAACACTACCTTAACCAGATGATCAAGGTCAGTCTCAACAGTGATAATTCACTCACGCTAACACTAGGTACCCTTGATATGATGTGATGAAAATGGCGCTTTACCTCTGTGGTCTTCCTCTCAAAACCCCACACCCCCAGTCTATGCAGGAGAAAAACTTCAGACAAATCTAAATTGAGAGACATTCTTCAAAATCCAGAACTGCACTACTCAAAATTGTCAAGGTTACCAAAAACAAGGAAAGTCAAAGAATCTGTCACATCCAAGAGGAACCTAAGGAAGACATAACTAAATGTAACACAGTATCCCAGAGCTAAGAGGGATATCAGGTTACAAACAGAGGAAATCTGAATAACGAATGAACTTTCCTTAATAGTTATCTATGAAAATTGGCTCATTAATCACAACAAATATACCATACTAGTGTAAATGTTAATGACAGGGGAAACTTGGGTGTGGGACATATTGGAACTCTCTGTACTATCTTCACATTTTTTTTCAGTAAAGATAAAACTGTTTTAAAATAAAATTATATTAAAAATGTTTCAGGTTTTGATTCTCTATTTTTTGCATCACTGTTTTTTCATTTAAATTTCTTTCAGATTTTTCACTCATGTTTCACCTTCATAAAGTGAAGGCATATTTACTTTAAAACAAGGAAGCATCTTCTGTGAACTCATGCTTCTGTATTTTCAAAGTTGCCATCTCAAGACTCAGAGTCTCTTTCTCAGAAAAAGAACACTTCTATACACATCGCATCATAATTTTCTCCAATATTTCCTCAATCGTTTCTTTTAAGAGAGTTCTCCACACAATATGAAAAATTGTAACTTTGATATAATAAGACTTAAACTTCTTCATAGGGTTTGCATGTTTGACTTCCTATCATGTAAACTATCTTCTGTAATATTTTACTTTATGAATACCACCCCAATGCCTAAGTTAAATCAATTCAGCTATACTGGTAAGGAGAGAAATGGTAAAAATATTAAATGTGGGTCCTGCTTATTAACATCCCAGTATAATTTATGGTGACAGAGGAATCTAACAGGTAGTTTTGGGGTCAGAACTGATTTGTGTCTTAAACTTTACTCCATACTTACTGAGAGGTCAAGTTATGTGTATAGAATCTATGTGGTAATTTTAAAATATAAATGGTATGATATAGATGTGTAAATTAACTTTAATCTATATCCCCAAGTGGCTTGTTAGTGGTTGGAAGACCCCTAGTCAGAAATCTACATGACAGAGGTCTTGTAAGCCCTTCAAATGTCATTACTGAAATATGCACCAGACTTTTGTTAATGAACATAGAGGATGTTTAGAAAATAATTTTCATGAGTGAAATAAATGGAGTTTACCTGTACTAAATGATTCCACAGATGCCACCACCACCCTTACAAGTGCTACACTCTAAGCCTACTGCTCCATTGGGTTCTGGGTCCTCCCCACCTCCCAGCTGCCCTCATGGCCTGACCGCACGAGAGTTCATGTTGGGCCGCTAGAATGGTGGAACACGGTTTGTGTCCATGTCAGAGTGAACCTTCAAAGTAGTAAGGCCTAACATGTGTTGATCACTTACTGTGTGTCAGGCACTGTTCTATGCTTCATGCATGTAGACACTCATGCAGTCTCTCTGAACCCTGTAAGGTGTGCAGAGCTACACATTACAGATGAAGAAACAGGCCAGAGAGGTTACAGAACTCGGCGAAGGTCTCACTGCCAATCAGTGATGCCAATCAGTGAAGATAATACAAGAAGCACTTCTTAATCCACAGAACTTTATTATGTCTTATATTCTAAGAGGTGGAAACTCCAACAACAAAAAAAAACTCTTAAGGTGCAGACTGCCTTGACTATATTACATGACAGGACACTCTCCTTTGTTCTTCTGAAGCAACACTTGACTCCCTTTCATTTCAAATTTTTGTCTACTGTGATGCCCCTTGTTTTCAAAATGTTTGAGTTTCTTTTCAAATGTGTATGTGAAGTTTAAGAAAAACTTCTATTAAATCGGTGTGTTAAAAATTATTGTGTGATAGTCCCCGGACTCTGGCTGAAATGACTAACCCATCATGTCATCCTCCAGAGTGACCAGTGTGATGCTGGTCTTTTCCCACCACAGTTTGGTATCATCTTGGCCTGACCTGGAAAAGAACAGATACTAAAAAAGAGTAGACTGGCTATACAAAAAAGTCTCATGAAAATCTGCAGAAAACTTCTCTGAGCAGTTTTCAGTTCAAAAAGCTTTCATTATTTCAGGTAGGAATGAATCATCCTGAGCCTGTCTTCTGTGTTTGCTTGTTCTGTCTGTCCTCTGTCATCCCTCCCTACCACTTAATATATTTTCTGTAAAGTTTCCATAAATCGTTTTTTCTAGGTATCCTGTTTTCATCCCTAGGCAAGATTCACTTTTTGTGGACACTCTTTTGTCCAAGAGTCAGGAAGCTGAAGCCCCACCCTGCTCAGTTATCTTCAACCAAATGGACTCTGCATAATTTGGTTTACCAGCCATGACCCAAAGTATTCCCCTTGATGACTTCCAGGACCATCATGACTTGAATCATCTAAGAAAAAATAGAAAATTTTTTCTAATGGAAAAATTCCATCCTGGCCAGATGGAGTCTGGTATCTATGGGAAGAATAAGCATACAAAGAAAAAAAAGCCATACTTTAATTGACTCCCTATCAGATAATCAGGAGAGACTGCAAACCTTACTAAGTACACCCACAGAAAGAGAAATGAAGAAAGACAGGGTGAAACAGAGAAAGAACTCGGGGACAAGCCTTATAAATTTATCTATTAAAAGGCCCCAGGAGCAAAAATTCTAACCCTCCTCATTCAGAGGAGGTACACACCCAGGTCTCTCCACCAGACTATGTTTGGAGAGATGGACCCCTGTGAAACTCCACTGATAAAGGACTGTCCAATAACCTCAATAACATTTATACTTCGTTCTTCAGCTTATAATCACCCATGCATTAAGCCCCCACCAGCTTCTAGATTTCTTTCCTCAGGGATGCCAGGAAAGTTTCTGTACAGTTACTTCAGTACAAGATCAAATATTCAAAACAATAATACTGAAGTCCTAAACCCTGAGGAGGTCACACCTTAGAAATAATGGCCAGTGTTGGCTGCTCCACTTACAATAAATGGAACAAAGACTCATCCCCAGGATAAGTTTATCTTTCGCAAATTAATTCCTCTGCTGCCCATTCCTTCAGTTTTATATAATAGAAAGTAGATCAAAATAACCTCTCTCCTTAAGTAGACCAACATTACAAAGAACAGTAGAATAAAAAAAGTATTAGTGTAGCAGGAAGCAGTGAGTAGATGTTGAAATGCAAACAGGTATAATTACAAGTAACTCTGCTTTAGGTTGTAATGTAATCTCTCTTCCATCCATAGATGAAAAATAATATCCTAAAAAATATATAAAAACCTGTTTGGATAGTTACAAACATAAACTTGTTGAATTACAAATGATGCTGAGAACTTTTTAAGAACCTTAAGAGCTGTCTGATTGAGGAGCACTCCAAATACATTTACCATATAAAACGTCTATTTTTAAATGAATATGGTTAAAATGTATAAAACGTGTTGAATCTATATTAGAATATTTTGATTGAATATGACCATTGATTTATTTAACCAGGAAGACAGGATGACACTGAAAGTCTGTGTATAAAAATAAAACTATATATAAAATAATTCTTATTTGTTTACTAGAAGAATCATCTAAAGCTCAAAAAAGAAAAAGTTATCTTTGGTCTGATAGAGGCCAGTGACAAGCCAAGTAACTGATTCTAGGCTTGAGCCTGAGGCCAGTCTCTGAAAGTGAACAAAAAGAGTGAACAAAAATTGATTTTTTTAAATCAATTGCATTTTATTTGGATATATTCTTGATATATTTATAACATTCTTAGTTGGATTTTAGAAGTCCAAATTCATAAATGTTAAGATAATATTTATCTGCATCCAAAGGCTTCTGAAAAATGGCTGTGTTTATTAGAATCTTTATTAAACTAAGGATATCAAAAGAGAGGGAGGAAGGGAGGAAGGACATCAGCCTAAAACCTGCAAATAGTGGTAATTTCAGTTCTAGAAACCTGGGCAAGAGGTGACTTGATTACTTCCCTCTTCTTTAATAAAATATTCATATTTTATCTCATTTTTATTTCCAAAACACTCATTGCCAGTTTGAGGGAGTTTTGTTGTTGTTGCTGCTGCAGTTTTAAATGCCCCTGTTAGAAAAAAAAATGTATCTAATATATGGAGATAAAACAAAAGGAAGAGTGTGTGTCCTCTCACTGTCTCCCTGGAACACTGTCTCATAAGAGTCAGCCGATTCCCTTTGCTTGACTTACTATTTACTGTTCATTAAAGTTCAAACTCTGTAAAGTTAGCCATTAACCTGCAGAAAACTGGTAAGTTGCAAACGATTTTGATCCGATAGAGATGTAAATGATGTCTGCCCTATAGAAAATACAACCCCCCAAATTAAAGCTCTTTTGCCCTGTTTTGCACCTAATTTAGTGCTCTGATTTCAGCATTCTTTGTTTTGAATACTCCTTTGATCCAGCTTTGCCATCCCACTGGATTCCTCTTTAATGAGTTGAACATGCCATGCCTTTGACTCCATCTATATTTATATGAGAATCATATTTTTAACCATCTACGTATTATACTTTGACATCTTTAAATCTGAAACCATAATTTTTAAAAACATTGTGTAATAATGAAACTTCTACTGGTGTACATGAATTGCAAAGAATGCAATTTTATATTGTACTCTGTAGTTACAAGAGCAATTACTATGAGATATAAAACTGGAAATCTTGGGCATAGCATATTTGTTTTCATTCAAGAATTTGAATTTCTGCACTAAAACTGAAGAGCTAATGTTTTATGTAACACATGACATTTCCTTCATTTGAAATGAAGTGCAGTTGAAATGTATTATAACTATAAACCTGGGTATTCTTTCTGAGTATCATTCTAACAGGACACAGATAATCTAAAAATTATGTGAACCCATGGAAAAGTTTCCACTTGAATTTCTTGAGTATACAATCTTCCACATTTTCCAGTTTTTTTAAATCAATTGCATTTTATTTGGATATATTCTTGATATATTTATAACATTCTTAGTTGGATTTTAGAAGTCCAAATTCATAAATGTTAAGATAATATTTATCTGCATCCAAAGGCTTCTGAAAAATGGCTGTGTTTATTAGAATCTTTATTAAACTAAGGATATCAGTAATATATGTGAAGTATTTTTGAACTTTTATTCCAGGCAAAGCCTGAGAAGCCTATATATCCATGCTTTGTTGTTTGATAATCACATGGGTTACAACACATGACACATTCCTTTGATAACCCTGGAGCAAAACTGAAGACTTTGACTGGGTCAACCTGATCCTAATTGAGAGATTTGGTTTTATATATTGTAAACTTGATATAACAATGTAAGTTATAAGATATTGAGTTCTTAAGGGGATGTTATATACTGTAAAATAAAAAAGAATTTGTAGCTCAGAAGAGGAAGCAAAATAAATTTAAATACTTAAAAGATCAGGAGATGATTTACCACAGTTTAAAATATATATAACTAAATACATAAAAATGTATATATAGAGATTCTGATATTCTAGAAATTCAGTAATACTTAGTAATATTTTAATATATAGCTTAATTATGTTTTTATTATGGATGATGATATTATAGACAATATACAGAATTTTGAAAACTGAGCTATTTGCATTTTATTTTATCTCAAGTAGAGCAGACCTTTCTTTCTCCTAGCCACCACGAAAAGATTAGCAGCTAAAAGGTTCCTGTTTCAAGAATTTAGATTATCAGCTAATAAAATGCCAAGGCCCTCAAAATGAAAGCTAATGGAAACAACTGGACTAAACTATGCATCACAGAACTTTATAGCTACACAAAAGCTATATAAGTTCTAGAACAAAGCAATTTGACTGCAAACCCTTTGAGTAATGCAGTTTAAAAACAAAAGGAAATACATAGAAATGTCTGGACGTTATTCTAGTAGTTTTATTATTTGTATTAATGTTGTATTTTTACTCTGAAGCTGCAGCTAGTATAGTTAATAATTATGTTGACTGCATTAGGTATCTAGATTCCTATAAGATATACATAGCATACTATATGTTATAGAGTATGAAAGAAAGGAGGTAACATTTTAAAATCAAGAATTAAAGGAGGAACACTCTATGGATAGAATGGGATTGGAAACTACTCATGGGAAATATGCCCATGAGGCAAGATTACCTCATTTCTTTATAAAATTTAAAAAACAAAACCCTCCAAAAAATGTTTCCTGTCTCTGCAATGTCACTTCTACAACGTACCCTAGCACCGGGTTCTACAGCCACCGATACTGCTTTCCCCAGGTTTCTCGGAAAAATGCCTGATGTCATGCCTGCACTGGGAAGTTACAAGGCAAACGAAGATCAACTTATTGACCAAAAAGCAAGACGGCATTCAAAGTTTATGAGAGCATGTCAAAATTACACCAGAGCCAATTGAAATGGGGCTCCCATTAGTCACAAAGCTGTGATAATCTGAGCATCAAAAGGAGACAATTGGCCAAGACTGACTGCCATACTTTAAATTCGAAAAGCCATAAATCCATAATGATATATGGGGGAAGGGGTGGGAAGGGGAGGCTAACGCAAAATAATCTGAGAACTAAAAAAAATTGATTTCTATTGTTTTGTATTATATCAAGATGATCTTATTGAATCATTTACTATACCAGTGAAGAATATAGAAACAAATAAATGCAAATACATAAGTTAAAAGGTATTTTCTGATTCACAGATATGGCCTAAAAGATCCTGAATGACCAGAAGCTCCTGACATTTATTAAAAGAACTTAGATTTTATAAGTTTAATTAGGTGCTATTTGTTTAGTTTTGTTTTTATTTCTATGCTTGGGTAGATTGCCCTAGCAGAACATTGCTAAGATTTATGTTAGAAAATGTTTTGCCTATGTGTTCTTCTAAGAGGTTTATAGTGTTTTGCCTTATATTTAAGTTTTTACATGCACCCCAATGTTCATAGCAGCACTATTTACAATAGCCAAGACATAGAAATAACCTAAATACCCATTGACAGATGACTGGATAAAGAGATTATGGTATATTTATACAATGGAATACTACTCAGCCATAAAAAAGAATAAAATAATGCCATTTACACCAACATGGATGAACCTGGAGATTGTTATTCTAAGTGAAGTAAGCCAGAAATAGAAAGAAAAATACCATATGACATTACTCATAAGTGGTATCTTAAAAAAAAAAAAAAAAAGACACAAATGAACTTATTTACAAAATAGAAACAGACTCACAGACATAGAAAACAAACTTATAGTCACCAGTGGGGTAAGAGGGTGGGAAGGGATAAACTGGGAGTTCAAGATTAGCAGATATCAACTACTATCTATAAAACAGACAAACAACAAGGTCCTACTGTATAGCACAGGGAACTATATTCAATATCTTGTAATAACCTATAATGAAAAAGAACATGAAAACCAATATATGTATGCATATATATGACTGAAACATTATGCTGTATACCAGAAATTGAACATTATAAACTGACTGTACTACAATAAATAAATTTAAAAAAAAAACTTAGAAATTGCTCAGCAGCTCAGGTGATAGCACAAGGCTATTTCACTATATTAAAAATTAATATTCTTACTAACTAGATCAAAAGTAATCAATAATGAGAACAGACGTTGTATATTGTTAGATAAAGTTGGACACAGTGATTTTTTAAATATCCTTAAATTCATTTTAAAAGTAAACAGGCCTAAGTTTGTCATTTTATCAATAGAATATTTTTTAAATTTATATATTGATTTCTAATCATGCAATCTACTTTTTTTAAAATACAGATGCCCTTACACAGTCAAAAGACTATTCTACCACTCTTCATGCTGTTAATTATTTGTATTACGTTGGGCAAATCATTCAGATATTAATACATTTATCTATTGTTCCTTTTCCTCAGAGTATTGTGGTAAAGATCAACCAAGAAAATATATTTTACAGTGCTTCAAAAAGATAAAAACAAAGAAGGCTTCAGTTCTCACCCTTGTTTTTCCTACTGTGAAGTTAAATTCATATCTTATGGCAAGACAAGAAAAATTTAAATATAAAAAAAAAATCTTCTCTGTCCTTTGGTCTCCTTTCTCCAACCGCCCCCCAACCCCCCACCCCATGCACTGCATATCCACACTGTGCAGCAATCAAACCTCCCCCATTGGCAGAAATACCTGTTCAACCATTAAGGGCAACATTCTCTGAGAACAAGACAACTCCTTAAAAGATAACATTCCTTCTTGATCTTGTAAGGGTCCACCAAGAGGCTTAGGTCTGGATTGTGTAAATTTTCAATAATATGTCATTTAACATACAGTCCTCTGTCTCAAAAAGCTTATATCACTGTGCCTTGACTTCCAATGGGTGAAACAGTTCTTGGAGCTGAGATGCTGTTCTCAGGTTATAAGCCTCATTTTGGCTAGAATAAAATTTTCCACTTCATTCTTAGATTGACTGATTATTTTTTTCGTTGACATTACCAAAGTGCACATGACAGAAAACATTCACATCCACTATCCACTCCTATGGGAATATTTATATGTTTTTTATGAACACTCACACAACACTTGCTGTGTTCTAGGCTCCAGTCTAAGCAACCTGTAAATAAAACTCACTGAATCCACAACTCCCTATGAAGTAGATGTTCTTACAATTTTCATTTTACAGACAAAACTGAGGCACAGAGAGGTGATGTAACTTGCCACAAGTCACACACGTAGTTGAGTCACAGAATTAAAATATAAACCTACCGCTACAACTCCTTAACTACCATAGGAAGCTGTAGCTAATGAAAATAAAGTGAATCATGATGCAGTTTCTTTGTTTGCTTTTGAGTTTTTAGCAGTTACATAAAGTCACATGAAAGATGAAGTCAGCTATCTGAAGAACTCAAATTGTAATTTTACATGAAAAAATAAAAGGGCTAGTTAAAGAAAATTAAATTGTCTTTAAAATCTCAAATTTTCAAAACAATCTACTTCCCTCTCCCCACCCTTGGGTAATGATACTAAGACAATCACTTGAGAGGCATGTGACATAGGGATAGAAAGGAGTTTCTGGAGTTAGAACAGCTTAGTACTGAAATTCTTGAAGGAGCTTGTAATTGTTGGTCATGAGTATTGAAGGCTCAAAGAATTATAATATTTATGATTCTCCTCATTCAAGACCTGCTGCCAAATCACTTCCCACAGATTCAAAAGTATCTCATTTATCTCTTCTACAGGGGAGGAAAAACACAAATGGGCAGAAAGCAGAACGTTACTTCTCAGATGACAACATAAATTTCAGTGTGGTTTTTTTTTCTTTCTAATCAGAAAGTGGTAACTTTCACTCACAAAAGAATAAAAGATCCTTCTTCCTAAGCAGAAGTTCTTGTGATTGCTGCTGGTAAGGTATTTAGTGAAGTTTAATAAGAATGGATTTCCTCTTTAGCTAGAGTTGCCACTGGCAGCAATTCTGTTTTATACATCTTTCAGCAAGGTAATGTTTCAGAAATGATGCCTTGATATCTTGTATCCTTTACAGAAACAAAGAGCTTTCAGCACTGCAGCAGACAGGATAATTTCAGTTACTATTATACAGCAATACACAATACTCTTGCTAGTATATGCCTACTATGTGTCAGATTCTGCACTCATCAGGGGAGACCAACATAAGTCCTGGAACACATCCTAAAAGAGGTCCCACAGCAGTGGCGGAAGCAGTCATAGGAGTAAACACTGACAGAACACTGGGACTTGTGGTCTGATACAGGCATATAAAATGCTGTGGAAATACTACAGATGAACAGCTCCATCATCCTGGAGGCAAGCACTGATGAGGTGACCTTTAGTTTTGCCTTGAAGAGCAATGGAATTTTAATAGCTGGAGAAGGGAGGCAGAAGGTGTCCATATGTCGAGTAGGAACAGCACGAGAAGGGGCATAGAGGGATGAAAGGCAATAATCTGTTTGTGGGACTGCTGATAATTCTTAGTTACTTGAGAACAGCACCCCTGAGAGAAGGCTGGAGAGGAGAAGAGGCATGACTTGTGAAGAACCCTGGAGGGCATGCTAAGGAGTTTATATTTTATCCCGCAGACAAACAGGAGACATTTTTTAAGTTTAAAATCAAGCCCCAAATAACACTTCTAAAAAGTTGCAGTTTTGAAAGGTCACTCTTGCTGTAATGTGGAGGTTGGAGTAAAGGGAGAAATTAGAGGTGGGAACACTGCTAGGGGAGTACTGGGATAATCCTAATGGAAGACGGTAAGAGAGTCACCAAGGAGACCAAGAAGATGCTTTGGGAGCACTTCGTGCAATAGAATCGATAGGAGTTGCTGATCATTTGGTTAGATGCGACGAGAAAAAGGATGAGTCACAGATTTGTGGTCTAGATCACTGATACCACTAGCTAAAGTAGGGAGAATAGAAAGAGAGAGAATTAATCAGAAAGTAAAACTGAAAACATACCTGATGCTCATGTTCTGCAGGAAAAGGACAATGGGGAGTAACTGAATCAGAGTCTCTGGCATGGGTGCTTGAATGCAAAGCACAGAGAGTTAGGAGTGGGTAGCAGAATTAGAAGCAGAGAGACACCCAGAATGAAAGTGGTGAGAAGAAGCTGTATGTCTGCAGAAGTCATGAGGTGGTAGAAGACACAGGGCATCAAAAACCATGCCTCTATGAGGAGAGTGGAGAGAACTCAACTAACAGGCAAGAGCAACAGAAGCAGAGAAGGTGCCTGATGGGTCACTGTCATGTGGAGCCCCTCCAGAGTAAGCATGCTAGCTCTATGAGTACAGTTTCCAGAGCTGCCCCGGGTCTCCAGGAGAGCGGGAGGTCAGCTGCCAGATCACTGCCTTGCCCTGTGTACTGACCATATGGTTGTTCCCAGTCCTCCAGGATTGCACAGGGAACCCTCTATTCCTCTACCATTTCCCATGTATCCTGACAACAAATCCCTATCACCTGAATCAGCATGAGTTTTTTATTCATTGTACACCACTTCCTTTTGTCTTTATGCAAGCTTATTACAGAAAAAAAACCAGTAAACTATGCTTATTATTGACTTCAAACCCATGGCACTGGATTTTCTTAGCAAATACTTCTAGAGGTTTGATACAGTAGTATAATTACTCCATTCAAGGACTATATCCTTCCTAGCATTTAATTTCTGAAAAAAAAACTCATGAATTTGTGTTTGGAATTTCATGATCATATGGGTATGATTTTAATACCAATGAAACTTCAATACACAGAAGTTATCCTTCAGACACTATACATGGCTTACCCATGTACGTGTACATCTGCCCATAAATTCTAATTCCTTTTCTTCTGATGTTAGATCAGAGGTAGCTGTAAGCTCTGAGGTTTTATTTGAATCAAAATCAATAAAGAACTCACTATAGGAAAGTAGAGGACAGATGATGTGGTTTCTTCAACAAATAAATCACAAGAAAAAAGAGAAATGATACAAAACCCATAGAATAAGAGAGGCTTAAAATCATACTGATCACAATGTGTGGACCTGATTTAAATAAGTTAAATAAATTCAAGTAAAACTGTAAATAAATACAAAAAAACTTTGGCATTTATGAGACACTTGGAAACTTGAACACTGAATATTGACAGCAAGAAGGAACATTCTTAATTATACTTGTTTCTGATAATGTTTTGTGGTTATACTTAAAAAAAGAATTCTTGTCTTTCAGACACACATACTAGCATCAAGGATTTGCTTCAGATAACATAGGAGGGGGGAGGGGGAAATGGGTGAGGGTATAGATGAAACAAGATTGGTCACAAGATAATTGTTAAAGCTGGGGATGGAGATTCATAATACTATTATGACTCCCTTTACATATATTTTGAATTTTTTGTAATAAAAACTTCTTAAAAAATCAATAAAGACCTTGAGCATCTGTCCTTTCTGTGACTTGATACAATAACAGAAATGAGATAATTTCATCGTCTTCCAAATGTATGCTTAAGCATATGTATGCATGAAAATATAATTGGAAATAAAATGCCAAAATATTAATGGTGACTATATGCAGATGATGTGTGTTTTAGACTGAATGTTTGTGTCCCCCTAAAACTTATATATTAAAGCCTAATGCCCAATGTGATAATGTTTGGAGATGAGACATGTGGGAGGTGATTAGGTCATACAGGTGGAGCCCTCATGAATGGAATTAGAGCGCTTATAAAAGAGGCCCCAGAGAGCTCTCTTGCCCCTTCAGCCATGTGAGGTTACAGCGAGAAGGTGGCTGTCTGCATACCATGAAGCAGGTCCTCACCAGACAGAGTCTGCTGGCACCTTGACCTAGGACTTCTCAGCCTCTGGAACTGTAAAAAATATATTTCAGTTGTTTATAAGCCACCCAGTCAATGGTGTTTTTGTTTCAGCAGCCAGAATGAACTAAGACTGCATGATTCTGAAAGAACGCTTAAAAACTTTTCTACTAATCTGTGTGTGTGTGTGTGTGTGTGTGTGTGTGTGTGTGTGTATTATTCCCCCCCCCACAGTGGGTATATATGATGTTGTAAGAGATTTTCTTTTTCATTTTGCACAATATCCATTATGCCTGAGATAATAGCTGAATCACAGTGCTTAAATTGCACTGCACAAATTGGTGCATTTCCCTGAAGTGAAACACATACATGCTGAGAATTACTGAGCCAATCAGAAACCTGTTCTGATTAGCCAATCAGAAATACTGATATTTTCAGCCCAAGTTCTTCCTTATACCCTGAATCTCACATTGATACTGTTCCAACTCTTTCAAATTTGTATTTTCTTCATGATTTACTCTAAATGACCACATTCTCAAAAGTCCAATTCTAAAACTTCTTCCCAAATATTTTTCTTCTACATCATATTTCAGATGTCAAATTAATTTTTTTGGCAAGTTGCAATTCCAAAGATCTATAACTTTACAAACATTTATTGAGCGTTTATTCGGCTTAAGGCACTGTGCTAAGTACTACAGAAAATAAAAAGATGAACAACCTGTCAGTCCTCTCTACATATAAAAACTCTTTTATGATATTATATAATAAATATATAATGTTAGATTTTATTTATATTTGTGCATATATATAAAATATGTGTGTGTGTATATATACGTATATCTTTTGTGAGAATTAAGATAGAGACACAAGCAATCACAAACATAAGGCAAATGGAAAGTGACAAAATAGATATATTAAAATACTGTAGGGAAAATAAAGGAGGAACAGATTACTTCTGATGAGATGCTCTTGAAAACTTCATGGAATCGGGGCCATTTGATCTGTGTCTTCAAAGGTGGGTGGCATATAATAAGCAAAAATTCCCAGGTAACTTTTCCCATTGTCTAGGAAAAACATTCTTGTGTTTTCCTTTGCTCACACACTTACAACACTTCTGACACCAGATGTGTGGGTTTTCCACACATTAAGCAACTCAGCAACACCAGCTGGGTCCTTATAAGCCAATTCAATTCTGACACTGTCTATCTGAAGTTAGCATCAGATCTCACAAATTAAGGACTCAGTTCCACAAGACTGCCTCCACTTCAGACACTAATTGCAAGTCCCAGATTGTTACCTGTACTTCTGACCCACTGTCTGTAGATCAGGGTTCTCACTACCCCATCTTGGATTCCATAATTTGTTAGAATAACTCATGGAACTCAGGGATTACTTAACATTTACTGGATTATTATAAAGGATAAAAATGAACAGCCAGATGAAGAGACATATAGGGTGCGACCCAGAAGGGTCTGCAGTGCAGAAATTCTGTCCTCGTGGAGTTGGGATGTGCCTCCCTTCTGACATGTAGATGTGCTCACCAACCCAAAAGCTCTTTGATCTCTGTAGTACTGAGCTTTTTTTATGGATGCTTCATCATACAGGCATGATGGAACGTTAACTCAATCTCCAGCTCCTGTCTCCTTCCCAGAAGGTGGGGGGTGGGGCTAAAAGTTCCAAGCTTCTAATTACTGCTTGGTCTTTTTGGTGACCAGCCCCCATGTAGGAGCCCACCAAGAGTCATTAGAACAAAGGACTCTCCTATCACCCAAGAAATTCCAAGGGATTTAGGAGTTTTGTATCAGGAACTGATGTCAAAGACCAAAGTGTAAGAACAAAACATCCTCCTAGTGCTCTTATCACTTAGGAAATTACAAGTGTCTTAGGAGCCCCATGTCAGGAACCACATGCCGTGTTTTTTGTTTTTTTTTTTTAAAGAGAGATTTATATTTTTATTATATATTTTTTCTATTACTTCACACTCCCTCATCAAGGGAAAAGACAAAAAGAAGCAGTCCAGTGGCATGCAGCTTTGGATACCATATTGAGACTTTTATACATTTTAATAAAATGCAGCCAAAATATTAAATTTTACTCTGATGCGATTTTTTGGTATCATAATGCTCTCTAAATGTAATTGTCTAGTTAATGACCACAATCAATACAATTGAAAATTTTACTAAAATGGGCCCCAAGAACCCTTGGGACCCAATGCCCTGGCTGTATCAACTGAGTTTTTGCTGAGAGTGTGACTGTGGATAAAACTCTTGGGAATGTCTACATATTTAAGAAGTAGGTAAAATGGATGGTAAAAGTGGATTAATTAAAGGAATATCCCTCAAACTTCCTTTGAGGTTTTTGCTTTAAAAAACCTCTCTCCCCATCACATGTCCTCTCCCTGGTCCTACACATGCTTTTCCTGGACCTCCCAGTTCACATTCCTGCATCTGCACTGGGATCTGTATGGCCATTGGGCCTGACTCTGAGCACGCCATATTCTGACACAGTCCAGTAGTAAGCCTCTGTCTCTAAGCTTGTACAAGAAAGAAATATTCTCCCTCTCAGGACATTATTTTTATGCAATGCCCCTGACAAATATTAGATTAGTAAAATCCCATTACCATACAGCCCAATGGATAGGCCGGAAAGCATAGTACAAGAACCCATCTTGGGTAGACTGAAAGAATGCTCTCAGGCTGGTCTGACTACATTCGTTGCTCACCAGAAAACCCAACTTGGAGCAGAACAGAAAAGCCCAAAGTGATAACTTTATGATCAACAGGTTTCAGGAACAAGCAATTTTACAAAGCAGCCTTAGGCAGCAGTATATACAACTGTGTATAAAAACAATGGGCAGTTTTAAAATAAAACCTAAATGTCAGGCATAAAAATGCATTTTTCTTACTTTACTCTGAAAGAATGCACCAGGGAGAAATTCAGCAAATAAAACCTGTTGAAAACATGAGCATTCCTGCAGGCTTACTTCCAGTGGGACATTAACACAGGCTTGCGGTAATACTTCTATTAATGAAGAGAATGTGTTCCAATGACACACTTATATTCATCACACATTTCATAAGCAAGCCAGAAAAAAATACAAAAGATTGAGGTGTCAGCTTCAGAACTTCATGTGGGAGGGTAGAAATATGACAAATAATATAAAAACATGACAAAAGACTAAAGAAAATAGCACCAAATCTGCTGGGAAACATTAAATATGCCTCCTACGATTCAGTGTAGAAGTAAATGGTGAGAAATCATGCTAAAGGATTAGAGGAAAGAAACCCAGTATTAAAGCCTGTAATTGAGAAAGGTTTGGGGAAAGGTTGATTGGAAAAGGTTCACCAGGTGATCTGTTGAAGAGCAGGACAGTGCACCTTTCAGTAAAACCCTGTAACAAAGGACACAGTTTCATCTAACTCCAGCCACCCCAGTATGTGCCACTGGTAACCCAGAGGAGTGGAAAGAGAGGGAGAGACTGGGAGGAGTATTCTAGGGGAAAAAAATGGAAGTATCATTCCTCCCCTCCTATTTGTATTTTTTTTTCATTTTCCCCAGTTTTATTGAGATATAGTTGACATACAGCAGTATGTAAGTTTAAGGTGTACAGCATAATGATTTGACTTACATACATCATGGAATGATTGCCACAATGTTTAGGGAGCATCCATCAGCTCATATGGATACAAAAACAAAGAAATCGAAAAAAAAATTTTTCCCGTGATGGGAATTCGTAGGATTTACTAAGCGTTAAAAACCTTCATTTATAACATAGAGCCGTGTTAATTATATTTACCATGTTGTACATTACATCCCTAGTACCTATCTATCCTGTAACTGGAAGTTTGTACCTTCTGACTGCCTTCATTCAATTCCCCTTCCCCGCATTCCCCCCACCTCTTGTAACCACAAATCTCATCTCTTTTTCTATGCTTTTTTATTTTTTAAGTATAAGTGACCTATAACACTATGTTAGTTCCTGTTACTTAATATAGTGATTCAATATTTATTTATATTTCAAAATGATCACCACGATATGTCCAGTTGATATGTCACCACACAAAGATCACGCATAGTTATTGACTATATTGCCCACACTGTACACTTCATACCCTTGACTTGTTTATTTTGCAACTGGCAGTTTGTACCTTTTAATCAGCTTCAGCTATTTCTTTCCTCCACCTACAACCCCACTCCTATTTTTAATACAAGTTACTCAACTTTACTTTCATAACCCAGAGACCTCACAACTTAAGACTGTTACATACCTACTTCCCAAGGTCTGATATTCTTTAAAGAGGGAACTAAATCTTTTCCTTCACAATTTGAATGTATATGTATAAAATGCAAGTTCGTAAAACTTAAGTGCTATTGAGGGTAAAATTGTCATTAAATACAAGAGACAAAACAAATGCTCACAAGGGTCAGCAGGGGACTTAAATGAGTGAGGCAGCTGAAGAGCGGGAAAAATGGGGTTGGTGTAGAAGGTGCCCCCTGTGTGGAGGGGACAGACATACCCCAGCTTCAACCAAGGGTGGCTAAGGGAAAGTCTAGATGGTTACAAATGTTGCAAGAGCTTCTTATATTTCAAGAGAGATGCTGAACCATATTTATGTAAAATGTTTGTATTTTTAAACACTGGTAACTAATTCATTCAAGCCAACAAAACAAAGCACTGTGAGGGCAGACAAAACAGTTTTGCCAGCCACACTCAGGATATAGATTGTCATTTTGTAACTTGCACATCAAAAAATATTTAGTCAAGAATATACAATGGAATAAAGACAGTCTCTTCAGCAAATGGTGTTGGGAAAACTGGACAGCAGCATGTAAAACAATGAAGCTAGAACACTCCCTTACACCATACACAAAAATAAACTCAAAATGGATCAAAGACTTAAACATAAGACAAGATACAATAACCCTCCTAGAGGAAAACATAGGCAAAACATTATCTGACATACATTTCAAAAATTTTCTCCTAGAAGAAATAAAAGCAAGAATAAACAAATGGGACCTAATGAAACTTACAAGCTTCTGCACAGCAAAGGAAACTAAGTAAAACAAAAAGACAACCTATGGAATGGGAAAAAATTTTTGCAAATGAAACCGACAAAGGCTTGATCTCCAGAATATATAAGCAGCTCATATGACTCAATAAGAAAAAAAAAAACAACCCAATCGAAAAATGGGCAGAAGACCTAAACAAGCAATTCTCCAAGGAAGACACACAAATGATCAAAAGGCACATGAAAAAATGCTCAATATCACTAATTATCAGGGAAATGCAAATCAAAACTACAATGAGGTATCACCTCACACCAGTCAGAATGGCCGTCATTCAAAAATCCACAAATGACAAATGCTGGAGAGGCTGTGGAGAAAGGGGAACCCTCCTACACTGCTGGTGGGAATGCAGTTTGGTGCAGCCACTATGGAAAACCGTGGAGATTCCTCAAAAGACTAGGAATAGACTTACCGTATGACCCAGGAATCCCACTCCTGGGCTTATATCCAGAATGAACCCTACTTCAGGATGATACCTGCACCCCAATGTTCATAGCAGCACTATTTACAATAGCCAAGACATGGAAACAGCCTCAATGTCCATCAACAGATGACTGGATAAAGAAGAGGTGGTATATTTATACAATGGAATACTACTCAGCCATAAAAACCGACAACATAATGCCATTTGCAGCAACATGGATGCTCCTAGAGAATGTCATTCTAAGTGAAGTAAGCCAGAAAAAGAAAGAAAAATACCTTATGAGATTGCTCATATGTGGAATCTAAAACAAACAAAGAAACAAAGAATCAAACAAACAAAGCATAAATACAAAACAGAAACAGACTCATAGACATAGAATACAAACTTGTGGTTGCCAAGGGGGCAGAGGGTGGGAAGGGATAGACGGGATTTCAGAATTGTAGAATAGATAAACAAGGTTATACTGTATAGCACAGGGAAATATACACAAAATCTTATGGTAGCTCACAGAGAAGAAAATATGACAATGAATATATATATGTTTCTGTATAACTGAAAAATTGTGCTGAACACTGGAATTTGACACAACATTGTAAAATGATTATAAATCAATAAAAATGTTTAAAAAAAAGTTAGGAGATAAAAAAATATTTTATGTGCTGTAAGATATGTGCTGCCCTGTTCATTTTTTAAATCACAGTGCCTTGCACAGAGATAAAAACATAGTTGTACCCAAAAAAAAAAAAATTTAGTCAGCTAGGAAAGCTGGTGGAAGTGAGACTTCCTCTTAGGCAAAGGTGAGAGTAAAGAGTACAGGAGGGCACTGGTTTAAGGAGGCAAGACATATTTTGAAAGCCTCACAATTTTGCTCCTTGAAGCCCTAGCTGCCTGCATTTAGATAGGACAAGTAAAAGCTGTGTAGAGTCATTTGTCCAGCTAGTTAACCACATGCAAAGCTTTTCTTCCCACAGTTTTAATAGTGCAATTTCACCATAAAGGAGACTAGTTCCCAGAGTTTTCACTAATCAAGGTATGACATTATGTTTTTTGGAAAAAAGCATATTTGTGTATCACATTAAGTTCTATCCATGAGGATGATTTTTCCAAGATGCGGCAGACAGAGTGTGGTTTTGGATTCTGCAGCCCAAACATCAACAAGGCATTTTTTTTCAGGAATTAAACCATAATCTGCAATGCAGCAATAATTCACTACAGAGCTTTGGGCAAGAAGCCTGCCACAAATTGTCAGTCTGAAATGTTATTAACACATCAGCTACTAAGGTCACCAAAAGACACTATAAAAGTTTCTTTCACTGTTCTTAGATGGTAAAATATATAAATCACTTAACTGGTGCCCAGAACCTACTTTAAGCAAATAAATCCAATATTTGCTATTCATCGATTTCAAGGAAAGCAACAAGCTGATGAATAAATAATTTTTGGGATAGTAAGAATCGTACAGCTTAAATTAGATAGCAAGAACCACCCACAATGATACCCCAAAATACTCATGTACATTTGAGTAGAAGGAATATACATATGTTTATAGGTATGAGCACAAGGTAGCTAGGATGTGTGTGTGGAGAAAGCATTCCCTTGCAGAAACTAGAAACATTCATATGGTCTCACTATGAATTTTTTAAAGCTGGTACTGTTTTCTTACACGCTTTTTGCATTCTGTTGTAAATTTATTTTCTATATAAATAAATACTATCTCATTACCAACCATCTCCACTAGAATCTAGCAGACCATGAAATAGGCTTTGCAAGATCAAGCAATGCACTTAAGCCCAAAAAAACATTGTTTTGGCTTTTAGCTTAAGAACTCATGGAGAAATAAAATTTTACATAACAGTTTGGAGAATATACACCATATAATCCTTTCCAGTCAAAGGCATTTCTAAAAAGGAAAGCAGATTATTTATAACTGTGCAAAATAAACATTTCTACTTCTACCTACTTCTTTGTCTACATTTCTAGTATTTCTAACTTGCATTTTTCCAACAATCCATATTTAAAAGACTGTATTTTCTCTAGTACAAAAATCACCCAAGGGCAAAGCATCCTGAGATTTAAATCTGCTAAATTAAACACCAAGTAAGTGATCAATCCACTCCCCAACTTGTTTTAAGCACGTAACTTCCAAGGAGAATGTAACTAAGAATATTATAAAATTCAAGAGCAAGTGCCTGGCCACATCCTGGATGTCATTCTGAAATGTCGCTAAAATACCAATAAATCAAGCGTGTATTCCATTAATTAGGCAAATGATGCTGAATGACAACCACAGTAAATACACACCATCAATTGTTCTTATAGGCACTCATTTAGATCTTTACTTAAATTGCATAAATTTTAGCACTTTTCACAAAGTACATGTGCCCAGGGCCCAAAGTCTGAAAGGAGTATTTAAGTATCCTCCCCAAAGAAACATCAAAGAGTTATATTTTTTGCCCTGAATTTAAAGTGAGTGGGAAACGTAGCAACACAAATTTTTGTAGCACAAGTTCTATTGCCAAGATTAGGAACTGGCGAAAGCCCAGGAACCGATGTAAGAGCCTGGCACAGCAGAACAGTAAGTTTTGACTGGCAGAAGGCGAGCCTTGAGAGGCACAGCAAAACACACACAAGGGCACTTGTGTTCTGCCCACTCTCGTGAGCCCCAGGAAAGAAGCAGTGCAAAGGCCCCAGGACGCTTACACAGCAGAAGCCATCAGTTCTGCAGCGTGCATGAACCATAGCAATATTTTTATTTAACAGTATGTAAAAGAGAGTTTTGAAAGAACTGAGCTTATACTAAAAGAAAAATGAATTAATCTATTAAGTCACTTGGTCTAATACAGTGTTTGTATCGCTCTTTATAGGATATTGATTTGGGGTAGCTATATTTCAAAGTAAAAGATATTTTTCATATACTCCAAGGGATTTCTAAAATGAAGTATATTTAAATATGAACGGTATAGAGGATTCTATTTTAAAAACAAATAATCAATCTTAAAATTCAGCTACTTGGCGGTGGGGAGGTATCACCGTGGAGACTGCTGGTTGGCTGGGAGGCATGTGGCTTTGTAGAGAAGGATCTGGCTGGGACCTCAGGGACTCAGGGATCAGTGCTGGCAGGATGGTGGAGGGGCCACCATACATCTTGCACCTCCTGATGGGATGCAGTAGGAACTAGGGGACATTACTCATAAAGTATTTGTGTCAAAAATGTTCAACTTGAATCCAATCACTCCTAAAGATCAAACTTCTGGTTTGTAGAAAACCAGGAGCTAGAAGAACAAGCTAAAGCAGCATCACCAGGAAGCAATTAAATTAAAAAAGCAGGTGGTTTCACAAGATGACTGGCCTAGTCTCATCAACAAGTTAATATCATGGAAAGGGAAGGAGGGAGGAAAAGTGGGTGTTGTAGATAAAAATAAACAAGGGACATCACAACAGAATGCACCATGGTCCCTCCTTAGGATCCTGGTTTCAGTAACTGGCTATAAAAGACATACTAGGGACAAGACAGGAAATTTGAATATGGGCTCAGTACTAGATAGTATAAGGCAATTATTATTGTATTTTTAGTTGTAACAATGAATTGTAATTATGTGGGAAACTGCCTTCGTTTTCTAAGAAATCCATTCTGAAGTATTTAAGAATAAAATGTCATGAAGCCTATAATTTATTTTTAAAGATTTCAGAAAAAAAATAGAAATATGACAAATGTTTCAACAATTATAAAGTCCAAGTAGGAGGTATCTTGGTGTTTATTCATAGTATTCTCTGTACTTTTTAGTATGTTTAAAATTTTTTAATAATAATAAATATAAACAAATAAAACAAAGTTATTTTTTAAAGTTGTTTCTGTCACTTTCTTTAGTTTAGATATTCAAAGCAAAATAGTCTCTATGTAGCATTTAACTATCTTCCTGTCCCATAAGTCCCAAGAAACAATTTTGTATCTTCTTTTTATTTGTACTCTTTAATGCTTTTCAAAAAAGCAGCAGGTTTCTGAGCCTTAATTCAGTAACTTTTATAGAACACTTGAGAGTATATCTTATTTTACTCTTCTAAAATACACATTTAAGTGCTTGCTTTGGCAGCACACACACTAAAATACACATTTAAAAAAAGTATTTTAAAAGATAGCCAGTTACTCAATACTGTCATCCAAAAATGACCATTGTTAATATCAATATTCCAGTCTTTTTTTAGAGCACATATATTTTGATATACTAAAGATATTACTACACACAAATTTTTATTCTGCCTTTTTCATATATTGTAAAAGAGCCTCGGTCTTAGTCTTTTTCTAAATTTTTTTTTTCTTTTTCAGTTTTATTAGGTAGAATTATTACAGTTTGACAGCACTTACACATTATATTGCATGTAAATACATATATACAGTATACTGCACTTTTTTTAGTTTACATATATGTACAATTATTGTTTCTAAGAACAGATTAGAGCATTAGCTTTTTAAACTTACATAGTTATCAAAAGAACAAAGCCAACTACAAAATAAGAATCAACAGAATGCAGTAATCCAATCATAAAGGACAGTCAAATGTGCTTACATATATTCAAGAAATCAAAATAATAATTAGTTCATTTGTGTCATTATTATTATTGCTATTATTTTTTAGATTCTTCATATAAATTATGTCTTAAATTGTCTTAAAAGATTCTCTAAACACAGGGTAGATGTTATAACTACAGTGCATCTATGCATAAGGACAATTTTTTTAAGCCAATATTTAACTATCTTCTCCATTAGAGAAATTCCTATTAAGGAAGCCACAAAGAGGAAAACCACAGTTAGCATATAACCACCAAGCTATATTATGACTGGAATCATGGCCCCAGGGCTCCCCACTGCCAGCAGACAGCCAGAAATGGGGGCAGAGGCTCCTTCTCTTCAA
Source organism: Camelus bactrianus (assembly GCF_048773025.1). Taxonomy (NCBI): domain Eukaryota; kingdom Metazoa; phylum Chordata; class Mammalia; order Artiodactyla; family Camelidae; genus Camelus; species Camelus bactrianus. The sequence goes on from NC_133539.1 coordinate 102,087,088, forward strand.
AGTTGCATAACGCTGACATCCAATTTCATTACTTGAAACAATTTGGGGATATGCTCCTTCAGAATGGAAAAACTGAACACAGATAGTTAGAAATATTTATAGAAGTAAGTCTTAGCTGTACCTAGAAGAAGGCCTGGCATGGATATGTGGATTGAGAGTCAGCGAGAAGGCAAAAACACAAGGGAAGGGATTGAGTTGGAGAAGGGTTTGAAAATGGGCACCTCCTGAAGAGGCAACATAGGAAAAGGTGTAGGAAGGTGTCGAGTATGTACCTGTAACCAAGCTACAGCAGAAGGTAGCTGAAGAGATTTAAAACACAATTTCTATAAGTAATATTAGACTGATGATAAAAGACTTTGAATGACAAATTCAATCGCACTTCAAACTTCACATCCTGTACAGTTACTTTGAGTTCTCAAGCCATAGAAAGCCACAGTGAAAGCAATGTTTTAGTTAGATCAATCTGGCAAAAGTGTTGGTGTGGTTTGCTTTGGAGGTAAATAAAAGCTGGGAAAGAATGACATGTCTGTCACAACAGTGAGTCAGTGGACGGCTGTAGCCATGGGACTAGGAAGGCAGGAACACTGTAAAGGAAGAGTAAACATGACTCTGTGGCTAATTAAATAAGAGAGATAATGGAGAGGAAGAAGTGAAGGATGACTCATGGATGTATCCCTGGTGACTGGAGGAAAGGCACGCCACCAACTGAAAAGAGGGCTGGGGAGTGGGAAGGAGATAGGGAGAAGAGGGAGGCTTGACTTCGGAGTTTTAACTGATAGTGGGACTTGCATGTGGAAAAGTTCTATAGGCATCTGGAAAGATGAACCTAGACCTAGGGCCTAGAGCAAAATCTGACAATAAAGTAATGTGAAACGTTCCACAACTGGTTTGTACAACCCAGCATTTTAACTATATAGGACTCCTTTTATAGGCCAGTAGCTTAAGCGATCACTGAAACAAGAGCGAAAAATAATCTTTGGTCATTCATGTATTCAACCAATACACATTTATGTTCATCATGAATGCATATTACATTTACCATACATCAACGACATTCTAATCCCCTTCCCATTAAGAAGGTGTACAAGTAAAATTCAAAATACGTGAAAGTCAATCCAGGATAACTAAGGGATGTGTGCTGTCCTCATCTATGCTGGAAATTACTTGTATATTGAAAAATCAAGACAGGTTGTTTTCATATGATAGAAAACATCAGTGTGATTCTAGCTCCACAATTTGATAACATAGTTATTCTTTTAAAATTACCTGTTGACCCTGGGCAACAGAAGAGTAACATGGCTCCACTGGACACAGGAGGATGGGGTAATAGGCAGGGGCCTTTTTTAGCCTTTTGAGAAGAAAATGAAATTATTTCATCTCTGGACTTTTAAGTACTATTAGAATGTTTTTTTTCTTTCTAAACAGGGAAATAATGTTACAAAAGCATCTTTTTTTATTTGTTTGCATCTCTCCCCCACACCCTGGTGTTTTAAAAATGCAAAAAAAAAAAAATACACTTTCTGTATAAAAACACTTAAAAGATTTTTTAAAATACACCAAAATAAAATTTAAAAATACCTGTTAGCAAATCTAGCCTTAAAATGCTGTTGCATCGGGAATCAATGTTGCATTAAACGAACTTACAAAAAATTCCCTGCCATCATCTTTGCTATAGCTGTCAATATTACTCAGCTCCCATTAGCCACGGTATGATTAAGTCCCAGTGAGTCTATTTTGATTCTCTTACATAGTTACTCATGGTGTTTCTGCTATGTCTCTAACCCAGAGAGGTATGAAGTCATATAATTCACAAAACTGTCAAAGAAAAGTGAATCAAAAGGACATTAGCATAATGGCTTAATCATTCAAAAATGAGTGGTGGTAGCCAGAGACAGGCAAGTCAACTACCTTTTCAGAACTCTTTTCCCAGGGTATCAAATTTCTTATTTTCTTTATCCTATGCCATGATCTAAAGGTCTTACCATATCTTTATTAACATTTTTCTGCACAATGTTAATAAATGCCAACATGTCAGAAATAACCATTTTTAATAGTTCATTAGTCAGCTGACATTGGCTGGAAGTCTTCCAGCTGCAAGTAAAAACATGATTTAAGCTGTCTCAGATAAGGATATGTATACCTGTAATTCCAGGGGAGGGCACAGTATAGGTTTGAAACAAGCCAATAACTCCAGTCCCTTTTCTCTGTAATTCACTCCACTGAGTCCTCCACTGTGAATTAATTTCACCCTTAGATTAGCTTCTGCATGATGGAAAAAGAGCTGCAGCAGTTCTGAGTTTTTTATCTGCACCTCCATGACGGCCAGAGAAAGACAGAATATCCCTTTTGAGTGTGGCTCTCTCTTAGGAGCAAGAAAATTTCTTTCCCTGAAGCACTTAGCAAACCTTTTTTTATGTCTCACTGGCACAAACTGGGTCATATCACATGCTCATTTCTGAAGCAATCACTTTCCAAGACGAGAGATTATGTTTGGTCAGTGACACCAATCCCTAGAATTTGGAAAAAGGTCTTACCTGAAGACCAAAGGCTCTGCCACTGGACATTATTTTTGTTTTATTTTGTTTTGTTTTTTAAGTAGGGATTTTTGGTGTAGGGTAAAGGAAAAAATGGAAAAGAACCCATTTGCTAGTTCACATGGTTACCTACTCCTTCCACTTGCCTCAATTTTTCACTTTTTGAATTTCAAGAGACTGCCCTGTCATTTGTCCCCACTTACTAGCCTAATTGCAAGTTTAATTTTTCAATAATATTAGTAACTAGGATCCAGTATACTGGGACTACTTTTTCCTAGTAATTTTTTTCACATATGTATTTTTTCTTTCTTCTGTTCCTAAAGATATTAGTCGGATTTCTAATATTTGGAGGGAACACTCATCAAGAATAAAGACTTTCTGTGTATCACTTCCAATACTAGATCATTTGAATACTTTTTGAGGGGTGGGAGTATGCATGGTATTTTTAAAATACCATCAGTTTATCAAAAGAGATCTGACATTTTCACTGCTAGAGTAAAGGTAAAATTTTTAAACATAGTATACTTAAGCCTGGTCAGATTTAATCTTTTCTCTGTCTCCCATATACTGCTTCTGAAAGGGTGTAGTTTTATCTTCTGCCTTCCTCGTTCTCTCAATGGTGTGAAGAATCAATCCCTTGGCTCCAGATCTGATATATATTACAACTAACAGCTACTATTCATTGAACATGTAGGAACTTATCTACATTACTCCTCATATCAGTTCTGCATAATAAATGTTATTCATTAATTTATTTCCAAGGAAACTGAGGCCCAGAGAAGCTAAATTTCACAAAGTTTTCAGACTAATGATTGGTACAGTCGAGATCCAAAAAATGTCTGTCTGATTCAAGGGCCATATTATTTCCATTATGTCAAATGGCTTCTCGGTTTCAAAAGCCCACCAATAATTTTTTTAAATTAATAATCTTTGGGGTGCAGGGGTAGCCCAGTGGTAGAGTGCGTGCTTAGCATGCATGTGGTCCTGGGTTCAATCCCCAGTACTTCCATTAAAAACAAACAAACAAACAAATAAACAAATAGCTAGCTAGCTTTTTTAAGAGCAATTTTAGAATCACAGTAAAACCGAGCAGAAGCAGAACTGAAAGTACAGAGTTCCCATGTACCCTCTGCCCCCACAGATGCATATCTTCCTCCACTATCATTATCCTTCACCAGAGTATTATATTTCTTTCATTCGATTCACTCTTGATGTTATACATTTTGTGGAGTTTGACATCTGTGCAATACAATTACCCACCACTGTACTATCGTGCAGACTACCTCCACTGCCCTAAAAATCCTCTGCTTTGCTGATTCATCCTCCCTCCTTCAACCCCTGGCAACCACTGATCTTTTACGGTCTCCATATAGTTTTGCCTTTTCCAAAGTGTCATGTAGTTGGAATCATACAGTATGTAGCCTTTTCAGATTGCCTTCTTTCACTTAGTAATATGTACTTAAGTTTATTCCATGTCTTTTTGTGGCTTGATAGCTCATTTTTTATCACTGAATAGTATTCCATTGCCTGGATATACCACAGTTTATTCATCTGTTCACCTTCTGAAGGATATCTTGGTTGCTTCCAAATTTTAGCAGATATGAATAAAGCTGCTATAAACACCTGTCTATAGGTTTTCAAGTGGATATGTTTTCAATCCCATCAACAATCTTCAGTCACTCCCACCTCCAATGAATGTAATTTTAAGGAAAATTACAGCAATCGTTAGAAAGATTTACTGTAGGCTTGTCCTCTGAGTGAAGTTTCCAAGGGACATCAAGAATTCTCTAAATCCAAAAGAAAATGTTTTGAAAATATAGGTTAGTAGTTAATAATATCTTATGAGAGAGTTTTTATTAAAATTATACAAATGTTTAATATGGACTTCTTAACACAAATGGAACTCCTGAAATATTGTAAAAATACAATTTGAAGAATATTAATAAAGATTAGTTTTCACTGTTCTTCAGTTGATAGAACTGAAAGTCTCAATGCCAAATGACAATGGCAAAAATAAATTATTTTCCAATAATTACATATTTGCATTCCAGCCATTCTTGGCACAGATTTTAGGGTGAACATATAGAGAAAAAGGAGAAGGCTGTGCAAGCAAAGATAAGGACCTTATCCTGAGAGGCCCTAGATCCCGTGGCCCCCGGGAGAGGCTAAGGGTATGATGTCTGCAGCACTAGACAGCAGTATAATGAATTCCAAATCATAAATTTCACTGAGGGTTAATGTCCAACATGGGCCCAAACAATCATTTTAAAACAAGGGCACATAAAATAAACTCCATTTTCAGCACAATTTTAGAAGTTTAATTTGAATCTGATGAATCATGTTTAACACATATAAATTTTTACTTGTAGAGTTCATGTTATTTTAGATCATTCTTTTTATTATACAGGTAGATCTCAAAGATAGCGTGGGTTTGGTTGCAGACCACTACAATAAAGTAAATATTGCGATAAAGCAAGTCATGTGAATTTTCTGGTTTCCCAGTGTATGTAAAACTTGTGTTAACACTATACTGTAGTCTAATAAGTGTGCAATAACATTATGTCTTAAAAATCTATATATACCTTAATTAAGAAATAATGTTGGAAAAATGGCACAGAGAAACTTGTTATCCTGCAGCTGCAGGGTTGCCACAAAACTTCAAAGGCAGAGTGGGAAACCTAGACAAGGAACAAAGCCTTGTGAGGCTGCAGTGACGCTCCCCAAACCCTCTCAGTGGTAGTATCAGAGACAGCAAAGTAGGAAGCAAAACCCCCATACTAAACATCCTTGTCTTGCATCATTTCTGACAAACCTGCTGTCAATCATATCTTTATTAACCTATAGTGCATTTTTTTTTCTTTTTTCCTTTAGCTGCTGCTTTTAAGATTTTTCTTTCATCACTTCTTCTAGGTAATTTAATTATAATATGCCTTGGTGTAGTTTTCTTCATGATTCTTGTGCATGGAGTTCATCGAGCTTCTTGGATCTGTGAGTTTAAAATTTCAACAAACCTGAAAAATGTCAGGCATAACTTATTCAAATATTTTTCTACATCTCCCTCCCCTTCTTTGGAGACTCCAATTACAACAATATTAGGCTGCCTGAAGTTGTCCCAAAGCTCACTGATGCCTTTTTCCTTCCTTTTACGTTCTTTTCTTTCTCAGTGGTTCACATTGGATAAATTTTATTGTTATGTTTTCGAGTGTACTAATCTTTTTCTTTCCTGCAATGTCTTATCTGTTATTTATCCTATTCAGTATATGTTAAAATCTCAGTCATTGTGGTTCTCATCTCCAGAAGTTTGATTTGGGTCTTTTAATGATATTTTACTTAGTTTTTTGAATTTAGTTCAATCAGTTTTAATGCCCTTATGTTAACCCATTTCTGGGTCCACTTCAATTGATTAATTTTTCTCATCATTATGGGTCATGTATTTCTGCTTTTTTAAATTTCTGGTAATCTTTGATTGGATGCCAGACATGATTTTTATATGATTGAAGGATGCACATTTTTGTATAAATATTTTTTGAGCTTTCTTTTTTAACACAGTTATTCGAGAAATTTGATCATTTTAGAGCTTACTTTTAAGATCGGTTAGGTAGAATTAGAATAACATTTAGTTTAGGGATGATTAATTATTCTCCACTGTTGAGACCCTTCTGAGTACACTACACAATGCCCTGAATTGTGCGGTTTTTCCAGTGTGGCTGGTGGAATCAGGCCCTCTTCAGGCAGTGTGTGAACACCAGGTTTAATTACCTCTAATCTTTTTTTTTGAACAGTTCTTCCCATGACCTTAGGTAGTTTCCTCCCATGTATGTGTAGATTAGTACTTTATTGAATACTAGAGGAGGACCCTCTGCAGGCTTCCAAGATTCTCTCTGTGCAGCTCTCTCCTTTCAACACCTGGCTCTGTGAGCCCCACCTACCATCATCTCTCTGGACTCCCAGTAGCTCAGGGAAGCCAGTGTTCTCTGCCTTGTTTTCCTTTCCCTGCATCAAGGCCTGGAAACTCTCTCAGGCAAAAAAAGAGGCAATAGTAGGACTAACTTCATGTGTTTTCCCTCTTTCAAGAGTCACCTTCTTTCATTGTCTGATGTCTAGTGCCCTGAAAACTATTTTTTCATATATTTTTGTCTTGTTTTCTTGTTTGTTTACAGCAGGGAGGTAAATTCAATCTCTGTATTCTCTCTTGGCTAGAAGCAGAAGTCTGGTGAGAAAATCTTGAAAGAAATTAGACTTGGAAATTGTACAGTCAGAAGACAAAGGAACCCGTATCTGCCTACTCTCTTTTACTCTTCAGTGGAACATGGCATTTGAGTGCTCACCATTGACTAAATGTTCTTGTCTCCCTAGACCCCACCTTCACCAATTCCCAGAATACCGAGACTTAGGGAAATGTGCGATTAGGAAAAGGAGAACAGATATTAGACCTAGATCCTACACCTCTGTATAAGGGTTGAGTTTTTCTGAAAGTCGGTGGAGATTCATTCAGCATAGTTTCAGTAGAAGCTTGGAACTGAAGATGCAGACTTGAGGTCAGGACTGCCATTTCCCAGTGAATACTCAAACTTCTTGAACATGTTTTCACACCAGCCCTGAGAAGCGCACATGATCCAAAGGTGCAAATTCCTTTAACGGGAAGACTCAAGTGGGACTAAGCTAAAATCTCCCTTTTTCTAACACTTTCTAGAATAAGCTAACTTTAATTGCATTACTTAATTTCCCCCCAAGAAAGAGTATAAATAATAGATTCATAGGGATAAGAGACTGTGGTGAAAGCCACAAGTTACTAAAATTAGACTCATGTGTTTAGCTTGAGATTGTTGAAACTGACATTTGGAGAGCAATGTTTCCTGGCTGTGCAAAAAACAAGTGTATTCTTAGAGAAGTACAATTAAAGAAATGACCATTTCAGAAAAAAAATTATTTTCAGGGTATAGTATAGACAAATCTGCAACACATTTTTCAATGCAGTATTACCAAAATCTGCCAATTGAGTTAAAGTTCTAGTGAAAAAGTTAATCCTTGAGACTGACCAGCTTCTCTGCCTTCTTCCAGACTTCACTCCAACTTCCTTCTTGGAGAAACTCCTCCTGTTTAAATGGACATACATCTTATCCTTTCATGGAGTTCACACCTCAGAAACATAGGCCAAAAGGAAGAGCAAAGAAAGAAAACTGTGTAATACTACCTTCCTTGGTTGACTCCTAGGATAGCAAAGACTTGGATAAACTTCATGAGGAAAACCACAGTACCCTAAAACCAAAATTCAAGCTCACCTGCAGATACCCTACCTTTTCACAGAATCTAATTCAAGTCTTTTAAATGTAGAGGACAATTTAAAGTAAATTCTTGCTTCATTAACCACCCAAAACTCTCTATTAGAAACCCAGTGTAACAGCTCCAGGTTCTTCTTCTTTTCCCAAAACCCCCATTGTCTTCCCTTGAATCTGGAAGATAAGCAATAGCTATAAAACAGTAATCTGGAAGAGACGGCTGAGCCTTTCCTCATAGGGCATAGGGGTGTCTGATGTGTCCAAAGCCCCTTTACAATCTGAGCACATAATCCTCTATCCTATACTAAGATTGGACCCCAAACCACCTGATAAGTCTTGATTTCCCAACCTCACTGTAGCATAGGTATAATGAATAAGTACTTTAAAGCCCCAATATAACATGAGGACAGATCCTCCTCTGAAAGGACAAGAAAAATCTTCACTCTGCTACAGAATCAAGGCACCATACACTCTCCAGCTCCTAGCACCACATACTGCTCCCAGCTCCAATTCTGCAGTAGCAATTGATGCTCCTAGTCATTTATCCAACAGTTATCTATTGTGCACCTGTTACATGCTAGGCATTGTGCTAGATGATAGAAACACAAAGGAGAACAAGCCTGAAAAGGCCTCTGATGTCACAAAGAGCAGAAGGTGAAAACAGGTAATAGAAGAGTAAACAAACAGGTAATTGCAGAAAAATAAATGTTTTAAAGCAGATGAAATAGGGTAATTATGAAAGAGTACTTTGAATGAGGTGTAGAGGTTTCTATAAATAGAGTAGTCAGGGAAGGCCTCTCTGAGTGGGTGACATTTGGGCTGAGATGGAAGGCAAGACGTTTAAGGAGCCCAGGGAAAAGCCTGCTCTTAATTAAAAGGACAGGCAGGACAAAGTAAGGCCCTGTAAGATCCTAGCCAAGTCCCTGCTCCTTTTTTGGAGACTCTGCCTCCCAGACATCAGACGTCATGAACATTGATTTTCTGACCTGCTCTACTATGACACGCCTGTTCTACCTCCAGACTCCTCCCATGTTGAGTGCAAACCCTAAAGATTTCCACCTCTATCACAAGAGTCACCATCCAGGTCCAATCTTCTACTGATGATCAACATTCCAAGGACAACATGAGCTTTATCCTATAAGTCTACATAGGTATAGTCTTTGGGTGTCTTCCCAGCCTAGAGTTAGACTGTGCGCAAAGCACACTTACAGGAAAAAGCAGAGACAAGAAAAAGGAAGAAACTGATGTTTTCCAGTCCCTGGGTTCACTCCCTTCCTGAAGCCTGGCCACATTCATGCTGTTGGAGTATGAGACACTTTTATAATAAATATTTTTTTAAAACATAAAGTAGCTTGAATTACTCCGTTACTTACAATCAAAGAATATTAATCATAATGCTCTCTCCATTTTTCCCTCTACCATGCAAGTATTTCTATTTAATGTCAGTTCTGAACTATGCACTCAGTGATTTAATACAATGATGAGTGACCACACTTGGTCAGCTTTCCGATGCATTTTCTTCCTGATGGTAGAGAAGTTTCACTAGACAGTCTGTCATTTCTTAGATGCCAGTGGCTTGTACTGTTTTCCAAATATAATACTAGAAGCATCTAGTCTTGAAATTGCCCAACTGCTATTTATATCATCTTTCATCTAATGGCTGTGCACTTTGATAATAATATGTTCATTTTGCTGGTTCTGTCATGTTTGCATGTTTCTCTTAATGTTCACTTTGACATTAGATTCTTATTTTTTCCTATAAACATTTTAACAAACCTTCCTACAGTATTTGCCTTGATATCACTGAAAGTTTCTAAATGGGTTTTATTAGAGCAAAATATCCATACTCTATTTTTGATCAGTAATAATGTGTAAAGGAAATGTCACATTTTCCTTCTCACTTGTTAGTATAGTTCAGGGTATTTGGTAGGTATTATAGACTACATCAATTCTAATCTCATGTACAAATACATAATGAAGGCAAAATCAGGAATAGATGCTAAACTTTGCAGGAGAAGAAGCACTGGGAACTTTCACAAAAATAACTTAGAATCTGTTCTTGATAAGAATGAGTTTTCCTGAGAACACAGATCATATTTTTTAGTAGCCATCATTTCTACTTACAAGAAACAATTTCAATAGAAGAAAAAATTGTTGAAAACAATTATTAGATAGATTCAGACATTTAAGTCACTTTCTTTCTTAGTATAAACAAATGATCCTTTGTTACTATTTCTAAGATGATTGTAGTAACCCATCTACATTTGATTTAATTATGCCTATAAATATTTTAATTAAAAAAAAACACATTTAGATAAGTGATGTCTAATGGAAATTCTAATTTCAAGTGTATAAAAAAAGACATTGGAGATGTGACGTGTTCATATTTTGGCATGTTTGAAGCCCAAAATTGGTGGGTAATGGGATAATCTAGTAAATAGGCAATCCCATTGCTGTATCTGTATCTGAATGGGATTGCCTATTTTCAAAGCATTAGACCAGCCCATTAGTCATTTACACCATTCTCTTTGAAATGCCCCCTGACACACTGGGCTGAGATCCTGACAGCCATTTTTTGCAAGTGGCAGTTATAAAAAAAATATACTAAAACATATAGAACTTAAATGATAAAAAGTGCCACAGAGAAAAAGAAACCAAGGAAGGGGCACAGTCATATTCAACAGGGAAACATTCATGTTCTATTTCAAATGTGAATATGATTTTATTTTACAAATATTTGAGAGAAATCTGATGAGAATTTGAATGAGTTTAGGATCTAATAGAATGCATAGCTATTTAGAGACTTAGAAAAATATATAAAAGAAACACAAATGTATAATGCTTTAAAAACAGTTTTTATAAATAAAAAGCTTTACCAAACTCTAAAGAATAGCACTTATTTAGCAACAAGGTCATCCTCCACATTCATCCCCATCAACAATACACCTCACCCTGACAAAAAAACGCACCACACACACACACACACACACACACACACACACACACACACAAATGTCTATGAAAGCAAATGTATATTCATTTAGGTCCTAAAATCACTCCCAGGAAAGTATGGAAAATAGATCTTAGAGGAACTTTATCCCTTGTCTTATTTTTTTCTGCACCAATACGTTTCTCACACAAAGACCCACTACAGTTTACGAAACACATCTAATCCTCTAGCAAGCTTTTATTACAAGCCATTTTGCTTCACACCTAGTTATGAGTGTTCACTTTCCATTATGCTGACAGACTTCCAGGCCCTTAAAGGCATAGATATTTATTGAAAGAATATTTTAAAATATTTAATAGCTTTTTAGTAAGGTGTTCAATATTACTTGTCCAATGATACAGCACATATTATTTCAGAACACAGAGTAGTTATTATTTTAGAAAAGGACTTTTTAAGAAATCTTAATATATGATGTTTAAGTACATCACAAAGACCACAGTAAATTTATATCAACTTGAAATTATAGAAAACTGCAGCTGAAAATATCCTTAGGGATAATTTAATCCTACTTCCTTTTAAGAGGAAAAAGTTGAAAATCAAAGAGACAAAGTGATTTATCCGTGATTATTCAGCTCTAAGGTAAGAGAGGCCTCAATCATAAATATTCTAGCATCCAAATCTTACCTTCTTTCTCTAAAACTTGGCAAAGGCCTTCAATCTTAAAATTTAATAATCTGAATTATAATTCAGCAAACTGCATTTTTTAAAGAATTGGGTAAAATATCTTTAAAATGCTTAAGTTCGCTCTGAGAATGTATATCCTTAAGACACCACTAGTTTTATCACAGCTTAACAGCAGTATTTAAATCTTCTCTGCCAAATGATGTTTCACAGAAATAAATACAGCCTCTGCCTTGAGGTTGCAGCAGTCCTGACCTTGGTGCACCATTGTCTAAGATGAGGACATTTAGGTAGACATTGTAGTGACACTCAGCAAAGAACATCTTTTCTCAAACCTAAAGAGCTAATTCAGATTTCAGGATGAGGCATTTTCTTATGTTATCCTCCAGGCTTGACCCAGCCTCAGAGACAAGAGAGTATTCATGGTGACTCGGCTCTGAAGTGGTAGCAAAGGAGCTAAAAAGTGAGTACAGATGGAATTCAAATTTGGAACACTATAAGACATAAGATTAGAAAGAGTTCTTTTAAGGGCATGGAGTCCATATGGAAATTACATTGGAAAGTTTTGTCAAGGGCTGCCTCCTTGCATCCTGCAGAATGAAACTACACACTTGAAATTTTTTATCCTCAGTAGAGATCAAAGAAAATGTCCTAAACATTCTCTTTCCTGCAACCAACCTTACTGCTGACCAGACATGCACATTTATTTACAAGGCAGCTGCTCAGAGAAAAAAGGGGGGAAACCTAGCATTTTCCCAAACTTTTAACTTACAGGAAACTAAGGGACTAATAATGGTTAACTATGATGAGACAGCCCATTCTGATGTCCTTTTAAATCACTTTAAAGTGGTAAAAATAAACTTGCTTTCCTAAAGACTTGAAACGTAAACAGACGGAAAAAAAATAATGATTAGGAGTTTGGAATTAACAATATACACACTACTATCTATAAAATAGATAAACAACAGGATCTACTCAATAGAAAAGGGAACTATATTCAATATCTTGTAATAACCTACAATGGAAAAGGATCTGAAAAAGAATATCTATAATATATAAATATATAGGTATATGTATAACTAAATCTTTTTGCTGTATAACTGAAATGAACACAACACTGTAAATCAATTATACTCCAATTAAAAAAATGTTCTTTATTCTTTAGTCATGAATCATGAATGTCTTACGAAGGATAAGGTCCTGTTACTCCTTGGACTAAAAGGGCTCTGGGAAATGGGTGATAAATTATGTAGACTACCCAAGGACAGTCAATTATTGAAATGTACTAAAAAACGCCCTTGAGGAATGAATAGATTTGTGTCTTTTCTTCCGGAAAAAAAAAAAAAAAAACAATGAATGTATCCTACTTTTTCAGATTAAGCTTTTTGCTGCTTTAAATTTTTCAACAGTCTCTTATTTGGAAACAGTCAGGCTGAAAACTGTTGCAGCATTTCTTCCTGGTCTTGCTGAAGACAGGTGGCGAGTAGGTGAAGGATGAGTTCCCCTGGCCACAGCTCTTCTTTTTCCAGTATCTCATATATGTAACTCTAGGTACATTCATCCACAAATAGAAATGCCCTCCAAAGAAAGGACAACCTCTTAAAATGTGGCAACACATATGAACATATATTTTGTTGAGCTCAAGGCCTGGTACAAGCTAACATTTTAGTGTCAAAAAATAAAACAGTGCAAGGCAAGATCACATCACAGACATACATTTTTAAGAGCATCGAGTTGTCAGAAACTTGCCAAGAGGAAACAAATATCACACACAAGAAAAAAATCTTGCCAAAAACTTGAACAAAGTTGAAAGATCTGCAGACCCATAAAATTCTTTGCCAGGAGCCCTAAATATAACCTGAGGTGGCATGTAAACTTAAAAGCTAATCTCATCTGATGGGCCATTTCCTAACATGTGACTTGAGAGTATTTTAAAAGGAAACACAAAACAGATATGAACATTACTTTTAGCAGTTCTCAAAACTCAGGTTTAGAATTTTTATTAAAACCAGACATGAAGGGTAAATAAAAAACTGATGGCTTGAATTCACTGTTTTTTTTTTTTTTTTAAATCATTCCTTTATCCCTATAGAATGCACAAAAAAGGCAATAAGTAAATGCTTCTGAATTAAAACAGTTAGTGCTAGTTTAGTGAAAATACTATGGGGAAAGAAGTGTTAGGAATTTCAAGTGGGATCCAAACTACTGAACTGTTTTCTTAAGGGGTTTCTTCATCCAAAGGTATGACATAAATAAATTTTTCTTCAGGGACTGCATTACCTAGGTATGTTTTTGACAGTCTGGACAGCTTGTCAGAACCACAAAAGCACTGCTAAAGATTTTGAGAGCTAAACAGTTTTCCCCATGATTGCCAAGATTCATCTAAACTTTAGAGATGGTAACAGCACACTTAGAATTCAGAACTTAGTTTTATAAATTCGGTTAAGAGTGAACAGATCATTTTCTCAAAATCAGACTGAAATATCTGTACTTGAGAAAAGGGTGCATCCTAAGAAAAAAAATAGAATCAAGAGAGAAATTTAAAGATGCTTCCATAACTTTTTACCTTAAATTTCTATTGTGGTTACCATTAAAAATGAGATGAATTCTTTTTTTTAAAAAAAGTATTGCCTCATGCATTTATTTTATTTTCTACTCCTTTTTAATATTCATCATCCTACCATCATCATCACGGATGATGAATATTAAAAACCACATCCATTTTAAATCTTAACAAAACAGTATGAGTAAGAGATTCACAAATATTGGTGATATGGACTTAAATTATGAGAGTGTTGAGTGGGAAGTGATCAAAAGTGAAGTAGGATGTGTAATGAAAGAAGACCCAAACTGGGGCAGGAGACCAGTTTCTGGGCTAAATATTGCCAACAACTGTGCCCCCTCCTCCTGCCTTCTAGTGACCTTAACCACTCCTGGTATAATTTCTCATGTATCAAATGAAGAATTCAGATTTGATGAATAATTTTTTGACAGTGTTTTCCAAAGTAATTGGGTTTGGAGGAAGTGCCTCTTTTGGGCCACCCTGAGGCTGGCACAGGTGATGGGTACAGCAGTCAGAGTGGGTCTACCATTTATCTGCCCTATCCATCAAGATCTCTAGGGGATTTTGTTTGCAAATAGTCTATCTCTGCTTGTTACAGTTTCAAAAACTACTGGACAAAACCGCTAATACCCCTTTCTAGATTCTATAAAGTGAGAATTCATTATGAGATTTTTAAGGTCTCTGCTGTAATCCCTTGATTCAATTACTTCTACTAAAGATTGGCACACCCATTTCTTTCTATGGCTGCCTTATCTTGTGTTTAATTGTTGTCTACAATCCAGGTACTGCCTGCATTTTGATGTTCCTTCTCAGAGGGTATCAGTTTACGTGTTAGATAATATGCTCTGAGTAGCATGGGGAAACCTCCAAGACTGGAGAGCAGACCTTTCTGAGAAGCTCTGTATCAGCAGTGTCCTAGCTGATCTGACCTAGCAGGTCCCAACTGGCCAGGCTGATGCTGGAGAAAAATAGCAAAAGCATTATATGTAAAATTGGAATCACCATCATCATCATCTATATACAAATTGAGGTAAGAAAGAACAGAAAGGATGGGCATATTCAGGAAGTGTGGAAAGCTTTCAATTTTAAAGTTGGATCCAGAAGTTAAAAATCAGTGTACAAAAAAACAGCAGAGAAGCTATGATGGTTGAGGAGATGCTGTGAGATGGAAGCTCTGACTGGCCATTTACTTACACAAATGGAACCTCTAGCTATCTTTTGATGTTCTAAAGATCCAGCATCAGGAATATTTATGAAAATTATGTATGATGGAGAAATGCAAAATCAATGGCTTGGTTTCATAATATTTATTTATAGAAACAGTATTGCTGTTTATCATGTGACCTGCAGTGATTAAAGTTGGCTGATCTGATATAGCTATAAAGAAAAAAACGTTGCCTGCATAACCATTCTTCAAGGATCAAGTCATTAGCCACTGCAGTCACCCATCAATAGTGCACCCTGAGAGGGATTCAGGATGGAGAAAAACAGGAAGCATTCTGTGCTTTGGATACACAGGCCCCTAGATAGTTAAGACATATATTTAAGGAAAAATTTCAGTGACTCCAGATTCTTGTATCTTCCCATACTGGAAAAGCACCAAAATCATTAACTTGAGGCATCTGTTCTTTGTAATTAGCAGTAATCTCTTGATGTTTGACTATATGTTTTTTTTTCCAGTTAAAAAAAATGTATATATTCATCCTGGCTCCTCGCTTACCTCTTCAGGACAGTTCCCCAGAGTTATCTGAGATGCTGTCTCCCAGGCTATAGTCCTCAGTAAGATCCCTGAATAAAACTTAACTCACAACTTTTATATTGCACATTTTTCTTTCAGTTGGCATAGCCTACTGCTAACAGTCTAAAAACTTAGGTGGGGTAAGGTATAGAACCTCCTTGAATGTTACAAAATGCATAGGTTGCATCAGTGCTTGGATCATTTGTCTATTACTACTTTAAAAAAAATACTCCATAATTTAATGACCTTAAATAAATAAGCCTAAATCAACCACCATTTTATGTGCTTATGATTCAGTGAGTCACGGAATTAGGCTGGGCTCAGCTGAGCAGCTTTTCTGTTGCTTTTGCCAGGTCACTCATGTGGCTGCAGGTATTAGGCAGCTCACCTCAGAACAGGATGGTCCATGATGACCTCATGGATATGTTAACAAAAAATTAATCAGTCCATCTAAGAAAGATATGGAAAATTTTACTCCAGCCAAATTGTGGATTATAACCTGGGAATAGCATCTCAGAAAACCCTGAGACTTGTTCCACCCATTAGATGTCAAGGGGCAGTTATATATGATTTTGGAGACAGAGGACTGTACGATAAATGACATATTATCGAAAGTTTACATAATTCAGAACTAAGTGTCATGGTAGCCCCTTACAAGATCAAGAAGGAATGCTATTTTTTAAGGAGTTGTCTCGTTGATGCTCGGAGAATGTTGCTCTTTATGGTTGAGCAGGTATTTCTGCCAATGGGGGACATTTAGTTGCTGCACATTGTGGATACACAATGCACAAGGGGGCAGAGAGGAGGCCAAGGGGCAGAGAGAATGTTTTACATTTAAATTTTTCTTGTCTTGCCGTAAAATTTATTTCACAGACCTATCTGGCAGTGGGTACTGCCTGTCAGCTGAGTCATGTGTCTCCAGGTGGTGTTCTCAGGCTCCCTCATGGAACAACAGCAGTGGGCCAGGAGGGCAAAAGCAAAAACTGTGAGACCTCTTGGGGCCTGGGCTCCAAGTCACACCACCCTGCTACATTCTACCAGCCAAAGCCAGTCCCAGATTCAAGGAGTAGGGAAGCAGAATCTATCTCTTAAGGGGAGGAGGAGAAAAGGACTTTGTGTACAAGATGGAGGGCTTATCCTCCATAATGTCTTTAATGCATTTTCCTCACTCAGACTACTGTACTTGGATTGATAAAGTTGCTTCCTGTGAGGCATGGGTTAACAACTCTGAAACTACTGTACATGTATACCGAGACTGAACAAAAAAGTAAAGGCATGACATGATGGGAGCCAGATTTCTCCCAACCCAGGTTTCTTAGAGGAAGAGGCTACAAATAAGAGGGTGAAGCTAGAATGAACCTTATGGGCCTGGACTAAGTTTGGAGACATCAATGTGAACTCATGTTTAGCTTAATATACAGACCGATAAATACATGAATAACCATAGATACGTGTGTATACATATGTGTATGTGTGTGTTAATACACGTACATGTATTTCCTACCTCTGTTCACTGAAAAGGCTTAGAAACAATGGAATTCTCATAGCAACAAGCACACCAAGGGCCCACATGTTGCTTTCTGTGCCATTCTCCAATTAAGGAACCAGTGCTCTTTGGAGAAATGGCTGATTCTAGGGCTGGAACAGAGAATATACAAAGTGAACCTGGAGTGTTTTGTAGTGTCAGAAAGTAAGAAAATACTGAAAAAATAACCCATGTGGTCATGTCACAAGGACACAAGACCAATCTGAAGAGTTCCCAATGACCAAAGCTGAAACAATATAAGCAATAAAATAAATAATACGGTATTGGGTTATAACCCAAAATATAAAATAAATATCCATGAGTCTGTACTGATATAAATAAATGATTGAATAAATAAATAAACAGGGGAGAAGAGACAAATCTCTCATACAAAAGAATTCCAAACAGTTTATGTAGACACACCTCCTCTGAAAGATGCAGCTTAACTTCTCATGCCTCAAGTGTGGGCTGTGCTTAGTGACTTGATTCCAAAAAAGAATAGGAAAGGGGAAAACAGCAGCTTTACAGTGGAAAAATCTGGCAAAAACTATCTCAGGCAGGACATCAAGGTTAACATCATCAGTGATAAGTCATCTGGTAACATGAACCCTTGGTATTTACATGAACCCTTGGTATTTACATGAACCTTGATGTAGTGAGAATGGCACTTCACATGTGTAATCATCCTCCCAAATCGCATAACCCCAGTCTAGCCATGAGAATAACCTCAGGCAGTACCCCTCAAAACTGTCAAGGTTGTTAAAATCAAGGAAAGTTTGGGAAATTGTCATAGACTAGAGGCTAGGGAAACATGAGGGTTAATGTAATGTGACATCCTGGAACAGAAAAAGGACATCAGGCAAAAACCAGTGAAATCCAAATAAAGTATGGAATCGAGTTAACAGTGTACCAATGTTGGGTCCTTAGTTGTGACAAATTTGCCATTATAATGAAAGATGCAAAAGATAGGGGTAACCAGGTGAGGGTTATACAGGAACTCTTTTTGTTATCTTTGCAACTTTTCTGTAACTGTAAAAAGCTTAATAAAAAAGCTTATTAAAAAACAAACCTGGCAACCAACTGTTAAAGAATTCTTCTACTCTCTTGTTCTCTGGTTCAAACCTTGCTTACGTCTGCTTTCCAAACTTTCCTATGACTTTGGACCTGGAGTCTCTTAATCTGTCTAGCCCTTTGGATTGAAGGAGTCTGGATGACCCATTGACCCATAAGTGAAAAGCAAAAAATATATATATTTAAAAACAAATATATACCTATACATATACACCTATACATATACATTTGAAATTCACACACATACACATATACATATAGACACATATATAATCACATTGCAGAGATGCAAAATGAAAATATGCCACAAATAAAAACAGAACAGATAACCACTCCTAGCAGCTCTCTGCATAGCCCACTAGTCTCTTCTGAAATAAGAACAAAGTTTTACATGCTGTTCAGAAACCCACTTTCCCCACAAAGTATATTTGTGAAGCTTAAACTATAAAGCCCCATATAAGCATAGACCCTTTCCAGGTATCTGAATCTATTTTCTTCTTAAGTACTCTAAACTGTAAATTTTAATACCCGCAAAACCTGGATTCACCCACCTCCATGTAAATAAATATGTATCTGCATTATCATTTTAAGCGCCAGAAAGTATCATAGTATTTCACTGAATAGATGGACCATCCTTTTTCAATTAATCCTTTAAGGAGCTGTCTAGCTTTTCTAATTCTCTGGAATATCACCCAATATTTCTGCTTGGGGGTTGAGTTAGCTCTCTCTGAAGTGTTTTCTCTATGCCCTGAAGCCCCTTCACTCAATCCAGGCTCCTCAATAGTGCTCCTGCCCTTGGTGCTCCTGGCCTCTAATGGCCTTGAGGGGACAACTGAGAGTAAATTTGGGACAACAGAAAATAAGTGCAAGTTCTTGAGCAGGAAGTCAGTGAGAGGAAACTATGTTTTGGAGAATGTTATTATGACAATCATTTTATCATCATATTAGTATGACATGTGTGCTCTGTGCAAATATAAGTCTCAGAGTAACAGGAAAGAGAAACTGTAACAAACAGATCTTAGAATCCCTGCAGTGGCAATTGCAATCCTGGGGGAATAAGATCCCTTCATATGGCTCTTAGGAGAGAAAATATTTGAAATAAAAATTAAAATATAATAATAAGTAAATAAATAGGAAATAGAGAAAGCGTCTGCTCAGAGGGCAGAGATAGGGCATGTGGATGGGTACACTTTAGAAAGGCAACCCCATAAGCTACCTTTTTTCTCTCCTATGAAAATAGGAGGCCCCGCTATGCAGCAAGAGCCAGGACTTTGATGCTGAAGTATGCACAAGGTAGACAGAGGAAGTTAGAAAAAAGAAAATTCATACCAGCAGCACAAGGGATGGTTTAAGAGTTTGGGAACAAAGCTTTGTACCTCATTAGCCAGATACCAGACACACTGAAGGAGCTGCAGAGCTCTGGGCAGGATCACAACAGAACAACAGCCAGTCCCAGGAAGGGCAAGGCAAGCCTGCAACGATGAGAGGGCACCCTCTTTCTGACTATGGAGATGGGGAAGTGATGGTTAAAGAATTTCAAACGTGAAACTCATAGGGCCAGAGTGGCACAGTGAAAAGGACTGCAGGATGGGGGTGGAGGTGGCAGGTTATCTAGAAGCAGAGCCCTGTATTTGGATTCCATCTTTGCAGTTCACTAGCTCTACGGCCTTGGGCTGGCATTTAACCTCCGTTTAACCAGTTAACCTGGCATTTAACCATATAAAATGGAAATAGCATATCTATCTTGCTTCATAGATTGGATATAAAATGTGAAGCACAATGCCTGTCACTTTGTGTGTACTCAGGTGGAGTGGTATTTAAAATGATGTCAGTAGACCTAAATCAACTGCTCCTTCTTTCTCCCTGTCTCCTTCTGCTAGTTTCTTCCCTCTCCAAACCCCAGGTCATCTCTGTGGTTTCTGTCTCTCTCCTTTTTTCAGGCAGAGTCTTTTAGCTCTTTCCACTTCCTATCCCAGACTCTAATAAGATAGAATTGTTCAGTTACTCTGGGCATAGTTTACTCCTTAGATTAATTTACAACGGCTAATCTCTTTGTTTCTAAAGATACAATTAAAGAACCTCTGGCCGCTCTTGCACTTAATGACATACAGCTGTGTGGACACTGTTGCCAGATGCTTTGCTCCCAGTTCCTTCACAGCCATTGCTGCATCCTTCCCAATGCATAACTTTCTATTTATTCTCCATGGTGTCAATCAGATGTTAGAGTTAAAGGATGTGTGACAGTTTGGAGATTTCTGAAAAAGTTAAAAATAAAATTCCCATGTAACCCAGCAATTCCACTCCCAGGTATATACCCCATAAAATTGAAAACAGGGACTCAAATGGACTCCTCTATGCCAATGTTCACTTCAGCATTATTCACAATAGCCAAGAGATAGAAATAATCCAAGTATCCATCAAGAAATGAATGGATGAACAGAATCTGGTATAGACATGAAATAGAACATTTTTCAGCCATAATAAGGAATTAAATTCTGGTACATGCTACAGCGTGGATCTTGGAAACATTATGCTAAGTGAAAGAAGCTAGACACAAACAGACAAATGTATGACTCCTCCTATATAAAATATCTAGAATAGGCAAATTCATAGAGACTGAAAGTAAATTAGAAATAACCTGGGACTGGGGAAAGGAGTAGTGGGGAGCTATTATTAAATGTGTACCGAGTTTTGCTTGGGGTGATGGAAATAGATAGTGATGGTGGTTGCACAATATTGTGAATGTAATTAATACCACTGAGTTGTACACTTAAAAATAGTTAAATGACAAATTGTGTTTTATATATTTACCATAAAAAAAGAAAAGAAGAACAACATGTTGGAAAAAGGCACTCTAATTCATCAATGATAACATAAACATTTCTTCAAATTTTAACATACCTGAAACCAACATTTGTTTCACCATCATTGTCTTACATTTACTGTCTGCCAGGCTGCAGTTGTGAAGTGGAGGCATTGCCTGCACGTGTTCAACTTTGGCTGATATTCCCATTATTATTGGAAAGGTGTAATCCCTCAACACTTCAGTCAACATACAATTCAAGAACCATTTAAAGAGAAAAATATGAGCTCTAGTTTTTTTGTCCAAAACCTTGTTACATTTACTGGTAAGTTCAAGAAAGTGCCAGCATCAAAACTTAAAGAATTGGTGGCTATGGCTTGTAAAAAAAAATCTTGGCAGCAGCACCGAAGCACTCTTTGGAGAAATGGGGCTACATGTTCTTGATGACAGAGAGGATGACATAGTGTGGGAAAACAAGTACAGCGAGGGCTCTGAAGAGAGAAGTGAGTCAAGACAGTGGATGAATTCTGAACATGTTTTGCAAATACCCTAGCCAATCTATTTTGCTTATGTTTTTCCTTTTAAGTATATACTCAAAAAAGTCTAAACAAGCTCTTTCAGTACATATAAAATAAAAATTTCAAGTGATAAGACTCACTATGACATGGCTTAACTAATAGGGGTTTTTGTTTTGTTTTTAACCTCCCTCCCCTTAGGAGTATATAAAGCAATGGTATCTTACAAGCAATGGCACCTTAGATTTAATAAATGCAGTAATTGCAACAAAGATTAATATCCTTAAAAAGATTAAGCACGTCTACGAATCAATAAAAAAATGATAAACCAGCTTTTAAAAATGGGCAAAGGATAAGGGCAAACAGTTCACAAAAAAATTAAATGGTCATCAAACTTATTGGAAAGATGGTCAACCTCACAAAAACGAGCTGGAGTGTCAGGGGAAGACATTGACTTTCTACTCCTGTCTCCAGGTGGAAAGACTGCCTGAGAGTGGCACTCCTGATCTGTCTCCTCCCCTTCCTCAGTGACTCATCTAACTGGTGAGTTTGGGAAAGGGAACTGGATGTGTGCGGTTCACACACTTTCTCTTTCCTCATGGGATATGACTGTATTATGAGTCGCAAATTCTCTGCTTCTCCACAGATGATTTCTAAGGAGAGACTACTAATGGCAGGACTGCCCTTTCCCAACTCTGCCTGTGATAAAAGCAGGGAAGATGAATTCCAGGATACAGTATTCAGAAAACGATTGTTACCATGGATATAGGCTATGCTGCCCAACAGCTTTCTCAATACCATAGGTGATATTCTCCATCTTCATGATTCCTGAATCTGCCTCTCAACTTACTCTAAATCAGGCAGGAAGGTAAGGGGATGTTATTAGTTCTCTCAAGCTTCATCAACTAATTATTAGAAATGAGGCAAATATTCTGCACATAAAATATTGGTAAAAATAAAAACATATAATAATGGTGGCAGGCAGTAAGAAGCCCATTCTCAGATGCTGTTTTGGGGAGTATAAGTTGGTAAGTCTTTGGAGAGTTTGGAAGCTATATTTACATATTTAAATGTGCACACCTTTGACCTGGCTATTTCACTTCCTACAGATGTATTCCTACATGTACAGCGTTATTTATATAGAGATATTCAAAACAGCAGTGTTTAATAGTGGAAAACTGGAGACAATTAACTACAGAAATAATTAAAGTATGGTTATTTTTATGCAGAAATACTATGTAGTAATTTAGAACAGGGGTTGGCAAACTGACCCATTGGCCAAACTTTGCCTGTTTATGCAAATAAAGCTCTACTGGAACACAACCATGCTCAGAGGTTTTGTACTGGCTATGGCTAATTTTGTGCTATACAAAGGCAGAGTTCAGGAACTGCAACAAAGACCGTGTGGCCTGTAAAGTCTAGAACATTCACTGCCTGGTTTTCAAAGAAAATGTTTGCCAACTCCTCATTTAGAAGAATGAAGCAGATTTAAACTGATACACTCTAAGGTCTACCATGAAAAAAAAAAAATCCAGTTTAAGACTAGCATGATACCAATTATGTAGTTAGTGTGATCTCCCTTACATGAAAAATCTGCCTGTATGCTTACATAAATGCAACCCAACACAAACAGCACAAACAGCAGTTACTGATTTGAAGGAGAGAAGAATTGGGGTAAGGGGAGAGGGGTGATTTTTATGGGCATATATTCATATACTACTTTTGGAAATTTAGCATAGGCATCAAAAAGGACAAAGAAAATGTCTGGATCCATCCAAGGATTTCTCTTTGCCTTCTAGTACCCTTTATCCCTTTACTAAATCCTTGCTCTAGACTCACGTTCTGTCAAGCCAAGAAGGAAGACTCTTCACCTGACTCTCTACCATCTTCCCTGGTACTGGTTCCCTCCAATGAGAAGGGTAGGGATGAGTGGTTTATCATTGGATTACTAATAAGCTTGCATATTTTGCCATGTTAGCCCCACTGTGTTTCCTCTTTTGAGCACTGTGAGACTTAGTTGCATATACTACACTGGTTTCATTTAATTCTGATCAGATAAAACAAAGAAGATTCTAAATAAGACCATGAGCTGAAAACAAATAGCCACACCTTAATTATCACAGTAACTGACATTTTTTTATTTTTGATATTTCAAAAGATGCAAAAATTAAGTTTTAAAAATGATAATTTATTTGACAAAAGTAAAGTTTCTGAACAACCCCCCTTCCCCCCAAACGTTTGATTTCCCCCCTGCTGATAATAAATTATTATCCTATGAAGCACAAGAACCTGGAAACTTAAAATTCTCATGCTGAATCACATCTTTGGCAATTCATCTAAACCACAGGAAGTTTTCTAAAAATATCTGCTGCCTCTTCTCCTGCTAAAACTAGTTTAGAGTCTTAAGTTATAAAGTAAAAGTCATGAGTGGCTGTGTACTGCTAGTTAGCAAGAAGTCAATTATTTAATCCTTGAATGAAGCCTCCTCTGTCTCCAAGCAAACCATCAATAGTTGTTCTTACAATATACTTCACAGCTTACAGAATATTTTCCCATACATTAACACATCTGTTCAGTAAACTTGTAATAAGAGTCAAAGAAGAAATTCTGTTTCTTTAATGTGAACACTATCTCATAGATGTCAAATAATTTGTGCAGGGAAGCAACTGGCAAGTGTCAAAGAAGAGATTCAAACTTCCTTAGAAACATCTAAGTGTACATTTTTAAAAGTTCAGAGATGTCTATCTTTCCTCTCTTTTTTAACTGCCTTTTCTCAAATGACATTAGAGAAACACTATTTTTCCATGGGGCATTTATGAGTGTTAAGTGTTTGAGACTCCCACTTCTGGCTTTAACAATAGCAAATGACTTTTTAAGAGAGAATTACTAGTTTCAGAGGAAGATAGGGAAGAACTACCCACAAAACTTCATCTCATATCACTGCAAGTACACCAGTATCATTAACTAGTTTCATAAGATCAAAATCTTCCTGTAACTTCTCCTAAGTCTTAACCTTATTCTACTTCCCCAAATATTTGAAAAGAAGTTGTCTCAAAATCATGAGACAACTGAAAACACACCTTTCAAAGCAAGCCTCAGAAAATAGATCATTTAGGGGTGGGTATGTTTTCCTCATCACTCCCTAACAACCCAGTATTACCAAGTGATTATTTAAAAAACGAAAAGATAACCTACTTGAGACATCCTTAGGAGAGACTACAAGTATAATTAAGTAATTTGGGTAGCTTAAAAAAGAAAAAATGAATACATATTACAAGAAACTAAAACCAATAATCGATGTCTTTAAATATAAAAAGAAAAAAAAAAATAGAAAATTAGTGAAACCACTCAATGTCATTGGAGGGCCACTAGCTCTGTCCCAGGATTAAAGTGAAATATTGACAGAGCACTGCTTCTGCTTGTCCTATCTTCATCTTACAGTCTAGAGGTGACCTCTTTCAATATTCTGAATCACCTAAACACCTGAGATATACATTGAAAAGGAAAGCTAAAATGAACAAAATCCCAAGCCTGACAGCGTAACTGTTGAGCTTATTTTAATGGTCTGTCACCTTACAAGGCAGACTTTCTTACAAGTCTACATCCTTAGAACTTAGGGTATAAGGCATGACATACAATTTTAACTGTAGGATAAAGAAAGGTGAAAGGAAAAAAAAAAAAAAACCTCGAAAGTTTGAGGTAGATCCTTAGAGACAGAATGTATTAGTAAACTTATGTTGGGAAGAGTAATCTAAGTAATACTACATAGATCTACAAGAAGCCTAGCGTTTTGAGGTTGAAGTGAGAAAGATCTTACCCTTTTATTTCTCTCACTTTCTGCCCTCTTCTCCCCGTCTCTCTACTAACCCTGACATCCTCTTTTTTTTTATCTTGTACCTTATTTGGGATTTCTCTAATTCTCCTTGCCCTTACAAATCTTCCCCTCCACTTACTTGAGAAAATGCATGTGAATGTTTCATGCACTTATATTTTAATGATCTTGCCTTCAACTCTATTCTTATGGTTCTTAAAAGTTGCAACACGGTATATTAGAATGTTGAAGTCAATCAGAAAATCAGTGTTGAGACCCACGTCTACCACTACCTATTTTTGTGACTATGGGCAAATAACTTTTCAAAAGAAAAAGAACCAAAATTTTATCCAAAATTTAGACATACAGTTAACTTACTATAGGTAGAATAAGTACTTTTATGGTTTTTCCATGTTAAAGCAAACATAAAATTAAGTTGATAAGGTAATTCAAGACATCCACCTATTGTTCAGTTGTTCAAATCTGTTTCCACTTGGTTTTAAAGTAGATTTGTTCAAATCAGGATACAAAGGTAACATTTGTATTTACTTTGTGTGTTATTTAAGTCTCTTTTAATGCAAAGGGTCTCCTTCCTTTTCCTTGTAATCTGTTAAACAAAACCAAGCCATTTATCCTGCAGAATTGCCTGTGTTCTGGATTTTGTTGATTGCATCCCCATGGTGTTCAGCAACGTGTTTCTTTGTGCTGTGTATTTCCAGTTAGTAGGCAGATCTAGGGGCTTGATGAGACTCTGGATTTTTTTTCTCCTGTCAAGACACTGCATAGGTGGTGCTGGGTACTTTTTATTGAGTCATATTAGAACACACATCAAGATTAACCAATAAGTCCATCAGGTGCTACCATCCTGATCCATCCATCCAAAGTTCATCAGCTTTTCAATTAATAGCTTTGGCAGCCATTGAGGATCATTGTCTAGCTCTTGCCAATTCATTAGAACTTTAAAAACAGTGATATTCTAATAGCACTCCTTCTGCATATATTAACTGGAGTAATTCTACCAATTCTTCCCCTCAGTAATTTGATTATCCTGGAGTAAGGCAGGATTAATGCTCCTTTCTCTCCAAGTTACCAGTCTTCAGAATAATCCCTCAACATCATTCCAAAGGTAACTGAGTTGGTTTTTGTTGTTTTTGGTCACATTTATCATTTTGAATACATAGGTTACATATTTAATACATTTCAATCCATTTCAGTTACTATCCTTATGAATCATCAAATCATTTCATGTACATCACTAGTTGTTTAGAGCCTCTGCAGTTCAATCTTGAGCTTTTGAGAAAATACCTTTGAGTTTTTGACAGCTTTCCCTCTTCAGCGATATTGAGGTACTACTGTTAATTTTTTAGATGTGAAATTTTTGTTGAGGGGGATAAAATGCCTAATGTGTACATCAGAATCAAATGATATCTCAAAATAAGGAGGGGGAAAGTAGGTTGGGTATAGATGAAATAAGTTTGGCCACATGTTGCTAACTTTTGAAGTTAGTATAATCAGTTTATTATTGTTCATTATATTATTCTTTTGTATACATTTGAAAAATTGCAGAATGAAGTTTTTTTATCCCATTTTAGTAAAAGTTTAAAAAATCACCAACTACTACAGAAAAACAGAAGAAAACACACATACCTTAAGTCCAGTTCACACCCAACCAGTTTCTGAAAATTATATTAAAATACATGCAAGAGGGGAAAAAAAAAAAACTTGTATCTGTATAACCTTATTTTCCACTCAAGAATAAGCCGTATATTTGAAAAGAGACAGTCTGAAAAGTGTGATTCTTAAAGTACTCTTTATTAAGTTCATTAAAAGTTGTAGAAACAACTTTATATTATAAAGGCACAGGGAGACAGTTCTGATAAAATATTCAAATTAAACAGTAACTTACAGTACAAAAGACAATTTTAATGCACATACAAACCCCAAATGTCTGATTCAAAAATATTTTACTGCGTCTATTAATGGGAAATGATTAAAAATATAAATTGCTGCTGTATAATAAATATCTGATAGTGAACATCTTGATAGCAAAGTGAACAAAATATTTATTGCTTTTCACATACCTATTTTTCCCTGTAATGTTAAATTCCTAATTCTTTTACTATCTTCTCAGTTTTTCCAAAGATAAAAGAAATTCCACATAATCTCATGGGGGAAATGGTAGTTACAAAAAACTACCTCAAGTAGCGATCACTGCTGGCAGTGTTTTTCACTTCCTGTTCTGCAATCACTCTTCCAAAAAGTAAGATAAATGTTTGCTAAACCACAGAAGGACAACTCCTCTATGACTGGCATTCTAAGTTTTGTAATGAATACTTATCAAATATAAAAGGAACTCCATTTTGAAAATGAGTATTTTATTTAAGGTTTTGAATAAGAGGTGAATGTTTGACTAGCAATTTTACCCACTCCCCTCAAAAGTTTTCCAAAGTTGTAAAGTCAGCTTAGTAAAATTTCCAGCAATTAAATGTTTCTTTGAGGGTTAGTTGATATATGTAATGTACTGATGTATAAAAATTAACATAATGAAATCTATTTTATAATGAAGAGATCTTACCCTTCTTCCAGTTTTTAAACTGGTATTAACTCTATTGATTTTCTCCTGCTGTTTTTGTAGCAACCCAGTGATAGATGGTACGAGCAGAATTTCCATCACAACAATAAGATAACACAAAAGCATCATTCTAATGTAATGAATGCTATTTCAACTTAAGAAATACCTACATTAAAGTCTTTGACAATTACTGTAAAGTAACTTAACCATATGTCATGTTCAGACAGTGTGTAGCAGCTAGTGATATACCTGGCACAGAGCTGATGCTCAATAAATAGTTGCTGAATGAATGAAAAAGAAAAACTTGGCTTTGGTTGTGCACATTTTAATCACTGTCTGATTAGAATAAAGTCAGTCTAGAACTAAATACTGCACACTAGAACAAACTTTGCCATAAAGAAAAGTTATAATTTCAAACAGGAAAATATCACCTATGTTAGTGATAGTCAATTTATATATTGTAACTTTTAAAAATAGCTCACAGAACTTTAACACGCTTGTTAATTTTTACCCACATACTTAAATTTGATGTCTTGATGTTTAATAATTGGGTAATGAAGACCAAGCTGCGCAGACTGGCTAAACCGTCTGCTTTACAGTAAATATTACTAGTCCACCAATAAATAAAAAGTTAGGATGCCAGATTAAACTCAAACTGTGACTACCATGTTGGTTTCTGCAAAACTACCAATCAATAAAAGGTAGGACATCTTTAAGTTACATATGCTTGGGAGCAATAGCTTAATTTTTCAACATAAAATAACTAGGGAGATGTGAATTTAATAATGACAGAGCTGAAGTACTGGAAATAGGATAATAAGAATAAGTAGGTGACCAATTTTAAAATCTAACCATAGGACTAGGTCTAATATTTCTTTGGCATATGCATTACTATCTTGGACTAGTTAGCATTTAAAAAATACTGGGTTTTCTTCCTCAATTAAAATTAACATCAAGGTATAGATTGCTAATATACTCTGAAAGCCTTTTAAAGGACAAAAATGACATTTTGCAATATGCCAAAGTTCATGTTTAGTGTACACTTACAATTATTGGCAGAGAGGGATGTAACTGTTAAATAACCTTAAATGATCTCATGCAGTGGTGAAACCACAGAAAGTAGAAAGAAATGTATTTACATAATAAAATATTCAGCTTTCCAAAAAAAAAACACAGTAAACCTGGGAATCCTGCCCTAACAGTAAATGTGTACCGCATAGCACTGAATGAGAACTAGCCCAAATGTAAATGAAAACCTACATAACCTGAATGTGTAAAATTTAATAAAAAACATAAAAATGAAAAAAAAACAAACAAACATTACACATCAGAAGGAATAAGTGGCCTATAAAACAGGCCAATCTAACTTGACATTCAAACTAAGTATAAGAGATTCACAAAATCATGATAGTAATGAAAACTAAGTCAAGTACCAAGTACCCTTTGATACACAAGCCAATGTAACTATCAGACTCATTTCCAATAGCTTAACAATATTCAGTAATCCACTCAGGCATTCGGGGGTAAAGCAGTCAACGATAGCTCAAGTCTCCAAAGTGAAAGACCAAACTTATTTGCAGAAGCATCACGTGATTTTTGAAATTATGTCTTATGCTGATGGATGTTAACATAAGATCTATCAGTGCAAGTTTATCACCTTCTGAATGTATTACTCCCAACTTTCATTTTTCCAGAGAGTTTTTGGTGGTTTCGTTTTAGCCAGTGCTATTTAAATGGAGAAGAGAAAAGTTCACCATAGACTACCTCACATTGTTACTTAATTGTGCTAGATATTCACGCAGTTCTTTTGCAGCCTGGAATCTGCCATAGCGCTTCTTTGGGTTGGCGCACTCATCCAGCAAGGCCTCTAGTCGGCCATCTTTGGCAATTTCACTTGGTGGGTCATGGAGGAGTCCTCCAGAAGTGCCACGCCAGGTGGCATGTCTAGATAAGAGGTTCTGACAAACAGCATAATAATTGTGGTCCACAGTGGCACGAGCACAAAGAATTTCTTTTGAAAATGATAAGCAAGCCTCCTTATCACAGTCATCAAATTTGCTTTCATACCATACATCCCAATTTTCAGGTTTATCTGCGAAAAGGGGACAGAGCAGAAAAAGAAAAATATTTGTTTAAAAGAGTTTTCATTGCTTCCCAAAATACAGCATTTCACTAATTAACATGGTAGTATTTGTTTTTAAAATTTTATTATAACTTTAAACATTTAAATATACTGATTTATACACATTTATTGGGAGTCCACCAATGCCAGGCAGAAGGATCAGATAAGGGCCCTTCTACCAAAGGGTTCAGTGTAGAGTGAAACTCTCCATGATACAGAGGAAGTGCCACACACAAGTCTGACATGATGCTACATGAGTACAGAGGAAGCAGTTACCTCTGCCTGGAGCTACAGAAAGCTGCAAAGAGAAGAACAACTGATTTAGATCTTGAAAGATAAGTAGCTGTGATGTAGTCAGGTAGGCAGGTCATATATACAACTAGAAATAGACCTGAAACTTATGACTTGAGTCAGAAGAACAGTACATGTACTTAAGAATGCATCAGCATATCAGTGCTTGATGGAGCGAAGAGAACAACTGAATTATATTGAAAAGCATGTTGAAAGCAAAGGAAAAAAAAAATTTAAGGGGTTGGCAGAGGAGAAGTTAAGTGAAAGAAACTCCTTCATTCACTCAGCAAATAACTATCTGAATGCCTACTCTATGGCAAGCAAAGATATATTAATGGTAAATAGATAATACATGGTTCCTGTCCTCACTGGCTTACAATCAAGTATGTGAAATATACATTAAGAAAGTAAATAAACATTATCTATCATAAATTGCGGGGAATGCTATGAAGGAAACAGCAGTTCCTAACAGTGGAAAGGTTTATGAAAGAAACCCTCTCTGCCATTAGATATAGCCTTCAAGTTTCTCTCAGAGGTAACATTTTTAGCTAAGGCTTGAAGGACAAGTAGCTAGCTATGTATATGAGGAGAGATGAGACATGTTAGGCAAAGAAAACTGCGTATGGGAAAGCCCAGAAGTAGAAAGAGTCATTCAAGAAATCAAAAGGCCACTGTAGCTGAAGCATTAAGGGCAGTGGAGGGATGTTAAAAATGGAGAATTGAGCCAAGTCATGCAAATTATTCTCTGGCAAGGAGTTCGAATTTTACTCGAAAAACAATGGGAAATCATCAAAGGCATTAAGCAAGGGAGCAATAAGATCAGATTTATGTTTTAAAAAAGGAACCAAATGGAGTAGAAGGAAACCAAAGGAGGAAAGAATTTCAGAAAGCTGTTACAGTTCATGAGTCTGCCAATTAGGTGGCTGCTGATGGTAATACAGACTTCTGAGTCAGGCTTAGAAAGTAGAGATAGGCAGCAAGCAATACTTTTATAAACAATGGGAGAGCAGGAAAGAATCTTATACATACTTGTTTATGGGAAGGTAAGAAAAACTAGATTTTAAGAAAGAGGGGCTGGAAGTTGAAGAAGAAAACTGACGCAACAAGTTCTCAAAGAAGGATCTACTCTGTCTGGAAAAGAGACATGAATGTGTATTGTTTTTACCAGTTTAGATGATAAAGGAAAGGACACTGAGGAAATTGCCACTATAAAACCTCAATTTCCCTGTAAAGGTCATTTACTAGAAAGAGTTCAGAAAAGAGGGTGAATAAATAGATAACAGCCTTTCGCAAAGTGTCTGTTTAGATAGCTCAACATGAGACATTTGAAAAGAACTAGACAGAGCTGAAGTAGCACTGGAGCAATGCTCACCGCATGAAATGCAAGAAAAAAAAGCCATATGCTGTATTCATCTAAGGTCAGGAATTAGTTGGTATAAAACTGTTAACATGTATTCCAGGAACGCCCACATTAAAAAATTTTAAAAAATTAGTTTTACAAATACTGGAATAATTTTTTTTTAAGTTTAGGCAAGCTGCACAACTCTGTGAATATAATAAAAACCACTGAATTTGAAAAAATCATGTTGTAAGCTGATGCAACATTAAAAAATGTAGGAGGAGACAAGTGGAGGGTGAAGCACTCCAGAGCAGGACATCCGCTCCCTGGGGAAGGATCTACATGGCAGGTCAAGGAATAATCAGAAAGTTTGGCAAGTATGGAATCAGAAGAAGGTATTGGGAAAACAGAGTATTTAACAAGATTAAGCTAATATCATGCAAAAAGTTAGTGTCAACCTAATACACTGCTGTTACACTCACTGCATTCATTCCCTAGGTGCCTCAAACTTCTGGTCTTGTGTTCATCAAAAGACCCCTTTATGATGGGAGGGGATTAAAAATACAAGATCCTCACCATGGAACAACACTTCAGTTTCTTTTACTAAGTACATTAATTATAGAACTACAGGCTTTGTCCGTGACACTTTGAAATTCCTATGACATTTAATTTTCAAAACATTTCAGACACTCTGCCCACCTCTCCTGTGAATAGGTGGAAAGCAAAGTTTTGAATGAGATGTAATACTGTCACATCAAAGTTAGAGATGTGTAGTGATGGAATCATCTAAATGGTTAAAAGGAAAAGAAAAATCACTGGAGGGACCCCACAGAACAGTGGAATACAGAATATCACTGTAAGAGACTCTACAGAAAAACATGGCCTCCACAAAAGCGGTATAGTTTCTCTGATAGCCTGTAACTATATGAAAACTTAATTCTGCATTAGACTCCTAAACCATGGAATATAGCAGAGTGTATGAAAAAGATGTGTATACACACACACACACACACACACAGAGTATATCTGTGTCCATTTGAACCTGAAGGATATTTTACTTAATATGGAGAAATTGTGACTAAGAGTACAAGAGTGAGTATAATAAATCAGCATCCATTTATTGATACTGGTCAAAT
Organism: Camelus bactrianus; assembly: GCF_048773025.1. Lineage (NCBI taxonomy): Eukaryota > Metazoa > Chordata > Mammalia > Artiodactyla > Camelidae > Camelus > Camelus bactrianus. Next base: position 102,120,018 of record NC_133539.1, read on the forward strand.
AGTACAAAGAAAGATGCAGGGTTGCCATCTAAGGAGGAAATGAAAGGTTTGCTTCACATTAATGTAAACATTATTTTGACATAGAAAAAAATCTAAAAATTATATACTTACTTTGTCTAATTAACCTTTTGTCAGCAACCAAAACATTTTCAGCATCCACGATGATTACCTTGCCGTCTCTAGGACCAACTGCAAAATTGTCAAAGCTGACGTCCAGGAGGTAGAGTGCAAATTCAAAGTCATTGTTTGTAAGCTGCTCTGCTATTTCCATTAATTGCCAAGCGAGGTCAACTCGTTTCTCCCACGGTGCATTAAAGTAACTCCACAGTTCTTCTCCAACATAATTTACAGCCACCATTCTTCCACAGGCTCCAAGATACTTTGCAAAAGGCCAACCTTCATCAGATGGAAAACTCTACAAAAGAATTACCTTAATATTATAAACGATTCCGATGAAGTTATCCTAGGTCTATCCCCAGATCCTCAGTAGAGATTCCTACTAGGCATGGGCTTGGATTTTCTTGTTATATTCAGCAGTTCAATAGAGATAAATTTGATTTCTTTAACTTTTATAATTACTATGGACTTGAAAAAAATTTTTGAATTGGTAACTTTGCATTATAAAACTAAAATAAAATAAGTATGCTTATCAAAATCTCAGAAACAAATTGATCAACAAAACACAAGACATCTTCTTTATTACCAGATTTGAAAGTATGTATGATTTCCTTTATCTTTCTGACTTGCATAAGTAGACTCAACCAATCTTTTCTTTTTTTCTTTTCCATTATGGTTTATCACAGGATATGGAATATAGCTCCTTGTGCTATACAGTAGGCCCTTGTTTTTTATGCATTTTATATATAGTTGTTTGTATCTCCTATTACCAAACTCTTAATTTATTCCTCTCCTTTATCCCCGTTCCCCTTTGGTAACCATAAAATTGATTTCTCCATCTGTGAGTCTGTTTCTGTTTTATAAGTAAGTTCATTTGTATCATTTTTTAGATGCCACATACATCATAGGATATTCGTCTTTCTCTGACTTATTTCACTTAATATGATAATCTCTAGATCCATCCATGTTGCTGCAAATGGCATGATTTCATTCTTTCTATGGTTGAGTAGTATTCCACTATATATATACACACATCTTCTTCATCCAATCATCTCTTGATGAACATTCAGTTTGCTTTCATGTCTTAGCTATTGTAAGCAGTGCTGCTATGAACACTGGGGTGGCATGTATCTTTTCAAATTAGTTTTCTCCGGATATATGCCCAGGAGTGGGATTGCTGAATCATATGGCAATTCTACTTTTAGTTTTTTAAGGAGCTTCCGTACTGTTTTCCATAGTGGCTTCACCAATTTACGTTCCCACCAATCCTTTTCTCACACCCTCTCCAGCGTTTGTTATTTGTAGACTTCTTAATGATGGCCATTCTGACCGATGTGAGGTTATACCTCATTGTAAGTTTTGACTTTCACTTCTCTAATAATTGGCAATGTTGAGCATCTTTTCATGTGCCTACAGGCCATCTGTATATCTTCCTTGGAGAAATGTCTATTTAGGTCTTCTGCCTATTTCTTGAACCAATCCTTTCTTTTGAATGAATAGGACTGCAGGCCTATTAGCCACCAAGTATTTACCAGGCACCAGGCACTATGCTATGCTGGCAATAAAAAACAGTGAACTACACAGTCTCTAAAATAAAAATTTGAGAAAAGACAGATACCAAACAAATAATTATAAGTGTAATAAGTGTTAGTTATTAAAAAGTGGTGCAGGTCCTGAAAGAGTCTTTAATAGGGGCCTTATCTAGTCCAGAAGCAAGCAGGGGTGGAACTCAGAAGGATTCTTGGGAAGCATCTTCTAATCTACACCCACAGGTTGGTAAAGAGCGATCTGATAACCTATCAATGCAACCTCCACTCCAAGTACCAAGTACCTCTGGTCCCACGTTAGTCGTGCTTTTCTTTCCAATGCCACCACATTTTCTATTCACCTTAAACCCAACTTCTAAACTATTTATTCTCCTAATCTCAGCAAGATTTTCTAATGGATTTTATAACTACTGGGAGGAACAAGTCATTTTCAACCTAAGTAAAATGGCAAGCTTATTCTAAGGTACTTTCCAATGCTAAAAAACCTACCTACAAGATGAGCACCCGAGTAAAAACGGATGGGATGAAATGTTTCAACCAACTTCTTGTAAGATCACATGACCAAAGGTGTGTTTTAAGAGCCATTTGTCAGCCTAGCACCTCTCCTTAAATTGGGGGAAAATACTATCCAAAGATGATGTTTACACAAACTGCAGGGAAAACAACAACAAAAATCACTACAGAATATAAATGTAGTCTACTTCTGTTGCTAAAAACTGAACAATCTACATACATTAAAAGAGCTACGTAAGGCTTGTCTTCTTGGACCCCATAATAAAATAAATAATATTAATTATACCCTGAGCTTTCATAAAATTGAAAAAACTCTAATATCCTTACATTAAAGCTTTTATCAACTTTAAAACAAAAGAGATTTTTAGAACTAAACTTCATCCATAATTACCTGTTTTCATTTGAGCTTCCTTTCAGCTCTATCAAGGCACAATATCTGTACTTGTTCATTGTACATACACATTTTTTTCTTTTAAATTTAAATATATGCAGTTTTGTGATAAAATGCTAAGTATGTAAACTATAAATTTAGATATGATAGTGTGAACCTTTAAATACAGTTAATGAATTGATCAGATTTTGTTTAGAGACAGTATCTACTGATACTTTAGCAATTAGAGGAAAGTACACTTCAATCTTATACCTGAGATTTTTTTTCCATTTCTTCTGGGCATTGGGAGAAGTGACAGATGTCCAAAGTGAAGTGCAAAAACTGCCAATCTCATGTTACTTTCAACTTTTCCTCCCAACTTAAAATACCTCCACAATCTTGAAAATTTAGTTAGGCAAAGTGATTATAAAAGATTTAACTGTTTCCCAGAAGTATTCATGTATAAAAATCTGACATAAAGAAATGAAAGCACTGAAAATAAGTAAATACATGATATTATATAGTTTTATCATACAAAAAGTAAAAAGAAAAAAAGAAAAAAAAAAGAAGTCTCCATACACTATTGGTATATTATTCACATGCCATATTGTAGAACAGATACAAACATATCTTTGTGAAAATAAAATGGTCTTTGACAACAGGAGGAAAGGGAACCCTGCCAACATCTGCACATGTACAAATGCCTCCTTGTTTTTGGAGCCTTTCCAACTGGCAAACGACAGTCAAATATACACTTTATTACCCAAGTCCCTCATAGAAGAGGATAAAATATATGAACAAATGTCACATTGAGCAACTTTATATTCATACAGTGATTTCTGACAATGTTAACTGAAATCCTGTTATGCCTCATTTTAAGAAGAGCACTACAATTCTTTCATATAGTTTGCTACCTAATCTTTTGGAAGAACTTAAATAAATGAGTGCACATCACTTACTCATACAAGAATTTTTCACTGTACAATCAAAATAGTCAGATTTTATTAATGAGAACGGAGTTGTATTGAACACACTGTAGTTCAAAGAAAGGCAAAATACTTACAATTTGTATTTAAAACAGTTCTGACTTAGAACCAAATTACCATGTTCAAGCAGAGTTTGAGAGATAAAATTAAAAGACATTACTGCTTGGACTTATTAAACATATCAAGCAGTAAAAAATACAACTTCTTACTTTCTGACTACCAAATTCCCACAGTGCATAACACAGTAGCTCAGATAAGACGTTTATCACTAAGGTACACATTTTTAAAAATTTAAGCAAAATCCTAAAATCAGTTATTCAAATTCCACACAGCAGGCACACAGTTTAAAGTAAACTGAAATAAAATGGGTGTATTTTAAAGAATCAAAAAAAAAAATGTGTACAAACACCTTTCTTTTGAAGGAAAGAGTCTTTAAATTGGAAATAATTTAAATTCTACTTGGATTGGAGGCACTCCAATAAAATTGTTCAGACTTTTCATCAGGCTTGAATGTATGACATAAAGTGTAATATGCAAAGTTTTTAAAACAAAGTATTAGTTTAAAGTTATATGGAGGCACAAAGTAGTTCCAAAACAATATATTCCCTATTACACTACCGTTTTTTTATTTTTATGTTGTTAGTGACCACCCAAAGAAAAAGTCTATTGAGTATTATAAATGTAAAAATTAAAAATAGAAATTTTAAGATCAAGTGAAACATGGTTAAGAGTTAGAGGGTACCCGAGTTGTAATTCTAGTATGAAATCTTATCAGCATAACTTAAATAACTTATCTCAAGTCACACAGGTAGTAAGAGGCAAAGTCAGGCTAACACAACCTCTCAATCCAATAACCTTCTGTTTCAGAAGGTTTTAAATTTTGGAAAGGTAATAGTGCATGTATTTCATACTCATATTATGCAATGACCCCAGGAGAGTCTGGGGCAGCATGTCACAAGAGAAACGTATTATGCTGCAAAAATAACATAAGCTTATTCATCCCACATGGGTTAAACCAGATAAATTAGCTTATGTGTTTTCACATGTTTGTTTTTGATTTGACAAAACCTATTTTTCTACAGGTTTTTAAATTTGGATTTGCAGATAAGGGATTGTAGGTCAACCCACATTTTATTGACTACTACAAGTAGCTGGAGTAAAAGGCAGTGAGACAGTTACTGTAGAATAAAAAGAATACAAATTTTGAATTAAAAAGTCCTAGATCTAGCCTAACTCCCCCATGAAATGCTATGTAAACAGTTGTAAATAAAATAGTCTCTATCCTCAGGAAAGCTTTTCAGCCTGAGTTGGGAAGATGGTTATTAAACACATATACATTATAAATTATGAAATTTGTTATAACTACAGAAAAGTATAGAGTATACTGAGAAAGAAAAGTAGAGACCTATTTTAGATTGTGTGGTGAAGGGCGGCCTCCATAAGGAAGTGCTACTTAGGGTGAGATCTCAAGGAGGAGTATAATATTACATAGACTGGAGATGAGGCAGTAAGAATGTTCCCAGCACATGTTAGAGCCAGAAACTGTCTTCTCAGAACTGAAATAAAGGCCAAGGCAGCTGCAGTGAAATAAACGAGGAGGAAATGGCTTGAGGTAACAGTCTGGAGAGGGACTTGGGATCAGATCATGTTGGGACTTACAAATAAAATACAAGCTCTTCAACATGCTATACATACTATAGCATGTGTCAAAACCTTAACTTTCAGAAACATCTTATATACCGGAGTTAACAAATATTCTGTGGTATATAGCATCACTCTGAAAAACAAGCTTTCACAATTATCACAATATCCTTTAATCAACAGTCATTGTCTTACCAGATTAATTAGGTAATTTTATTCTATTACGTCAGAACACAGTCCCTGATGACATGCGACATATAAGTAAAACTGATAGAATAAGGTCAACTCTAATGCACTTGTGTTCTATTATCTTTTTATTTTTCTCTTTACAAAACCAAAAGTAGGGTTTACATATCATGTTTAAAAGATCACAAATGCTTCCATACTAAAAAATATTTTATAGCCATTTATTATCTCACAACACTCCATTAAAAGGAACACAACTTTGCAGTTGGCCGAAAGAAGAAATGTGTTACGAGACTATTTTTTCTTTTTAAATAAGAAAATTCCTAGTAAAAAGACTATGACTTGAAAAAAAATCCATTAATAATCAAAACATACAATCTAAAATCCAGTTATAGGTTTTCTACAGAACTGGCAATTCTGTGTGCACACACACAAATTTAAACTTGAGAACACTTTTAGAAAGAAAATGTTATCAAAAACAAAGAAAATGCTTAAAGGTTTAATTTCAGTTTCAAAATTATTTTAAAAGCCCAAATTTGAACAAAATCCCCCTGTAGTAACGCATGTTATAACAGCTGTTCATGGAGACTAGTCAACTGTACTGGTGACAGACTAATGTGTTCACAGTTTTGTGAACTGTCTGGAGGGGGAATATAGTAAAATTACTGGGATGATTTAATGGTTACCTAATTTTTGCTAAAATTTCCCTAAGACCTTGGCTTAATTTATACCGCCAAATAGTGGCCAAATCCATTGCAAATACTACAGAATCTTAACCTCATATTTTCAAGTTACAGGATATGTTCCATTTATTTCATTACATAATTTTCTGAATGCCATTTCCACCCACCTAGAATTCCAACAATATTAAGCAATGCCTTGAAAATAGCAAAGTTGTGTTATTTTACTGAATATTATGCCCAACAACTGTATCTAAAATTGGAAACTAACGTCAGGACACATCAATGACAAAAAAATCTACCAAGTTTCATAGAAATAAACCATCTTTTAAAATAAACAGCTTAAGAAATAATCTCTGCCACCTTAAAAAAAAAATCACTTGGCCACAAATTTTAAATATGCATAAATTTACTAGTCTCAACTGACCTTTTCTTATCTTGTGAGAATCAGCAACTGTGATCTACGTTTCTAAGTTCAAATATATACTTAGAAACATGACACTCAAATATTTACTTCCAGTAAAACAAAATGACAAATAAAGGGGGGAAAAAAGATACAAACAAATTCTTTTGGACCCAATAACCTAAGAATGCTATCTTACTTTCTTTGGTCAAGATCTGATTTCTTTTTAACAGTCTGCCAACAGAACAGTACTAACTTTTCCCATTCCCTTAAAACATAAATTAACACAGCCCTTCAGAAGTATAGCAAAATATCTGCTAGGAGCATAGTATCTCTCTGCATTAAATATCTGGTGCCTGGTTTTAGATTTCCTTTCCTGTTGTTGCCTTAAATATAACATAGTCAAAATGAAATTCTTGACTTTTCCCTACCCCAAAGCCATTCCTTCTCTGGGCTTCCTCATCATAATAAGGAATTGTCACTCAGTAGTTGCTGAGACCAAAACCCTGAAGATATCCTTTATTTCTCTCTTTCCCTCACACCATAACCCATCATCAACCACCTTAATACAAACCACCAAGCTTTCTCCCACAATCTGGTGCAAAAGCCTGATTCCTCTCTTACCCTCTTATAACGCAATCTCCACCAATCAGGCCCTGCTAAAAACATGTCTATTGTTTCCCACTGCACTGAAAACAAAATCCTAAACTCATTAAGCATGTTTACAAGGCTATACAGGACATGGGCCTTGCCTACCTCTATGATCTTTTGTTCTACTATGCTTCCCTACTCTGCTGCTTGATCTTGCTTTGGGGCCTCTGAATTTGCCATATCTCTTGCTTAAAATACTCTGCCATCAGAACTTCACACCACTGGCTTTTTCTCATCATTCACACCTCAGATAAAATGTCACTCTTCCTGACCACCCAATTTAAAGTATTCTATCCTCAATCCAATTCTCCATCACAGGAATCTGCTTTGTTCTTTTTAAAGTATGTAAAATCTAAAATTACCTTGCTCTTTATTTGCTGCCCAAACCTAATGCCCCAGAAAGCAAAGACTGTGCAAACTGTGCCCGGCCTGTCTTTACTCTACCCTAAGGGCATATACAGGTCAGTTCCTGGCACTACTGAACAATGCTGAATAATTCTTGTCAGATCTCTTCATTTCAGTTAAAACTCCAAATGAGCACTAAGGCAAAGTATGAAGAAGACCCTGAAACATCATACCTACCTCAGACAGTAAATCTTTTAAGGTTCTGTCTCAGAGTCTAAGAATGCCTATAAATAACTCAGACTTAACCTCTATTTTTCAAATTATCATTCATCAATGTACTAAGTAGAATTATTAAACTTAATAATGATTTACAGATAAAAAGTAAACTGTTTTGTATTACTGAATCTTTATATAAACCAGGTTTCTTACAATATTCGCTCTATTCATCATATGGAACAAATCTCTAATCTCCCTTTTAACTACTATTCCAAAAAAGCTGTAGCCTGAAGCAGCAGCTAACATAGGTATTTATGACGTGTGTGTGTGTGTGTGTGTGTGTAAAGGAGGCGACATTTGAACATTTGCCATAAGGAGAGTAAAATTTATATATTTCGACGACAGATGTCAACACAGTGTACTACAGAACTTTTCAGCTACTATGGCTGTCTAAAAATGGAATAAGCTGATTTGCAAAGTAATGATACACTGTAAAAAACTTTAAAGACATTTTGTTATATGATCTGAATAATCCTTTTTCCTTTGATAATTTAAAACAATCCTATTGGATAAGTAGTAACATTCCCATTTTACTGATTAAAAACTCAGGCTCTGAAACATTAAGTGACTTGTTCATTGCCACCCAACAGCTTTGTGGTAGTACTGAATGTTATCTCAGTACTGCCCTCACCACACCTCTTGCCTCCCCCAATCTATGGGCAAAATCTCATTTATCCACAAACCTCTAATCCACTGTGAAATCTTCCCAGGTATCCACTCCTAAGAAGACACATGCAGATGTCCCTCCATAATGAGTCATCTGACAGGGTGCACAATATGTTTTTGTAAGGCTTTCTATGCTATATTGATTATAATTAGTTGTTTATATACCTACCTCCTACATAGCTAAGCTACTTGCTGCCTAGAAAGACCTTTTCAGTCCAAATGCCTTATAACAGACTATTTACCAAGTGAACAAACAAAATTCAGTTCTTCTAACTCTAAATCCAGAGCTGGAAGTCCAAAGAGCTTCCAGGTATTTCACAGAAAATTTTGTACCAAGAATCTATTAAAAAGACATAAAAAAATGGATAAAAAACTTGATTACATAATTTAAAACCTTTCAGGGTCTATGACCGGGATGAATGATGAATAACTATCCTCATCTTACATCAATAATTTACAACCTTAAGACATTTTACAATTATTTACTAAAGTCCATTGTATATACAGAAAAAATGCAGGGCTTATATTCAAAGGTCATATTAGTTTAATATATGCATAATGAGTGAAAAGAAAAGAAAAAAAATATGTCAGCATTTTGTGAAGAGTCAGCAGCAATAACAGCAATATAGGAAATTGGCCAGAGACAATAAGCCAGAAAATCAGACTAAAAAAAGTCTGATTATCCCCTGAGAAAGTGACCACCTATCTCCAGAAAGCAGATTCCCAAAAAGTAAGCTTTCTATTCCCAGCCAACATGGATGAGGAAAATGTGCTGATCCATGCAAGAGATATTTGAGGGAAAAGAGTTCAAAGATTAGACAAAAGTACAGAAAGGACCTCAGAACTAATAATGGTCAAAAGATATGGCTATATCCAGAAAATAGGCCAGGGTGTCAAATGATTTTGCTCCACTGATCTGGAAGTGGTGCTTTCCTAAGAGTTATTGTCTGTTTCTATATCTTTCCAAAATAAAAGTCTCCTTTTTTGGACCCGAGTTAAACAGATTTTATTATTTTGGTTTGTTTTATCACGCAAGACGATCAAGTGTTAAAAGTGTCAATGAAACCTCTGATGATAAAAGAAAAAAAAAAAAAAGAAAAAAAAATCACTCTAGATTTAAGCTTATGAATTTATTAGATAGAAAGTTCTCTATTCAGAACTATCTAGTCAGAATCATCTCTGAAGCCTAACTCTGAGAGTGCAGTTACTACAGCAGCAGCCAGCGCGAGAGAAGTAGGTGGCTCCCTAAACTGTTGAAAAATAAACCCCTGAGACAAAGTCTGGAACATCCCTTCTAGGTGCTATTGCCCCACAAGATCCTTAGCTACCTTTAGCTCCATATTTTTTTCCTTTAAAGGCAGTCTTAAATTTCTGTTTTGTTTTAATCTAATTTCACACGTGTGAAAATTGGGGATAGGAAGATAAGCTTAAATCAGGGCTATCTATCCTGGTCTCCAATCCATATTTTCCAGCAGAGATCAAAGTACCCAAACCCCCAAGTTCTTCTAGAAGAGTTTAAACCTACCAGTCAAAGTTAAGCTCAGAAGTAGAACAAACAATAATTTCTCAAGACTTTGAGTGTCACAGGATGTCAGGGCTGAAAAGGAAAAGATCTAATCCAATAGTCTCATTTTACAGTTAAGTGAAGGGAGTCCCATGTTTATCAACTGGTCCAAGGTAAAGACCATAATCTTTTATTCACATCAAAAGCTGCATCTTAGACAGTGCACCTTAAAAAATACATTCTTCTCCCATAGAAATTATTTTTAAGGACAAAAACAAAAACATTCAAAGTGTATTGCAAAAATACATCTTGTAATGTAGGAATGGATTAAATCAGTGCAACTAAAGATATGGTTGATATTCAGAATCATAACTATTTTTAAGGTGATCCATATTCCAAACAAGCTTCAAAACTGCTATTCAAATGCACTAATTACTTTTAACCTTATTTAATATCTAACATTTACTGAGTGCATACTATGCATCAGGCACTACGTAAAATGTTTTCCAAGTATTATGTCATTTATAAGAACTGAAATGAAAGCTTAAAATTTACAGCTTAAACAATGATAGTTACATACTATAAAAATTAAGGAAATCCTATTAAAACTATCATTCAGAAAGTTTAAGACAAAGTTCCACAAATATAATAAAACAAATTCTCACCTTCTCATGCCTAAACAAATAAGAGTTTTCTTATCCCTGTAAACAAAATCATGTTCACTATTTCCAGGTCATAAAGTTAGAATACAGTTTGGACTTCAGGAAATCCAGGCACATTTTTCTCTCTCACACACAATTTCAATAAATTCAAGAATAGGTAAGTACAAATGCTGGTAGAAATTTTACCAATAACAGAAAACCTCTTGTTATCGTGCCAAATACTTCAACACCTCAATTTTTGACTATTCCAAGAATGCTATACACAATGTTACAAAGTCCCTCTCTGCATTTTTCCCATAAGATTATGGCATACCTGTAATTAAAATATACTTACTGATGAGGTAACAATGAAAAGAGAAAGTATCAGACTAGAAAAAAAGGTTCTAGTATTATCTTGTTGCTTGATGTTTATAAAATTTTTTAGAAGATAATTCTAAAAAACAACTTCCCTTAGAGCTAGATAAGCTACTGTAAGCTAGTAAAACTATATCCAACCATGGGAAGAGAGTTGTACTTCCGTATCATTTCATATCAGGAAATCTGTATTTCAGATCTGTCTGTATAGCCTTACATAAAGTATGTCCATAATGTATCTTATATTTAATACCATTCATGTTTCTTTTCAAGGCTTAAAAGAAACTTCAGGTTTTTATTGTTTCTTAAAATCAGCAAGAGGCAAGTTTAATGGGTTAAATTAATATATAATTTTCAGTTCTTTAGTACCTTATAAAAAGAGATTTTTTTTAAATGTTTATTTTGGAAGCATGTTTACTACATTGGAACCTTTGTTAAGAATAGTTTGATGAATTCAGTTCAAAAGATTTTTTTTCCCCAAATAGTTAATTTGGGGGAAATATAAGAAAAATCCAGTTTGTCACCAGCTGTCCAAAAATTCAATAAGTAGCTCCCTCTCCTGGAAAAAAAAAGTGAATTCCTCTTTTAAGCTGTAAAACACACACTTGTACCCTTAATAATATTTTTTAAAGATATATAAACCCCAAAATATACACAGAGAGCACAATTTGAGTGAGTTTGCCTACCATTATCAATTAATACCCCATTACTACCATAAACAGCTATTAACAGTTTCACAGAAACTTGTATAAATACTAAAATTATGTATGTTTGTCTAGCTGACAGAAAGTAATAAATAATAAACATCATGATTTGACTTCTTATATAACAATCTTTGTATTGGATCCAGAATTCTGAGATTCTTTTTACTTTACTGATTTTACACTGTCATCGAACCTTAATTATATTGTTCATACTTCACTCACTAGTTTTTTACCAAAGATGAAGTTGTTCTACAAGGACAGTAGCAGCTCTATGAAGACCTTTCATTTAAAAATAAGTCTACTTATTCTACTTGCTGTTCATCAGGTAAAAACTAAACATACCAATATGAATGACTAGTGCTAAAGACCTCAAATTTATATTTCATACAGCATGTAAGTAGTTACAAAACTGGGTTGACTAAATTAAAAATTCAATTTACAAGTGTCACAGTGAACAATGTTGATACATATATATCCTCACAAAGGAAAAATTCTTATCCTATAACCCATCTAGCCACCCACTCAGAGCAATTGTGTCACTAAGTTTAAATTACAAAAATAACTGTGATTTTGTTTAAAGCTGTTTATCACTACAGATGAAAACAGGAAGAAAGACTAAGCTTAGGGAAAGAGTTAATCATAAAATAAGATACAAGCATGCTTGACTATCTCAGTAATAAACTGAAAAAGCCAAGACAATGTCAAACTTCAAAAAATATAAAAGCTTCCCAAATAAGGCAGATTTACTTTAGTGTACATCAAATGCCAAAGTTTCTCATATTTAAATGCCAAATGTTTATAGAACTGGATATATAACACTCTTAAAATACTGGTTCTAATATTCGTTGTTTCTAACACATACTCATAACAATACTCAGAATTACTTGATAAAAACCGTTCAATATGCATACACAATTATAGATGCAGAAAATGTGTATTACTAAGATAACTCCCTACTAAGTTTTTGAGTCCCAGAGAATTTGACAGACTAACTCAGCAAACTATACTGCTAAAGCATTCCCCAGAGATCAACTGTATTAACATAAACATCTATTTCTCAAAGAGAAAGGCATTATAAGTGAAAAAAAAAAGTTTCAAATCAAACATATATACCATAAATATGGACTTACACTTTAGAGTTTTGAAAGTACCAAATAAAGTAATTTCTCCCAGGGAAGTTTATCCAGTTTTATATACCATTCACTGTTAAAAAGAGCAGCATTTAATACACAGTCTGTACTTTAAGTGACCCATTACATACAACCTATAATGCCTTAAAATTTACTAAGATCAACACTAAAGTTTTGTTTGAGGCAAAATATTTATTTTGTGTTAAAATTATTTAGCTGCACTAATCAAACAAAACTGGTTTCTCTTAGCTAAGCTAGGCAGTGGAGAACTTGAGAAAAGAAAGCTGTAATGTAACAAATACTGCACATTCCTATTCATGTACTTTAGATTTAAACAATATAACCCTCTACAAACCTCCCGGCCATTAGTGACACTCTTAGCAGCACAGACACGGAGTGAAATATACCAAAATTACTTGTGATTAATTGTAAATCATTTTTCCCCCTTGCATTTGAAGTACAGCACAACAGGTATGGAAAAGGGGCAAGGTAACTTTCCCTGCGTTATCAGGAGAGATCACAATCCCCAGCTGCAATCACTACCCAAGGACACCGCACTAAAGGGGAGTGGTGGGAATGTGTATAAACTCAGTCACTATTCCCAAGGAAAACACAGTTGGGGGGGGTTGTTTTCTTTTTTGCTGTCACCAGTATAAAAGACCCCAACCTACTCCCTTAAAAGGCACATTTGCTTTCAAAATAAAGTCATGAGAGAGCCTATAAGTCAATTAGGAGAAAGGTGAGACTCTCCTTTCTCTATTTCTCCTGGCCCTAACATTTCATCTCCTTCCTGCAGCCAAATTACCAAAGGAATAGGGCAGGTCACAGGATCAGGATGAAAATGTATTGGCCTTAAACCTTCGCAGCCCCATGTCCAACGATGCCTTAGTTTTTCCTCTTCCTAATCCCATTCAAAGCACGGCTCAAGGATTAATCTCACCCTGGCCCACGGTCCCCATTCTCTGACCTCATCCTCCCGAGTTCGTCCCCAAATTAGCTGCCTCAATGATCTGCCAGGTGAAAGAGCTCAGGAATAAAACAAAGAAAGACTTTGAGGCCGAAGTTAAACCAGCCACACAGGTACTAAAAGGGAGAGCAAATGCGGTGTAGAAACACTTGAGAAGAACTAAGGAAGGTCCAAGGGCTCCTGAACAGACTGAGTTGTGGAATTGCAAGCCCTGGCGGATCAAAGCAGAAAGGGAGGGAGGAGAGCCGAAGGAACTCGCGGGAGAGACATTTTGGGAGTGTACAAGACGCGCTCCCTCTGGCGTTGAGGGATCCGCAGTCAGATCCGAGATTGCGCCCGCGTCTAGGTGACAAGAGCAGACTCTCCACCAGTCGCGACGCCCACCGCCACCCCGCACAGCGCCCAGGGGTCCCCCAGCGTCGCCCCCCTTCCCATGCCCGCCGCCTGGTCTCGCCGGGCCGGGTCCAGACTGGGAAACGCGCGAGGGCGGGGCCGCTTCTCCCAACTCCCGTTCCCCTCCCGGCCCTCCCGGCAGGACGCCCCCAGCCCGGGCTCCACGCCTACCTGTAGCACCAGCGGCTCGGGGTTGAAGGCCAGGGTCAGCAGCAGCTGCATGCGCTCCGAGTCCTTGAGGTTGCGGAGTAGGAAGCTGCCAGAGTCCTTGGTCTCAGCGTAGCGGCGCACCAGGCGGTCGAGCAGGCGCTGAGAGGGGCAGTGCACCAGGTCGGACCAGCCCTCCACCGCCTCGGGCGTGAGCAGCCGCACGTCGCCGTTGAGGCGCGCGAACTCGGTGCGGGGCATGGCCTGGAGCAGGTCGCAGCGGGGCCGGCCGGTGGCCCGCTTGCAGATGCTCTGGTCGAGCTGCGCCAGCTCGCGCTGCGAGCCGAGGCGCTTGAGCACCACTCGGCGGCGGCCGCCCTCCCGGGGCTCGCCGTACTGTGCGAAGTAGACGTTCTTCACGTTGAGGAAGTCCAGCAGGCGCAAGCGGCCCCACGCCTCGAACACCACCTGCCCGTTGAGAAAGCGACGGCACCAGCTCGTGCCGAAGCACGCCGGGCACTTATTGAGCTGCAGGAAACGCCGGTCGGCCAGCTCGTTCCGCTGCCAGGAGGCGAGCAGCGACGGCGAGTGCATCACCATCAGCACCAACAGGCTGCCCAGCGCCGCCAGCTTCAGCGAGCGGGACAGGCGGCCCAGCTTCGGGGGCACCAGGCGCCACATCCCGCCCGCCGCCCGTCCGCACCCGGAGGGCGAGGGCACCCCCGGGGCGCCCCCGCCGCGCCGAAACCTGGAGAGCGACCGGCAGGGGCCCCCGGGCGAGAGAAGGAGCGAGGGCGCGGGTTGGGGCGGGAGGCAGAGTAGGTGTGTGAAGAGAGACGGGGAGCGGGAAGGAACCGACCAGAGCAGGCTGCGACTTCTCCCAGTCACTAGTCTCCACAACTCTCGAGCTCCCTCCTCCGAGCTCCCCGCCCTCCTACTCCGGCGGCGCCTCCTCCGAGCCAGTCAAGTTATAGAGCAGCGAGAGGGGGAGGGAGCGCGGGGACCTGACGGCCACGCGCACGCGTGCGCGCACGCGCACTGCTCGCTCTGGCGCGAGAGCTGCGGCGGGGCTGGCCGCCCGCGGGGCGAACGAGGTCTCTAAGAGGGAAAGAGGGACTCACGGAAGGGAAAGAGAAGCTGGAATATCTCACACCGAAAAGTAGCAACAGTGTAGAAAGGTGGGAAGGAAGAGGTGCCCGCGCGTCCCTGACGCCGCACGCCCCAGTTCGTGCGCGCTGGCTCTCCAGAGGGAGGGGGCCCGGGGGCGTGGCTGGCGGGGCGCAGCCAGCGCGTCGCGCGCCGCCCGGAAAGCGTAAGCGCGGGCTCCCGGGGGCGGCTTTGAGGGGCCGGCTCTGTGGGGGCGGAGCTGAGCTTCTGGAGGCAGGGTAAACTCGTGAGCTCTTGTGGTGAAATTACTTTTAGTAATAGTTAATCTTTTATGATTGTTGACTTTTACTGGGGCCTGTCTTTTGTCTTTGTGGAAACATTCTCTTGGCGGGGGAGGAGAAATAAACTGAGAAAGCCTACTGCAACCCTTTCGTCTGCGCGGCGCGCGCCGTGTGGCGGCAGAGTGGGCGGGGCGGCGTGCTCCCCGCGCCTTATTCGGGTGGGGCGCGCGCCTGGGGGCGGGGCGAGACCGCCAGAGTGAGCTCGCTTTCCCCGGGGCCCGCGCGCCAGGCCCCCGGGGGCGGCCCAGCCGGGGAAAACGTGGGAAACGCGTGAGGGGTGGCAGGCCGTTTGTGGGCTTCATCTTTGGCGACTGTCACATCTGTGGAGGCCTCTTAAATTACCCTGACTGGGCACGGAAAAAACGAAGTCCGCGAGACACCATGTTACAAAAAGGAAAGTAGGATGAAGAGGGAACTGACGCGGCGGGGTCGCCGGGAGTTCTGCCCTAAACACTGCGAAGAAGCGGGGACGAGCAGTTGGCTTGCTCTCCGCCAGCCTTCCCAGCCCAGCCCCGAAGCCGTTTCCTTCAACTCGGGGAAGCGAACGTCCCGGCGCCGCCCCTGAGGGTCCCTGAGGCGCGCGGGCGGCCACCTCTGCCCTTTCCCTCAGGCTCGGGCCTGCCCCGCGGGCCGCGACGCGTTGCTGCGGCGGTAGCCATGGGCGCCCGGGGCCGCCGGGTGCTCCACACACAGGCACCTTGGCTCCGATTCACGCCAGACAGAAAATAACTCGGAAATGCTGAACTACAGCGCCTTGTTTGAGTATAAGTTTTAGAGGACCCAGACGCTACAATAGCTGAAATATGTAATTATCATGCTTGTTAGTTTTAGCGCGAGAATAGTTGAAATGAGGGGTAGTTATTCTGATGGACGAGTGATTCCTGATGTGATATTAAATATCTGGGGTTTTAACTGAGTTAATTGTAGGGACTGAACAGTGATTTTTAGAAGACCCATTTACTGGCATGTATAAATCAATTCTGAGGAACTTAATGAGAAACGTCTATACTGGATTGTCAGATTCATTTCTGAGTTCTAAGCAGCTGTTTGATTGTAAAAGGCAGAGCCATTCTCTTGAGAAGAATTGTTGAAGTCAGTGTTTTCACCTTCGTGATGTAAGAATTCAAACTAAAATAAAACCTTTGTACAATTTATATTCAACATAGAAGTGATCTTTAAATGATGTTGCAGTGACTACAGACAAACCAGTCTGTAGAAGATTTAGTCTTCAAAGCCTGTAGAAAGTGACTGCTTAAGAAATTTGACTACTAAAACGAGGGACTTTTTGCCACCTTTGGCAGAAATTTGTTTAACTTGCCTTCAAAGCATCCCAGAATTCCATACAATGTGAAGTTGTGAGTAAAATCTCAAATGAGGATTTTGAAAGAAAAGAGTTTGGTATGATTTATCTGGAGGTGTCAGCTATACCATTGCTGCTGCTGCTGCTGCTGCAGCTGAATTGTAAACTAGGCAAGTTATTACTAAACTACAAATTTCTTATCCCTAACATCTTTTCTACCTGGCCTGTAGATCTGTTCAATTAATACTAGGTAATTTATGTGGAATTGCTTTAAAACAATAAAAGCACTACATATGTGTTTATATTTATAGTTAGAGTGAATGATTCCATTGTCGTTCTTGCCAGTGATTAAGCTGAGGAAATTGAGGCATAATGAGAGACTAGGGGACCAGTAACAGGATTAAAGAGGTATTGCTTCTATGTATAGAAAAGATCTCTGGAGTTCTTAAACTATTTTCAGCCTCCAAATCTTTGGAATTGTATAGGTATCATTTGAAGAGTAGAAATAAAAAAAGGTTATTAACCTGTAAGTTGAATATTGAAAAATACTTGCTTTGTATCTAAATATTTTACATTTGTTTAAAAGCCCTGATATTTCTTTTCAGTTAAGTTTTCTAGACTTTTATCAAGAAAGGTAGTCTTCAAGAACTTAATACATTCCTCAAGGTGGTGGAGGGGAGGGCAGGAGGCTTAGAGCTATATGGAATAACTCAGAATGTCCTAAAGTACCATGTAAGGGTTTAGAAAAAGATCAGTAAATGAATGCTAATGTACATTACCCACCTATCTATAAACTACAGAATGCTTTTGCCTAATGGATTATAAGCTAATACCCAAATTTCTTCCCTGTAAATTTAATTAATGACAGTTAATGTGATTTCCAGTACATTGTAAAATGTCAATTTACAATAGCTCTTTTAAATGTATGTAATGGAATTGAATATCATGCTATTTTAATATGCGTCATATGTTTTTTAAAAATGAGCTAGCTCTTTGACAGTCAAACTTTTACATTACATTGCTATTATATCTCCTACAGCAGTGGTACTCATGGAATATAGCCTCGTGGTGTGAGGGTGGGGACATTTGGCAATATCTGGAAACATTTTTGGTGTCATAAATAGGAAGTGGGGGCTATTGGCATCTAGTGGGAAGCGTCCAGGATTATTGCAAAATAGCCTGCATTGTGCAAGGCAATTCCCAACAAAAAAGAATTAACCAGCACAAAATGTCAATAGTGCTGTGCTATTGAGAAACTCTGACCTACAGAATTCTACTGTTAGGTAGTATGGTTTTAGGCATGAGAGTCTTATTGGTTATTATTTCTTTCCTGCAGCAAAAAAAAAAAAAAGTGTAGATACACATTTATTGCATATCTTGTGATCATAATATTCTGAACATTGTCAACTCAGAAAAATTTATCATTATAACTGTTATTAGTATACAGCTAATCAAAATATAAGTATCAACTTTGAATATTATAAAAAGTAATATTGAAATACATTTCTTAAGAAATTGGGCTTTTTATCATTTAGGTAAAGCTTTCTTGGATGAGTATTATTTATTGCTAGAATCTGATAGAGTTCAATATCAATTCTTTTTCTCTTTTTCAGTTTTAGAGATGAAAAGGCTAAATAAAACATCTTGTTCGTTTAAGTTGAGAGGAGTAAAAAGAATATTATACATTAATGTCGTCCAGTACTTTTTATTCCTTCAGTGTTGTTTGCCAAAGATCATTAGTGACATTGATCTATCAGAATATCCTTAATGACATATCGATTAGGCTCTCCAGTTTAGTTTGGTTTGGAAGCAAAGCATTGGAATCCCGACTTGGAAAATGATTCCTTATTGAGTTAACTTTCTCAGTATTGACTGTTTAGTGCCCTGGCAGTTATTTAATGGAACAATGCATCATAGTAAATTTAGAATGGTTAAGAGATATTCCTTTTGTAAAGACCAAAAGGGCAATACTCTGTGTTCTTAAGTGCCCCGAACAGTGTCTGATTTAAGTGGTTGTTTATTTGTAATTGTTGGATGCTTAGATGGATGAACAATTGAAACAATGAACACTTTAGGATTAAATATTATTGGGACAATTCAAACTAGAAATGACAGCTGATAATAAAGAAGCTGTTGAGAACATTCTCGATATATTCCAAAAACAAATCTAACAGTTTACACAAGGTTTGGATGTGAGAGAAGAAAAAGCATCAGCTATCACTGTATGGTTTTTGTCCTAAACTACTAGAAGAGTTACAATTTACTGAGATGGGGAAGATTGAAGGAAACGGAAGAGGAAGATAACAAGTAAAATTTTTCACATCTATTTTTTTCAGTGCCACATTTGTGTTTCTAAACTTAATTTAGCTGTTGAACCTATAGTTATCTATTAAAGTATAAATATTATTTTCAGTCTAATTAAAAGACTTATACAGTCATTTTCCCACAAAATGTTAGTCTTTTCCCTGTTTCTAACACCAATGCCTAGAATTTAAACACTTGACAATGTCAGTTGTAACTCTTCTACTAAGTAATGTTAATTATCTGGTTTATGTACATTAGATGTACCTTAAGGACAGGTTTTATAGTTAAAAGATGTTCAATGTTTCAATAGAATTCTAAGTACATGTTATTCTATTTTAAATAAATTTTTAATCAATAACGCTATACACAGGTATTTTTTGACTGGCTTAATATCAAACAGTTGACTCCATTGGATATGAAAATAGACTTCTCAATTTCACAAACACCAAACCATGATTTTGTCTTTGAGAATTGAATCATAGAGTTTTCTGACTTGGTTAGAATAATTCAAATGAGTTCAAATGCAACTGCAGTTTATAACTCTTGACTCATGTTAATTCAAATTAACATGCAATGTTGCACAGTTTTCTACATTGACTACGCTAATCCAGAGAAGCACATTTTTCTCTTAGTAAATTTTTAATAATTCTGTTTTTTTTCCAGTTTGTTTTAGCAGAGAAAATAAGATACGCAAAGACAAAAAAATTAATACCACTTCAGTGAGAGGTCACTTATATATCCAATTGTTAAGATCTTTTGAAAAGTAAAACCAAAACCTATGTAAATGAACATTATTATTATCTATTTTGAGTTGGCATACATACTGAAAATGCCCGTTATTCAGTTCCACCCAAGTACAAGATTCTGTAGGTTTGGGTTCTCAGTCTAGTGGAGGAGACAGATACATACATACTAAATTTTATTACATGTTTGTGATAAATACTGAGATATAAGCAAATATTAAAGTGTCATAACAAATTCCTGTAGCTACAGACATTATCTTTGCATTGATAGCACTCTTCTTAGGAGAGTAGGTTTTGTGCACTAGGGTAATTTTGCTTCTTTTTTTCTTGACAGTTTATTTTCCTCATAAGCCTCACATGCTATGTCTCCTACTCTTTGAATCTACTGGCTTATGCAAGTGATGTTCCTGCCACCTCTGCTGGATGATGACAGCTGCAGCCTACTGCTCTTCTCTCTAAGCAAGCATTCCAGAAAGCTTGGAGAACCCCAACTGCCCTTTTCAGAGCTACAGCATCTTCTGGGTAGCTAAAGCTCAGACTTCTAAGTATGGATCCCTTCGTGGAAACCACAGTTTAGGTAAAAAACCTGCCATAGTCTCCACCGTAATGGCTGTGCCAGGTAAAAAGATCAGCCACAGCTGAGGAAGGCTATTTACATTTTGTACTTGGATATCAAACATAGTGTGTATTTAGTATTAATAATTATGTGGTTGAGATATGTTGACTTTTTTGTTTTTTTCCTTATAGCAAGGTTTATAAACACTGTAGGTAAGTAATCAAGAATTGCCATTTTCAAACCTAAAGATTCTGGTCACCAATTCTTGTGTGGGAAGTATATGTGCATGGGAGGGCATTGCTTGCATCAACAAGCAATTCTTCGACACCAGCTTAGTGTCCTACAATTTAACTCAATTCTGACACCATCAGATTCCATAGATTAAGGGCACAGTCCCATAAGATTGTCCTTCACTTCAGAAGAAAATTATGAGCCCAGGTTGTTACCTGTGCATCGGATGACCAGCTACAAATCAGAGGTTCCCTGGACCCCTCCTTAGGTTACACGGTAGGGGGTCAGTCCTACAAGACTCTCCCTCCCACTTCACAAGCCTGTTGTAAGTCCAGGTTATCATCTATGCTTCTCACCCTGTGCCTTCCTTGGGTTTGATTAATTTGCTAAAGCAGCTCACAAAACTCAGAGGAACATTTTATTCACTAGATTACTGGTTTATTATAAAAGAATATAACTCAGGAACAGCCAGATAGAAGAGATACATAGGCAATGTATGGGAAAAGGGCTCAGAACTTCTATGCCCTCCTCAAGTGTGCACTCCCCTAGACTCTACATGTTCACCAACCCAGGAATTCACTGAACCCTATCCTTTTAGGGTTTTATGAAGCCCTCTCATTACATAGTCACAGCTGATAAAATCATTGGCCTTTGGTGATTGGTTCAACCTCCAGCCCCGTTCCTCTTCCCTCTCCCGTTATCAAGGGGTAGGACTGAAAGTTCCAACCCTCTATTCAGGTGGGTTCCCCTGGCAACCAGCAGCATCCTTATGTGCTTTGCAAAAATCACCTGATTAACATAAACCCAGTTGTAGTAGAAGGGAGGTATTTATGAATAACAGGACACCCATTTCACCGTGATGGCTCCTAAGTGATTTCAATAACTGCAGACAAAAGACCAAATACTATAACAAAAGGTGTTCACATTGCTCTCTGCTCAGGAAATTCCAAGGTTTGGAACCAGGTCAGGAACCTAAGACCAAATATGTATTTCTTATTATAAATCACAATATCATAGGTACTAACTGGTGATGTCTTATCATCTAGTATAATCTAATTACACACTATACCCAGTAGAACTGAGTTCAGAATAGATGTAACTGATTCACTGGTCTTTGTGATTTGACAGACCGTCTACTACTTTTCTGTCCTCCTTGTGCTGCTATATATTTTCTGTGGAAAGTAGATTGATATGCAGGGTGTTTTCCATTTCCCTCCCCCTGCCCTCACCCTCAGGAAATAGTAAAGCTCTAGTTATTTTTTGAGAAGTTGTTACTGAACCAAATTTGGGTCCACTTGCCTGCCTCACAGCAAAGCCAATCTACTGACACTGGGTTGTAGTGAAGGAAAGTACAGCATTTATTTGCAGGGACCCAAGCCAGGAGAAAGGGTAGCTTGTGCTTAAAAGACCCAAACTCCTGGATGACATTCAGGGAAGGGTTTTTAAAGGCAATGTTTTGGGTGAGAGTTGCAGCTTGTGGACTTTCTTCTGATAGCTTGGTGATGCAGTAACAGGGTGACCTTTCAGGAATCTTAACCAGCAACCTGGTTCCATCCAGTCTGGGATCTATGGCTTGTGGTCATCATGTTATCACCATCTTCCATCTGGTTGGGGGTATTAGTCTCTACAGAACAACTCAAAGATATGCATCTGATTGTTACGTATATCCTTTGAGGAAGAACTAGGGTTTTATTTTATCACTGAATTATTGTTTAGGCTGTTATTACTTATCTAGCTTAACTGCTGTTCCTTTGTTTCTGCATTCCCTCACTTTCCTAATTAGTAATGATTTGAGTTTGCTCTTTGGAACTGTGGGAAATCCTGGGAGACTGAAGCTTTTTTCTGCAATCAAGAAAAAAGAGACAGGGAGAGGCTTTTGTATCCAGGAAGGCCCCAAAGGGTCCTGCTCAGTTTGAAAGTCAAGAATTAAAATTTTAAATCACATCAAAGGAAACAGAAAGATTACATATTCCTTTATTATAACTAAGCTTCCTTAAAGATTTGCCTGCTACTTAGAAAATATAATTTAAATAGTTACAGATAAGAAAATATATTGTGTGGTGATCTAATCAATGATAACAAGACCATTAGAATTTACTGATAAACTAAAAATAGCAACTTAGTGGATTAAACTGGAATATCAAAATAATGTATATTTTTATAAATGTTACATCATTTTAACATAAGATAGCACCTAATTGCAGCTATCAGTTTGCAGACTCAAGGGTAAATACAGTAATTGAAGTTCTATAATTTATTTAAAAAGAAGCTTTAAACCCTATACAAAGGCACATTTTAATCCTTTTTTGTGGTAGATTTTGATTCCCAAGTCTTTGAGACACTAGTACTTAATATTGAACTGTAGATAATGAACGGCAGTTTAAGAAACAGTTATGTAGTCTCCAATATCAAGAGAGAAAAAATAATTTAGTGCTAAAGTCATAAATACCAAGGTGATGACCAATAGTAAATAGTAAAACTTTCCTATAAAAATTATTAAATTGTAACATGTATTTTTATTCATTTTTTGGAATGTTCATTTCTATCAAAATGACTACCAATGAATTACATTTTTTTAACCTTGTTTTCACTCTTAAAATGAAGTAATTGCAAAGGAAATTTCAGAGAAAATACTAAAAAGAAAAAAAATGTGTTTTAAAATTACTTTCAAATTCCACAGATATTTTTAAGTCACAGCTCAATGTGCAGCTTAATCCTCAGCAAGACTCTAGGTCAGCCTTCTACAGTTCTCTGCAGTACTTTCTATACATTATTATATCTCCTCAACATTATCATATCTTGCAAATTCTAGAAAATTTGGCATCCTCAAACACCAAACGCTTGGTGTGACTGCTGATTTCTGTCTGGGAACCCTTCCACATGCTCCAACCTGGGAACTCCAGAAATGAACTTGGACAAAAATAGGGCTTACCTTCCTTATTTCCTTTTTAACAGGGTCATTGATCACTATTCTGTGCTGACATTGTCCAGAGTCTGAAAACCATTGTTTAATGTATTTTGTCCAGTTTTCTGTTTGTTTTGGCGGGAGGATAAAATCTGGTCCCTGTTACTCCACCATGGTTCAGAATGTAATATTTTGAAATTACATTCCTTGAGAAGGCACAAACTTTCCCATTTTACCACTAAACTGTTCACACTACATATAGTTTTAGAATGAAGAGTTTCACAAACATTTATGTCACTTGCTTAGACTCGAAAGATGGATGAGTTTGCAACTGAATTCTAGTGTGGCCTTTCCAGTCAGCTTTCTCTAATTCTTAGAGTTTTCTTCTTTACAGTATCAGAGTTCCTACAACAACTGTTCAAATGAAAATGACAAAAAAAATACAGAGGGTGATCCAAATCCAAAAAGAAAAAGACACATTTCACAAGGAAGCCAAAAAACCTGTAGAAACCTGATACCTAGATACATTTAATTTACTAAACAAAACTCAGCTTCTCTAAGATGTTTACATTCAAGATTGTTAAAGTTTTCCCAAGAACAATAGGTATATACTTGATTTACATTTGCTTTGTGGGCACATTTTTTATGGCTGTCTTAGAAAAATAATCTAAAGGTAAATTTAACCTCTTAAAAAGCAAGCATACTTATAACATTTAAATGACATTTTTCCCAGTCTGTATTAATCAAGGGCTCAAAAGTATTTTACAGTATCACCTTTTTGCATGTGGTATAATAGAAAAATATTTGTTCTTTGCCTCCATTTCCTAGCACAAAATTAAAACTTTTAGGATTTCCTTCCTAATAAGGCAGGCCCTTAGACAGCTTCATGTTAGGGGCTGGTCACCAGAGGGCCAATCCATGATTAAAAGCTTGGAACTTTTGTTACCCAGAAACTAGGTTTGCCTCTTGGTTGAGTGTCAAGCCAAAAGACAAAAGAAAGTCAAAGAGTGGGAGAAGAATTTATTTCTTGCAGCAAGTAAGGAGGACACCAGAGATCTTTCTCAAAGCATTGTCTCCCCAAACAGCAAAATTGGGGAGGTTTTAAGCCAAGGGTACATGCATACTCATGAAGGGGCTTGGGCAATGTATGCATATTCATAAAGGGGCTTAAGCAGGGAAGAATTCAGCATAGAATTGGGGCAAATTGATCAAGTCCAAGTTTTAGTTGACTGAAGTCACAAGGGTCAGAAAAGGTCAACATTCATCATTCCTTAGGTTCCAACCAGTCTGGGGTCTCAGCATGTAGTTATCGTCCTCCACCTGGATGGTGACCTTAACCCAGAACTCAAAAATACGTATCAAAATGTTATGTATATCCCTTGAGGAGGAACTTGGACTCTGTTTTATCACAGAACTATTGTTTCTTGACTATTTTTCCTTTATTCCTCCATTCCCTCATTTCTTTTAAGATCATTAATAAGTGAGACCTGTTAAGGGCAAGCATTGTGGCCAAGCTTAGATCACAAAATGGCTTAGGCCAGAAATGACTTCTCTTATGTCAAGAAAGTCATGCCTGATTCTCTTTCTCTGGGGAACCCCTACCTTATCTGCTTACACTTTTAGCACCCCCTCCCAACTTCCAGGATGAGGAGAGGGGCTGGCGATTGAGTTAATTACCCATTTCCAGTAATTTAATTAATCATGTCCATGTAATGAAACCTCCTTAAAAACCCCTGATCAGTGAAGTTTGGAGAGCTTTTCAGTTGGTGAACTCACTGAGGTGCTGGGAGGTTAATACATCCAGAGAAGGCATGAAAGCTTCACACCCCTACTCCTATACCTTGTCCTGCACATCTCTTCCATTTGACTGTTCCTGAGTTATATCTTCTATAATAAATCAGTAGTCATAAGTAAATGCTTTCCTGAGTTCTGTGAGTTGTTCTGGTGAGTTACCAAACCTATAGAGAGGGTTGAGGAAACCCTTGAATGTTTAGTCTGCTGAGCAGTAATGTGAGTAGCTTTGGCACCCCATCTGTGGCCAGCTTCCCGAGTGGATGCACTCTTGGAACTGAGACACTTGTAGATCCTGATGCTAACTCTAGTTGCTTCTGTCAGAGTTGAATTGAATTGTTGGAAACCTGGTTGATAAAAGAATTAGTTGATGTTAAAAAGAAATATCTATTTTTCCATGGATGGTTGTTACGGGCTGAATTGTGTTTAATTAAAATTCGTATGTTGAAATCCTAACCCCCAATCCTCAGAATATAATCATAGTTGGAAATAAGGTCTTTAAAGAGATGATTAAGTTAAAATGAGGCCATTAGGATGGATCCTAATCCAATCTGACTGTGTCCTTATAAGAGGAAATTTGGACAGATAAATGGATACCAGAGGGCGTGCACACACTAAGAAAAGACCATGTGAAGAGGCAGCAAGAGTGCAGCCATCTGCAAGACAAAGAGGTCTCAGAG
Organism: Camelus bactrianus; assembly: GCF_048773025.1. Lineage (NCBI taxonomy): Eukaryota > Metazoa > Chordata > Mammalia > Artiodactyla > Camelidae > Camelus > Camelus bactrianus. The sequence continues at coordinate 102,146,218 of NC_133539.1, forward strand.
GAAATCAATATTGCTAGCACCTTGATCTTAGACATCCAGCCTCCAGAACTTTGAGAAAATAAATTTCTATTATTTAAGCCACTCAATCTGTGGTATTTTCTTATGGCAGCCCTAGCAAGCTAACATAACAATTTGTTACTCCTTTTTCATTTCTGTTGATTTGAGATGTTTATTTCAAGCCTGAGTCTTTAGTCTGGAAATTTTAGGAGCACATTAACTAGTATCCCTTTCTCATTCTATCCAAACCTAAGGATTTGAATCATGATTTTCAAACTTTAAAGCTCAGCGTGTAAATCATACATCAGAATTAGAAGTATGAAATATTAAAAGGAGGACAATTGAGAGCACAGAACAAAAATAAAAATGGTTGGAAAGCATAAAAGACAAGAACAGAGAACTGAAAGACACATACTGAAGACCCAACACTGAATAACAAGAGTTCCAAAAGGAGGAAGAGGAAATGATGGAGTAACATTTTATAGCAAAAAAAAATTTATAGAAAAACAATACTCCCTAAACTGGAGAAATACATTCATCTGCTGAATAAAAGATCTCACTCAGGTAAGACTGATGAAAGAAAACCCTGTTGTGGAAAATAAAACCATAGACTCAAAATTTTAAATAAGACTTTGTTATTTACTAAGAATGACATTGCAGAAAATAAAGAGGGAAGTTCCCACCAGCTATAGCAAAGCCAAGACAACTAATTTCTTAATACATCAAAATTATCATGATTTATTTTATACACTAGTATAATGAAAGCCCAATTCCAAGAATTGCATTGTAGTCAACAGGGGAGAAAGGACTCATTTAATTAGATTAGTGACAATTAATGAGAAAGGAAATACCAGCAGTCACAAATTAGCAAGCAGAATAGCTACTTGAAAGATGTACCGCTATCTTACAATTATAAGGGGTTATAGAATCTTCATTAATATCTTAAGGACCTATCATTTGGTTGAGATTTCACCTTTCTCTGCATACTGACTTTTAATACTGTCTTGTTATGGACATATTAGAAATAATCCGGTTAAATTTCTGAGTTCCAATGATAAAGGAAAAAAAACTGTAATTATCTTCCTTGGAAAAAGAATTAATCATGAAGGGAAAAGAATCAGATCACTTTTTACTTACAATATTAAAAGCTACAAGAAAATTTGGTATCATTTATATTGAGAAAAAAGACTATGGTCGAATGACTCTAATATAACCAAAATATTACTTAGTCGTCAAAGACAATTGTTTGGGAATATGTGAAGATTAATGGAATATATCATTGAGTAGCACAACTGAGGAAATAGTAAAGGAAAGGACTGTAATCAAACAACAAAAAAATGGAGGAAAATACAGACATCAAGAGATGGAAAGATGTACTAAACGAAAGAGCTCTGGCACATCTGTTACCTAAAGAAATACCTAAACAGAGATGCAGAGTGGCTGAATATGTGTAATATGAGTACTAACTTTATTCTTGAAATAAAAGTGGCATACTGCAAGGGAACCCTGATAATAGACTCTAACCAAAGGCAATTAAAATAGATCAGTGAATCCTAGGAGTTTGGGGGTGGAAAGGGGGAAGTAAGTGTTCTAAAGGGTTCATCCAGTGAAGGAACAGATCACCTAGCAAACAAATAATTGGTTTCCTATTTTTATATAACCCTTACTTTCATATACATTTCATTTTGTGTATATGAAAGTGATAATCACCTGTTGAGTGGAAAGTACAATAGGATTTCCTAACTAAAAAGAGGAAAAAGATTATAAATTTAATTAGGTCCCATTTGTTTATTTTTGCTTTTATTTCTATTGCCTGGGTAGACTGCCCTAGGAGAACATTGCTAAGATTTATGCCAGAGAATGTTTTACTTTTGCTTTTCTGCAATGAAGACATACAAATGGCCGATACACACATGAAAAAAAATGCTCAGTATTGCTAATTATCAGAGAAATGCAAATCAAAACTACAATGAGGTATCACTTGACACCAGTCAGAATGGCCTTCCTTCATTAAAAACTCCACAAATGATTAATACTGGAGAGGGTGTGGAGAAAAAGGAAGCCTTCTACATTGTTAATGGAAATAAATGTAGTTTGGTGCAGCTGTTATGGAAAATAGTATGATGATTTCTTAAAAAACTAGAAATAGAGTTACCATATGATCCAGCAGATCCTGGGCTTATATCCAAAGGAAGCTCTAATTTGAAAAGGTGCATTCACCCCAGAGTTCATAGCAGCACAATTTACTATATCTAAGACGTGAAAGCAACCTAAATGTCCATTGACAGATGACTGGATAAAGAAGTTGTGGTGTATATATATATGTGTGTGTATATATATATACACACACACACAATGGAATGCTACTTAGCCATAAACAACAATAAAATAATGCCACTTGCAGCACCATGGGTGGACCTGGAATTTGTCATACTAATTGAAGTAAGCCAGAAAGAGAAAGAAAAATACCATATGATATCACTTTCATGTGGAATCTAAAAAAATGACAGATGACACAAGTGAACTTATTTGCAAAACAGAAACAAAATCACAGACATAGAAAACAAACTTATGGTTATCAGAGGGAAAAGAAAGTAGAAAGGGATAAATTGGGAGTTCAAGATTTGCAGATACTACTGTATATAAAATAGATAACAAGTTTCTACTGTATAGCACAGAGGACTGTTTCAATATCTTATAGTAACATATATGAAAAAGAATATGAAAAGGAATACATGTATGTACATACATGACTGAAACATGCTGTACATCAGAAATTGACCCAGCATTGTAAACTGACTATACTTCAATAAAAAATTAATTTAAAAAAATTAAAAGAGGAAAAAGATAAATAATAATAATGATTAAACAGGAAAACTAGTAATGGAAATATTTAAAAGGAAATAAGGAAAACTTAAAAAAAATACAAAGTGGGGTGAAAGGATTAAAACACACAAATGATTAAATTCCCCAATGTATAAAATAAATTCTCAGATTAAGTTGATAAAAACAAAACTATCAATATATTCCTAAAACACACACAAACATATACATTTAAACAAAGCAGTGAAGACTTCGAAACAAAAAATGGGAAAGGAGAGAAGCAATTGCATACAAAAAATGGAAGAAAGGGAACATTAACATCAGATAAAATAAAAAGGTTTAAAGTACTAAACAAGATAAAGATTATGCAACTATAAAAGGCACAGTTTACAAAGAGAATATAACAATTATAAGCCAATTTTTAAAATATCTCTCAGCTTCAATTTTACCCTTCTATGTTTCATTTTGTGATGCTGGAACTAGAATTCTGGATATTGCCTTTCTGATTTGTCAGATTGTTCCCTGTTGAGCTCTGTCAATAGGGGGAAATAAGGGTGATCACAAGACAGGAAGAAGAGGAAAGAAACTCTTCTTTTTCTTACCATTTGCTTCTTGTTTCTATAAACATCACCCCAATAAAGCTTCATTCTGGCAGTAACATTTCCTTACAACAGCAGCAGTTGACTGTAGTTTGCAATTTTTCAAATACCATTCTGATTGTGGCCCCTCAGGGAAACCAGTACCAATGGTGCTCCAGCTTCTCTTAGGACTACAGTCCCCTCATCTGAACTCAGAAATGCCAGCACCAGCCAAGCAGTACACTCTTCTTTGGTCTCGCATATCTAGATGTGATAGTTGCTTCCTACAGTTTCTAGCTCTATGATATTCAAGAGTTCCTTTTCAACTTTCTTTAATATCTAATTAATTTTTTTATATTAAGTCATCTCACTTTAGTAACTGTATGGGATTGTGAGAAGATGGTAATAGAGATGGTAGCATAGGTTTGAGATCTTTTGAATTCCCACACAAAAGCACATTGCAACTAGATAACAAAGGCAAAAACAGTATTTGCAAACAAGACAACAGGTTTTCCTCACAAGCCTCAGAATACAAGCAGGTGGAATAAGCCATCAGTAGTCACAAGACCTGTGTCCTATCGGTGTCTATGCCGGAAAAAGCAATGTGAAGCAGTGAGGCATCTGATGGACCTGAGAACAGAAAAAAGCCACATAAACTAAAAGGTATTCACTGGAAATTATGGTAACTCAATTTGAGAACAGTAGCTAAAACTGGGAGACATTTAGCATATTCCAATAATCAGAGATAAGTCTTAGTGTTGGCTTATTCCCATAAATTCTCATAACTGACACTAGGGCTCCCTTCAAGTACAAGATCTTATACTGAAGAGAAACTGCTGAGATGAAACAAAATTGTTCAGCATAGAAACAACTAAAATGAAAGGAAAAAAAAAATCCAGGTAAAAGGGAGACGGAAACAGAGCTGGAAACTGCACCAAGCAAGCAATTGTAGTTTTACTAATATAGAAAACAACAGAAAAGGGAGCTCATGAGAAGTTTGAAAAACTATCTGACCCAAATCTTCTAAGAAGTTATGCAAAATAAATTTATTTAAAAATGATCATTGGAAAACTATTGAAGCCAAATACCATACAAGCAACTGTAAGAAAAGATGACAAGAAGAAATAGAATAATCCTGCAGGCAAAGAAAATACACTAAAAAGACATGTTCATCATGTATGCAAATTGAAACATACTATGTCAAAATGACCTAAGAGACTTAATATTGCTTAATGAAAAGATACAAGATATGAAAAAAAACAAAAATTAGAGTTGAAAAACTTAGAAATTAGCGATACAGTTCAAAAAGAAAGAAAAGAAAAAATATTTCAGAGCTGAGGAATAAACTAGAAGAAAAAAATCACACACACTCACACACACACACACACACACACACACACACACACAAATCCAAGCACAACAAATAATGCCTTACAAGAAATAGTAGATTAGAGGGAGGTAGTTTTTAAAAAAAACACAACAAAATGAAGAAACAAAAAGGATTTGAGAGAAAATGATGAATATTGAAGATATTAATAGAAGATTCAACATACAGATATAGGAGTTCCTAAAAAAGAAAAAAAATACATAAAGAATAGAACAAATATTAAAAACTTGCTGAAAAATATTGTTGTGAAATATACATTAAAAGAGCACACAATTGCCTGAGATTTTTAACCCAGAGCAAGACTGAGAAATATTCTAGTAAAATTATTGGACTTTAAAGAAAAAGAAAAAATAGTTTTGGGGACTCTAGAGAAAAGAGCACATATTTCATAAGGGCATCACATTATATTATCATCAGATTTTTTTAACAGCAGTGCTTTGTACCAGAAGAAATGGAGTAATATATTTAAATACTTAAATGGGATAAAAAAATAAGTGAGATAAAGCAAATGAACAATTATGATATATTCTAAATCTATCATTACTTGTGACCTTAAGAATGAGGATTCTTAGTGTGGAAAGATGTAAAATAAGAAAGGTTAAGTAAAGACTATGTAGACCTGAATTTGAAAAATCTAATAAAAACATCACCAACAAGTAGCAAATAGCAACCCTAGCTTCCAGATTATACTTTTGACATACTATTTTCTTTTAAAGGAAACCTTGGCTTCTTCAAAATATGACTGATTCCAAGTCTATAGCAGGAAATATAAGAACATCTTGAAATACTGTATAGCAGAGAAAAAATAGAATATTACAAAGGTCATGTCACAAGGATTCAGAAGTCAAATTGAGGCTCTAATTGACCATAGTTTGTATAAAAATTAAAATGGATTGAGGCCAATAAAATATGTTTAAATTTGTGAGTTCATAATATATTTTTACATAATATATTTTTAAAAGATTGTATTTGTCACTGTGGTAGGTCTTTAAAGATACATAGTTCTTATGACTTTTACTGTAGGTGGAAAAAGGGTCTTTGCACATGTGATTAAATTCAGGGTAATGAGATGGGAAGATTATCCTCAATTATCCAGGTTGGTCTTAAACATAATCACAAGTATTCCTAGGAGGGAGACAGAAGGAGATTTGACTACAGACAGCAAATAAGACTACCATGTGATGGAAACACTGTTAAAGAGAGAAGATGGAGGATGTACCATGAATGAGGATTGCATTCTTCTTGTCTCTGGAGCCTTTGTAGTGAGTGTGGCCCTGCTGAAACCTTGATTTTTAGCTCCATAAGACTCATTTCAGACTTCTGGCCTCCAGCATGTAAGGAACAAATATATGTTGTTTTAAAGCATCAGGTCTGTGGTAATTTGTTACAGCAGCCATAAAAAGCTAATACAGTCAGTCACAAGTCATTATCTTAAAAAGATAAATAAAAGGAAAAAAGTAAGCTTTCATTTCTCCCTTCTTAAATGAACCATACCAATTGGTAAATAGTAAATGAGGTTGTATCTTCTTATAAACTTATTCCAGCTAATAAAAACATTAGGATATCTCTATTTTGCAAACACCAATGAATCAATGAATCTAAGCATTGAACACAAATGGCTGCAAACATAAAATTGAGTGAAAACAAGCTGTAAGTGCCTTCAGATGAAAATTATAGTCTTACCAAAGGGATAAAAAGGTAGTTTTATCAAGCTTTTGGATCCTGAAGACAGCTTGCAAGAAACAGAAAAAACAGAACATGTTGAATTACACCATGAATACATAATCAGCGAAATTCAGACTGTGAGAAACTGGACAAGACAAACAGCTCAATTCTTAAAAATATAAATAGTAAAGAAAAGAAAGGGATGAAGGGAACATCTCTACATGAAAAGAGACTTACAAGACAATTCAAGGTAACAAAAATGGGTAAGACTATATAGTGTCTAAGGGTGCCCACTTGGATGATTGAAAACCTCAAAAACTCCAAGGAAATGAGTATTACAAAAACTGAGATACTAGATATGGATAGAAGGGGGCTGTGAATGGGGAATAGCATACAGAGAGGCTTCCAGGATAGCTAGCCAATTTCTGTTTCTTGGCCAGGGTGGTGGTTATAAAGGTTTTGTCTTAGACCGTTTGGGCTGCTATAACAAAATACCAAAACTGAGTAGCTTATAAACAATGGAAGTTTATTTCTCACTGTATTGGAGCTGGAAGTCCATGATGACAACATTGGCATGGTTGGGTGAGGGCCTTCTTCCAGGTTACAGACCTCCTTGTATTCCCAATGGGCAGAAAGGGCTAGGGAGCTCTCTATTGCCTCTTTTATAAGGCACTAATCCCATTTGTGAGGGTTCCACACCCATGACTTAAACAAAGGCCCCACCTTTGAGGGTTAGGATTTTAACATATGAATTTGAGGGGGGACACAAAAATTCAGACCATGCATGGCAGGCATTTAACTTTACATTAATTCACTAAGCTACATTTTCTTTTATGTGTTTAATTTAATTTAATTTTACAATAAAAAGGCAAAAAATATAAAGCAAGTAACAAGTACTAGATTTGTACACCATAAACAACTAAAAAACTGGACAAAATATGAGAAACAACTGGTTTCAGACTTTGGAAAACAGGCAACAGAAGGCTGTGAACCTAAAGAGAAGGGAGACCACTTAAGTGAGTTCAACAATCATTCCACCTTTCTAACTGAAGGCACTTTCCAGAATGAAAGACAGGAAGCAGAGAACATGAACAAGCCTGGGAGATATTTGAGCTCAGACCAGCCAAAGTGGAGAAACATTGGTGAACAATCAAGGAATTCAGTAGAGATCCCCAAAGGGTCATACCTTGGTAAGAAGGCTAAGTTATGTCTGAATTAAGGCTATTCTAGCATCTCATGAACAAAACTTTTTAAACCACCTCAAATGGATGAAATAATTATACCTCCCTCCACGCATACAAAAGCGCATTCTTTAGAGGAAAACTAAAACTCCAGACTCAACAACATGAAAATCATCATTAGCATTGAATCAAAAATTATTCAAAATGCAGGAAAAAGCGACTAATAAACTAAGAATGCAGTTAGTTAATAGCAGCAAAGCCACAAATAAAATAGATGATAATTAGCAGACATTCTTTAAAAAGAAATTATAAATATTTTTAAGGATTTAGAGGAAAACATAAAAATGAGGGGAATTAAAAATATGAAAAAAGAACTAAAATTAACATCTAGACCTGAAAAACATATCCAAAGTAAAAAAAAAATCACTTTAAATATAAAGACAATGATAGGTTTTTAGTCATAAAAAAAGCTAAAGTGGCTGTGTTCATATTGGATGAAATAAAACAAAACAGTATTGTTCAGATCAAGCAATATTACCAAAGTAAAGAATATCATCTCATAATAATTAAAGGATCAATTCACCAAGAGGACATAATTCTAAATGCATATGAACCTAAAACAGAGCTTCAAAATACAGGAAGCAAAAACTAAGAGAACTGAAAGGAAAAATAAATTAACCCATAAATGTAGTTGAAGATTTCAACACAATTCAGTATTAATAAAATAAGTTGACAGAAAATTTCTAAGTGTATAGGAAACATGAATAGCAGTACCATCCTGAATGACCTAACTGAAATTATGGAAAACTATACCCAACAAAGAATACATCTTTTTGCATGCACAGGGAATATTTGTCAAGATAGATCATATGTTGAACTATAAAAGAAGTTCCAATAAAATAATAAAGTCATACAGCATGTATTCTGTGACCACAATGAAATTAATTTAGAAAACAATAACAAAACTTACCTGGAAATAAATACCTAAACATTGGAGAATTAGCTACACAGTTCTAAATAACCCATGGTTCAGTGAATAAGTAATATGGTAAATTAGAAAAAATGTTGAACTGAATGAAATGATGAACTGTAATGCGAATAGCACATCAAAATTTGTAGAATGCAACTAAAATAATTCTTATGGGGAAATTTATAGCTTTAAATGCTAATATTAGAAAAGAGGAAATATTTAAATACTGATGATTTAAGCTTTGATTTTAGAAAGTAAAAAAGAAATTTAAACCCAACATAAGTAGAAGGAATGAAATAAGGAATTGAGTAATGAATTAAATAGAAAATAAATGATAAAATCAATTGAGCAAAGAGATAGTTATCTGAAAAAATTGATAAAGTTGATAAACTTCTTGCTAGACTTATTATAAAAAAATGAAAGAAGACAAAAATTGCCAAAGACAAGATTTAAGAGGGGAAAACTCTTTGGAGCCTACATACATTAAAAGAATAATGACATATTTTGTTAAAAGCTATGACTACTTAGGATAAAATTGAAAATTCCTGGAAGGCCCAATTAATAAAACTGGTACAGGGGGAAAAAAACACATGTAAATAACTCTTCTATTTTTAAAAAAGGAAATTGATTATTTAAAAATATCCCACAAAGAAAATACCAGTCCCACAAAGAAAATACCAGTCCCACAAAGTTGGACTGGTAGATTCAAACATATATTGAAAGGAAAGCAATGCTAATCTTACATAGACTCCTTCAGAAAATAGTGCTAATGAATCACTGCCAAGTTATTTTATGATGCCAACATTATCCTAATATGCTAAAACCAGTTGGATATTATAAGCAAACAGAACTATAAACCAATATCCCTCATGAACATAGATAGATTCAAAAATTCTTATCAAAATATTGTCACTCAAATCCAGCAATACATAAAAATAATATTACATTACCAAGTAAAATTATTCTATTAATGTAACATTGATTTAATTTTCAAAACCCACAGATACTTAACTTGAAATGAGTCATCGATCAAAACATAAAAACTAAAACATAAAACTTCTAGAAGAAAACCGAGGAGAAAATCTTCACAGAACTGGAGTAGATAAAAGTTTTTGCAATGAAATATCAAAAGCTCTTACCATGAAATCAGAAAACTGTAAAATTATTTTATCAAAATTAAAAATTCAGTTCTTTATTTTTAAATGCTTTTATTGTTAATTTTGTAGTTTAATAAATTATTTTGTAAAATATATAAAATCCGTTTTAAGAGGTAAGGAGTTAAATTGACTGGGGGATTGCTTACAAAGGTTATTGGGAGACTGAACATGTGGGTTCTGAGATATAATTGTTTGAACATAAATTGCAGGCACTGACGAGGAGAGAGCATCCTGACTCTGATGACATCCCAAAGGAATGCTCAATGCGAGGAAATCACTGCAACTCTAAAACCTCTGTTTGGCAGTATAAGACCACACTTCATCCCAAGGTACAATGGAGTAGCTATATGTTTTAAGACTAGCTTGAAATTTACTAATACTTTCTTTTTTTTAACATTATTTATTTTATGATTTTGGCTTTCCTATTCCTTTTTTCTTTTCCAGTTTCTTATTAGCTGTTGGTTTACAGTGCTCATCCAATTTATCCTTACTTCATTGTTTTTTCATGCTTGATGTTTTTTCTTGCTTGAAGCACCTGTAGAGATGCCAAAATGTCTCATGATGATAACTGCCCTTCTTTTTTTCTTCTGTGCTTCCCACTCAGGGTTGTTTTATTACCCATTTTCTAGTGTGAATCTGTATTACAGTATATTTTGTTATGACACAGTCACAGTCTTAATTCCTTTTGGAGTGGTTTTAAAAAGTGAGTTATTATTTTTATTTTTAGATTTTGCAACAGTATCTTTACTTTTCCAGTTTTATTAATATATAATTGACATACAGCACTGTATAACTTGAAGGTGTACAGCCTAATGATTTGGCTTACAAATTTGCGAAATGATTATCACAACAAGTTTAGTTAACATCCATCATCTTGTAGAGATACCAAAAAAAAAAAAAAGAAAAAAATTTTTAAATGTGTGATGAGAATTCTTAGGACTTACTCTCTCAACAACTTTTAAATATGCTATACAGTATAGTTAACTATAGTCATTATGTTGTGTATTATATCCTTACTTATTTATCTTATAACTGGAAGTTTGTATCTTTGACCACTGTCATCCAATACCCCCCACACCTCCACCTCTGGTAACCACAAATCTTATCTCTTTTAGTATGAGTTTGTTTTTTGTTTTTGGTTTTATTGGGGGGGGGCTCTATATATAAGTGAGATCATACAGTATTTGTCTTTCTCTGTTTGTCTTTTATCACTTAGCATAATGCCTTTAAGGTCCAATCATGTCACAAATGGCAATATTTCCTTCTTTTTATGACTGAATAATATTCCATCATATATGATATATGTATTTATGTATATATTATTTCTTACATATATTTTATATTACTTATTTTTATTATACATTAACTTTTTTATTTATTCATCAGTGGACACACTTTGGTTGTTTTCATGTCTTCACTATTGTAAAAATGTTGCTATGAACATTGGGGTGCATATATATTTTAGCATTAGTGTTTTCAGGTACTTCAAATGTATTTCCAAAAGTGGAATTGCTAGATCATATGGTAGTTCTTTTTTTTAATATTTTTGAGGAAACGGTATACTTTTATTCATAGTGTCTATACCAATTTACAATCCCTCCAACAGTGCACAAGTGTTCCCTTTTTTCTATATCCTCACCACCATTTGTTGTTTCTTGTCTTTTTGATGATAGCCATTTTAACAGGAGGTAATATCTCGTTGTTGTGATTTGCATTTCCCTGATGATTTGTGATGTTGAGCACCTCATCATGTAGCTGTTGGCCATTTGTATATCTTGTTTGGAAAAATATCTATTCAGGTCTTTTCCCCATTTTTTAGATTGGATTGTTTGTGTTTTTGCTGTTGAGTTGTATGAGTTCTTTGTATACTTTCGTTATTAGTCTCATCAAATATACAGTTTGCAAATACTTTTTCCCATTCTGTAGGTAGGCCTTTCACTTTGTTGATAATTTCTTTCGCTGTGCAGAAGCTTTTAAGTGATAAAGCCCCATTTGTTTCTTTGATTTTGTTGCTTGTGCTTTTAGGTGTCATAACAAAAAATTATTGCCAAGATCTATGTCAAGAAGTTTTTTTTTTATGTTTTCTTCTTGAAGTTTTATTGTTTCTGGTCTTATATTGAAGTCTTTAATGCATTTCAAGTTAATTTTTGTGAGATGTGTAAGGCAGTGACCTAATTTCATTCTTTTGTAAGAGAATATCCAATTTTCCCAGCACCATTTATTGAAGAGACTATCTTTTCTCCATTAAGTATTCTTGGCTCCCTTGTCAAATATTTCTTGGATTTATCTCTGGGTTCTCAGTTCTGTTCTGTTAGTCAGTGTGTCTGTTTTTATGCCAGTATCATACTGTTTCAATTACTTTTGCTTTATAATATAGTTTGAAATCAGGAAGTCAGGCCTCCCACTTTGTTCTCCTTTCTCAGGATAACTTCTGCTCTTTAAAACACACTGTTAAGGAAATAAAAAGACAAGCCATAGATTGTGAGAAAATGTTATATCTATCAAATTTATATATATAATTATACATATATAATATATGTAATATACTTACATTATATTTTATATAAAACTGTATATATAAACAATATGTGAAAGTATAAGTAGTCAATAAAAACATGAAAAATGTTCACTATCAATAGTCATCAGAAAAATACAAACTGAAATGCAGGTAAGTTACTACTACATACATACCCTTTCACATGACTAAGATGAAAATAACTAGAAATAATAAGATTTGGCAAGAATATGAAGCAACAGAAACTCATGCTTTGCTGGTGGAATTGTGAATTAGTACAGCACTTTGGAAGGCTATTTAGCAGTTTCAACAACATGTTGTTTTAGAACATGTTTACACAAATAAGTCAGTATCAAGAAATAGCACCCAAATTTACCTTATTTCAAAAATAAAGAGAAAATTGTATAGAAATTCATCTTAGTTACAATTAGTGCTAGAAGGGGATGCAATATTATTTACAGTTTTCTCAGGAAAAGAAGGACCATCCTAAGAATTTAATGCAAAACCAAATTATTGCACATGTTTAAAGCCAACAGACTTTTCAAGCCTATAAATATCGGAGGGTAAGTTATATTAATTTTAAAAAGAAAACTATTGAAATTATTAGGAAGAAAATAAACAAGATTAAAACTAAACCAAATAAAAAAACAAAACCTTATAGCAAACTTAAAATTAAACATAAAACATAACAATTTGACAAAACTAAGACCAAACATATCTATCAGATCAATAAATTTAAATGGAATAAACTTACCTAGTGAAAGAGGAAACTCTCAAATCAAATCACAAAGCAAAACCCAAGTATATAAACTATAGATTAAAGAGAATCTAAAACCAATCTAATTCAAAAAGTTTGAAAATTAATAGTTGGACACAGACATACCTGCGAATACCAATAAAATGGAAATAGGGAATATTTGTGCATGTTTGTATGTACCAACGTTTTTGTTTTGTTTTTGTTTTTTGCAGAAATTGCTAGATGCTCATCAATCCCATTTCCCTTTCCGAATGGGAAGACTACTTTTCCTGAGCCAGATTGCAATATGGATATGGCCTTGTAACTGGATGCTGGACAAAGTAATGTGGTAGATAGGATACATCCACTTCCGGGCCTGACAATAAAATGTTTCATGTGGTCTTCCCACTTACTTGTCTTAGCCAGCTAAAAGCAAAAGATCTAACATAAAATTCTGAGAGGACCGTAGAAGATGACTTGAACTAACTTGTTTTTTCCTAAAAAAAAAAAAAAAAATATATATATATATATATATATATATATATATATACACACACACACACAAACACACACACGCATACATACATATATATCTGTATATGTGTATGTATATACATAGTTGATAGTTTATACTTATTCCTCTAGATAATATGGCCCTTCACACCAGAAGGTAGCATTTTTAGGGGTGATTTCCTTGTTCTGGGGCCTTGATCTGCTCAACTCTCAACCATGAGATATCCCTAAACTTCAGAGGAAAGGTGATATTGAAATATTGCTGGGTAGTGCAATGTAAAAACTGTTTTTATTTACCTACTTTCCACCATGTAAAAATTCTGAATCATCAAAGCCTTATTCATTTGATGAGAATGATTTCATTCCTAGCATATCCCTTCATATAAATAATTTATTTTTCTATGTTGTGTACTGACTCTTGGCATAGAGTTATGATTTTTTGTTATTCTAGCAGCTTATCTCTGCTTCTTCATGATCTTTTAGCTAATAACTGGTTTCTAACTCCTGATCACCACTTCTGTTGCTGAATATATCTTTCTTGTTATTACCTCCTGGACCCACTTTTTGAATTTCTCCTTTGACCCAGATGCCATGATTTCCTTTCTCACAAAATGGAATTTTCTGTTTTTTCTCTTAAAGTGGTAAAGAATTTCTGGCTATGACATTTATAGATTTTTTTTGCAGAATATCTGATGGTTGTACCTAGTGATAAAGTGATGAATTATATTAATGTATTAAAATATGTTTTGAGCTTAAATTAACACCACATTTTAGATTTCAGAGTCCAATTGAACTGCTCTAAAATACCAGCCTTAACGAAATCGCTGTTGACAAAATGATGGATGTTATACTCCTTTAAAAGTTTCCTTATGGTATTAAAATTCCCCCCTGTTCCCTTCCCCCATCTGTCTGGAGTATCTGTACCTCCTTGGCCCAAGTCAAATATTTCTCTAGGAGTTTAGGCAACATAAATGACCTCCCCATCTTTTAGGCCCTTGATTCGTGTTAAGTTTTAAAGTACATCATTGGATGGTAAATCATCCTCTGTTACGCTTATAAAACTGGCTTATAGTCTTCAATTCTACTTGCCAATTTTGTTCCATATCTAGAATCAGCCTATGGTTCTCTTAAAGCGGAAAAAAAAAAGATGCTTTGTTGTGGAAAGCATAAACATTTCTTTCACTTAAAGACTGTATACTACCTGATTCAATTTACCTTCTTGTTCCTTCTTAACTGCTTCTGAAAGACAGGAGACACAGCCCCTTAGCTAATAGTTCCTAGAAAATAATAAATCTTTCTAAATAAGTGCTGTGCCTTGTTAAATCTAGAGGATTTATTAAAACAATGGCTGTCTCACTCTTCTAAGGCTGCCATAATAAATTACCACAATCTAGGTGGCTTATAAAAATAATCCCAAAATCTATTGTCTCACAGCTTTAGAGACTAGAAGTTCAAAATCAAGGTGTCTGCAAGGCTGTGCTCTCTCTGAAACTTATAGGGAGATCCTCCCTTGCCTCTTCCTAGCTTCTGGTAATTTGCAGCAGTTTTTGGCATTCTTTGGCTTGCAGATGCGTTACTCCAGTTCTGTCTTCACATGGTGTTCTACCTGTGCCTCCTGTTGGAAGCATTCCTCCCTTTGAAACTCAGACCTCTAGATCAGAGTGTAAGATTGCAAGTACACGAAGCAAAAGTTTTGCTAGTGGATCACTAGGAGTAACAGTGAGTGATGCTACTCCCATATTCTCCAGGAGGCTGTGTCTAAATCAGCACCCAGTATATGATATTGTTTCTTCCATAGCCAGAATTCACAGGTCCAGGGATCAGGGGTAGAAAAATGGAAATGAATCCTGTTGCTGTTTAATACAACTATTTCCATACTCTAAAACTTGACCAATAGTAGTGTTTTGCTGATTACTTAAAATTAACTTTCTTAAAAAAACTTTTAGCAATATACATAGTCACTAATATAAACACATTAAAAAGTACTTATGGATTGCTCATATATTAAAGTATGTGAAAAAATTTTAAGAAAAAAAGCAGTTACAGCTGAAAATTATCATTTCTTAGTCATGAGGTTTTTTTTAGTTATAGTTTTAAAAGGCCTCATGCATCATCCAATATAATTTCACAATTACTTCTTGTGCTGATCCCTGGGATATTTAAAAAGTTGTGGAGGCAGTGTTTCCTTTTATGTACATTTTCTGTAGTAAATGTTTATAAGTCATCAGGCGCCAATGTAGTTTAGAAGGTCTCAGGTACAACTCCTAGAGAAAGTAATTCACTTTGAAAGAAAATGACCACGCCACTTTGTTTAAACAGACCTAGTGTGTTAAACTTGAGGAAAAAGGTACACTTTCATGTATAGATGATGATTTAACTTATATTTGCAGCCTTGATTGCTTCTCTGAGCTCCTAATACACTTACCTGCCATAACGACCTATCCACGGGGAAGCCCCTCAAACTTAACGTCGCCCTACCAGAACCCTTGTGTCTGCCCTTTATCCCCATCTTAGTAGATAGCTAAAATCCAAGACATTCTTATTTTCTCTTTCCTTTACACTTTACATCCAATCTGTCTGCAAGAACTGTTGGATTTATTTAAAAAATATATCCTAAGCCTGACCACTTCTTGAAACCTCCACTGCTACCACCCTAGTCTAACTCACCATCGTCTCTTACCTGAACACTGCAGTAGTCTCCTAAATTTCTGCCTGCTTCTACCAGACCATTACCTACCATCCAGTTTCTATATGGAAACCAGAGTGATATTTTTACAATGTAAAGTAGACCATATATGTTGCCCTACAGCCCAGAATACGGCTCAATGTCTTTACTTTGGCCTAAGGACCTACATACCCTTCTGTCTGGCCTAATCTTATACTACTCTCCCCTTCCTGTCACTCCAGCTACACGATCCTTCCAAATCTTCCTACAAATACACCAAGTTTGCTCTAGCTTCAGGGCCTTCCTACTTGCCATTTCTTTTATCTTTCACTGGATAACTTTGCAGATTCAATCCTTCACCTCTTTCAGTTGTCTGGTCAAATGTCCCCTGAGAAGTTTTTCCTGATTGCTCTAAAATGCCACCCTTTCCCACTGCTTAATACTTTTTGACTCCTTGATTATTTTTCTTCATAGGACGTGTTTATTTTTTGTCTCCATCTTGATTGTCTGTCTCTCCTGCAGGAATAGGAGCTTTGTCTTTTTTCATGGCTTTATCCTCAGTGCCTGGTACAATGTCCAATGCTTAGACAGAAATAAGTATTTTTGAATGAATGGATGAATGAATTTACTTAAGTATTCATACCTTAAAAATTGAGGCAAAATAGTTTAATTTAAAAATGCATAATGCTAGCTTAAAAAAAGAGTTGTATTACTTTGGAAAAATCTCAATCAGTTAAAATTGTTTGGAATTTGCTTCTCTGAAGAGAGTTGATGTTCTGAGTGAATCAAGCATTAATGGGTACACCTGGTGGCAGGTGCAGGCATTGCAGAATAAGGACTAAAAACTTAATTTGTCTCGAATGGGCCCCAAATTTGGCCATACATTAGAATCATCTGGGGAGATTATAAAAGTCTAATGACCAGGATAGACCACAAAAAAAGTAATTCAGAATCTTTAAGAGTTGTATCTAGGGCTCCATTAACATGTTTTAAAAAGTTCCTAAGCTGATTACAATGGACAACCAATAATGAGAACCATTGATCTATGAAGTAAGGGGTTTTTGTAAAACTATCCTCCATGCTGACAATAGTATAGGAAGTATTCAAATACCTGTTAAATGAATTAATGAGTAAGTGAATGAATGAATGGCTGAATGTAAAGGATGTTGATAGCCAACTGAACTCTTGGAAACCATACAAATGGCTCGGTCTACCCATAGGGTTGCCAGATTTAGCAAATAAAAATACAGGATTCTCATTTAAACTTGAAATTGAGATGAACAAGGAACTTTTTTCAGTAATCCATGTTCCAAATATTGTAAGGGGCATACTTATACTTAAAAATGTACTTATTGTTTGCCTGAAATTGAAATTTAACTGGCATTCCCTGTTTTATGTGGCAACCCAATCTACTGATGAGGCAAGAGTTAAGGTTCTCTTGTAAAAATCATTGTGTTATTAAAATATTTAAAGCAATTCACTGTTAAAATGGTAATTTAATCTCTTCTATCTTCAGCTATAAAAAGCTACCATAAAAATAGTCTATTATCCTTAGGAATAAATTTAATTTTGCATTTTTAAAGTATTAATAGAAAAAGTATAAAAATTAGGTGAGTTCTGCATTATAGGTTTTCCAAGAGAACTTCAAATTTAAATACTTCAGTATCTACTTTCAAGCTATCAAATCTTGTACCCTAGAGTAAGAAAAGCATAATTCAAACTGTTTTTAAGACCTATGAGATACACTCATAACCTCTGAGAATGTTCTCCTCATGTCCCTAGAAGTGTGAGAAAGGCAAGACTCCCTCTGGCAATAAGCCTTTATTTCTCCCTGGTTACTTTCTGCTCATTATACTGACCAGCAAAAACTAGGATTAAACAGTAATAATGAATAATACTTGACTTTAATTCCGGAAAAAGAAAATGATTGAAACAAATCAGTTGAATAATTGGTCATGCAAGCCGAAGTATCAAGATACTGCCTTTTTCTTTTTAAAAAATTTTTATTGAAGTGTAGTTGATTTATGATGTTAGTTTCAGGTGTACAGTAAAGTGATTCAGTTATACATATACATACATATATATGTTGTCTTTTCAGATTCTTTTGCATTATTTGTTATTGAAAGAAATTGAATATAGTTCCCTGTACTATACAATAGGTCCTTGTTTATATATTTTATATACAGTAATGTGTGTCTGTTAATCTCCAACCCCTAATTTTTCCCTCCCTGCCCTTTCCCCTTTGGTAAACATAGTTTGTTTTCTATGTCTATAAGTCTATTTTTGGTTTGTAAATAGTATTTCTGTATTTTTTTAGATTCCACATATAAATGATATCATATGATATTTGTCTTTCTTTGTCTGACATTTCACTCAATAGGATAACTGCCTTTTTTCTTAAAGGATCCACTAAAGTTCCAATCCTTTGCAAATGGCAGATAAACACCTTTCCACCACCAGGTGGCATACTCATATGTTCAGAAATTAATGAGTGGATGATCAAAAGAGGGATCAATTATGGTTCATTATCTATCTGTGGAAAGAATAGAATGATGAAAAGGCAAAACAGAAAAGCCTGTTAACATTTCTAATGCTTTCTGTCCCCAGCGGAATTGCACAGAATGGACTGGTTTCTATGCTTCCTGCAGAATTTGCAGGAAATTGTTCCCTGAGAGTTAGATGGTCAGAATTTTTTGATTTTATTGGAACACTGTCTTTTATTGTTTGAAGACATCTTCTTCAAAACTTGTCTAAATGTTGTAATAAAAATTAAATTTTTGTAGGAATTTTCCTGGATATATGCCATTTCTTAGCAGACATGTTAGCAGCCCATTCCTAAATCTACTGATAAGTGGAAAAAAACAAACATCAAAAGAGGAAAAGGTCTATTTAGACAGAAGTTTTAATCCATTTATCCCGTAAGTCTGAGTCTATTTCAACAAGAAAAATGTGGAAATGTCAGGCAAGCTATATATTTTCTACATATCACTCTGGCTGACAATCTGTGGTAAAGATACAAGAACATGGAAACTCAAATTGATTTTTCTGACATGGAGTGCATCTGGCACTATGCTTTTTCATAAACATTACTGCACCTTTCTTTCTCAGAGCTTGAGATGACAATTGTTGGCTTTGTCATTTTTCAGCAACACACTAAGATAGCTGATGCAGACATGAACATAGCTTTAGAGTATAAAATTACAAGCTTTTTTTTGAGGAGGAGGGAATATTTAAAGTTTTGTTCCTAGAAAGATTGTCCTGGGAAAGTCGATACAGGTGTGGAATGCTTAGCTGTATTTTGACTTTTAGAAGTCGTCCTCATACTTACTTTGCAATTTGGTACAAAAGTAGATGCTCTCAGTTCAAAAGGTTGTCCATGAAACTATTTGATTTCCTAACTACATTTGTCAACTTTCAAACATAATGCATAGATGTATTTTTTTTCTTTAGTGAATTGATTTTAAGTTTATTTTTTAAGCTGATACCTATGGTAATAATTATGATAGTAGCTAATTTTTGCTGAGGTATTATAGAAAAAGTTAAAGGCAATGACCTTGCAAAGTTTTCTTCCTGGGTTTTGACCCCAGCTCTGTCTCTTATTAGCTATGTAATTTTAGCAAACTATGTAACCTCTCTAAACTTTAAGAGAAAATAAATGCCAAGTCACCAGCATGTAGTAGGCAGTAGATGGTTGCTAGCTGCTCTTTTAAGGATAGAATTTGTAAACTGGAAGTTAACATTTCAATTAACTCATCTCTGAATTAGAGATTATAGCATACCTACCTTTATGGCTTTTGTGAGGATTAAATGATGTAAAGTGTATGACATACTGAGTTTACTGGTTGGCATATAGTAAGCAAGTCAATAAATGGGAGCCATTGTTTTATTATTCTTGTTCAGGCACCATATGTACTACATTGCTAATAAAAATATTATCCCTGTTTTACTGAGTAGAAACTTAAGCCCAAACAGCCTAAAAGGAATTTGGTCCAGGAGTCAAACCCTAGTCTGGCTTCAAAGACTGAGATCCTTTCCTGACAATCTATTTGACTCTAACCAATGGCCATTCCGACATCAAAAGGGCTGACATTGAGGGACCAAGGAACAAGTTTTATTTCTTTAATTGTTCAGAGATGGGACACTCCTCAAACCATTTTGCTAATACCCTACTGTATAATAACTGAAAAATACATTAAGTTTTGAGGACTTTTAAAGAAACATTATAATGATATTATCTTTTATCATTCAGGCAATAAGATTACAGATTTCATAACTAAATAAAAAATAAAGGGAAAAAAGGCAATATCATATTCTTTGAATTCTCTAAAGTCTCTGATAGAATTATATACTTCTTTGTACTTTTTGGTGTACTTTTAAAAAGCAAGAAATCTGATATTTAAAATTAGAATTATTTTGTACAAAGATGTTACATGAAATTATTATTTTTACCTCTAATGCTTAGTTTCTACCTCTAGTGTTTACAAAATGCACCTGGCTAAATATAAACCAGTCAATCAGTTGGCGTTCCAGATGTCTTGGGAAATATCCAGATGTTTGTGATCTTAAAAAAAGGATATTTTCAAAACAAACATTTTATTTTCCCACTTTTCAGCTTCATGTGCTAGCCTAGCTATTACACAGACTGAACTACAATTTGCTTTTTAGTGTAAAATAAACCGAATCTTTTCACAGAGAAAATTCAATTTCAAAAATATAAACTTTAAGTCACTTTGGAAACATTTTAGAACATTAGAATGGAAAGAAAAATAAGGACTGTCAAACCAGGGATTGGTGCACTTTTTCTGTCAAAGTCCAGATAGTAAATATTTTATAGGCTTTGCAAATCTAAAATCACCCTTCGAACTACTCAACTCTGCCTTTGTAGAGTTGATAGGCATGGCTGGATTCCAATAAAGCTTTATTTACCAAAACATGCAATAGTGGGCTGCATTTGTTTGACCTGGGTCTAAACACACTGTAAATACCAGATATATCCTGTTTTGGATAACAAGTAAACATCTGTCAACATAAATTAGGACAAGAAATTTCAATATGATAGCGCTTATCACTACTTAATCGGCCTTGAAGATGTGCTAATTATGCTTCATGTGCCCCAACTTCCTTCTCTGCCCTCCTCTGTGTCCTGGGAAGCTGACCTTAACAGACAATATCACCCTTGGACATTGGGGTTACACTAGTAGGAGATGAGAAGCTGAAAGGAGGGAGAAACTGTTTCAACTTTGGAGTGCCTCACCCAGACATAGATACTTAACTGCCTACCAAACCTGGACTGCCATGTTCTAAGGGAAACCATACTGTGCAGAAATCTTTCCTCTCTCCTCCAAATTAAAGTGTATTGCTTCTATATGTATTCTCTAAGGGCAAGCTTCTGGCCGATTCTCACTTAAAAAACAGCTCATAAGCCTGCTAAGTGTTAACTAACCGTGAGGAGGGACTTCTCTTTATTAGAGAACTCCAAGAAATACCTTAAAAAGTAAATAAAGAAGGATTTTATAAAAATAGTACCAGAAGCTACCTTGTGGAAAATGAGGGCAAAAGAGCCATTATGGCAATTCCTACCGTAGAGAAAATTCATAATCCATATAGTTAATCTTGATACTGGCAATGAAATAAGATTTGGGGGCACAGGTTTGTGTATTATGTCATCAAATGCTGTTAGGGCTTAACAAGTGGTGTGGTATTTATTCATGTTTGATACCATCTTAACTAGTATTATAGAGATATTTTAAATTACTCTCAATTGTCAGATGTTAGGATATCCATGATATAATTGAGAAATGATGGAATAGAACTAAAGTGGTGATTTTTTTTCATGATATCTTAATGACAATTAGAAATATTACTGGTTTAACTAGCTGTGTGTCTATGAAGAATCTACTGTTGGAAAAAAATCACTTTAGAACTCTGTTAATTAGCCATTTGTACTTTTCTAATTCCTGAAGTCTGCTTCCTGGAACCCTAATCGTATGAGACTCTGTAAAAGAGTTATATTATAATCTGTTCTTAAAGGATCACAGTGCACAGGAGCAGATTGAAACCTCTGGGAAGTATTGCAATAACTAATCTGTTTAACTTTCTTCACCAACTTTTCCCTAGGCCTGCTTAATCATGAAATTTTATTTTGAATGTGATTTATTAACAATCCATGGAACTTACTTTAGGAAATGCTGGTAAAAGATATTAAGATACTTGGTTTCAATCACTAGGAAAATTGCTACTATTTCATTCAATTGTTTATGTCATCTATCAATCTATTAATTTGAATATTTGTTATTTAAAATTCTTACCTTTGAACAGAAGGCAAAAATATAAGGCATTTCCCAAAATGTCTGGTAAAAAACTTTTGCCTGCCTCCAAATGTTAGATCTGATGACTTCAAGTCAGTAACCAATAGTGATTGAGAATAAGGACTTCCTACCTATGTCCAACATTCAACTCAAATCAACTCCACTTGGAAGCATTTCTGACTAATGATCCAGTTCCTTGCTCCCTCTTATACTTTTCCCTTCCCATGGCATTTAATGATCTTGTTTATAGTCAGTGATTTAACCTGTCTAATTCAACTCCCATGGATTATAAAATCCTTGAGGGCAGAAACTATATATAATCATGTTTGCTCCTAATATCTAACATAGTACTTGATTTTTTAGTAGTTGCTTAATAGAGTTAATTTCTTTGACAATTCTCCATGGTTTAAGGCGTCTATAGAAATAATTGACATTCTCACTAAATATTTAAGCAGTAGTAGCCAGAACTTCACCAAATTCTGAGTGTATACCAACTCGTGAGAGCACATGGTCAAAATCTGAGGAATTTTGCCAGCCCATTGATTTCACATTAGTACCTTGATATCAGGCTATGGTGAGAGTATTTACAACATAGAAATTGGCAAAAGCTACAAATCAAGACTTTTTTATTTTCCTGGAGAGCCAGTTATTAGGAAACATTTACCAGCATACCACTATGTATGATGTCTTTTATTGTTTTTTTTAATTAAATAGTAATTTAATCATTAAAAAATAGGATAAAATTTAAATTTTTAAAAGTAATGATTTTTAAATGAGTTGTTCTGTCTCCTCATTTAGATTGCAAGTTCTCTGGGGAAAGGGCCAGTGCTTTCTTTTTCTTTGTTGCCCCAGTGCCTGGGAACTTATAAGCATTGAATAAATAATTGTATATGGAGGGATTGATTTCCTAAATGGGCTTTGCATTTTGAGTAGTAGGGTAGTGGTGGGGTGGTGGTGGAGTGTCAAAAAGGGATGAGAAAACCAAAATAATGTTTTGAGTTGATCCTAACACTGAATTTTGTATTCAGAATTATACATTAATAATTATAATAAATTACACATTATTTTTTCTCCTAATTTTATGTTTATTCTCAAAATTTAAATATATACAAGAGTTATATTAAAACCAGTAACATAATCATAGCCACAAGATTATAATCTCAGGGATATAGAATTTTATGATGGTTGGACTAAAGACAAAGACATACTTTCACTGCCACAAAACTGCAGCAAATTAGCTGAAGTTGCAGAATTTCCTTAGTTTCCTATTTTAACAAACTACCCTAAATATCTAGGGATATCTAGGGATATTAATCAACCTAATGAACTACTTTATTGTGTGGATTGTGATAAGAATTTCAACATGACTTTTTGACTATGTGAAGAAAATGCTGCCTCCGCAATGTATCTTGTAGTATTTATGCTCATGTTGTTACAAATAAAATGAACCTTCAAAGCAAAAGTCATCTAACACTAGGATTTAATCTAAGCAAAATACATACTTTAAAAATGTTTTAAATTAAGATGTATTTTACACACAGCAAAATATACAAATCTTAAAAGGAAATTGTGATGAATTTTTACAAACATAAACCTCCATAACCATCACCAGATCAAGATTTAGACATTTACACCCTAACTGAAAGTTCTCTTCTGCACTTTCCTGTTGATACCCATCCTTCTCATATCATTATTCTGACTTCTACCACCATAGGTAATTTTGCATATAGAAGATATATTTTTATGTCTTTTTTGTTGTTAACAATTATATAAAAAGGAATGATTACTGTTTGGGGACTAGTTTGGTGCAAATGAATATGAAACACATTGGTGATTATATATTTAATAATGATAATGATTAACTCTCACTTTTAGGGATCTAGCAGTGTTTTCTTAAAGAGGTTTTTAAAATATCTTCCAACACTTTAGGAACACTTTAGGAGTTGTCAGTCGCTACTATGATTTTATTTACTCTGCCTACAGTTCAGTTAGACAACATAGCTTTTCTGTATGAAGAACTTTTTCACAAAAAGACATTTTTTTTATATTCTTTGAGTTCATTGTTTGAGGACCAAGAGACTGTGTTAGACATAGGCACTTCTGTCAAGAAGTCCATAATCTAATGTCTGTAGAACTTACCTGCCTTTCATCATTCACTACTATTTGCTTTATTAGGTTTTCTCTCCCAAGTAGTGTATTTAAAGCCAGCGTAGGATTGGAATCTGGTTCTCCACAAACCTTACCCTATGGTTAGCTCAGCCTGGTAAAAAGAAAAACAAAAGATGTTTCCTTTGATGGTAGGCCACAGAGATGTAGCCCAAAAGCCAAATGCTCTTCTTCAAGTGGAATATTGTAGGCCCTGAACAGACGGATTCTGGGAAAAGCCTGAAAGGCATGATTTTCTGCAATGTGTCTTCTTCACAGACAAGATTCGGAGACTGGAATGATAATAATTATACTTTATATGGTCTACAGTTTTCTTGCTTCCCAAGTTGCTTTTGAGAAGGGGCAGAATGTGAATGGAACAGGCTCCTCCAGACAGCATTCTTAGGGTGCTGCTCTCCTGGCCTGCTCTCCAACTCTAAACACCACAATTCCATCTATAATTGTCAGCTGGGTCCAGGCTAGAGATGGACCACACCCTCTGTAAGTTTAATCCCTTCATCTAATATTCCATATTGCCTATTGCTTTTGGGAGTTAGCATCCAACCCCACAAGTCCCCTGGCGGATTTAACAAAAGCCTCATGAAAGAAAGGATAATGTCTCATGTATCTTCCCTTTAATTTTTTTTTTTAGTTATTAATTGATCCAAGAAATTCTTGTTTTCTTTCAAAGATATTTGGTTTAGTATATTCCCCCAATGTCCCAAACTTAAAATTCAAGTTAAAAATTTTATACCTGAAATTTTTCCTATCTGTTATTTTTCTTTTCTCCTAATTATTATTTTCAAACTTAATTTAAATGAATTCAGTTAAACAAATCTTTCTTGGGTTCTGTTGTGTGCCTGGCACATAACCTAAGTCCTGGGGAAGCAATAACAAATAAGAAGCTCACAGGCAGAGGTTCTCAGAGGGACTGGAGTCACCGAGAAGGTGCAGACCCTGGAATACTTTTTTCCTTTTTAAAAAAATTCCAACTGAATGGGAATTTTGAGAACCACATGTAGTGAATATTGTGGTGTGGCTTTCTCTCCAGCATCTATTTCTTTTTCTTAGAAACCTCCCTGAATTTTCATTTTGATGGTTACAACTACTGCATACACCCCTGGCTTCAGGGTGGGGCATGAAGCTCAAGCCCAAAGTAGATTTTATATTCTCATGTTCTGAGCTCAGTGCTTTATTAAAGGTTATACCACCATAGAAAAGCCAGACTCAGTTTGAGGCTAATACATAGAAGACAGAGACCTGAAAAGGAATGACTTCTTGATCAAATCAGTTGTGAAGTCCACTGAAGCCCTAGACTCTCTAGTTACATTAGCCAATTAACCCCTTTTGTTTTAAAATTTGACCTATCTTAGGGTAAATATTAAGCTGCTATAAGAAAGAGACAAAAAAAAAAAATACACCCAGAAAAAACTAGTTGCTAAATTAAGATAATAGTGTATTTCTTGTTTTATAGTTTAACTTGACCATCTAAGGCTGAGGAAACAGCTCTGTTCCTCCAGGCTATCCAGAGACCAAGAATCCTCCATCTTACTCTTCTGCTATCACTATGGTTATCTCTTCTGGGGAATGGTTAAAACTGGGTCAGTGCCACGCCTATACCCCAGCCTATAGGAAAAGGGGAA